>NC_137839.1:60906716-62106716 GCF_948465745.1 Chenopodium album | reverse complement strand
AAAACTGATGTGAAGAGTCGTCTAGGTGACAGGGTGATCCCTGCCAAGGAGCGCTTAGGTGCAATAGTTGAATTCAAAACGCCTACAATGCCTGAGAAGAAAAGTAGTACAAAAGATAAAGGAAAAAAGGAAAGCTGACACCACAGAAAAAAAGCTTGGGTAGAAAAGAAGCATGGAGTCCTAGCTGAAGGGGAAACCATCTACTCTATGATTGAATGTAGGTCATCTAAAGGATTCCTACTAGCTAAGGTTATGGATGACGAGGAAGAAGCAGACAAAAATTGGAAAAGGGCTAGGAAAGAAAAGAAAGATTAGGAGCATTGCTTAATTTCAATTTATTAGACTTAGTTTATATTTTTCATTTAAAGTTAATTTATTTCAGCTTTATTAAAATTCCATCAATAATGTAATTTTATTTTATCAATGAAATTTCAGCTTTTAATTAAATTATTTACTTTAATTTTATTTTATTAAAGCAATGAAAACCGAAAAAAAATAATTAATTTTCCGGAAATTCTCAGAGTACGGAAGTCGAAAATTTTCCGAAAAACACCGAAATTTGCCCAGAATTTATCTGCAAATTGGCGTCGCTTATTTGCTATTAACGCCTGCCAGGAAAGTCTGGCGCCAGGCGCCAATTCCATCGGTTGGCGCTGATGGTTATTGGCTGGCGCCAGATTCTTCTCTGCGATGCCGACATTTCGCCGATTTTCTGTCGAATTTTTAATTAATTCTGGGACGCGAGAATGTCGAAAAATAAAGTGGCTGCACTCGTAAAGGGTTGCCTACGTATCCTTTCTTAAGGAATCACGCCAAACGTAGCTCTCTTGAGTATCCTACTCAAGTAATTATGGGTAGTATTTCTTAAGTTGGTCAAGATTCGTCATGTTTGAGAACTCATTGCCATCCATATCAGTTAGTTTTGCTGCACCTCCTGACAGGATTGTTTTGACAATGTAGGGTCTAGACCAATTAGGTCTATATTTTCCCCTTGGATCTAAATTATTTTTCCTTAGTGCTTTTAATACCAAGTCTCCTACTTTGATGTTTCTTGTCTTAACCTTCTTATTAAAATGCTTAGCCATACGAGTTTGATAACACTGAGTGTGATGCAAAGCTTCTAGTCGTTTCTCATCGACTAGAATTAATTCTTCATATCTTGCCCTAGTCCATTCAACTTCATCGAGTTTACTCTCTAACACAATGCGTAGAGATGGTATTTCTAGTTTGACAGGTTGTACAACATCCATTCCGTATACCAAGGAAAATGGTGTATTTCCTGTTGATGTGCGAATTGACGTGCGGTAACCCCACAATGCGAAGTGAAGTTTGTCAGGCCAATCCTTGTAATTTTCAGTCATTTTCTCGATGATAGTCTTTAAATTTTTGTTAGCTGCCTCGACTGCTCCATTTTCTTGAGGCTTATAAGGGGAAGAATGATGATGTTGAATGCCGCATTTTTGTAGCAATTCTTCACATTCGGCTTGAAAGTGAGTTCCATTGTCACTTATTATTTCATGTGGGACTCCGTATCGACAAATAATATTTCTTTCGATAAAGAATGCTACATGTTTTGCAGTGAGTTTAGCGTATAATTGCGCTTTGACCCACTTTGTGAAGTAATCAATTGCTACTAAGATATATTCGTGGCCTCCTGTTCTTGGGGGAGTGATTTTGCTGATGATGACGATTCCCCATGTAGAGAATGGTCATGGCGATGTGTAGGTATAGAGCAAGGATGGAGGAACATGTTGTAAATTGGCGTAAATTTGGCACTTGGGGCATCTTTTTACATACTGATGGTAATCCCTATTCATTGTAGTCCAATAATATCCTTCTCGCATTATTTTTTGGACTAGCATTTTGCCGTTTATATGAGTGCCACAGATTTTTTCGTGGACTATTCTCATTGCTCTTTGTGCATCTTTCTTTCCTACACATAAGAGTGCTTGACACTTAGGTACCCTTTTATGTAGCTCGTTGTCTATGAGTACATATTGGGAAGCCAAAAGCCTTAATGCTCGTTTTGCTCTTTTGTCAGCATGGGGAGGGTATTCTCCTTTGGTAACGTAATTGAGTACATCCGTGTACCATGGTTTTTCCTCTTCTTCTTCGCCTTGGACTACTTCATTGTCTTCTATAGCCTGGATGTATGCCGGTTTGTGCCTTTTTTCTATGGTTAGAGGCATTTCCTCGATTTCCGTGGGAATCCTAACTATTGAGGCTAGTCTTGCCAAGGCATCAGCAAATTGATTTTCTTACCTGGGTAGATATGTGTATTCTACCTTCTTTAGCTGATCGGTAAGAGTTTCCAGATAGGTTTGGTAAGGGGCTAGACTTTCGCTCCTTACTTTCCATCTTTTGGATATTTGATTGATGATCAAAGAAGAGTCTCGGAATATCCTTAACTTTTTTACTCCCAATGCTACAGCTGTTTCAAGTCCTACCACGCATGATTCATATTCAGCTGCATTGTCGGTAACGTCAAAATCGAGCTTTATGGAGATTGGAACATGCTCTTCTTTAGGTAATACTAGTAATACTCCAACGCCACATCCCTTGAGGCTCCGTCGAAGTATAAGGTCCAAGTTTCATTTTCAGTGACCATTAAGTCTTCATCTGGAAATTCATTATCTTGTATTGGCGTCGAGTCTTCTATTGGAAAATCTACTAGAAAGTCTGACACCACGGATCCTTTGATAGCTTTTTGTGGCATGAACCTTACATCAAACTGGGCTAGATTGACTATCCATCTCGATATGCGTCCATTGAGTGTAGATTTCTCAAATAGATACTTGAGTGGATCTAATCGGGAGACTACGAAGACGGTATGCACTAGCATGTAATGTCTTAACTTGGTTGTGGCCCACACCAAGGCAAGGCACAACTTCTCGAGTGGTGTATAGCGTGCTTCGTATTCGAGCATCTTCTTGCTTAGGTAGTAGATTGCATTCTCTTTGCCTTCTACTTCTTGTGCTAGCATAGCTCCCATTGTTTCTTTGGTAACCGTTAAATATAACCTAAAAGGTATTCCAGGAAGTGCTGGTGCTAATACGGGAGGATTTGCGAGATAGGCTTTGATCTTTTCAAAGGATTTTTGACACTCATCATCCCATATCACTGGTACATTCTACTTGAGCTTTTTAAAGATTGGTTCACATATTGTCGTCAACTTTGATATGAACCTACTTATGTATTGCAACCGGCCAATAAATCCTCGAATCTGTTTCTTAGTCTTGGGCGGTGGCATTGACATGATTTCTTTGATCTTGGTTGGGTCTACCTCTATTCCACTAGAGCTTATGACATATCCCAAAAGCTTGCCTGAGGTGCCTCCAAAAGCACACTTAGATGGATTCAACCTCATATTGTATTTCCTTAGCCTTTCGAAAAATTTCCTTAAGGCTACTTGATGGCCTTGGCGGTCTTTTGATTTTACAATCATGTCGTCGACATATACCTCGACTTCTTTATGCATCATATCATGGAGTAAGGCAGTTGCTGCACGTTGGTAAGTAGCACCCGCGTTTTTCAACCCGAATGGCATTACCGTGTAGCAGTAAGTGCCCCATGGTGTTATAAAAGTTGTTTTCTCCATGTCTTCTTCTGCCATGTCAATTTGGTTGTAACCTGCGTACCCATCCATGAACGAGAGGAGCGCGTGATTTGCCGTGTTATCTACCAGAATATCGATGTGTGGCAAAGGGAAGTCGTCCTTTGGACTTGCCTTATTTAGATCTCGATAGTCGACACACATTCTTACCCTTCCCTCTTTTTTCGGAACTGGGACGACGTTTGCGACCCATTCGGGGTATTTGGATACCTTGATGAAACCTGCAGTTATTTGTTTTTGAACTTCTTCTTTTATTTTAAGAGCTACGTCGTGTTTCATTCGACGTAACTTTTGTTTTACGGGTTTCATTCCTGGAATTAGTGGTATAGTGTGTTGAGCTATTTCTCTATTAATGCCTGGCATATCTTCGTATGACCAAGTGAATACATCGATAAATTCTTTAAAAAAGTTAATTAAATCGGTTCTTTCTTGTTTATTCAGTGTTAATCCGATTTTAACTTCTCTTTTATGGATTGAATCATTTGAGATATCAACCGTTTCAGTTTCTTCAATTACCGGTTTTTTCTTTTCGAGTGTTTCCATTGCTTTAATAATTTCTTTGTCTTTTTCATTGTTAGTTAAGCAATGCTCGTCATCTTGGGTTAGAGAAGAACACGAGGAATAAGGAGAAGGAGAAATATTATTATACTCTGAGATCATTACATCAAAGAGTGATATGTCCTCAGGGTCTTGATCACTAACTATTCTAGGAGAAGAAATAGGAGGGGAAGGTGCTACTACTAAGGACTTAGAAGACTCTAGGGGGAAAGACTCAGACTCAGACTCAGACTCAAACGACTCTTCAAACATCGGCCCTTGCCCTGTCGTGATGGATATCTTCCTTCCACTTGGAGTAGTCACTTTGATAGTCTTGCGCCACCCTTGTAGTGATCCTTCAGCTGGAGTGATTAGCTTCGAGGGATCGAAGCTTTCGCTTTGTAGGACTGTTTGAATGAGCGAGGAGTTATCTTCTCTGTAAGTTGGCTCATTATTTTCTCGCCCAAACAGTAATCCCATGACGTTAAAGTCAAAGCATGGGGGTGATTTCTCCTTATGGACATGAGTTGGGATTTCATTAGGGAAGTAGCAATCCAAGAAAATCTCGAATCCCGGTTGTCTTATGCCATTTACAACAAATGGCTCAGGAAATTCATGGCATGGATAGTCTTCTCCTTCTTTTATAAACTGACCATTAAGCGTAAGAGGGTACTGATCCAATGGGATTGCTTTCTTTTGAATGCGAGCGTCCCTACGTGCCTTTGACTTTTCCTGGGCTCGCTTGAGATCTTTCCGAGTCAGTTCGAAGCCAAGTCTGAAAGTATCTAACTTAGGGAGGCCAGGTGACTCCAGCGATTTTGCCGTTCCTTTCTTCTTTCCTATGGTCATCCAAGGAAAATGAACTTGTTTCTTTAGCATAGCATTTACGATCATGTTGGAATGGGGGTCGTGGCAAAGAGGGGTCCTTTCATCCTCCTGGATTAAGGAGACTTCTTCGTTAAAGCCCCATAAATCTTCATCATCCTCGTCGTGCTCCACATTAATGATTGGATTCTCTATAGATTTGATCCTCATAGGCGAAGCATCGATGGTGATAGGAATTCCGCCAACTACGGCTTTTACTTGTTGGTGGAGAGATGAGGAGACGGCCTTCAGGTCGTGAAGCCAAGGGCACCCTAACAGAAAATTGAACGAAGCCTTCATGTCTACTACTTGGAAAGTAGTAGCATGTTCTATTGCCCCTATCGTTACATTCAGGGTAATTTTTCCAAGAGCTTGACGACGAGTGTTGTCATAGGCCCTTATTCCTTGTGTAAACGGAGTTAAATCTTCGTCCCTTATGCCTAGCATCCTCGATGTTCTAAGTGGACAGACGTTGATGATCGATCCATTGTCTACAAGAGTCACATGAACGTTCATCCTCTTGCAAACTACTGTGAGGTTTAATGCCTTGTAGTGTTTGTCACCTTCCGGGGGTAAATCCTTGTCAGAAAAGGTGATCAAATTAATTGGACTAGGAAGATCACTTGTGAGGAAGTTGGCTAATCCCTCAGAAGTAGTGTCAGAATCTATTCCAATTTTTTCTAAGGCATTCATTACAGCCAACCTATGTTCTCGAGATGTTGCCAAAAGTTTCGATACATTCATCTCAACTTTTGTCTTCTTAAGCTGCTTAACAATATCATTGTCTTTAATGATAGGTATGGGAACTTTTTGTGTGGTTGGCATAGGTTGTATTGAAACGGGAGGTTGCATTATCCCGGATCATGTGAGGACGTCTATCGATGAGTCTTCTTTAGCCCAAACATCATCCGTGGCGTACGACACAGAAGGTGGAGATCCTATTATGTCTTTTAGATAGACATCTTCTTCATCACTGTCCCAAACTCCATTGATGGTTGCATCATCTTCTTGTTGCACTTGGACTAGTTTCTTTTCATCAATCATTTTCTGAAGCAAATCCTTGAATTTGAGACAGTTTTCGATAGTGTGACCCCCTGACTGATGATAATGACAGTAATATCTATCCGTCCTTTTCAATGATTAGAATGGTCTCGGTTTGAGAGGTTTGATCACGCCACTCTCGGAGAGCATTTCGAACATTTGTGCATATGGGATCCCAATCGGAGTGTAGATTCTATTACTCTTCTTGGGTTTTTCAGTGACTTGTAAGGAAAAACGCTTTGCTTCATAAGTCGTTCCCTTGCTAGCTAGAGGTAATGAGATCTTATTAGCTTCCACAAGATCATGGATGAGGTTTTGAAACCTGTAGCATTCATTTGTGGTATGACCGTTTCCTTGATGGTACTTGTAGTAGGATTTTGAATCCCATCTTAGGGATCGCTTTTCTGGTGTTGGATCCTTTGTTGGACCAATAGGTTTGATTAGTCCTTGATCATAGAGACGATCAAAATTAGCATCATAGGTCATTCCTATGGGTGTGAATTCTCTTTTAGGTTTATTTTTCAGAAGTGGAACCTCGTCATGTTTCTCTTGGGGTTCCTTTATAGTCTTGAGAGTTTCACCTAGTAAATGCGATACCTCCATCATAGACAATGTGAGCAATTGTATATCTTTCTTACTTGCTGGTTCTGGAAGGTTATCCTTGACATCGAAGAAGGTTTCCTCCTCCTATTATGTGGCATAGATTTCTTTGACAGGTTTAATGAGAGACGAAGGGTCAACCTTGTTTTCCTCATCAGAGATAGCCAGGGAATGAGCGAGAGGTGCATTATCAATGCTTGGCTTCTTACTGGCAGGGGGAAACGACAGCTTGTTGTTGTCGATTAAGTCTTGGATAGCTTCCTTAAGCTTCCAACAGTTTTCGGTGAGATGGCCCCTACCGTGGTAGTACTTACAGTGTGCATTGGGGTTCTAATTAGCCGACCTCTTTTCGACTGGTGGGTCCCCAAATGGTCCAATAGGAGTTATAAGACCTTTTGCATTTAATCGATTAAATGCGGTGTCATAACTCATGCCAATAGGAGTAAAGTTTCTCCTAAATGGTTTCTTTTGTCCTTGATTGTTCATAGCAAGGACTTCTCCTAAATTAAAAGTGCTAACATTTTTTGAGTGGGTGATTTTGGTAGAAGAAGGATTATCGTTCTTCTTTCCTTTCCAGCCACTGTTGGAGTTATTGTTGGCAGCTTTTAACTTAGCCAGGTCGTCTTCAATGTTGATTCCAATGTCATAGACGGCCTTGAAGGTATGGAGATTATTTTGATATTTGAAATGCTTGGAATATTATTCTTGAAGGTTCTTGATGAATAACCTCACAGACTCTTTTTCACTTGGCACCTAAATCATCTTAGCTGAGGTTTCTCTCCATTTGTTAAAGAAAGAGGTGAAGCCTTCGTTCTCTTTCTGTTTGAGGATTTCAAGTTCCCTATGGTCAGTCTCAACTTGAATGTTGCACTTGTACCTATCAACGAAAGCGTTTTCTATGGACTCCCAGGTAAAGGTCTTTTCTTTCTCGAGAGAAAAGAACCATTGTTGGCAAACGGTCTCGAGAGATAGTGAGAATAGAGAGGAGAAAACTTTCTTATCGATACCCTTAATACTCATTATTGTTTCGAATGCACTTAAATGAAAATAAGGGTTATCAGTTGCTCTGAATTTTGGGATGTCGTTGGCATTGAACTTCTGCGGAAGAAGATCTTTGTCCACCGGGACCCCTTGTGATGTAAGCCCTTGAAACTTGTAGTTGCTAGACAGGTTTCTTAGACTTTCTTGCAAGAGGTCCTTCTGTTGTTGCTTCACGGGATCATCAATCTTGAGCCCTAGGAGCTTCAGTGTCTCAGTCACGGTAACCAGTTGGTTCCTTAGCTCGTTAACTTCTTCTTGTGTTGCCATTATAGTCTTAGCTTTCCTCTTACGAGCTATGGGTTTGTCAAAAAGTTAGACTTGTACAAAGAGGTTGTCTTTGATTAACCGTCCTTCCTTTCTTGACCACGCGCTGTAATTTAAATCATTTGGCGTTTTAATTACTTGACTCGAATCAACTTGACTTTACGGTTTATTTTAAAGAGGGAAAAAAAATGGGTGCATATTTTTGGCAAAATTAATGTACATATTTTTAGGGAATTAAGTATATTTTTTATTAGAGGATTAATATCCGACTTACCCCCCTAAAAAAATGACGGAAAAAAACGCGCACACAAGACCCTCTTAAACATGGTCAAAGTATGTGTATTGGTGTGTGCATTGAGTGTGAGTGACATGCTTGGACTCTTGTGTAAGACCATGGGACTTAGTGCCTAAACTCGATTACCGACTCAAAAAAGTACTATTGACAGCAAAACTTAACCGAATTAATTAGAAAATTGATTAATTAGACGCTAGGTGATGACTAGACCAATAATCCGAACTATCGGCCAAACGAAAGGACTGGCGTCGCACTGTGGAGCTTGGCGCCAGACGACAGAGCTGTCACCAGGCACCACACTCAACAGTGTGGCGCTACAGCTCAGACTTTGGCGCCAATGTTGGAGCTTCGGTCTGGGACTGTTTTCGAGGTTGTTAGTCAACTGGGGTATGCCTAAAGCCGTACTAGATCAATTCCTCAAATTAATTAATTAATTAGGAAAAGTTCTTTAAGTAATTAATTTATTTAATCTCAACACAAGTCAAAGAAATGGTTAAGAGAAACATAGAATATATGCACAACAAATAATGCACAATTAGTCAAGTAGGCACAATATGATGCAATGAGTTCGCAACCTAACCATGGCTCTAGTTCTCTAAAGTTCGGGATATGGTTTAGTCAAAGAGGGTCCATGGTTAATTGTCCGGATGCACCGCGCAGAAGCCTAACCGTGAAGGGTTAGCGCGAGTGGATGGGACACCGCGAGCTTTAGAAAAAACTTGCTTCTATGGTTTGGTGAATTCAACATCTCGGATGTACCCTTTGTTGCACGGAGCGTTCAATCGGGTAGATGGAGCATGAATTCCCAGAGGGTTATGTCCATATGTAGAACACATATGGGTTTTAGAAAAGTGAGAAAAAATTCAATCAGGAAGTAGGATCGAGCAAACAATACGAAAAACCGGTCGAAATTACAACGCATATTTCTGGCTCGGTATTGGGGGAAGTTGGCGCCAGCAATCACAGACTGGGGCCACATTTTATCTGTAGCGCCTGGCGCCAATGCTGGCGTCTGACGCTACGGTTAAAATTGTGGCGCCAATGCTCTGGCTCCTGGCGCTACTTCCTACATGCCTCAGCAGCTTTTTGTGCTCGATAAAATTTTCCAGTTTCGCGCGGTGTTATTTCGGTCCTAGTTGTGAAAGATATTTCTCAAATTTCCTACGTGTAAAATCCTATGTTTTTAACTCATTACGGGTGGTCTTTCCAATGAGATCTTTTTTATGCATATGAGAATAATGTTAATAAAAATTAAGCACATGAAATACTTGGAACGTTTCGAGTCTCATCCACTCATTCTAAATCATTGCCAAAACAAATTCAGGAATTAAAATAGAAATCCTCCCCAGCGGAGTCGCCAAAAACTGTAGGGAATAATTTCAAGCGTTAACCCTTAGATTGAACCCCACTGTGATCATACACTAAAGTACGGTGGCGTCCAAAAGGGAAGAAGATAGAGCAAAAGAGTCGCCAACAAGTTTTAGGAACTTGTAAACCGTTCACAGGGTGAAGGTTACACCCCTTAACGATCCAAGAGATCGTCAGCTCCATAAGGTCTTGAACCAAATAAGGGTTCGGGGATTAAGGTACAAATCCAACCTAAAAGAGATTAAACCTGCCCTAATAATAGGCCTCTACTTTATTCTGATCGTATTCATGTGCGCTTTTGACTAACATGCAATCAATAGGATTAACCCTAAACCTGTTTATCTATGTTGGTTGAATGTTAATGCACAAATAAACTATTATTGGCGATCACTTGAATTATAATTATAATTAACCCTAAATAAGATTATTAATTATCTTATTTAGCGTGATTACAAGTACCAATTCCCTTTAAACATGCAATAAAAGGCGTGATCAAGCAATAAATAAAATATCAAGCAACATAATAATAATAAAAAATAATAAAATTATAATCATAATCAAGATAATAATAATCATAAAAATAATAATCATAATAATAATCATCATAAATAAAATCATCATCAAAATAATAATAATAATATTCATAATCATCATAAATTATAACAATTATAATCATAATCATATTCGTGTTAAAGCATAATAATAGCAAGATCCTAGGCATGATACTAACAAGATTAATAACAAATCCTAGCATGTCACTAAGCAATAAAAATCAAATCTTTAACCCTAACATGATACTAACGATCATAAATATTAGGAAGAACATAAAAGGCATCATAACAATCATAATAAGCATATTTGATATTATAACCTTTTCCCTAAACATGATACTAGGAATATCATAATAACAATTTAAACATGATTTCTACATCATAATATCAATTAAAACCATTAAATCACTTACTTTGATGCCTCGTACCTCTTTCTAATAACCAAATACACACGTTAATAACTTCAAGGAAAATAATAAGCAAACAATAATCAAATTAAATAATTGAAAGAGAGATTTGGGACCAAACCCTCATAAATTAAACCTTTCATGTCTAGCGCGAAGGCAACTTCGAATATGGCTAGGTGTTTCTAGATCTTGTGAATGTGGAATTTTGTATTTGAAAAGCAAGGTTTGAGAAAGAAAGAGAAAGATGAATTAATGAATGAACTGATTAGGGAAATCTTAAGGAGAATTAGCGAATGATTAAAGAGAATGAAAGAGAATTGAAAACTGATTGTTGATGAGAATTGGTGAATGAAAACGGAGTTTTTAATACGTTATTTATAGAGAAAATCAGCCAAAAAGATAAATGAACATAACAGAGTCCTGGCGCAACTGAAACAAAGCTGGTGCCAACCCTGGCTAACTGGCGCCCGGCGCCAACACTAGCGCCAGCGCCATTGGCTGGCGCCAGGCCTGGTTCCAGGTGCCAATGGCTGGAGTCAGGCGTCAGGCCTGTTTTTGACGCGTTTTCGAAAATCAGATAAATTTGCCGTACTGGAGGATAAAATCGTATATTTTCCTTGAAAATGCTATTTGATTTTAATTAAAACTCTGAAAAGTCAACAAAAGTCAATTTATCAATGCTAATTGAATTAGGAATGAAAAGAAACTTCTAGAAGAATCTAGAAGACTAAAACCATTCATTATTGCATTAGGAATGATAAATCATATTAGGCCCTCCCCTAGATCATTGGGCCGCATATAAGGCTCAAAATTGGCCCAGTTTAGTAAATTGGACATAACTTCCTCAATATTCATCGGAACTGGGCTTATAATATATCGTTGGAAAGGTCTTTGCAAGCCCCATCCAACTACACTACTATTGGACCCTTATCATGGACTAAACGAACTGGATTAGATGTTTTCTTAAAATAAGTTTTCAAAAACAGAGAGAAGAGAAAAGAAATTAAAACTATCCGCAACACTAGACTTTCCACACTTTTGCTTCATGTGATTATGATTCGACGCGAAAGGTACTCATCACCGGGTTTGGTTTTGGGGAGACACAAATGGGTGTCTACACTAATACATAAATCCCAATCAACAAACAAGTGAACATTTGGCCACAACGCCAATGTTCCCAAACACACTAAGGTATTAAAAAGCAAACATTCTCGAACTGTTTAACTTCTCCTAATCTAAACCTAAACTAAGCATCCAAGAAAAGAAAATAAAAAGAAGAAGATTAGAAGAATCTCACCGGGCGTCGAAGCTATTCTACATCAAACAAAGTGAAAGAGCACCTTAATGAAGCACCAATATCCAAAGCATAAGCGACGAACCAAGGTGAGAAATAAACTAGACTATATACAAAGAAAATTGTTATTAACTTCAATACAAAAGAAAAGAAAAAATATAAAAGAGAAAATATATGCAAATAAGGAAAAAGCAATATATGATAGCATCATGAATGGGGTCAAGTAACAAAATCAGGAAACAGAATCATCATATAGAAACAGAGTCAGGAAACAAGACATCAAACAATCATCATCACGAAGCATAATCATAATGAAGCAGAGATACATAGTAGACAACGATCAGTGAAACAAACAACACTACCAAGAACTAATAGGGAAATCATCAGAAGTACATCATCATCATCATCATCAGAGAAGCAAGAGATACACAGTGATCAATACCAAAAGAAAAAGAGACCAAGAGTGACCTACAAAAGAGAGGGAGGAAACGGTGAAGCACACAAACAACATAAATCAACCCCAAGCTCAAATGAACTACCCCCAAAACTCTAAACCTAATAACATATAGGAAAAAGAGAACATCATATAAAGCACATAAGAAAAGGGGGGTAGTCACGAAGTCTCACTCCACACTATGGTAAGGAGTAGAATGTGAACTTCCCTCACCAATCTCCAAGACATGACTTGAGCTTGCAATTTCACTCACCTCCGCGCGGGTCTTTCCCCTAAATCTCCCCTCCCTCCTAGCACGATCAACTACAAAGAAATGAGACTAATCATCTAAGACTGGATCGCTCGACCTACCCCACCTACCAAAAGTCTCGGGGTCCGAAAAAGGCATAGGGTTAGCAGGATTAAAAATATAATCGCATCCACCCTGCTGCTTATAATTGTAAGTGGCAGGGGTAGTGCCCATGATATCACTAGGATTGATATAAGGACCCTCCCAATAGGGTAACAAGGTCTAGGATCGACGGTAAGGTCAAAGGGTTCCCATTAAGGGATAGGTCCTTGTTGGACCTGGTGGTATGGATAGTTCAAGTAAGGGTCAATATTCCCCATCCTCGCATGATAGTCATACACTTGATTGGCATGGCAATCATAGCTAAGAGACGAATCTCGCCCTAAAGGCATGGAACACAATACTTTAGTAATGGAGTCTAACTTGGCATGAATAGTATATAAATAAAATGTAGAAGTAGAAGTAGAAGGAGGGATAGGAGTACCTCCCTGTTCAACCGGGGGTAAAGCTTGGAAGTCCGTTGGGAGAGCATCATTGGAGGCGGTTCTTGTATGGTTAGTCTTCCGCCAAAGAGAGGGGTCAATTTTTCACTTTAGAGGTCTCTAAGTCAAAGAATCCTTCTTCGTCTTGCGGTTAGTAGCCTCCTTGCTTGGAATAAAGAACCAATAATTAACTCGAGATACCTTCCATCTGAAAACATAACGCTTCTTGGTACGATCAATAAATTTTTGGTTCACAAGGGTGTAAACATTGTGGAAATGAGAAGGTGTCCTTTTTCAAGGGTCGACTATAGGAGGGAGCTCGCATAACAAATCTTTGTAAGAATCATTGAGGCAAAGAACGAGGATAGAGATCATCTCTCCTATTTCGATGCTCCCCGAAAGGCTAAGCACATCACGAATGTCTAAGAACCGATTAATTAAGTGTTGTGTGAAATCTTCGAGCTCAATCTCATGCGATTCTTGTTCAGCTATCCATAGCCAACAAAGCTCCTCTTGGGAGATGGCTCCCAAAGAATCCTTGGAGAAAAGGGCATATGGGAGAATATGGTTGAAGTACCTCATAGCCGGATGAACAATCGATGCAGACTTAGAAGTTTGAGGCTCGTACTTCCCTTCGTCAGAGATACGCCGCCACCATCGGAGCTAATCATACCCATGGTCACTTGTCATTTTACCATAAGCCGGATAGACAAGATGGTCTTCATCAACGGCCCATGGGAACCGGAAGTAAGAACAAAGTTGTGATTCCAACGATTGATGATCATTGTTGAAAAGTTCAAAGGTCAAAGTTCTTGAGGAGTCACTACTTGTCTCTCTGACCACTTCAAGGGATGATAGAAGTTCAAAGGTCACCCTAGCATAGGTAGGGGCACTCAAATCCAAGAACTCTAAGAGACCGAGGTTCTAGGCTAGGTAGCGAACGTCATCATCAATTCCAAGTAGCTTGGTTGTTGTTTGATCATAGAATCTTTTTGACTTAAGCTTCCTCTTGTATATTTTCTTGAACTGATCCCAATGTAGTTCCTTAGAGAATTCAATGCCGTATGTTTCTACCACCACAGGAGGAGGTGGAACAACGTTCCGAGCCTTGCTTAAACTTGATCTAGCACGCTTCTTTTGACGGATAGTAGCCATATACAAGAAGTAAAGAAATTCATGAGCAATACATTTACAATTATCATTATTCAAGAATATGCATAAGAAATTGCTCAAGAATCAAGCACAAATGTAATTCATTTAAAAATGAAGCAAGAAATGGTCACACATGAACCATGCCATAAATATAGAAACATAAGTTTGAAGCAACTAGTCATGAGTTAAAGGAAAAATTGAACATAAGAGAACAAATCATGAATCATTATGAGCAAGTAAATTCCAAAACGTTGAATTATCAAAGAAATGAAACTATCACAAAGAATACCCATGAGAGAGAAAATGACCAACAATGGTGATTCAAGTATTCAAGCAAGGTATACAAATTCATCATGAAAAAGCTTCAATTTAACATCCAATAATATCATTCAACACAAACTACAAGCCAAAAGAACCAACAATGGAGTTCTACCATGAAAGCAAAAACAAGGGTTTCAAGCTTCAAAAAGGAGGAAGAAGATGACTAGAAAGTGAGAAATTATACCTCAATGAAGCTTTGTATTACTTAAAAATTTCACAATTTGAAGAATATAGAACAATTACAACACCCAAAGTCAAGTTCCAAGAACCAAAACAAAACCCTCAAAAATCGAATTTGTGCCCAAATTTACGAATTTCAATTCGAAAATTCTGATTTTTTTTTTTGTTGTTTTTAAAGAGATTTGATTATGGTTTTATGTAATTTGTGAAGAAATGAAATTAAAAAGGTGTAATTGAGTGAATTAGCAAAGATTAGGAAGGGTTTGAAGAGAGAAGAGTGAAAGGAGGATTAAGGGGAAATCGAGGAGAGAGAAAATCGGAGTGAAAATGGGGGTTTGTGAGAAGAGGGGCACGAAAAAGAAGGGCGAGGCTGCCTTAGCTGGTCCATGCCCGTAGCATGGGTGGTGCGTGCGCACCAGCTATGGCAGATGAGGGGGCTTCTTTGCCTAAAAACATACCAAAAAAGGCCAAACTCTGACCTCCTTGGTGCATACGCGCAACATGGATGGTGCGTGCACACTAAGAGGGTAATGGGAGGTTTAAAATTCTTCCAAATTTCATCAAAATGAGCAAAAATTTTTGACCCCCATGTGCGCCCACGCAATCTACGATGCGTTCACACCAAACAAAGACTAGGGAGAGAAATTTTCGCTCTTGAACATATTCTCGTCCTTGCGCTCTCATCGGCGCTAACGAGCATTGTGATCGAGCGCTTAAAATTCACACAAAAATAGTTCAAAAATCACTCAATCATGAATAGAAATTCATGAAAATGCAAACACGAGAGCATGTAATCCTAACAAACTCCTTCACCTAAGTTTAAATAAACCGCATGAAACCATGAATAAACACTGAAATTGTTGGAAATCATCATCGATCCAATGTCGTGGTACCTTAAATCAAGAAAACAAAGAAAAATTAGAAAAGTTCTCAAAAATAAAAGAAAAGAGAGGGTTGAAAAATCAAAAGAAAGTGTTAGAAAACCTGGTTGCCTCCCGGGAAGCGCTTGTTTAACATCATAGCTCAACGTTCTCCACCTATTAAGGTGGTTGTCGGAGAAGCAATATGTGAATAAGGCCAACAAAAGCACCATCAAAATACTTCTTGAGTCGATGGCCATTGACCTTAAACGGAGACAAAGAATCCATCATTGAAACCTCTATAACACCACTAGGAAAGACATTTTTAACCAAGTAAGGACCGCTCCATCTTGATATGAGCTTTCTGGGAAACAACTTCATTTTTTGAATTGTAGAGAAGAACTTTGTTCCCAACACAAAACTCTTTTTTCTCAATAAGCTTGTCATGAGTTTCCTTGGAACGAGATTTGTAAATATTAGCACAATCGTAAGCATCAAGTCAAAGTTCCTCTAGCTTATGAAGATCTAACCACCTTTTCTCCCCCGCACTTGCCAAATCAAAGTTTATCTTCTTGATTTCCCAAAAAGTACAATGTTCGATTTCTACCGGGAGATGGCATGATTTTCCATAGACTAGGCGGTATGGAGTGGTACCTATAGGTATCTTGAAAGCTGTTCAATAGGCCCAAAGAGCATCATCCAACCTATCCGACCAATCCTTCCTATTTCTTGCAACCGTCTTTTTAAGAATTAACTTGATTTGATGATTAGAAACCTCAACTTGGCAGCTTGTTTGAGGATGATATAGAAGGCCAAATCGTTGATGAAATCCATGTTTTTGCAACATCTTTTAAAAGGCATTGTGAATAAAATAAGAACCATTATCGCTTATCACTGCCTTAGGTACACCAAACCTTGGAAAAATTATCTTTTTGAATAATTTCATTACCACCTTGTGGTCATTAGTTGGGGAAGCAATGGCCTCAACCCATTTAGACACGTAATCTAACGCCACAAGAATATATTAATTTCCATAGGACAAGGGAAACGGTCCTATAAAATCAACTCCCTATAGATCAAATACTTCCAATTCAAGTATAGGTTGTTGAGGAATCTCATTTCGCTTGGAGATATTCCCAACTCGTTGACAACGGTCGCATGTCTTAACAAAACCCCATGAATCCGTGAAGAGATGTGGCCACCATAAACCACTTTGAAGAATTTAAGTGGCAGTTTTAGAAACACCCATATGGCCACCACTAGGATCCGAGTGGCACATCTTCAAAACACTAGGCACCTCTTCATTTGGAACAAAACGCCTAAATAAGCCATCGAATCCCCGCTTGTACAAGATGGGATCATCCCAAACATAGTGTCTTGCCTCTCTCTTGAGCTTCTTTCGTTGATTCTTAGAAAAGGAAGGTGGAAACTCCCCACATGCAGGAAAATTCACTAAGTCGGCGAACCATGAGAGCTCTTTTTCCTCAATAGCATACAAAAAGTCATCAAGCATTCAATCCTAAATTGGAGAACCATCATCTTGAATTTGAGAATCCTCAAGGCGAGAGAGATGGTCCGCCATAACATTTTGAAGTTCAAGTACCTACCGAATCAACCTAGGCTTGAACTCTTTCTTGGAAAAAAGGTACTTGAGAGCCGTATGATCCGTGAAGACAATGGTCTTGGAACCCAACAAATAACAACGGAACTTCTTAAAAGCATGAACATTAGCTAAAAATTCCTTCTCCGTTGTGATGTAATTTCGTTAAGCACCATTTAGAGTCTTGGACATATAATAGATCACATGGAGATTCTTTTCCACTCTTTGACCCAAGACACCTCCAATTGCTAAATCACTCAAATCTCACATCAACTAAAAAGGTAAATCCCATCTTGAGGCTTGAAAAATAGAAGTAGAGATTAGATCCTTCTTTAACTTATTGAATGCCACCAAACACTTATCATCAAATACTAACTTGACATCCTTTTGAAGAAGATCATTGAGGGGCTTTACAATGAGCATGAAATCCTTGATGAATCTTCTATAAAACCTGGCATTTCCTAAGAAATATCTCACTCCTTTCACATTGAGCAGAGGTGGAAGCTTCTCAATAACCTCAATTTTCGCTTTTTCCATCTCCATCCCCTTGTGAGAAATCTTATGCCCTAGGACTATGTCTCCCTCAACCATGAAATGACACTTCTCCCAATTAAAAACTGTAAGTAGGGTAATCCCATCGCAAGGGGGTCCTTCCTTAGATGCCCATGGCCATTTAAAAGCCTAGGAATTTACACTTGTTAAGGTGTACTAGGATTTGAATCCCTAACTGTTTGGGGGAACTTGAATTAGAATTGATTTTATCATTACGCTTTTTTTTAAGAAACAAGTAGGAGTCGCCAATGAGTTTTGGGAAAACTCATAAACCACGTTCATGCCTTTCTTCCATGTGGAGTTCATGGAATAATTAGAACGAATTGTAATTTTACCCATGCCCAAATTGGTCTACATAAACCAGAATTGAGTTCGGGAGCGAGGGTACTAAAATAACATGCCTTTTAGGGATGAATCGCTATTGTAGCCCTAGTGCGGCCTCTATTAGCTCTTCCTTTTTTACAATTTCATCAATAAACAATATATGCAACGCGATACCTAAAACTAAGTTAGTTGATTTTATTTACACACATCAATTCAAGTAGGAATTACATTGCAAAGTCGTTATTATTTATTTAATCAAATTCGTGAATAAGACAAGAAATAAACAATATTCGCCTTGGCTTAAGTGATCAACCAACAATTAATTATTCAATTCTAATCTTATTTAACGCAAGATACTATGTGGAATTGAATAATTAAACCTTTTTAAAGTGATCAAGCAACACTAATTAATCAATAAAGTTCTTTTAAACAAGAAAATAAAAGTGATTTATCTAAGTGCTCGGGAATTCACCACTTCTCTTTGTTAGATCTCTGTTTAGAACACTTATGAACTCCTTCTTGTTTGGGAACCACCACCATGGTAACAAAATATCAAAGGGGTGAGTGTTTAGGACAAGATGGGATAGGTAGCACAAGTTCACAAGTTTTTCGTTAGAGTTTAGGGTTAATTTCTGTCCGTTTAAGCCTCGGATTAAGCCTCTATTTATAGGGAATGGGTAGGTTAAGGGTTTTGAGCATTCTGCCACAGCAGGTGTCGCGCGCAACTGGATGAGTTGCGCGCGGCAACCAAGCTCAAGTGATTAAGCTACATTGCTATAGGCAGCGCAACGAATTGTCTTACGTGTTGCTTTTTGGCAAGATTCGATTTTCCAATTTTTAAAAATTCTGAATCTTTCACGGGCGCAACTCTAGCAGTTACGCTGAGTGTCACGCGCAACTAAATTAGTTGCGCGCGCTAGCCCAGCGCGACTCCTGGAGATGCGCACGTTATTTTCTGCGGCAGCGTTTATTTTAACCTAGGCGCTCCTAAATCCGTCATTATTGGGTTTTAAGTACGGGCTTAAGCCTAATTATGATCGGATTTAGTTAATTAAACTTTGTTTTGGCTTTGTTTCTTGGTTTGGGCTAGTCTTTGGTGTTTTGTGGTTTAACTAGTTATCCATAAGCACTCTTCACTTCAATCCAACACGAAGATGGTTTTTTTTAACGTCATTGCACTTTCTGTCAGGACAGGAGTCAAAAAGTAGATGTCTACGGTTAGCCCCACTTTGATCGAGTCTAGAATAGACGAGGATCAAAGTAGTCAAGGAAATAGTTCCGAGACTCATTCTGCAAAGTTCACAAAGAGTAGAGAATCTTTCATAAATATTAAGGATGTAAAAACGATCCTTGATTCACTAAGTGTATGAAACAAGTAGCTATTAAGGCCAGAAAAAGTTATTTTTAGTATTAACTCGCTAAAGAATCTAGATTGATCCATTGATTTTATAGAACGCTTTTACAAGTAAAGGTGTTCTGGTGATGTCAAATCATGAGAAGAGATCGATTTTAAAAAGAGTAAAGGGGGTGATTTCCTCTCAATCATGTCATCATTGGTCTAAAGTCCCTCAATATGTCATTGAAACTTTAGCTTGAATTTATCAAAGTAAAAAGATGAGAAAAGGTGTTTTCTACATTCAAGCCTAAACGTTTTCGGCATTCGTGCCTAAATGTTTCGACATTCGAGCATGAATGTTTTCGGCTTTCGAGCCTAAATGTTTTCGGCTTTTGAGCATAAATGTTTCGGTATTCGAACCGGATGTCCACAAGATAGAAATACATGTCTTAATACTGGAGGCACATATCCAAATCTAGTGATGGAGAAAAAAGTCAGCAACTCTCTCAGCAGTTTTATCAAAAAGATGAGTGCACGTGTCTCTGGGGCACGTGACTGCATAGGTGCGACACCGCCTTGTCACTCTTTATACATGGGGTGGACGGACACCCTAACTGTTTGGTAAGAAAGTAAGCTCACTAACTACCGTATTTGCTTCCAATAAAGAAGTGTCTGTTCCTGATGGTTCGGCGCGCCTGTCGACTAGTGAGCTAAAGCCTAAAGTAATACTCTACCTTTTAGTTTTGAGAGGTAGATCTCACAAAGCTTGGGCTGAAGTGAAATTTTATGCAACACCTACGCCATACAATTTTACGTTGTACGATACGCCTTGTATTTTTACGCTGCATGATGAAGCCTTCCTTTTTGCTTTGGACGTGAAAAAAGAAGAAAAGTCGGAAATTTATAACATTAGTACAGTAAAATGACAAACCTGTCTATGGGATCTTTTACGTAAACACCACTACGGAACGTCTTAAGACACATTTAAGAAACATGTTCAAAACATATGCTTAGGAAGACACAAAGCACGGTGCGCATGCAAAATGATGCCAAACACTAACAAAGAAGAAAATAAGCTACAAAATGCAAAGCAATTAAAAGATTTTGATAATTTGCGTGCCATTACGTCTAATAACGAGCAAAAACTTTTAAAAAATGATCAAACAGAACAAAATCTGGATACCAGTAATTTTAGCAACCATTATCCGCATGCAACTCAGTAGGCCGTGCTTTCCAGGTGCGCGCATCATTCTGATCTGCTCTTGTCTATCACGCGCAATAGATTTGGTTGCGCATGACATTTAAATCAGCAAAAAGAAATCGATGAGCGCGATTTTTAGTTCGCATTTTCTCTCTTCTTCTTTCACCATCTTTACTCTTTCTCACTCTAGAAAGCTCAGTTTTTTGTGATTTTTGATGCCAAAGGAAGTAGATCTCGTCCCGTATTCAAATTTTCCATAATCAACATAAGTTTTTTTACTAAATTTCGTTCATTTTTGGCTGAAGTACGGCGATTTTTGAATCGCTAAACCCTAAATTTTGAATTTGGTATTTTTTGATTTGGTCCAACATTCTTGAAATTGTTTGTTCCATGTTGTTATGCTATTTTTAAGGAGTGTTTTACAACAAATTTCATGAAAAATGGTTAAGTATTGAACCTTGTATGAGCATTTCTCTGTTTAAGTTCGTTCTTGCTTTTTTTCTTCGAATTTTGCTTGAATCTGTTGCTTTCTTTTGCTCATTTTGGTTGTATTTGCTGATTCTGAAGTAGATTATAGTATTGGAACAAGTATTACTTTCATAATTCACATTTTTTAAAAATGGCGCGAAGTTTACTCTTAGCTCGTTTTTTTTTTGCAATGTTTCAACCTCAAAATTGTTTGGTAGACGATAATTATGTTTGTATTACCGTTATTCGTCTAGGAGTAGTTGACTCTTTGAGACATTGAAATACAATCCCTTGAATGCTTAGTTGAAACTGGTATAGGATGGCTTTTGCGGGTGTTAAAAGCCCCCATTTACTAAGTTTAACTGCATGTATCGTAGCCCCAAAGTATGGGTGGCATTCGATTTTCGTGTTTTCCCTATCGGCAGCCGTTGTGCTACCGAAATGGGTCTAGAACACGTTGTTGGGGTTTGATGAGTCCGACTCACCGCGCAAACAACCCCGACCTAAGGAACCACTCGTAATTAATAAAACCATAAGGCATAAAAAAATAAGCACAAGAAAAGGAAGAACGAATCATACCCTTGAAGCGAGCTTATCCCTCTCAAAACGGGCTCTTACTTGAAAGCCTTGAGCACCGCAAATGCCGTGCCTCCAACGGTATTTACCCATAAAGGACGAACACGACTTTTTAGCTCCGCTACCTTGGAGTTAGCAAGGTCCGACCAAAACCCAAGTGTTAATGGACTTTAAGAGTTTTTCCAAAATATGGAATGCTCTTTCTAACTCCCACTCAAGCATAGAATTCTCAAGCCATGCCATGACTATTTATAAGGAAGTATGCTTTGTGAATTCCACTCATCTTTCAACGTGGGACTTTTCACAAAGAGATCCTACATGGAAAGATTGGTGAATTCAACCCTTAGTTAAATAAACCAAGGAACAAGTAACAAGTGTCACATGGTTAGGAGTGGACCACTTTCTCACTTGGTCCCCAAGGCATTTCACATGCAATGTGAACTAACCATGTGTCACCCAACCTTTAGCCCCAAGTTGGGTTCGGTTGGGCCACTTTATTTTTGCCCGTGACCAGGACCCTTCACCCCGGGTCCCCGACCCTTTGCCACTTGTGACGCCACCGTGGCGCACCGCCACCATGGCGCGCTGCCATGTGGCATGCTGCCTACGTGGCACACTGCCTACGTGGCACGCTGCCACTTGGTGGCTGCCACTAGGTGGCTACCAACGTGGTGGCTGCCGACGTGGCTGCCATGCGTGCTGCCACGTGTGCTTCCACATGGCGTTTTGCCATGTGTGCTACCACATGGCACACTCCTATTGGGCACGCTTTCCATGTTACTTGAAGCATTTTCCCGTCTCTCCAAATCCTAAATTTTGGCTCGACATTTGAGATTCTCCGACGCTCGGTTTCGACGCTCCAAGCTCGAATTTCCGACGTCTTAATATTTAATACTCGGGCGACGAATTAATTTCTTCCGAATTAATTCATCGAGTCGGTTCATATATTTTGCTTGGGTGTGACCCGAAGGGTTCAATCAAGATTAAGTTGTAATATTAGTTATATTTATATTACTGATCAGAAGCGGCCTCCACCTAGGCATTCCGATCACTTGACCTTACTGAATGTATTAGCTTTCTAATAATTCTTAACCCGCTATAAGAATAATACACTTGTTCGAAGGACACCATTCCTTTCAATCTCCCACTTGTCCTTCCGGACAAGTGTGCATTTAGTGTATAGCCCATTTCCTATGTCTCTTCATGTCTCTTCATGAACTACAGAATAAGATTACTCGTCATCTATGTTACGTCCAGAAGTGTTTCTCAAAATCTGAGTTTGACTGTCAATAAGCACATGATTTCTAAAATCCATATGAGCACGACCATGCATTTTCACAGTCTCGCTCTTTAAGAGGCCTTGTAAACAACAAGACATGTTCCCTATTGTTAGTAGGGGGACATTTCCAGTCTTGTAATGTAGCTTCTCTTACTAAGAGGACCTAGCCGCCCAATATCTGTCGTTATAATCCCTAGTTACGGCAGACGTTTGGCGGATACCAAAGCGGACTAGTACTCAAACAAGAGACCTCCCACTACTCATGGTCAAGGAAAAGAGTTCCGACAGTAATAATGAGAAAAATACTTATGACGATTTTTAAATCTCTTAAAGTATTCTCATAGGTCGATCCAGTATGGTTCTAAACCAATACATGTGCAACTGATTTATATCCTCATAGCACAAGAAACGGTGCTATAAATCACACTACACACTAATCTCTAATGGTCATTAATCGTCCACAAAAAATATGACCTTGATTAGGGATAATTTTCGATTAAAATATTCAATGTTCACTTAATAGGTGTTTGTTTATCTAAGACATTGACATGATACCTTATTTTGAATATTTATTAAAATCGAATGGACTTATTATTTAATTCTAAACCACAATTAAATAGTTTTGTGGAATATTTAGAAATATTTTATTCCACTATGAAACTTCACAATGTTTCATCTTATGATAAATGGTTTTTCCCAATTGTTTTAAGAGTAGTACTCTTCATAAAACATTCATAGAAATCACACTCATATTTGATATGCTTGATTTCTTTCATGCAATTATGAATGTTGTCGTTCACTTATTGCATAGGTTTAGTTATAATTACTTTGAAAACCTTAGCATCTTCATTATCCACCATTTCCATAATAAGATGATAAAATTTTGAGAGTGTTAATGGATTACATGTGATTCAGGATTTATTGTCCAAGCAATGGCTCCCACTCATTTTCATGATTTGAGACCTTCTACTTGACAACCTACAATCATCAATGTTCAACAACGAACCTTTCCATTTAACATCTATCTTATCATTGCCTTTAAGGCTAAAATATTCTCAACATATGTTTTAGTAGACTCTCCGATGATGCCTTGCATGGATTTCCTCCAAACGACTCACAATGAGTTGAAATACTCAAATCACTTACGATCATGGAAATTTATCTTAAATTTCCGCACATTATACATGGATGCATATCCATGTTACCATTCTCAAGCCACGACACTTCTTGCCTCGTGCTTATAAATGGCTTCCTTGCTAAGGATCTAATCCTTGTTAAGGTTTGTGCTTGCAACATCAAAACTCAAGTTGTATTTGTTTCCATGCGTCAAGAACTCATCCAACTACTTATTTAAGTGCTATGGATGTTCTTGACTATAGTCTAATGATCTAATACTTAGATTAATGTCGACTGGTATTATATACGTACTTCACATGCTCTAAGCAAGTAAGTCGTTTGACGATTCCATATCATAGATTTACATGATGGATTTAATTCTAGAATGATTCTCAATTCTATTCCATCCATGTGAAATTTAGCTCATTCAGTTACACTGAGTCTTGCTAAAATGTTCGCTATGTGATATGGTTGAAAGTCTCTTACTAGAGTCTTTCTTGGTTGACTTAGTAATTAGCCTAGCATATACTTAGTTCAAACATTTACTTAGCTTCATACATATATGGGTTGAAAGCCTTTCAAAGTCCTTCATGTTTAACATGGTAAACTCCTTTACTCATTTAAACATTTAATTAAGTCAATACCATAGAACTTAATTACCAACATGTACTAAGTATCGTCTTTAGCTTGGTCCATTGTCGAAAATACTTTCAAATCTAAGCATTTAGCATTTGATAGTTGTTTCATAATAGAGTTCGTAAACTTCTCGTTGGACCTTTACTTTTGCTCCCACTAAACTTCTTGTTCATCAGAATTTCTATGTTTCTCCATAAGTCAATCCTCTTATTAACTTTATGAGAAAACACGTTCCAATTCCTTCATGCAATGCTTCCTTTAATCCCATGACGGATTCCATGTGCTTGCTTTCAAATCTAGCATTATTTAGATTTTCAAAACCCTTAGACTATTCCATAGTCACTTCCAAGATCCTATTTTGTGAAGGCGGTTTTGGTATCTATTTTACCATATTTCATGTGTGCAATTTTGCTAGATCAATCACGAAAAGACTTAAGCATTCCGATTGGTGAATAGGTTTTTATTAAAATCAACTCCTTGAAATTAATTATATCCTTTTCAGCCAATCTAGCTATGTATGCATATACATTTCTACATTTGTTAGTTTTCTCCTTGAAAACTTATTTGCAATTGATGGATCTTTCATCCTTCATGAAAATTAATCAAGTTTCGAACATGATTTTCAAACATGGAGTCTATTTCGGATTTTCATGGCCTCTAACCATCATTCGGAATTTGGATTTGTCATAGCTATCTTACAAGACATTATTACTTTGCTTGTAAGTCTTAGGTTTATTTCTAACTTAATAGAAAATTTATAGGATTCAATCCAAGCCTTTGGTGAATTCTATACCGATACGGGGTAATTGCATCAAACACTGAGTTTTAAGGCGCTTTCAACGCCCTTTTATCATGTTAATCTTACTCCAACATTTTTAATGTTTTATGAGTAATGAATTCTCTTTTAAGGCACTTGTAAAGTCCTTTTGAGTATTCTTGATCAAGCATTCTCATGAAGTCCTTTAAGGTCTTCCGAGATTCTCAGTTCTAGTTTATTGCTAAGCTCGATATTCATCGAGTTCATTTTCCTCCCACTTGCCGTTTTGGAAACGTGTTACTTTCCAGAAAGACACCACTTTGAGCAACAAACATTATGTTCTCAATTAGGATGTGGAGGTAATGCCCATAGTCTCACTTGAATGCTTACAAAGAGACATGTATATTGTCTTTGGGTAAAAGTTCGTTGTGAAACAAACAATTAACTCCCACTTGAGCTATCTTTAGTCTTTATTGAGCCATTCAGCTCCCACTGAGCCACCTAGCTCCCACTGAACCACTTAGCTCCCACTGAGCTAGTGAACTCCCACTGAGACTAAGAGCCTTAGACATATACTTGAAAAGACTTTTAGAAGTTATTTCTATCCATAACTGAATATGGCATCCTTTCTTAGCTTCGACATATTGTTTAGTGTAACATTAGTCATTTGTGCAAATCTTTAAGAACTTTATAGGAAGGGTTGTGAACCATCATCGTTTGAGTCATTTTCCAATGACATCGAGGTCTCCGTGAGGACACACTATGTTCTTTGTGGAGTTCTTTATGAAAATTTCCATTCATAACTTTGAGATGGTCATGCTTGGCTCAAGCAAACATTGCTCGATCTAATCTAGAAGTTTTGATATCTTGCCAAGTTGATTTTGTACTTCACTGGACTCTTGAGCTACTCAGGTCAAGTTTGTTCACATTTGATGAATATAGCCATATCCTTTCATATTCTTTGTGAAACATTGAAGTAATTGATTCCTCTTTAGCCTTCGGAGTCAATTGTCTATACCAAGAACAATAGCTCTCTGCTTTGTCGGTTTCAACAACTAAGACTTGCTTGTCTTAGAATGATTCCAAATCGAGCAACTATCAAGAGCCTATCTAATAGAATCTTGAGTACGTTCTTGTCGATATGACATTGCTAAAGATGTTTGGAATGCAAATCAAGCCCATGACTTGAACTTAGTGAGTTAATCATGTTAGGGATATGTTTGTTTATAATCAAGCATTCTTGACTCAACGCTTGGATAACCATGCCATTCAAATAAATCTCGCAACTATTGCTCATTACTTTGAATGTGAGTCTTTCCGTGTGTAAACGGATCAATTGCTGATTATAGAACATAATAACCATTATTTGTTCCAGCCTTTGGCTTAAAAGGTCTTTAAACAAAACATACAACCTTACAACTGATGTAGCTCTTATTGCTTCATTCTAAGCTTGTAAGTCGATAACTTAGCTTAACTTCAATAGTTTGAGGTCACTATCATAATGGAACACTCAAGCATTATCCGATACTTGTGAAGATAAAGAATTGCTAAGTTAACTACAATAACATGAACTCATGAGTTGAAATGGAATCTCATACAATATCTCATAATCTTACTTTAAGATGTATTTCTTTAAGTACCTTGACTCTTATACTTTGTTAGGCATAATCAAGCACCTAGTGCGCCGTAAAACAAAGTTCCATCTTTTTCATTAATTCTTACTCGAATTACTACATCAATGAGTCCTACTCAAATATGTATGATGCGAAAAGATACATTGGTTGTCAAACATTGACAATCTTGAGTTTGCAACTCAATACCTCATGTTTTATCAAAACTACCTAGTATTTTGAATACATGATATCCAATCGTCCTTTTCGGACTTAGTTATAAAAGTCATTTATAAGAATTGTATTTTAGAAATGCTTTTCCTGTCTTTGAGAACTATTCTCAAGGATTTCCTTTACCAATCATGGAAACAATATTATTTGATTTAGAATACTATAAATATATGTGCAAAGTATAACCATTTATCAAGAAGATAATAAGTTTGAAATTTAATAGCATTCATGCAAACTTTAATCTTATTAAACGTCTTATTTACGCATAAAAATTGTCTCTATTTGGCGAAAATAAGGCGATTCCAAGATTCGAAGAAACAAAGTGTGGTTAAGCATGCTTTGGCTTGCCTTAACACTCAATCTTCTAAGGTAATCATTGCCTTGCTAATGGCTCTAAGCCACTCTTGGTTAGATAATCGTCGCATCTAATGCATCTTTGACGATGTATCTCTTTTGCCACGGTATGTGAGGACTCCTCACTCATACCGATGAGTTAAACCAAAACCAACGTGCACACCCGGTGTGCCTTATGAGCCTTGGAGAAGTGATGGAACCTCGCTTTGGCGTAGCCTACCATCACTTTAGTTCGGTTGGTAAGTGTTCTTTTGGAAAGGCAAATTTGAATGAATATTATTAGGGACCTAGGATTTCTATGTTGGTTGACTTAAGTGAACTTAACTAATCATCGCAACATAAAGAAAACCTAAACATGCAACTAAGAAATAATTCACATGTATATAAGCGTAAAATATAAAGCAAAATAATAGATGCATATTGGCAACTAGCATGACCCCTTGAATTCTTCAAGTCTTCAAAAGGTCTTCATTTGCAATTCAAAGCTTTGTCTTCCAAGATACGTCGTCTTCAAGACTTAACCAAACTATGCAAATACTAGTGTCTACGACTAGGAATAATATGAATATTAAGGTACAAAAATACTTAACGGTGCGTAGACCGTATTTAGATTTACAAAAATACATAACGGCACGTAGTCCATATTTTCTATCCTAATCGGGTCCCACTAGTTGCCATTTCATAAAACCTGTGAGAGAGAATATATATTCCATTCATCCATTCACTATTTGTGAATGGCCCATGCAATTTACAATATCAAACAAGTAAAAAGCATTTAAACAACGCGCGCACTAGTAACTAATCTAGGTGTTTAATCCGATTAACACGCCTAATTAAAACTAGTCAAAGTTGTTTAACCGATTATGTAATTGACGTCATTAATAATTGAAGCTCCCACTAAATTCTTTATTTCCCTTAATTAATCCAATTAATTAAGTCGGTAGCACCCAAACTTGTCAAAATAAAATTTTGTCAATGCCGCTCAAAACCGAAGCCTAGCCTCCCAAAACTTTAATTAAAATAAACAAAATTAATTAAAATAAATAAAACGGCAAAATAAGCATTATTAAGCAAACCGCATTTCAAGTGGCTTTCGCTTTAAGTGTTTTGCCAAAGAAACTCGAATAATTGCGGCTCGTGCAGACCAAGCACACTACGGCCATTCGCCTCACCGCACAAAGCACATATACACACAAAAGCTCCGCACACACGGCCCGCGGCAAGCAGCCTTGAGCTGCTGCCACTGCCGCACGCACGAGCACGCACAGCCATGGCTGCTGCTGCGTGGCTGCAGTGGCCGTGTGCTGCTGCCGCGCATATGGCCGTACGCATGGCGGGGCATCCACCTTGGCATCCACATGCGGGCTGCTATGCAGCCCGGCTAGCCAAGTGTGGTTCTTTGCCTCATTTCGCGTGCCATGGCCTCGGGATTTGATCCCATTTCGCGAGACATAATTAATTAATTCTAAATTAATTTTAGAACTAACTTAATGAGCAAAATTGAAATTTTTTTAAACAAGTCCAACTTAATAAAATTTCAAAGTGCAAATAACCAAAATAATTCCAAGAACTATTCTTAATTAAATTGATTTAGCTTGGTGCAATAACAAAGTTAAGGCAACTTCTCACTTTTAATTTAATCAATTTAAATTAAACTTGAGAATTTGACAAAGTAAGGGGAAGTTGGAAAAAATATGAACTTTAATGTTCAAATGAAAATTCCAACATCTAAATTTTGTGAATCCTTCAAAATTATATCTTTCAACATGAAGATAACCAAATTTCTATCGCAAAAATTGAAACTTTATAAACAAATAAAGATTGAATGTTTAACACTTAGGAAGCCTCAAAACAAAAATTTTCACACTAAAAAGTAATTAGTTTGCAATTATGTGAAAATAAATCAACCTTTAAGCATCAAATACTACCAAGTAAGTGTGCTTTAAGGGGACTTAAAAAAGCAGAAAATAATGCAAATAATCAACCACATAATCAACAAGTTATGCCATTAATTTCATGGTTAGAAAAGACTTAAAATTTTTCGTTAAAAACAAAAAATCCCTCTCGAAGGCATTTCTGGTCAGAATTTGGCTAAAATCACAGTCCTAAAAACCTTTCCAGAACACCTTTTCCACCCAAAATTCACTTTTTTTGGGCGAAAATATGGGTTCTGGGCCAAATTCGACATTAAAACGAGATTAAAATAAATAAAACCGAGCTACTAACCTAATTAGCAACTTAAACCAGAAAAATAAGCCAAAATAAACCTTGAAAAACATGATTATAAAAATAAACGAGCGGGGCTCCGATACCGCTATTGGGGTTTGATAAGTCCGACTCACCGCGGAAACAACCCCGACCCAAGGAACCACTCGTAATTAATAAAACCATAAGGCATAAATAAATAAGCACAAGAAAAGGAAGAACGAATCATACCCTTGAAGCGAGATTCGCCCTCTCAAAAGAGCCTCTTACTTGAAAGCCTTGAGCACCGCAAATGCCGTGCCTCTAACGGTATCCACCCATAAAAGGACGAACACGACTTTTTAGGTCTGCTACCTTGGAGTTAGCAAGGTCCGACCAAAAACAAAGTGTTAATAGAGTTTAAGAGTTTTTCCAAAATATGGAATGCTCTTTCTAACTCCCACTAAAGCAAAGAATTCTCAAGCCATGCCATGACTATTTATAAGGAAGTATGCTTTGTGAATTCCACTCATCTTTCAATGTGGGACTTATCACAAAAAGATCCCACATGGAAAAATTGGTGAATTCAACCCTTAGTTAAATAAACCAAGGAACAAGTAACAAGTGTCACATGGTTAGGAGTGGACCCCTTTCTCACTTGGTCCCCAAGGCATTTCACATGCAATGTGAACTAACCATGTGTCACCCAACCTTGAGCCCCAAGTTGGGTTCGGTTGGCCCGTGACCATGACCCTTCACCCTAGGTCCACGGCCCCTTGCCACTTGTGACGCCAGCCTGGCGCACCGCCATCGTGGCGCGCTGCCACGTGGCATGCTGCCTACGTGGCACACTGCCACGTGGCACGCTGCCACTTGGTGGCTGCCACTAGGTGGCTGCCAACGTGGCGGCTGCAACTTGGCGGCTGCCAACATGGCTGTCATGTGTGCTGCCACGTGTGCAGCCACATGGTGTTTTTTTTCCATGTGTGCTGCCACGTGGCACGCTCCTATTGGGCACGCTTTCCTTGTTACTTGAAGCATTTTCCTGTCTCGCCAAATCCTAAATTTTGGCTCGACATTTGAGATTCTCCGACGCTCGATTTCGACGCTCCAAGCTCGAATTTCCGACGTCTAAATATTTAATACTCGGGTGACGAATTAATTTTTTCTGAATTAATTTGTCGAGTCGGTTCGTATATTTTGCTTGGGTGTGACCCGAAGGGTTCAGTCAAGATTAAGCTGTAATATAAATTATATTAATATTACTGATCTGAAGCGGCCTCCACCCAGGCATTCCGATCACTTGACCTTACTGAATGTATTAGCTTTCTAATAATTATGAACCCGCTATCAGAATAATACACTTGTTCGAAGTACACCATTCCTTTCACACGTAAAGAAGCTTAGTTTTAGAATGAAAATAAACAAATAAAAAAACTTATCCAATCATAGCATGGACTCGCCTCCATTCGTCGATGCTAAGGAGATTCTAGAAAGGTCCTGACGAGGCGGTCCACCCTCGAAAGAGGGTGACCCGTCCTCTTTAGGAGGTTCGGGAGCGACATGTCCCAACTGATCGACGTCGCTAGAAGGATGTGGTTTGGGAGGCTCCTCCGAACTAGGACCGTAGGGTCCTTACGTGGGACCTAGACCATCATTTCTCGATCTGAGTGTGGCGCGACATCGTGAGTTCTTTGCGCCTTCGTTTTTCTTTTTTGGTTTTTCTCCTTTTCAAACCACAACCGTTTTTTTTAATTCTTTTTACTTTTCCTTAGAGTGTGCCTAGCATACTTCTATATGACTCTTGTGACCTGCGGGCCCGTTTTGAGAGTTTGCCCAAGGTGGTACAGGTGGTTGTGGAGCTTTCAAGGATCAGCCCCTAGCTGGAGGCTCTTCGAGATTTATCGAGATAGCCTGCATCGTCAGCTTTCCTCCGTGGATCGCTGGAGTTTTGGTGGGATACCACCAACACTTTCCACTTTCCATGCGGAGGGATGATGGTTACCCCTTTCAACTTCTATATGATTACGGGTTTTCCTTTTGGAGAAGAGCCCGTAGCCATAGATATCTTTAAAAGGTCAGACGAGAGACTACGTGACCTTGTGGGGGACCGTCTCGTGGCGGCCCCACGTGTACGCGCAATCTTGCCTATACTCGGTTCTTGCCAATGAGTTTTCGGCCGACGAGGTTGATTGGTATTATACACTTGAGCAGCTGGCTTAGATATACATTGCTCACGTTCTTTCTGTCACTATTTTGAGTGATCTGGGAAAACGTTTCACTATTGAGTTACTTATTTGCTTCAGTTTTTTGGGGCAATTATTTAACTTGAACTGGGCGGAGGTGTCGTATGCCCGTGTGCTTACAGCTATGGGCAAGGCAACCCGGGTGATAGATCCCGCGACAACTATTGAGGTGCCTCGGATCACCCTTAGGTGACATGGTCGTAACCTTGAGGTACGTACTTTAAATTTTTTTCAATCATTATTTTTGCTTTTTCCCTTTAAGCTTATTATTTTTCGATTTACTTTTAGGCTTGGGGATACTCGTACCCGCCTTTCTTAACCCCTAGGATGCTTGGGGCTGCTCGTCTTCCTATCAGCCAGCGACTGGTCATGATTAAGAAGAGACAAGCCACTTCAGCCGGTGATTTTTGCTAGAGGATCCTTTCGGCGACTCGTGCGTCGGTGAATATTTCAACCACATGTGCATCTTTTGATTTTTTTTGTTTATTTTATGATGATTTTTCATGTGTTTGTGTTTATAGATTGACCTCCCTCCTTGGAGTTTGATCGTCAAAGTCCCTGAGGCTGTCAGGTCTAGCATGATTCGTTGCCGTTTTCAGGCCCTTTATCAGGGACTTCCAGTCCTCCAGAGGATAGGAGCTTGGCTTTTAGGCGAGTGTCTTCTCTAGCAGTTTGCATACGAGGAGCCTAGGGTTCCTGCAGATCCTCCGATCCGGATGTTGCGTCTAAACTTGCTGTCTACCGAGGATCGAGCTCAGGCGATCCTTTGTTATCCAAAGGAGCAGCTGGTGCCGGCGGATGCATCTTATTCGACTTTCATTGCATTCAGGCTGAATCCTTTCCCAGCTTTTGTTCCGGTTAGTGCTTTGACTTTCTCTTTTTTATTTATATTTATTTTTTCGGAACCTTGACCCTTTTATTATATTTTTAGTGAGTGGAGCTATATGATTAGGTGCCTCATATGGCAAAGATCACGTACACCGATGTCGTTGGATTGGTAATTCGTGAGATCCTTCCAGCAGTTGAGTATGAGGAGGGGATACTATTTGTTCCAGAGACGGTTGAGTCGGTATGTTCTTTTTGTGTATGTACTTATATATATATATATATTATATATATATATATGTATGTATATATATTCTCATATACATTTGTTTGATAACTGTCCTTGTATTTTGGAACAGGTTACGTGAGAGACCGTGAACAGTATGATAAGGACTTTGCGTGCTTTCCGAGCTGCTTATCGGAGAGCCCTCATTACTTTGTCATGCCGCGATCATCGGATGGTCGCGGTTAGTTTATTTTTCTCTCTCCCTCTTTTTTTTTCCTTTTTTTTAACGAAGTGATGACACATTTTATATATTAATCTTCGCTTGGATTTCGCAGTATGTGCAGCAGCCGTCTGGTAGTCGCCGAGCATCCGGACCTCTTTTGTACACATTTTATTTTTGTTTAGGAAACAGATGTACATATTATATTTGTTGTACATATGACAAATTTTTTGTATATATAGGTCATTATTATTTTCTTTTGTTTCCATGCGTACATTTTTTATCCATAAAAAACAAAAAAAAAAAATTGTGAGGGAGGGAAGGGTTCCCGACTTACCCCCCTCGAAAAAATAACAAAAAGAGACAGGAAAGAGAAAATAAAAGGGAAAGAGAAGCGGAAAGAGAAAGGAAAAGAATAGAATAAAAATAAAATAAAATAAAATAAAAAAGGAAAATAAGAAAGAAACAAATAATACATAGAAAAAATAGACACAAGAGTTAGCAAAAGGCAAGCGTATAATTAGTCTTAAGATTTCGTCAAGATTCACCCATTAAGTAGTCAAAAATATGGAAATAAATCTAATTCACATGCCGCGACGCGCGCAACAGGATGAGTTGCGCGCGGCTGTCGCGCGCATGTAAATTAGTTGCGCGCGCCACGTGCTGAACTTTCCTTTGAGCGAAAATTGCCGAAATTTTACCTTTCTTAGGTCTATTTAAAAGTGGTTTCTTGTAGGCTTTTGATCATCTCGCATTCATTTTCTTAGTGATATCATAAGAAACTAAAAAGAATTTATCTCTCTAAATTATCTATTCTGTTTTTTTTTTTTTTTTTTAAATTGAACATTGGTTAAAACCTTTGAATAACGTTGAAGTTCAAAATTTACCACCTAAACCCTCTATTGTGTTACATGCAACTAGTGATTAATTTTGATTTCCTTCATGCCGCCGTCAATCGTTGGGACTCTAATCACCATCTTTTTTAGTTTAAAGGGGATAAAATTGTCCCACTACCTGGTGACTTTGAGGCCTTGCTAGGCTTCCCTGCAAATTCTCTCCATGTGACCTATGCGCCTACCTTGTCGGATCACAAACCTATATTCCAAAGATTTTTTTGTTTGTCTGACAATGATATGCCTAACATTGGAACTAAAGAAGGCGTGAATTTAATCAAATTTATTGAACACTTCGTCACCCCTCGTGACAACATGACTAAACAACGCTTTAAAATTCGTGCTTTATGTTATTGTCTTGTTGTTAATTGTTTACTTAGGACAGGTAAAGAGTATAGAGTTATTCGATGGTGTCCATTGTAGAGAAAATAGAGGGATGTCATTCACCCGCTCCTTTAGCTTTGGCGAGAATTGTTCTATGCTTGAATTGCCTTAGAGGAGACTCTAACGAAAACGGTTTCACGCGAAGTCCACTCTTATTACACGTACCTTTTTTTTAATTTTTTTTTAGTCGTGTAGCAGCGCAGGCTCTGCAGTTGCGCTGGCTTGACCAGCGCAATCTTTTGCGATGCGCGCGGATGGCGCACGCAACTGATTTTGATGCGCGCGCCACCTGTTTGTGTAAAATCGCAATTAATTTTTTTTTCTTTTTTTTTCAGATTTAGCTCATGGAGCGTTTGGAATTGTTGATCATCCACAAAACCTTGAGGTTAATGGAGTAAGGACATTCCCTGGACATCGAATTCTCTACAAGCACAAGAATTAAGAAGAATGGACGTTGTTTTTCTTTTTACGGGGTTCCTAACATACGCTTTGTGATTCCTTGGTGGAACATAAGTAGTATGGTTGGAAATAGTTTTAATTTCCCTTATATTAGGCTTCTAGGCCTATCTAGTACTACTTATATCTTTCCTTGTAGGGTGATGAGACAAAACGGGATGAAACAAATTACTCCTGTGCAAGATTGTCATGCCCCTAAAGATGTGATCTTTAAACCCGAACGAATTTCTCATTAGATGAAATATTGGTCAAGTCTCCCTAGATGGGTAGTACAAAATCCTACTGCGAGTAAGGTATTATCTTCCTTTTACAAGGCTTGGATGAATGCGGCGGATAAGGGCAAATTAAACAAGGCTCGATCACAACATCAAGCCGCCACGGCTCGCAATCCACCTAAGCCTTTGATGCATTCGGACACCACTACTCCTCCTAGTGGCCAAAACAAAGGAGTGAGAAGAAAATTGGACTTCTCATCTTCTAAGGCTTATTTGAAAGAACCAAAGAGAAAGGCTCCTCTTAAACATGCACAAGAAGGGGTGAAGATTTAAGAACCTTCACAAAATACTCGCAAGAAGGCTCCAATTAATAAAGGAAAAGGAAAATAGGTTGCAAAGGCCCCAATCCCTAAATTGAAGAACAATGTTTAGGTGAAAAAGAAGAATGAAGGGGAAATCTCTAAGATTTCCGAAAATACTGCGATGGAAACTACTCCTCCATCATCCGTGACAATTGAGGACATATTAAAACCTTAGAGTGTTAAACAATTTTGTCATTACTTTAATTTTAATAAAGTGTAATTACTTCTATGTTTTTTCTTTTTTCCTATCTAGTTCAATAATGTCTCTTATTTTTCGAATTTTGAATGAAATAAAATGAGCTTTATATTTTTTCTTTTGATAAGACCGAATCATAAAGATTGCCTTTGTATTCGTATTATGAAATCAGGTCTCTACGTAGTTTTTTGAAATTAGTATATACATTTTTTTTTCTTTAAACTCTTATGTAGAAATTAAATGAAAAAATTAATCCAAATTTGTTTAGATAAAACTTAAATCAAAGTTTAGTTTTTTTAATTTTCTGAGTATATGTTATTTTCGAGAAACACCCTCTTTTTATCGCAAGTAAAAGTCGTAACTTTAATCAAGCGTAAAAATATTTGTGTTTGCAGTTCGTTATCAGATGGCACCAGCAACATTAGAGGTTACGCAAGCCTGTCGAGCGCAACTGGATTTGTTGCGCGTGACATCGACGCACAACCATTCTTGTTGCTCGCGACACTTGTACTACGAGTGTTAATTTTTTTTCTGCATTATTACCCCCCCCCCAAGTATGAAGAGTTTTTCGTGATGTTTGAAAAAATCTGAACACTTAGAATGGTCTATTGTTTTTAAATTACCCCCCAAGTGTTATGTATTTTACCGTGTTATTCGGTAAAGTGCATAACACTTAGAATCTTTAAATTGAATGCTAAAAATGATTTGTTTAATTAATGAACGAGTTTATCCGGATTTTATATGTAAAATTTTTTAAGTCGATCAATGTTTATTAATTGGCGAATTTCATCACCTTTAATATCCATTAATCTGACGGCTCCTCCTGATAGGATTTCAATTACACGGTAAGGACCTATCCATTTAGGCTTGAATTTGCCTCTTGGATCGGTTGGTGGACCCTTAACCTCCTTTAGTACAAAGTCAACTTCTTTGATATTTCTAGGTTGTACCCTTTTATTAAAATGGCGCGCAATGCGTCGTTGGTAAACTTGTACATGATGCAAAGCTCTTAGTCATCGTTCGTCGAGGAATAAAAGTTCTTCATACCTCGCTCTTACCCATTCAGCTTCCGGTAGCTTACTTTCGAGTACGATGCGTAGGGATGGTATTTCCAGTTTGACTGGTTGAACTGTGTCCATTCCAAAAACTAAGGAGTATGGAGTTACTCCTATTGATGTTCGTATGGACGTTCAATAACCCCATAGTGCGAAGTGTAGTTTATTCCGCCTGTCTTTATAATTTTCTGCCAATTTCTTACTGATGACTGCTATGTTTTTATTTTCCAATTCTACAGCTCCATTCATTTGAGGTCTATATGGAGATGAGTGATGATGTTTTAATTTATAACGAGTTAAGGGGAAGTGAGATTGTATAGTTCGGATGGTGGAAGGTGTTGTAAATTAGCGAACATTTGGCACTCTGGACATTTTTTAACATATTGTATGCAATCATGTTCCATAGTGGACCAATATTACCCTTGTCGTGAAATTATTTTTGCAAGCATTTTAATATTCATGTGAGGTCCACAAACACCTTTGTCACTATTCTCCATAAGGCGTGTGGTTTCAGGTTGGTCTATAAACAATAAACTTTGTAGCGTAGAGAACTAAAGAGGTGCGATTGATGAGTGACATTTATGTCACTCCTAAGGAGTAGTTTTAGAGATATTTCCGTGTTTATTTTCCCTTATTTTCCCTTTTATTATCTTGTTTTCTTTTTAATAAAGTTTCTAGTTTATTTCTTAGTTTTAGTGTGTATTAATTTTATTTCTTTATTTAATTGGTTTCTAGTTTATTTTCGTATTTTTTTTGCTTTCGTTTATTTTATTTTGTTCCTTCTATGTGTTACTTTCATAGTTCTTTATGTTTATTTTGTTATTTTATTTTACTTTATTTGCTTGTATAGTTGTATTTAATTTTGTTAGTTTTAGTTTATTTTCCTATTTATTTATTTTTGGTTTTTGTTTTGTTTCTCTTTATTTTAATTTTATTTTATTTTATATATTTCTCGATTCTCCCTTGTGTATATTTTGTTTTGTAGGATCGTGTTCGGAGGTCTCAGGTTCGAGTCAAATGAGCAATGCCTCTCGCTCCACGTAATTGCTGCTGATCTTGCTGCACCTTGCCCTTCCTATCCTCCACCCCTCCATATCCTATCCTACACCACACTTCTTCCCAGCTCCTGCAACCTGCAACAACCAACTCCCCTGGCAGCAACCTACCACTAAAATCACCACAGCAGCCCCTCACCACCACCCCGTAACAGCCGCACCACCATTCTTACCACCAACCTTTCCCCTGCTCCCTCACGCAACCACCAATTCATCTCACCAGCCACCACAACCGCAGCCTCCTATTTTCCTCCACCAACAGCAGCCGCAACAGCGCACACCAAGGACCACCACTCACCTCCATTCCCCCCGCTCCAATTCGCACCAACAACCACCTGACCACCTAGAACCTCCCCTGTTCCACCGTCTAACCACTCTACAATTCAGCAATTAAACCGCAACCTACCACAACCCAGCCACACCAGCTCACCTTCTCACCCTCAGTATCAAGCCACCGTGCAATCCATAACAACAACAGCCCCTTCGTTTGAACAATAGCAACCTCACCAAACTACAACCAAGACCACCGCAATAAACCACTTTTAGCCAGCCAAAACGACAGCCCTTCACCACACCTGACCCGCAACTACTCAACCCTCCAATTCGCGCATGAAATAGAGCAAAATCAGAGGAAATTACGAATTAATCAAGTTCGAGCAAACCAATAAGAGTTCGGTCGAAGTGCGAGTCAGAAACTTTGGAGGTTTTGTTATTCGAAGAGGAGTGGTCGAACACACCCATGGTTCGACCGAACCAACCCCGTAGTTTGGTCGAACCAACCATCGGTTCGATCGAACCACTCCACGAGCTTCACACGTGGATATTAATGAAGATCAACCGGTCTAATAATGACGATGATGATGCAATTGGTGTTGATAGCCATTGATTTAGAGCATTAATTATGATCGATGGTGGTGATTCAATGATGATTATTGATGAACGGTGGTGTTCGAATGCGAAGGAGGAAGAAAGAAGAGGGTCTAATTTAATTTTGTTTTATTTTTTCCTTTTGTTTTTTTTTATTTCTTTTCTTTTGCTTTTCCTTTTCTTTTTTTTTTCTCTTTTATTTCTTATCTATTTTATTTTCTTTTTATTTTCCTTTTCTTTCTTTATTTATTTCCTTCTTTTTTCTATTTTTCCTAGTTTTATTAAGTTAGTAAAAATACCCATTTTGGGGTAATTAAAAAAACATTCAATAACTATCTATTCTACTCTCTAATTAGTTTTAGGTTAGGACTAGTCTTCATTGGTAAAGAGAGAAAGTGTGGTTTTCTTCATTGATGATTTTGGATTTTGAAGAAGGAGCTTGTTCAATCCTTTGTAGACCTTCATCTTTAGTTAATGAGCAATCTCTTACTCTTTCTCTTTACCTTTGTTTTTTATTTTGCTTATTTGCTTTGATTTTTCTTCTTTGCTTATTAATCATGTTGATGCTTATTGATTTGATGATTTATATTGTTTTCAATATGATTTGTGAGTAGTCACCTAGCCAGGGGTGTGGGGATGGTGTAGTTGCTAATTGTTCATGCTTATAATGTTGGGGTTATGTTAATGGTGATTAAAGTCTTTGCATGCTTGATATTCTTTGGTCTTCTTGCAAGTGCACGTTGTTAGTTGATCAAAGATGAGTCTTTGCTAACAAGTAACGGAAGTTGACTTAGTTGAGGTTCATTACTATCGATTGTTATTTAATATTACCTCTTAGTATATGGTTCTAATGTGGAAACATAGAGGCTATGTTAGGAGAAGCCAATTGACCCCGGAAGGCGGTTAGATTGGACCCCTTTACTTCGGTATTCATGTATGTTTAGTTTACCATTGATTTGCTACTTTGTTATTGCATGATCAAGCGTCAACTTCACCTACCCATTTCCCTTGGTGCCTTAATGTTTTATTTCTTGTTTTAGCATCTTTAGACTTTAGTTTATTCATCTCCTATTCCGGACTAGCTTAATTGTCGATAACATTTTGTGGTGTTTATCTGTTCTTTATGGTTCGACCCCTATGCTTGCCTTATACTCCTATTAGGTTTGTTTAGGTTGTATAAATTGTATTTGATCTATGGATAGACAATTGACGACACGTTTATTCCTTTGTCAAATTGGTGCCGTTGCCGGGGAACGGCTTCCATTACCGTTATGTTGTCTTATTAAGACTAGTCCATTGTTTATAATTTTCTTTTGATTTGTTGTTTTTTTTTATTTGTGTTGCTTTATTTGAAAAAATGGCTTATATTTCTATTCCTAAATTTGATAATGAACCGTTTTGGGTGTATTTCAATAGACTTGAGGATTTCCTAGATGGTGTTAAAGGTTTAACCAAGGGTGATTATTGTGAAATCATTAATTTGGGATTAAATGAGAATTTTAGAGGAGTAGTTGATAATATGTTAAATGGTAAATTTCAAGACATGTCTTCGGATGAAGCTTGAGATTTCTATTCATGGTTAGCTAGGGATAATTATGATTGGGAGAGGGCCAATCAAGAGACTTATGTTCGGGATTCTCATGCTTTTAATGTTGATGCTAATTGTCCTGATTTGTCTAATATGAATTCCCATGATGTGCTTGATGCTCCCCATAGTGACCATGTAATGCATGATTTCAACTCCCCTCCCTCTATAGCTCAATGTAATGAGGTACATTCTAATGATAATGAAGTGCATGTTCTTTCTCATATTGCATCCGATTTTTGCATGAATTCTAAAGGTGTGCTCCATAGTCCCCTAGATGATTCCAATGAGCAAGCTTTTGACTCGTCTATCCATGATGATTTGGACTCATTTGAGATTATGGCCCAAATATTTCTTGAGTTTCAAACGGTAGCCCATAACCTTATGAGTGAGTTCATTGATAAGGCTTCATTAGAAAGAGATGAGTTTGAGAGAAATTTGCCCCCATTCACTCTTGATTTTGAGATGGTAGGCCTTGAGAAATTTAAGGGAGATCTTGTTCAAGGTTGTGAAGAGGAGTTTGAGATTGAATCATTTGGAGTTTTTGAGCTTGAGGGAGATGTAGAACATGAGGGTTCTTCATTTGAGGATTCCATGATTGATTTTCATTCCCTCATTAGTGATGTGAGATCTTGTGATGAGGGATTAGCTACCCCTTTTTCCCTTTCTCATACACCTTTTTCCCAAAGGTTTAACCATATCTCCTACTATCCTATGTTCATCCCTTCTTTTCTCAAAGAACCTCTTAGGGATCCTCTTCCTATTCATGCTTCCGAAGCCCCTAACTCTTTCATTGTTGATGAGGAAAAGAGTTATAATGCCAATCAAAAAGATTTTTGTGAGGATTTTTGTTTTTCTTCTTCTACTGTTTCTTCTTATTTTCTTGATTTTTCTTTTGATTCTTTTACTTTTTCTTTTCTCCCTTCTCTCAAGCATAAAGTCTCCTTGTACTTTATGTTTTCTTGTCATATGAGCATCGCGTATGCTCTATTTGTTGATATGTTTGCCGGTGCATATGACAAGCTTTTGCGTTCTTTGTCGGGTTATTTACTAGGTTGGTCATGCTTGGACGTTAAGCAAGCCTTTCTCGGGAAGTAACCCATGTTTTATTGCTTTCTTTTTCTTTCTTTTGTGTTTCTCATTTTTGTTTACTCTCTTGTCTATGTGTATAAGTACTCGATGCATATACTCATGTGCAAGGATTTTGGATTGAGCTCCTTGAGAAGAAGCACACCGACGATTGCTTGCATTTGGAAAAGTAATAAAGACGAGGAATTAGATGAAATTGTGGACAATGTGCTCAATTGTGGGTTTCAACACCCACCTCACATTTGGTTTACTCTTTCCTTCTTCCCTCATCTTTGCTTTCTTATATGCATTTGGATTGAATGTATATGATTTGTTGTGTGAATGTGTTTTCTTTCTTCCCCTCCCACCCACCCTTTGTGCCTTTATTTTGAGCATTGAGGACAATGCTCCATTCTAGCTTGGGGGAGTAGCTATTCGCTAACTTGGGGGGTTATCTATATCTCCTGGTGGTTTCTTAATCCATAGTCTCATGATTGCTTGATTTATTTCTCTCATACTTGCCAAAGTCTATTATTGAGATTGGTTTTCTATGTTTGGATGGCCATTAGCGCCTTATTAAGTTGACTTTTGGTATTTGTAGCTTTGATTGATCATGCTTTCATCTTGCACAATTGTATATGCATTCTTGAGTATTGTTGGTTTTGTGAATATTTGTGTGTATAGTGTCTTTCCATGGCATCCAAGGCAAAGTTTCAAAATGTTTTGTTTTAAACTTGGACATAATTGGGCTTTAGCACCTAGAATACCCTCTTTGCTAGTTGTTAGAGGTTTTCATGCACTTGAATGTCGAGGTTGGTTCACACTTATAGAGTTGCCAAGGTAGTAGAACTTAAGGGCTTGGAGACCTTAGTTCACTTGGTTTGTGGTAAGATGGTTGTCGCTCTCTAGCTAGTTGAAGCTTTAAAGGTGATTTTTGCTACTCCACTACCGTCATTTTTTGTGAGGATGTGTCTATTTTGTTGGAGCCTTCTACATTTCTTGCATGTGTGGCATTTGGATCCTTAGCATTGCTAGCTTATATCGAGAATTTGGCTTAATCTACCCAAGATTGAGACCGAATAGACCTAGGGCAGACGAAGGCAATTAGGATTTTTGTTTTGTTTTATTATTTTCTATTCTTTTATTTTTCTTACTTTGGCTAGCTTAGTATAAATACCCAATTTTGGGGGTAATTAAAAAAACATTCAATAACTATCTATTCTACTCTCTAATTAGTTTTAGGTTAGGATTAGTCTTCATTGGTAGAGAGAGAAAGTGTGGTTTTCTTCATTGATGAACTTGGATTTTTAAGAAGGAGCTTGTTCAATCCTTTGTAGACTTTCATCTTCAATTAAAGAGCAATCTCTTACTCTTTCTCTTTACCTTTGTTTTTTATTTTGCTTATTTGCTTTGATTTTTCTTCTTTGCTTATTAATCATGTTGATGCTTATTGATTTGATGATTGATATTGTTTTCAATATGATTTGTGAGTAGTCACGTAGCCAAGGGTGTGGGGATGGTGTAGTTGCTAATTGTTCATGCTTATAATGTTGGGGTTATGTTAATGGTGATTAAAGACTTTGCATGCTTGATATTCTTTGGTCTTCTTGGAAGTGCACGTTGTTAGTTGATCAAAGATGAGTCTTTGCTAACAAGTAACGGAAGTTGACTTAGTTGAGGTTCATTACTATGGATTGTTATTTAATAGTACCTCCTAGTATATGGTTTTAATGTGGAAACATAGAGGCTATGTTAGGGGAAGCCAATTGACCCCGGAAGGCGGTTAGATTGGACCCCTTTACTTCGGTATTCATGCATGTTTAGTTTACCATTGATTTGCTACTTAGTTATTGCATGATCAAGCGTCAACTTCACCTACCCATTTCCCTTGGTGACTTAATGTTTTATTTCTTGTTTTAGCATCTTTAGACTTTATATTATTCATCTCCTATTCCGGACTAGCTATATTGTCGATAACATTTGGTGGTGTTTATCCGTTCTCTGTGGTTCGACCCCTATGCTTGCCTTATACTCGTATTAGGTTTGTTTAGGTTGTATAAATTGTATTTGATCTAGGGATAGACAATTGACGACACGTTTATTCCCTTGTCAGCAATCCAATTTCATTCCAACCAATCTAGCCGCGTTCTCCCTATGGTTTCCCTTAGTAAGCGTTCATATGGTTCCTCGAAGGAACCGGAAAAAGAGTAGAATTTAAGGGTTTCCCGATATCTTGACCTTGCATCCCTTTTCTTTAAGCTTTAACCCAAAATGCCGTCCCTCGGTATATTACTCTACCACTAGGTCGAAAGGACTTTCCCAAAGGTTGTAACGTAAGGGCAAAAGGTTAGGGGTTGGCTAAAAATTTAAAATTTTGAGGTATCCCTAAAACTGAAGCAAAGAACGGGGCCTTTCTTAGAATCACAATAAAGTAGTCACCAAACAAAAACAAACTAACACCCCCAAGCTTATTCAAAGCTACATCCACAAGTATATATACAAAAAGCGTAAAAGTTTCTCCCCCAAGCTAAAAGGAATCATTGTCCTCAATGCTTGGAAAGGGAAAAGGAATTACATCAAAATATTTATGGATTTTCTCTTTTTCACTTTTTTTTTCACTTATAACAAACACAATTGTCCATTTCACTTAAACTTAGGACGACTTTTACAAATTTGCAATTGCATTGTCCTTGCCTTTTGTTTTATTTTGGACGACTTTTACATTATTCACTTGCCATTATTCACACAAATATCACAGCATAAACTTGCTTTCAAAAGAACCAAATATCCAAACTTCTTTCACCACAAACTCCAACAATAATAATCGATTGCTTCACAAAAACCAATAACGGAACGAAAATGAAACAAAAGGCTCAAGATCTAAAGATATGGCTAGAAAAGAAGGAAAAAGGCTCAAATGGTTAGCAAGAAGGCAAATGTAAACCCAATGAACTAAAAAGAAAAAAAAAAGCCTAGAAATGAAAATTTACCACCCCGAAAAGATGCTTTTGTCCTCCCTAGTTGGTTCGGTCTCGAGTTTTAGAATTATGAATCAAGATTCAAGATTAGGTCTGCAATAGTCAAGGATCCATGTCGCTCATGAAAATATATGTTTAAGGCTTGAAAAATAATGAACCTCACATGGATGTAGCAAAAACTCACTAAAGGTGTCAAATCAACCAAAGGAAGCTACTCCGTCTTACCACAAACCCAACAGAATCCAACTTCAAGGCCCTAAAAGGTCTAAAATGCTACCTTAACATACCCTATCCTAGATTCAACCGCAAATATTCTCAAAATATGCACACCAATTAAACATAGGAAAACATACATGCAAAGGCAAAATTCCGAGTTGTAGAATATCCAAAGAAAAGAGCTAGATAAGCAAAAAAAAAATAAAGAGTAGCCTCAAAAATGTTTTATTTCTTATTTGAAAGAAAGAAAAAAATAAAAATAAAAAGAAAGAGAGAAAAGCGCATGAATGCAAGCAAATACAAGTAATACCCAATTGTCAAACAAGTGGTCATTCGACAACAACGCCAATGACCCCAAACACGCTAGGTGTTACAAAGCAAACATCCTCGAACCATTCAACTCAAACTAAAGCTATTCCTAAACTAAGCATCCAAGAAAAGAAAGAGAAGAGATATAGAAAGATCTCACCGAGCGCCAAAGCTAAGCTACATAATCAAGGTGTAAGGGCACACTAGTGGAAAAAATCTCATTCGTAACAGGCTATTTGTAACGGGCAAAACTTTACCCGTTACAATTAAGATATTCGTAACGGCCAAAATAGTGTCCGTTACGAATATTTATTTATTCGTAACGGACAAAATAGTGTCCGTTACTAATATGTATGTATTCATAACGGGCAAAATAGTGTCCGTTACGAATAAATAAGTAATCGTAACGGACACTATTTTGCCCGTTTCAAATACTATATGACACGTAGATGACCAAACATGGCCCAACTAATGAGAGGAGAGCCCAATACTCGGCTTATTAGGGTTTCACTTAACAGCCGTCACACCTCTTTCTCTCTCATCAGTCCCTCACTCCCTCTCTCTCCTCTCCTCTCCTCCCCTCCCCTCCCCGTCATTCACCTCTTTCTCTATTTTCAAACTCACGAGAAGACCTTGAGCAGCGATTGCGTTCATCTTGAGACGAGAAAACTTGACCGGCGGCTTCAATCAGAGCTTCCTAGCGACGTCGGTTTTGGGCGGAGGTGTAACCGGCAGTGACGAAACTCTTGCTCGAAAACCCACTCCAGTTCGACCAGGGTCCGAACCCGGTTAGCGTCGATTGTGGCGAGGTTGAGAACAACCAAGACCGTAGGCTTCTTCCTCTTTAGATTTAAGTCGTTGAACGAACCGATGCTAGGTAAGATTTTTCTCTTTAAAATCATCGAATATTAAGTTACTTGATTCAACTTTATTTTTTGAAATTTATGTTGTTTTTTATTGATTAAATTTCTGGGTACTGGATTTTCGGGATATTTTGTGCTGAATTTTTGCAGATTCAGGAATGATTATTGTCTTTTTTTTTAGATCTAAAGTTTTTGATTTTATTCCAATTCTATCTTTATTTTGTATTTTAATCTCCTCAATTATTTTTAGCTCTCTAATTTGAGTGATTTCTGATTTTTCATCTTTAGTTTAATTACTTAGTAGGATTTTTTGTTCTGTTCATAGGTTCGTTTTGATTTCCTTCTCTTTTGCATTCTTTTCGTTCTTCGATTTGTTGTGCTCGTTGTTTTGATCTTCGCATTGAATTTTGTAGGATTTGTAATTGGTTATTGTTCGAGAATTATTTAGGTTTTTGAGTAATTTAATAGATTTTTAATGTGACTATTGATTCATCATTTGATCTGATTTTCAGTACGTGTTGTTAGTGAATTTGTGAAATCATGCATTCTCATCATTGGTAAGATTTGAGAATTTCTCTTCTAGTTGTTTGATTCATAGTGTTGATTTTAGGATTTGTGATTTTGGATTGTTTATTTCAATGATTTGAGGATTTTGTGGTGTAAATCTTGTAGATGTGTATATTTATTTGACTTTTGAAAATGGCTATTCAGGGCTTGTTTGCGAATTTGAATATAGCTTGGAAATGAGATGCGATTTGGTAGTTTTGACTTTAAATTGGTGAAAAACAAACTGATTTTTTATATCTGTAAGTAATGCGAAAATGTTTGTCGTTCCGAAGCTTAATTATGCTTGAATTATGCAATTTTATGGTGAAATCAGCTTATTTTCTTTAATTTTTAGTACTTGCAAGCATTTTTGTTATGGCGATCTGACATATATGTTGCCTAAATCACATGGATCCGAGAACTTACAGCTAGATTTTGAATTTCGAAATCGTGATCAAAATTCCGGGTGATCTGTAGTACTTGATATAGTTTCACTTACATTATTTTGTTAAATTATGCATCTCATTTTATAAATGAGCCTGATTTCTTTATTACATATTGGTGTCGGAATATTGATGCATCGATTTTTACTGAATGTAGAATTTAGTGACTAATTCAAGGGAAGAAATATGGGGCTTACCTTTGTTGGGATCTTTTATGACGTCTTTGGGATCATTCTCTATAGTGCACCTCTCATTGTTATGGTATGAATTTTTCATATGTACTTGTATTTTTCGATGTTAGCTTTATAACATTGCTGTTAATTACAAGTTGTTACACGCATATCATGTACTGAATTATGAAAAAATGTTTGTTTGGCACAAACAGTACAAGGTCATAATAATGAAGAGTGTTGAATTCATGCCATTGACTCTTTCATTGGCTGGTTTGTCTAATAAAGTTATTTGGAGTGCATAGGCCTTCATCAGATTTGATCCTTACATTCTGGTAATCAATTATACCTCATTATATTTTGTCTAGTGATTATCAAAGTAAGCGTTACAATGCTTGCAATTTGTATCCTAATCCTTTGTTTCTTTGTTGTGCGCAGATTGGCAATGGGGTTGGATCCATACTTGCCGTAGCACAACTGATCTTGTACGCTTGCTACTATGGGTTTACATCGAAGGAGGAGAAGCCCGTGAAGGACCCCGTGAAGCCAACAGCACCACAAGTGCAGATGACTGTTTCTGCCGTCTAAAGTTGATACTCAGTTTAATCTAGCTAGGTCCCTAGCCATTTTAATTTATTCTTGTGTTGGCTAGCTTGTGTGTTTTTTGCTAGCATAGGTAGTGATTTTGGTTGTAGCTTAAAAACAGTAATATTAATATGGATGAGATTAGGAGATTTTGATGTCGTAATTAAAATTAAAATGGTGTGTAAAATCCAGCATTTTGCTGGATTTTTTTTTAATTTGATTATACAGTATTCGTAACGGGCAAACCATGTCCTGTTACAGATAATAGGGTTATTCGTAACAGGCACCTGAAAAGCCGTTACGGACACATACGTAACGGATGGTGCCCGTTACAAATAACAAAGGCCTTCCGTAACGGCCACATACGTAACGGATGATGCCCGTTACGGATGGCCTTTTTTCCACTAGTGGCACCTTATGAATCGTTGAAATCAAAAGCATAAGAAAAAGAGCAAGGTGAGAATATAAGAACTATATACAAAGAAAATTGTTAGTAACTTCCAAACAAAATAAATGAAGAAAAGAAAGATAATAAAATAATGAAAATAAAGAATAAGCAAATAGTAATAGCAACAGGAGTAATATCCTATGAGACATCAGACCGAAACAGTACCAGAAAATAATATAACAGATAATCATCATCAGGAATCATCATAACAGAGATACAGAGAAATGCATCAGACAGCGATCAGCGAATCAAACGACAAGGCTAATAGCCGGGCAGAGAAATCAACATAAGCGCAGCATCATCATCATAAAACCAAAGGACACATAGATCGATACCAGATGCAGACGAGACTAGGAATGAACTACAAAACAAAGGGGGGAAACAACGAAGCACAACAACAAACGACATAGAACACCCCCAAGCTTAAAATGGGCCACCCCCCAAACTCTAAACCTAAAGACATATAGGCAAAAGAGAAACATCATATAAAGCACATTGGAAGGGGGCATGGTAGTATTGTTCCGCACTATGGTAAGGGGTAGAATAAGAACTACCCTCACCAGTCTCCATCAAATGACTAGAGCTTGCCATCTCGCTCACCTCCATGGGAGCCTTACCCCTTAACCAAATTTCCCTCCTAATTCTATCAACCTCAAAATAATGAGACCAATTAGCTAGGACCATCTCACCCGACCTACCCCACCTACCAAAAGTCTCAGGGTTCGGAAAAGGCGAAGGATTAACCGGATCAGATGCATAATCACAACCACCAGGCCGCCTATAGTCGTAAGTGCCCGGGGTAGTGCCTACGATAGAACTAGGGTGAACTTGGGGTCCCTCCCAATAAGGGTATCAAAGTCTAGGACCCACAGTAGGATCAAAAAGCTCCCATTGAGGGACAGATCTTTCTTGGACTGGGAGGTACGGATAGTTGACATAAGGTTCTATCTCACCCCTCCAAACATGAAAATCATATAGTCGACACTGCTAACCAAGGGAAGGGGGTTGCATAGAAGACATGGAGTACAACACGTTAGCAATAGAATCAAGCTTGGCATGAATGGATGACATATCAAAAGTAGAAGGAGTGGGATAGGGAGAAAGAGTAGGTGTACCTCCTGGTTCAACCGGGGGAAGAGAATGAGCATTCGATGAGCACGCATTGGTTGAATGACCTCTTGTACAATTTGTCCTTCGTTGGATAGAAGGATTAATATCTCACACTAGGGGCCTCCAAGACAAGAAATCTCTCTCCTCGGGTCGGGAAGTTGCCTCTTTGCATTAGATGAGGAACCATTCCTTATACCGAAATACCTTCCAAATGAAAACATAATCCTTCCTAGTTCGATCGAGAAACTTTTGATTAACAAGGGTGGAGATGTTGAGGAAATGAGACGGAGACTTTTCTCGAGGATCAATAATCGGGGGAAGCTCATCTAACAAAGTCTTGTAGTCATCATTGGTGCAAAGAGCTAGGATAGAAATCATTCCACCTAATTGGATGCACCCCGATAGGAAAACTCCATCACGAATATCAAAGAATCGAGACACTAAAAGCTCCGTGAAATCCACCGACTCAATCTCAAAGTCGTTTTGGTCGGCTATCCACAACCAACAAAGCTCCTCACGGGAGATAGCTCCCAAAGATTCCTTGGAGCAAAGAGTGTATGTGAGGATTCAGTTGATATACCGCATAGCCGGATGAATCATGGAAGCGGACTTTGAAGTTTGAGGGTTATACTTTCCTTTCTCCGAGATACTCTTCCACCAACATTTCTCATCATATCCTTGATCACTTGACATTCTACTATGAGCCGGATAGATACAATGATCTAGATCCTCGGCCCAAAGAAACTTGAAATATGAACATAGTTGAGCATCCGTCAATGAGTGATCATTGTTGAAGTGCTGGAAAGTCAAAATCTTTGAGTAATTTGCACCCAGTTCAAGGACAACTTCAAGAGAAGAAAGGAATTCATAAGTCACCCTAGCATATGTAGGGGCACTCAAATCCATAGACTCTAAAAGATCAAGGCCCTTCGAAAGAAGGTGAACATCCTCATAAATCCCTAGAAACTTGGTTGTTGCTTGATCGTAGAATCTCGTTGGCCTAAGCTTCCTCTTGGATAGACCCTTGAAACAATCCCAATGTGATTCTTTTGAAAATTCAATGCCATATGTTTCTTCAACATCGGGTGGAGGCGGAACAACATACCTAGGCTTCCTTGAACTTGCTCTAGCTCACTTCTTATGACGAAGTGTGGCCATCTACAAAGTATCAAGACTTAGCATAAGAAGTTGTTCAAGAACAAGAACAAAATTGAATTATCTCACAATAGAAGGAAGAGATGGTAACAAATTAACAATGCCATTAATAACATCATGAATATTAAGCAAATAAACATGGATTAAAGGCAAAATTGAACATAAGAAACAAAATCATGAGTTAAATGAGAAAAATAAATCCCAAACATTGAATTATCAAAGATATGAAATCATCATAAAGAAAACCCATGAGAGAGAAAATAGCCAACAATGGTTATTCAAGAATTCAATCAAAGTTTACACATTTATTATGAAGAAACTTTGATATGTGACTTTTATGTCACTTCTAGAGTGTTTATTGAGTCATTTTCCGACTTATTTTCCAATAGTTTAGCTCATTTTGTCCTTTATTTCTATTATTTGCTTATTCTCATCTTTTATCTTTATTTTATGTATTTTAGTAGTTTTTGATGAGTGACATTTATGTCACTCTTAAGGAGTAGTTTTAGATTAATTTTCGTGCTCGTTTTCTCTTATTTTCCCCTTTTATTCTCTTATTTTCTCGTTAATAAACTTTCTAGTTTATTTCGTTATTTTGTCGTGTTTCAGTTCTTTTCGTAGTTTTTATTAGAATTAGTCTATTTTCATATTTTATTTGCTTTTGATTTGTTATATTTCGTTCTTTATTTTTTTTCCTTGAAAGTATTCTAATTTAATTTTATTTATTTCAATTAGTTTTTAGTCTTTTTCATATTATATTTGTTTGTGTTTTTATTTAATTTTGTTAGTTTAGTTTAATGTCTCTTATTTTCTATTTTAGCTTATTTAGTTCAATTTTATTATTTATTTTATTTTATTTGTCTTAGTTTCATCCTCGGGTTTGTTTGTGTGTAGGTTTGAGATCATGGTCCAAGTTGATCCATCCAATTACAACCAAAAACAGCCAGCAACCCCTGCTACCTCACGCAGCTCTCAGCCCACCAATAACACCACCGTCCACCTCCAACTGCACCTAGCAGCTGCTCCATTCCCTCACCGCAGCTGCAGCCACCCAACTTCACCATAACACCCATAACAACAACTCTAATCACCCTTACCCAAGCCGCATCGGAAGCCAATTCGCAACCACCAATTGCCCGCAATTGCAGCAACAACAAAACAAAGCAGCGCCATGTACACCACCATTAACAGATTAGCCACCACCAACCTCCAACTTTAGCCACTCATCACCTCACGCACACCACAACGACAACCACCAATTCACATTTACACCATCAGCGAATTCCGGCCATCACTCTTCACCATTTGCAAACAATCGAACCTAAATTAAGGTCCAATTTGATTGAAGCTGTTTGGGGGTAAAAATACCCCCTATATGTGGACCAATGCGACCCCGACACGTGTCCGCAAGCTCAACGCTTAATGAGCCAATCAGAGCATGACACGTGTCAATCAATGATAGAAGGGTGAAAATGGGATTTAAGCCCACAACCCTAGAAACCGTATAACGGTGGGAAGCCAATCTACTTAGGTTAAATAACCTAAGAGGCACATATCCCAATTCTCTATAAATACTGATCATTACATCAGTTTCGGGGGATCCAATTCTCTCTCCTAGGGCAATGCCCCCCACATTTACTCTCCCTTCTCTCTCTAAAATACATTATTTCGGTCACTAACTTGATCGTCGGAGGCGGACCTCCGGCCTCCCCGGGGTCCGTTGTTGTGTAAGTGATCGGGTCGCTCGATTGTTGCATTGCAGATCTGTCTTCTGAGGGACGTACACACCCTCCATTCGGGTACGTACAAAAAACCCCAAAACATTTGGCGCCGTCTGTGGGGAGACACACTTGTAATGGCACAATGGTTGTGGATCACCAACTCAAGAGGAGAGCCTCCTTTAGGAGGCAGCAGGCGTTACGAGGCCAGATGTCAAGTATAGCAGGCATCATGAGGCTAAATGTCGAGAGTTAGGCTGCCAAAAAGGCATGTCAGACTAAGTCATGCATTTTTGAAGGTTAAAGGGCAATGTTGTTTAATCTAAGTTTTATTAGGGGAGAGACGGCTAAATTGGCCAACTCCACTATTTCAATCTGACTCATTTAATGAGTCGGCCGCATGCTCAGGTCACCGAGCCGGATCATATAACCGGCATTTATGCTCAGTCAGGTGGACACAAGCTATCTTTGATTGATAGTTTTATACTATCAACATCACATAAATTGTATTATTACATACGTAATATTACCCAAGAGTAAACACTTGTAATTCGTGGAAGTACATGCGGCAAGTGACATTCACTTCCACACTTCCAAGATTTGACAGCTAGCCTGTTCATTAATTCACTTAAGTTTAGTAGCTCATTAACTAGTGGAAGGAGAGATTCTATCATTTTTAATTTTTAAAATTAAGCGGCTGCCTTGCTTGCATTATGACAGCCGACATTTCTCCATTTGAGGGAATTGGTGAGCTCCATGATTAGCAATAACTCAAGCGGCATGACAAATTTTTGGCAAACAAGTCAGCCGTAAGAGCAACCTGGCTCTTAAATTAAGTTCGGCTGCAATGCTGAAATTTTGATTGTTTGATTAGTCAGACGACATTTAGAAAGTGGATGCCTGATTGATACAAATTTAGAAAGTGCATGCTATTCATGATTGATAGTTTGATACTATGAACATCATATATATTAACAAATATATATATGTACATGAATATTAACAATTGTTTTATTATATATATACATAATATTATACAATTGATTTCAATAGTAAACTATTGTAATTAGTGGGATACATGCATGCGGCAAGTGTATTCATGCATTTCCACACTCCCAAGTTTTTGACAGCTAGCAAGTTTGATTTATTAGATTTCATAAGCTACACTTGAGTCATTATGCATTAAAATAGCATAGGCGGCAACGTTCTACTATATACTTTCATGAGCAGCTTGTATATTCATCACGTTGAAAGTAAGCTCCATGGTCGTACATCATTCAAAGCCGCCTATGAGTGTCATGCGGCACATTCATTCCACATTTCTCAATACACCAAGTGCTACATGCTATTAATACATACGACAAGTCGGCAACTGGGAGACATACGGCCTCTAGGAAAAGATGTTGAGCTACCTAAACGGCCTAGCTTATTTCTTGTGTTAGCATACACAAGCGGTTCTATAGTCGGCTTAGACGGTATTTAATACTATATCACATTGAAGCTCACATGGAAATACTCATATATATAGATATATGAAAAGTCGTATGTAGTATATGAGCATTTATGTGAAATCAAAAGCCGCTCTTTCATCAAAGTGGAGCATCACTATCCCAACTGGCAATAATTCAAGAGAATTCTTGGGGGTACAATCGTACAATGATCAGACGGTATCCATGCCCAGCATTACACAAGAGGCTCTAATGCCGAGCCGAATGGGTTCATGTGTGGAAGCTGCTATGTGTTTTATTGCTATCAATAGGGTCAGACGGCACTTGATGGCCGGATGATCATGAAGTCGGTGAGTGTCGCATGTATAGGTAAGTGCAGCAAACGCAAGCGGCTTTATAGCCGACTCAAGCGGTAATAACTACCGGCACCTAGACCGACCGATCAAGCGACACCATTGAGTTACTCTGCTGTTATTATAATGAGTTTGTCTTTAGTTATTCTCATGAGTAACAACAATATACATACGGCTGGTATTTTACACAAGTACTACAACTGGCCTGGCGGCCTATGTAATCAACAAGCTGGCATTGAGCTACAAGTGCATACAGCCGGTCATGCAAGCTTCCAACCCCACATCTACAAGCGGCCGAGCTATTTTCTTGTGTTAACATACATAAGCGGCCGAATTATTTTCTTGTGTTAACATACACAAGCAGCCAAGCCTTTTTCTTGTGTTAGCATACACAAGCGGCACGCAACCGTAGTCAGTCCAACTCAACTTTTATGCAGGCGGCGTGGGGCAGCTTTGCCCTAATGTTGTCAGCCAGTGATCACTATCCATGGTGGCAGCAGGGGCATCTCTGCTCACCAATTATTTGGGCATCTTTGCTCGTCAAATAAGCCGGCTATATGGCTAGCTTTTCTCGTCAATTAATCCCGACTTTAGGGGCATCCTTGCTCATCAATTAAGTCCGGCTGCAATGCTACTAAATTCATCTGATAAAAAAAAAAAATTTGATCGTTTGATTAGTCAGGCGGGCCATATGATAAAGCTTGATTGTTATACCCACACGAAGGCAAAGTATTAGCCAGCGCACCTTATCACCGTCTGACACTAAAGCAAAAGGCTTGTCATATGACAAAGCTCCTTTTGAGAGCATTAGGTGGCAATCTTCTATTATAACAAGCTTTATATATTCATGCATGAGAATAATACCACATGCATTTTGGAAGCTTGCTTGAGCTGTCATGAGACAATTTTACCAGTTTGTATGTTTATACAACTTCGGTGGAAAAAAGGAAGAGGTACTCCGTTATTACCATCATCAAATGTATCAGCCAGGCAGCCGGTCAGCACTATCAATTGCGTCAGCCCGCCTGCATTCGATTTTAGGTGGGTAAACGGCAAACGGCTGTGAGTATCAATAGGGTCAAGCGAGTAAAATCATCAATGTTGTTAACCCGGCCGCGACATTGGCTCATTGAGGATGAGCTGACTCCAAACCGGCTGCCACGGATACTTTGTTCATTAATCAAAGCCGGCTCTAGGGGCTGCTGCATTCAACCTCAAGAACGGCTGCAATGGCCGCTTGGTTCATTCTCGAAGCTGGCCACAAGTGGCTGCAATATTCATCAATTATTCACCAATTAAGCCGGCTGCCATGGATGTCTTGTTCGACCTAAAAGCCGGCTTGCTTGATTGTTTTATTAACATAAGCGGCAGTCGGTACCTGATCATGATGGCTCATCATTTGAGAATTAACACAAGCAGCATAAAAAAATATTAGTTGTTGATGTCAGCCGAAACTTGATGATTGTTGTAACATGATGATTATGAGTATCATAACATGGTGATTATCAAGGAGCAACCGGTATTTGGTGCCCGGATGACCATGTCATGAAGAATTAACATGTGTATCACCCCTTAAGCAGCTTTTGTGCGTGAAGCTATTTGGGCTACCATGTAAAATTGCAGATCATTATTATGATTCCAAAAAAAAAAAAAAAAAAAAGATCATTTAGGTGGAAAAGGCCGCCTAACTACATGATCATTTTGGAGGAAGAAAAAAAAAGAGTGCAACACTTAGTATATAATATACATGTGTAGCATATTTAAAGATTACAAGCCACATACGACACTTTGACAACAATCTGCTGTCATGTGTTGCACTTGTTGTTGTATGAGGAGAATAAATACAACTCACTCAATAGCTTTCTTGGAGTTTTCTTGAGGCGGACAAACAGGCATCGAAGTCGGATGTGCTTAAACGGCTGTGGGGCTGCATTATGCCTCAATAAGGACCGACTGCAGTGATTGCTTTGTTCATCAATTAATTCCGGTTGAATAATGGAGGTAACAATTTGATTTGATTTGATTCCATCCAATGATATTAATGCAATAAGATAGTAATGATAGTCTTCATTATTATTGTTATTATTGATTCATTGATTGAATTTCAATATAATCTGACGGACCGTCCAAACTCCAATATTAAACTAAGTTTGAAACTTAGTAGCTAAACTAACGTCCAAGTGAAGTGAGGCCAATGGCCGGATAATAAACTAAGTTTGAAACTTAGTAGCTAAACTAACGTCTAAGTGACGTGAGGCCAATGATCGGATAATAAAAAAAGTTTGAAACTTAGTAGCAAATTCAACGTCTGAGTAACATGCGGCCAATGGCCAGATAACTAAACTAGGCAAAAAACCTCTTAGTGGCTATACGACCGCTCTCAACCTAGACCAGAGGCCAATGGCTGGATGGTTGCTTTTTTCATAAAATCATCTGTCCCAACATGAACAATGGCGTCCGGCGACACCCCTCCGGGTGCGATCGTCGCAGAGAGAAGTCTACCTGCTTGCTCTACGTATCTATGCAGACGGCAAAGATTGAACGTCCAAATTGGTCAACTCATAGCCGTCTGACCATAACAGTCTAAAGAACGACTAAGTTTTCGGAACACCGGATGTCCTAAGACATCAGTCGGTGACCGACCGAAGTTCTTACTTAGGCTTTTCATTCCAAAATTGCACAGACTCTCTTATTAGGGCAAAAAGAGTTGTGAAATGGCCATAAAACCGTCTTGAAAAAGACATGAGGCCAATGGCCGGATGGTTATACATTTTTGTAAATTCGTCTTCTCCAATGTGAAATATGGCGTCCGGCGACACCCCTCCGGGTGCAATCGTCGCAGAGAGCACTCTATCGTTTGCTTTACGTACGCATGCAGGCGGCAAAAATTGAACGACCTCATTGCTCAACTCATAGCCGCCTGACCTAGGTAATCTAAAGAACGACCAAGTCATCGGGAATCAGATGTTCAAAAGAAACCAGCAGGTGACCGACCGAAGTTCTAACCTAGATTACCTTCCGAAACTATACAAGTCCTCCCAATGGGGTAGAAGGAAATTAAAAGTATAATTGGATTACAAACACCCCAGGCGGCCATTTGCCTCATATCCTATGAAGAGACAGGTGGCCATTTGCCTCCTGCCCCTAGGCGGCCATTTGCCTCCTGTCCTATGAAGAGCCAGACGACCATTTGCCTCCTGCCCTCATGCGCCCATTTGCCTCCTGTCCTATGAAGAGCCAGACGACCATTTGCCTCCTGCCCTCATGCGCCCATTTGCCTCCTGTCCTATGAAGAGTCAGGCGGCCATTTGCCACCTGTCCTATGAAGAGCCAGGCGGCCATTTGCATCCTTCCCTATGAAGAGTCAAGCGGCCATTTGCCTCCATTTGCCTCCTGTCTTGAAGATCCAGGCGGCAATTTGCCTCCTGCCCCCAGGAGGCCATTTCACTCCTGCCCTATGAAGATTCAGGTGGCCATTTGTCTCCTGTCCTGAAGATCCAGGCGGCCATTTTCCTCCTGCCCCCAGGCGGCCATTTGCCTCCTGTCCTATGAAGAGCCAATCGGTAATTTGCCTCCTGCCCCCAGGCGGCCATTTGCTTCCTGTCCTATGAAGAGCCAGATGGAAATTTTCCTCCTGCCCCCAGGCGACCATTTTCCTCCTGTTCTATGAAGAGTCAGGCGGCCATTTGCCTCCTGCCCTAGGCGGCCATTTTCCTCCTGCCCCAGGCGGCCATTTGCCTCCTGCCTTAGGCAACAATTTGCCTCCTATCCTGAAGAGTCAGGCGGCCATTTGCCTCCTGCCCCCAGGCGGCCATTTGCCTCCTATCCTATGAAGAGTTAGGCGGCCTTTTGCCACCTGCCCCCAGGCGGCCATTCGCCACCTGCCTTATGGGATGTCAAACGTCTCAAAAATATTTTAAGTCACCCAAAGGTCATATGACCACCATAGTGGGGCTAAAAGAAATAAAAGTCATCATCTGTCTAGTTCAAGCGACAATCATTATTATGATTGATTAACTTAGAAAATATCATACCATTTAAGGTATCAAATTTTATAAGTTAATCAAATCTCTCTTTTATTGAACTAGACATATGCCGCCCATAGAGCTTTTGAACAAGCGGAAAATAAAGCCTTGATTTTGAAAGGAGTAATTCTTCTTGAAAAAGAAATTACCCCTTCCGAGGGGCTAATGTTTGGGGGTAAAAATACCCCCTATATGTGGACCAATGCCACCTAGAAACGTGTCCGCAAGCTCGACGCTTAATGAGCCAATCAGAGCATGACACGTATCACTCAATGATAGAAGGGTGAAAATGGGCTTTAAGCCCACAACCCTAGAAACCGTATAACGGTGGGAAGCAATCTACTTAGGTTAAATAACCTAAGAGGAACATATCCCAATGCTCTATAAATACTGATTATTACATGAGTTTCAGGGGATCCAATTCTCTCTCCAAGGGCAATGCCCCCCATATTTACTCTCCCTTCTCTCTACTTTCTCTCTCTAAAATACATTATTTTGGTCACTAACTTGATCGTCGGAGGCGGACCTCCGACCCCCCCAGGGTCCGTTGTTTTGCAGGTGATCGGGTCGCTCGAGTGTTGTATTGCAGATCTGCCTCCCGAGGGACGTACACACCCTCCTTTCGGGTACGTACAAAAAACCCTAAAACAGAAGCTATTCGCGGCCGCGCAGCCCTTTCAGAAGGCGCACAAATGGAGTCCTAATTAAGATTGTAGGCAGTAAGTTTGCGCGACCTCTTCGCGGGTGCGCAAATGTTGGTTCAATCAAGAGCTTATCACGTGATTTTAATGAAAATCTGATGGCCACGATTTAATGCTCGATTATAGTTGATGATGATGAATGGTGGGGATTTGATGATGATGTTTGATGATGGAGTTTGATGGTGAGTGAAGCAGGGGATCATTCCCCTTTGAAGCAGCTTAAAAATCGAAGAAGAAGAGATTGGTGGTCTTATGGTTTGATGGGTATTGATTGTTTTATTATTTTTAGTTTCTTTTTCCTTTTATTTTTCTTTCTTTAGTTTATTTTATTTTTCATTTTTTTTAGTTTACTTATTTTATTTCCCTTTCTTTTATTTTAAGTCTATTTTCCTAGCTTTGTATAAATACCCATTTTTTGGGTAATTAGGGGGAGGAGATTTTTATTCTATTTTTTCTTAATTAGTTTTAGGAGAGCTTCTCCTTCTTAGAGTTAGATTAGCCTAATCTAGAGAGAGAAAGTAGATTGTTATTCAAACTTCCTTTTTGTTTTCAACTTTGCTCAAGTTTAATCTTCAATCAAGCAAGAATCCAAGTTTTCATCTTTCATTAATCCTTTCTTTATTAATCTCTTATCCTTTCCTTTAGTTTTATTTATTTGTTTTATTGTTGCTTATTCTTGTAAATCTTATTACTTCATCTAGTTGTTATTGATTTCATTGATTTTAATCATGTTTTGTTTTGAGTGTTTTGAGTTTGTTTCTAGTTTTGATATTATATTTAATCTCCCTTCTCTAGGCTAATCTTTTAGCTAGGGGAAGGGGGTGGAAGATATGAGTTGATATTGGATGAATGATGATGGTTGGATTAATCTTATGCCATAAATTGATGAAAGACATGATTTTTAATAGATTGAGATTATTATTGCATTCTATTTGATGTTTTCTAGTTTAAATGCATGAAAGTGATTTGAACTAGATTAAGATCATCTCTATTTTAATGATTGCATGAGAATGAGTTATTAAAGTGGAGTTTTTATGGATTGTGCTTCATTATTCTCTTGATTTGATTGTGACTAATAGGATGCATTAGAATGATCCTTATTAGTGTAGATCTCTTTCATTGATTTGCCTAGACTATTGCATGAGAATGAATTGTTTAGGTAGAATCTTGTGTTTTTGGCATGTGTTTCATGATAATCATCATTATTCCCCTCTTTCTAATCATATTTGACACCCCCGTATCCCTAGCGTCATTTTCCCTTGGTTTTAATCATCATTTTTTTGCCTATTTGTAGTTTTAGTGTTCTTACTCAACAAAACAAACAAAAATAATCCCTTTTTTTTACTCTTGCATTAGTGATTATTGATGTTGAATTAGTGTGCTTCCCTAGTGGTTCGACCCTTACTTGCCGCTAACTAGTTTGGTGTAGATTTAGGTATTATAAATGATTAATTTAATTAGGGTAGTAGCTTAACGACCTACCTAACCATCGATCAAACTTCAATTCCACACTCAATTATATCATTCAACATAATTTTCAAGTGAAAATAACTAACCATAGAGTTTCAACATGAAAGCATAACAAGGGTTCAAGCTTGAATCAAAGAGGAAGAAGATGAATAGAAAATAAGAAACCGTACCTCAATCAAGCCTTAAAATGCTTGTAAAATGCTCAAAATGAAGGTGTAAGAAAAAATAGAACTCCCAAAAACGAGCTCCAAACCTCAACACAAAACTTCAAAATTTTGAAAAAGTCCCAATTGTTGATTGAATCGGGGAAGAGAATCTGAAACTTTTGGGTTTTAGATTTAAAAACATGATGTTATCAATTGTAATTGATGTTGAAATGATAGCAAAAGAGGTGAAGTATGTTTGATTTTGCAAGAAAGGGTATAGGGTTTTAGGAGGGAAAAATGATAGAATTGAAAGAGTAGGGTGCGTTTTGGGGTTATAAGGGCTGCCAGCAGGTGCGTGCGCGCAACAAAAGGCCACGCCCGCTCCCGATATTGCTGCGCCCGTGGTAAGGTAGCCTCCGGCCAACCTGCGGGGAGTTCCTGGTCAGATTTTGTGATTTTTTATGTGCAGATACCAGCGCCCTCGGGTCATCTTTGTGGTCCGTGCGCACCACATGCAACATGGAAAGGCCCGAAAAAGAGAAACACCCCTTAAGATTGATTTGATGTTTTCATTCTCACCGTCCCTATCGAATGTCATGATCAAGGACTCAAAAATTTCATAAGAAACAATCCAAAATATGTTTGAACATGTATAAAAATCGATGGGAATGCAAACACGAGAACATATAACCTCAACGAACCCTTTCCTCTAAGATCAACCAAACCTCACGAAATCTTGAAGTAGCACTAAAATTGTTGGAAATTTTCTCCTATCCAATCTCATGGTACCTAGGATCAAAAGAACAAACAAAAATTAATAGAAATAAGAAAAGTTCTCAAAGGAGGAAGTATAGAAAATTGTAAAATCAAAGAAAAAGTTTAGAAAATCGGGTTGCCTCCCAGGTAGAGCTTTTGGTTAACGTCGTTAGCTTGACGTCCTCCACCAATTAAGGTGGTTGTCAAAGAAACAATAAGTGAACAAAACCAACAAAAGCATCTTCAAAATAATTCTTAGACGATTGCTTTTGACCATGAGCGGAGAAGAAGAATCTTTCATTAAGACTTCTACAAAATCATTCGGAAAAACAATCTTGGCTGAATTGGGACCGCTTCATGTTGATCCCTTGATGCTAAGGTGTGATATAAGTGGTTTGAGCTCAACCATTGGTACACCTTTACCTTCCTTTGAAGTGGTGGCTTGCAAAGCATCTTGGCTTGAGATATTTATGCACATATGCTCATCTACTTCCTCAATTCTTCCATTTAGCAAATCCTCGTACACTGCCACTTCCTTATAGGAGCACCTATCTTATCTTTGTTCAACATGACATTTTCAAGAGGATCATTATAAGTGAGCAAGTCCTTATGCATGGAAGATACAACAATATAAAGAGAATCAATCAACATGCAATTTTCTAAAAAAGAACATGGATACTTCATGCTTTCATTCAAGTCAAATTCAATGACCTCATCTCCTACCTTAAGCAAATTTTTTGCACTCTTTACATCAATAATAGCACCCGAGATAGCAAGAAAAGGTCTACCAAGAATAATGGAAATTGTAGAGTCTTCATCCATTTCAAGAACCACAAAATCTATCGGAATTACATACTTCCCTACTCTCAAAGGAATATCCTCAACCTTTCCCTTAGGAATCTTAATTGACCTATCGGCCAATTGCAAGGTAATATTGGAAGGCATAAGTTCCCCTAACTCAAGTCTTTGATAAATCGAATATGGCATTAAGCTAAGACTAGCTCCTAATTCACATAAGGCAATATCAATTTGCATCTTGTTAATGACACAAGGGATAGAGAAGTTTCCGGGATCTTTCAACTTGGGTGGCATCTTGTTCATTATAATGACACTACAATTCTCGGTCTAGTTGACCGTCTCCACCACATCACATGACCTCCAACCACTCAAATTGTCTTTGAGGAATTTTGCATAGTTGGGCATTTGGGTAACATCTTCGGTAAAAGGTAGAGAAAGATGAAGTTGCTTAAGCATGTCAAAAAATCTTCCAAATTGTTCATCCAACTTATGTCTCATGAATTTTTGTGGATATGGAAGCTTGGGTTTCACAATTTCTTTCTCCACTCTCACCTCTCTAGGTGTTTTAATCACAACCTCACTCAAAGATGCACCATTTCTCTCATTCTTCTACCAAGACCTCCTTAGTGACCTCCTTAGTTCCACTCTTCCTAGGCAAACTCTCCTCAAGAATCTTACCACTCCTTGTAACAATATCATTCACGGGTCTCTTAGGATCTAAGCCTTGAGAAGGTAAAGAAGAAGGACTAGCATGGTCTTTCAAAGCATTGGCAAGTTGAGAAATTTGATTTTCTAGCATCTTATTATGAGTCATCACCTCATTGAATTTCTTGTCACATACGGCCATGTAAGTGCTCAACAACTTTGTTTGATTTTCAATGATTTCCTCCAAATTAGTCCTAAAAGAAGAAGATTGTGAATAGGAATTATAAACTTGAGTCTTTGGAGCAAATCCGGGCGGAGAGCCTCTTTGAGCATTATTTTGAAAATTGCCCCTCCCTTGATTGTTCCAATTACCCCTATTTTGATTTTGACCATAACCTTTATTTTGGTTACCTCCACATTGATTATGATTTCCATAACCTTGATTTTGATTACCATAATTTTGGTTTTGATTTTGGCCACTATAACCTTGGTTGTTATAGTTACCTCGAGAATCTTGGTTCCCTTGGTTCCTATAAACACCACCTTGGTTATAATAAGGCCCGTTTCTGAGATTTGTGTGGCCTAGGGGCGAACCTATAAATTGGGGCCCTAATTGTTTAATATATTACTTATATTTTGTTATTACTTAAAAAAAAAATCATTCGGGTATGCAAAAAAAATTTATATTTTAACGCAAGACTTTTATTTGAAGTACAAAACGATTTCTTAGGGATATTAATAGCACTTATCCTTGAAAGTTGAAATTATTGAAGATTAAGAAAATCCTTCTCAAAATCAATAAGGTCGAGATCAACACTGATTATACCCAAAAATAAAATTAATCATAATATTATATTTGATTAATTTCATCCTATAACTCATTGATAATTCAATATCATTTTTTTAATATCAATTAATTTGTTATTTTTAATAATCTACTACTGAGTAGTTTTTTTTTTTTTTTTGACGCATACTAGTAATCTTATTATACCCCTATAATTCATATTTATGTGTAAACGAAGAAAAAAAATTATACACATGGAAAAGAAACTCAGAAAATTATATTCATTTAATTTTATTTTTAAAATTCATCAATATAATCATTTATCATCAATTAATTAGTTACCTATATTAATTAAAGAATAATACTATGTAATGAAGAACAAATTATTATAAAAAAAATAAGAAAAATTAAATAATACTGCCAATCTCAAAATCATCTTGGAGTATCACTTCAAAATTCACCAAAACATCCAGATGTATAGTTATATAATAATGACATAAAATAGTAGTAGTACATTAGAATGTATTGAGATGTGAGATAGACCGATGAAGTACATGTAAAAATAATTGAAAGAGTCTGTCAAAAAATAAATAATTTATTTTTTTGAAAGAGTATAATTATTAAAATGAACGCTTAAGGGAGAATTAATATGATTGAATATGTTGTTTTAGGAATTAATTAGGAGATTAAATTAGGAAGATATAAAATCAGAAAATAAAGATAATAAATTAATTATTTGATGATGTTTTTTAGGTTGTAATTGATTGACATTTTTTTTTGGAACATTCAACAGTTCAACTTCCCAAGTTGATGATGTTAATTCCTATTATTACACTATTACGCCATTAAGAAACGTACTAGTATATTGTGTACAAATTTCTTTTTTTTTTTCTTTAAAAACATTTGGGCTTCTGATATGGGGCCCTAGGCGGGCGCCCTGGCTGCCCTGGTCCAAATACGGGCCTGGTTATAATTGCCAAAATTACCATTGTTTTGGTAATTTGTATTCCATTAACCCCTTTGGTTATCAAACCTTTGCACATTATTATTGTTTGACACATAGTTCACATGTTAACTCTCATTATTATCAAAATCATCATTACTCTCTGGAAAAAGCATGAGGGCAATTACTAGAATAGTGATCATATGAACAACACACATCACAAAACAAACAACCACTAGGCATGTTACTAGAAGGAGGGGGATGAGAGTTAGATGGAGTACCTCTACCCTTAAATTGGGAGGGAAGACTTGGAGCTTGGAAAGAAGAACTCTCCAATTTTTCCTTGTTTGCACTTACTTCCTTCCCTAAGTTTGCCATTTGTGAGGAGAGATTGTTGATTCCATTCAAATGATTAACAAAGTACACCAAAGAGCTACTCTTGCTAGTTGATTCTCTCTCACCATCTTGCCAATCTCTATAATACCTCGCAACATCCTCAATGATGTCCACCACTTCTTCTTCTGTCCTATTCATGATGGAACCTCCGGCTCCTCTATCTAGGCATGACTTGCCTTGGGGACTTAGGGCTCCGTAGATAATCTGAATAATTTGATAGGTTGGAATTCCGTGTTGAGGACACTCCATTTGATACTCCTTATATCTCTCCCATGCTTCATCGAGGCTCTCACTTCGCTTTTGTTTGAAGCCTTGAATCAAAGCTCTTGTCTCCGCCGTTTTCTTTTGTGGATAGAAACGAGATAGAAATTCTATTGTAACCTCGTCCCATGTTGTCAGAGAATTTGTTTTAACGTTCTTGTCTAGCCATTCTAAATCACGCCGAATGAGAGAAATGGGAAAGAGCTTGAGGCGGATGAATTCTTGGGAAACTCTGTTCACCTTGATAGTATTACAATATTTTTAAAACTCCTTGAGATGATTTAGCGGGCTCTCATGCTTGGCTCCACTAAATTGTCTCCTCTATATAAAAGTGATCATAGCCGGCCTAATTTCAAAATCATGTTCCGGTGTTGTGGGTGGAGAAATTCCACTCTCAAATCTATATGCACCAGGAATCCCCAATTCTTTCAATGCCACTCTCGGATTCTCTCCCATTCTTGCTTGTTCCTCTTGTTACGATTCTTCTTCACTTGAAATGCTAGAGCTAAAAGATCGCCTAGCAACCCGTAGCCTTGTAGTATTCCTCTCAATCTCCGGATCAACTGGCACTAGTGAATGACCACGTGCTCTATGCATACAACTCAAATGAAATGATTAGGTTCACGGCTACAAGTGTAGCCATAAAGAGAAAAATCTTTTTGTTTTTTTTTATATAATGAAATAGACTCAACAACTATAACAAAGCACCAATGTCACTCCCCGGCAACGACACCATTTTGACAAGGGTTGAAATTAGGTCGTCATCTAATTTTCCCTTGGTCAAACTAAATTTTTAAACGCTTAACAAACCTTATACGAGTATAGAAGCAAGTTACGGGTCGAACCCAAAGGAATAAATCGAAGCTATGCTTAGTCTAATGTTAAGCTGAATCGATGAATTATCAGTGGTTGAGTTTGTAACTAAGATAACAAGAACCAAGACAATTCAAAGAAATCAATCAATATACTAAACAATAGGGATATAGGTTCCACATGCAAGCTTAACAATCATGCTAATTTATAGATCACCCAATTGATTTAAACATTGCAAGGGACAAACAATAGTTGCAATCAAAGGAATTCAAAGGCTACCTCCTATAAACTATGCTAGGGTTAACTATGAATGGTTAACAAGGAGAATAATAATCAAATTCAATTAATAAAAGCAATTTCCAAATAAATTAATCGTGTCATTGAAATTTGCAATACAATCTAGATTAATCTTAAAGGTTGATCACTCCTAGTCTAATTAATCACATGCACAACTATGTCAACCAATTTAATTTCAACAATTCAATCAATCAAGGATCATCAACTAGCAAAAATCATCAATCAAGCATGATTTCCCTTCTCCCTAGCACCTAATCTACTCACTAATCATGGTGAAATTGAAATCCAAAACAAATTCAATAACAAACATATTTATCTCAAGCTAAATCAAAAGGAAATACAATAAATCAACAAATTCTCAAAACTAAATCAAAATACAAACTAAACTTTCAAGCGTAAGAGAAAATTGCAATGGAAGTAAATTCAAAAGAAAGAAATCTCACAAACTTTCATTGATTTGAATAAGAATTCCAAACTTGATTGAAGAAGCGATGTTGAATTACAAATCAAATCCAAAGATTACAATCTCTACTTTCTCTCTAACTTCTCTTTAGTTTCTTTCTCTAAAAACTAAGCAAATGAATTATTATCTAAAAGTTGTCCTTCAAAAGGATTTACAAGAGTATATATAGACAAAGAAGAAAAACTGATCGGTCGCGTGGTCGCGCCATCTCTAAGAAAACTCCGCGGGCGCGCAAAAATGGGTACGGAACCCATAAGTAACTCCGTGAGCAATCTAGGCAAGACCCGCGCCAGCGGGTAATGTAGCTTAAGCCCGCGGCAATGCCACCCGCGCTCTCGGTTTAGGGCGCGGAAGATGCCCTGTTCTAGGTGAAGCAGGGGGGCTGCGGTCTCTCTATTCTGGAGCGGTCTCTCAAGATCCTCCGCGCCCGCGGCTAGACCGCGGCTAAGGCGTGGAGAGTTCCTGCCCAAAATCACCAAAATGATGTACTTAACCCGCACCCACGGCCCTTGGGTCCCGCGCTCGCGGCCATGAGAAAAAGCGAAGAGCCCTCTCCAAGAGGCTTAAATCTCCTTAGCTTAGCTCTTTTTGCTCCTCTTGAATCCTTTGCGAAGCTAAGACGTTAAGCACCTACAAGAGAAACCAAAGAGAGAAAATAGAAGAGAAAAAGAGCAATATACAAGGAAAACACAAAAGAAAAGCACATAAAGGAAAGTAAAACATGAAGGAAGAAGAAATAGAGAAACTAAATGAGAAATGACCAAAATGATAAAATAAAAGCATGAAAAATAAGGTGAAAATATCCTAAAACACTACTCTATGAGTACCATAAATGACACTCATCACTCTGCAATCACCTCCGCCACCAGAATAGTGTTCTCCATGACTTCATCAAGCAAGCTCTCCACTGAAACGTCTGTAGATGCGATTCTCTTTTCTTTTCTCTTCCTGAAATTACGCGATCTGGGTCTAAAATTTTGCTTCGCCTTTTCGCTTCTTCTTAGATTTTTAGCCTGAATTCTAACTCCCCTTGCCCTTCTTTCTCTTCGCCATTAAAATTGAGCTCAAAACAAATTTGTGGGTTTCAATAAAAAATAGGGCTTTCTCTCTGTAGCTCACAAGAATTTCTCACTCTAGCGCGCGCAACTCTAACAGTTGCGCGCGGATGCGGTTTGCCTTATACGAAAACGCGTTTTTAAAACTTTCATAATTTTGATTGTAAAGTTAGATTAAGGTGTGTAAGATATCATTGTAAAGCTACTAATGTCTTAAATCCCCAATGAAATCTCTCACTTTCTCTCTCTAAATCTACTCCTAAAACTAACACTAAAACTAGATAGAGAAACTCTCAACTAAGCTAAAATTTTAATCAAAATTATGTCTCAAACTTCATACAAAAATCCGGTTAAAAATTGGGTTAAAGGAAAGTTCACCAACAGGAGTCGCACGCAACTCATGAGTTGCGCGAGACATCCGCGTGCATATAATTCACATGCGTGCGACAGCCGCACGCAACTCACGCTGTTGCGCGCGTCTCCCCTGACGCGGCATGTGAGTTGGATTTATTTTCGTATTTTGGCTCATATAATGACGGAATTTTCACGAAATTTTAAGACGAATTATACGCTTGCCTTCTAACACTTTGTGTCCCTTTTCTTGCCTAATTTTTTATTTTCTTTTTATTTTTATTTATTTTTTTTTTATTATTGTCTTACTTTCTTATTTTATTTTAATTATTTTCCTACTTTCTTTTTCTTTTTATTTTCTTTATTATCATTTTCCTACTTCCTTATTTTCTTTTTTATTATTATTATTTTATTTTTTCTTCTTTTTTGTTTTCGCCTTCTTTTTCGAGTTTGGTTATTTTTTCAAGGGGGGTAATTCGGGAACCCTTTTCCTCCCTTGAAATTTTTTTTTGCATTTTTTTGATTTTAATAATAAAATAATAATAATGTACACATGGAAACAAAAAATAATAATGACATATATACAAATTTGTCATGTGTACAACAACACAAAAAAAAAAAACAATATATATATATATATTTATATATACATCAGTTTCCTAAAAAAATGTCTACAAGAAGAATCAGGTTGCTCGGCAACGACTAGACGGTTGTTGCACATCCTGCAAAATCCAAAACGAAGATTAATACATAAAATGTAATAACTTCGTTGAAAAGAAAAGAAATAAAACTTACCGCGATCATCCGATGATCATGACATGATAAAGTCATGAGGGCTCTCTGATAAACAGCTCGCAAATCACGTAAAGTCCTCACCTTGCCGTTCACGGTTTCCCGCGGAACTTGTTCCAAGAATACAAGGACAGTAAGTAAATAAATGTATATGAAACAAAAATTAATAGAAATATTTAAGTACATATACATAAAAGACATACCGACTCAACTGTCTCAGGTACAAACGGTATCCCCTCGTCATCCTCTGTTGCTGGAAGGGTCTCACGAATTACCAATTCGACAGCATCGGTATACATGATCTCCGCTGTAGGAGGCACCCAACCACCTAGCTCGACGCGCTAAAATATATATGACAAAAAAACGATAAAAGGGTCAAAATTTCGAAAAATAAATAGAAACAAGGAAAAGAGAGAGTTAGAGTACTAACCGGAACAAAAGCTGGAAAATGAGTCAACCTGGATACTATAAAAGCCGGATAAGAAACCTCCGGCAGCACCAGCTGCTCCTCTGGATAACCAAGGATCGCCTGGGCTCGATCCTCCGTAGATAGCAAGTCCGGACGCAGCATCTGGATTGGGGGATTCGCAAGAAACAAAGGCTCCTTGGACGAAAGCTTCCAGAGAACACGCTCGCCTAAAAACCAAGTGTTTGTCATCTGGAGCACTGAGAGTCCGACAATTAAACTCCAAGGTCGGAGATCGATCTATAAAAAAACAACCATGAAATATCGTCAGAAAATAAATGAAATCAAAGAATGCACTTGTAGTTGGAATACTCATCGACGCACGAGTCGCCGAAAGGATCCTCTAGCGAAAGTCGCCGGCAGAAGTGGCTTATCTCTTCTTAATCGCGACCAATCGATGGCCGATAGGAAAACAAGCAGTCCCAAGCAATCTAGGGGCTAAGAAAGGAAGGTAAGAGTATCCCCAAGCCTGAAACCAAGAAAAGATAAGCCTAAAGGAAAAGGCAAAAGTAATGACCGAAAGAAGCTTAAAACACGTAACTCAAGGAAAGGACCATGCCACATAAGCGAGATCCGAGGCACCTCAGTAGCTGCCGCGGAATCCATTACCCGGGTCGCCTTGCCCATTGCTGTAAGCATACGAGCATACGACACCTCCGCCTAACTCAGGTCACCTACTTACCCCAAATCGCTGAGGCAAAAAAGTAACCTAATAGCGAAACGCTCTCCTCGATCACTCAAGATGGTGACGGAAAGAACGTGAGCAATGTATATCCGAGCCAGCTGCTCAGGTGTACAGTGCCGATCAAGCTCGTCAGCCAACAACTCGTCGACAAGAACCGAGTACAGATAAGACTGCGCGTACACGTGAAGGGCCGACGCAAGACGGTCCCCCACAAGATTGCGTAGTCTCTCGTCTGACCCCTTAACGAACTCTATGGCTACGGGCTCGCCTCCAAAAGGAAAACCCGTAATCATAGAGAAATCAAAAGGGGTAACCGTCATCACTCCCCATGGAAAGTGGAAAGTGTTGGTGGAATCCCACCCAAACTCCAGCAATCAACGGAGGAAAGCTGACGATATAGAATGATTCGATAAATCATGAAGAGCCGCCAGTTGGGATTCAATCCCAGAAAGTGCTACAATCTCCTTTACCACCTCGGACAAACTCTCAAAACGGGCTCGCAAGTCACCAGAGCCGTATAAACGCATGCTAGGCTCATTCTAATGAAAATAAAAGAATAGAAATAAAAAAAAATGTTATGGTTTAAAAGGGAGAAGAAACAAAAGAAAAAAGAAAGAAACAATGGCGCAAAAAACTCATGATGCCGCGCCACCCTATGATCGAAACGTGATGGTCTGGGTCTCACTTAAGGACCCTTGGTTCCCAGTTGGGAGGAGCCTCCTAAACCATATCCTCCTGACAAGAACCGAGTACAGACAAGAATGCGCGTACACGTGAAGGGCCAACGCAAGACAGTCCCCCACAAGATTGCGTAGTCTCTCCTCTGACCCCTTAACGAACTCTATGGCTACGGGCTCGCCTCCAAAAGGAAAACCCGTAATCATAGAGAAATCGAAAGGGGTAACCGTCACCTCTCCCCATGGAAAGTGGAAAGTGTTTGTGGAATCCCATCAAAACTCCAGCAATCCACGGAGGAAAGCTGACGATGTAGAATGATTCGATAAATCCTAAAGAGGCGCAAGTTAGGATTCGATCCCAGAAAGTGCTACAATCTCCTTTGCCACCTCGGGCAAACTCTCAAAACGGGCTCGCAGGTCACCAGAGCCGTATCAACGCATGCTAGGCTCACTCTAATGAAAATAAAAGAATAGAAATAAAAAAAAATGTTATGGTTTAAAAAGGAGAAGAAACAAAAGAAAAAAGAAAGAAACAAAGGCGCGAAAAACTCATGATGCCGCGCCACCCTATGATCGAAACGTGATGGTCTGGGTCCCACTTAAGGACCCTGGGTTCCCAGTTAGGAGGAACCTCTTAAACCACATCCTCCTGGCCACGTCGATCAGCCGCGACGCGTTGCCCTCGAACCTCCTCTCGAGGACAAATGGAGGCGAGTCCATGCTATGATGGATAAAGTTCCTTTAATTTCTTTACTATATTTCCTAAATTAAACTAATATACGTATTATAAACCCATTTCGGCAGCATAACAACCGACGATAGGGTAAAACACGATAATCGAATGCCGCCCATACTTGGGGGCTACGATACCTGCAAATAAACTCAGTAAATGGGGTCTTCTAACACCCACAAAATCCAACCTATACCAGTTTCAACTAAGTATTCAAGGGATTTTATTCCAAAATCTCAAAGAATCAACTACTTTTAGACGAATAACAGTAATATAAATACAATTATCGTATACCAAACAGTTTTGAAGTTCGAATATGGCAAAAATAAGTTGAGAGTATGTTTCGCGCCATTTTTCAACAATTCAAAATTCCCAAAAATTAATTATGAAATTAATATTAGTTTTATCACTATAATATACTTTATAATCATCAATTATAACCAAAATGAGCAAGAAAAAGCAATAAAATCAAGCAAAATTTGAAAAAAAAAGCAAGAACGAACTTGAACAAAGAAATGCTCTTACACGGTTCAATACTTAAACATTTTTCATGAAATTTGTTGCAAAACACTCCTTAAACATAGCATGAAAGCGTGAAAAAACAATTTCAAGAATAATGGACTTAATAAAAAACCCCCAAATTTGAAATTTGGGGTTTACGATTCGAAAATCGTTCAAATTCAGACGGAAAAGAACAAATTCTAGCAAAAAACTTACATTGGTTTACGGCAAATATGAATTAAAGGCGAAATTTACTTCCTTTAGCTTCGAAAATCACAAAAAAAACCGAGCTTCACAAAAAACTTACATTGGTTTACGACAACTTAGAATGATGCGAGGGCCTGGCCAGCGCGACCCTCTGAGTTGCGCGCGGATACTGATCACTAAAAGACCAGGATTTTGATTTTGATCCGTTTGATCATTTTTAACAGTTTTTGCTTGTTATTAGACGTAATGGCGCGTAAATTATCAAAATCTTTTTAATTGTTTTGCATATTTTAGTTTATTTTCTTTTTTGTTAGTTTTTTGCATCTTTCTTGCATGTACACAATGCTTTGTGCCTTCCCTAAGCATACGTTTTGAACGTTTTTCGTAAGAGTTCCTTAAGACGTTCCGTAGTGGTGATTTACGTAAAAGCACCCGTAGACAGGTTTGTCATTTTACTGTATTGACGTTACAAATGTTCGGGTTTTCTTCTTTTTTCATGTCCGAAGCAAAAAGGAAGGCGTTTTCATGCAGCAAAAAAATAAAAATGGCGTATCATACGGCGTATGTGTTGCGTAAAATTTCACTACGCCCAAGCTTTGCAAGATCTACCTCTCGGGACAAAAGGTAGAGAGTTACTATAGGCGTTAGCTCACGAGTTGATAGGCGCGCCGAACCTTCAGGAACAGGCACTTCTTGAATGGGAGCAAATACAGTAGTTATTGCGTTTACTAACTTACCGGACAGTTAGGGTGTCGAAATCATCCCCTGTATAAAGAAGCGACGAGATGATGTCGCGCCTATCTAGTCACGTGCCCCCAGTCCTGAGACACGTGTACTCATCTTGTGGAAAAAACTGCTGAGAGAGATGCTGACTTTCTTCCCTCTCACTGAATTTGGATATATCCCTCCAGTCCTGAGACATATATTTCTACCTTATGGACATCCGGCTCGAATACCGGACCCGGCTTGAATACCAGATAATTTCGGTTGTAATACCGAAAACCCTTTCCATCTTTTTACTTTTTAAAGTTATGCTAAAGTTTTAATGACATATCGAGGGACTTTATACCAACAATGACACGATTGAGAGGAAATGTTCCCCTTTAATCCTTTTAAAACCGATCTCTTCTCATGACTTGACATCACCTCAGAACACCTATACTTGTAAAAGCGTTCTACAATTACAAAGGATCAATCTAGATTCTTTAGCGCGTTAAGACTAGGAAGAATTTTTTCTAGCCTTAACAGCTACTTGTTTTAAACTATTAGCGAACCAAGGATTGTTACGACATCCTTAAACATTACTGAAAGATTCTCTATCCTTAGAGAACTTTACAAAATGAGTCTTGCATTTATTTCCTTGACTACTTTGGTCATCGTCTATTCTAGAGTCGATCAAAGCGGGGGATAACTGTAGACATCTACTTTTGGCCACCTGTCCCGACAGGAAGTGCAACGAGGATAAATAAAACCATCTTCGTGTTGGATCGAAGTGAAGAATACTTATGGATAACCAGTTGAGCCACTAAACACAAAAGACTAGCCCAAATAAAAGAAAAAGCCAAAACAAAGGTCCAATTAACTAAACCCGATCTTAATTAGGCTTAAACCCGTTTTTAAAAACTAATAATGACGGATTTTGGAGCGCCTAGGTGAAATCTTAGTGCTTCGACAGAAAAAGCTGCGCGCATCTCAAAGAGTCGCGCTGGTCTGCCGCGCGCAACTAATTCAGTTGCTCGCGACACCCAGCGTAACCCCCAGAGTTGCGCTGCGGAAGACTCGGCATTATATGGATACTATAAAATCGAATCTTATCATAAAGCCGCACGCGAGACAATTAGTTGCGCTGCCCGTAGCAGCGCAACCCAATCACTTGCGCTTGGATGCCGCGCGCAACACATTCTTTTGCGCGCGACATCTGCTGCTGCAGAATGCTCAAAACCCTAAATCTAATTATTCCCTATAAATACGAGCTTAGACCGAGGCTTAAACAAACATAAATTAACCTAAAACTCTGGCGAAATACTTGTGAACTTGTGAAATATAGCCCCTCTTGTCCTAAACACTCACCCTTTTGACATCTTGTTACTACGGTGGAGGTTCCCCAACAAGGAGTCTATAAGTGTTCTAAACGGAGATCTAGCAAAGAGAAGTGGTAAATTCCCGAGCACTTAGTTAAATCACATTTATTTTCTTGTCTAAAAGAACTTTAATTAATTAATTAATTAGTATAATTTGATCACCTTTAAGATAATTAATTAATCAATTCCATATAGTTTCTTGCGTTAAACAAAGATTAGAATTGAATTAAATAATTGTTGGTTGATCACTTAAGCCAAGACGAAAATTGTTTATTTTCTTGTCCTTTTCACGAAAATTAATAAAATAAGAATAACGACTTTTGCAATGTAATTCCTACGTGATTAATGTTTGTAAATAAATCAACTAACTTAGTCTTTAGGTATCACGTTGCATATATTGTTTGGTAATGAAATTGTGAAAAAGGAAGAGCTAGTAGAGGCCGTACTAGGGCTAGAATAGCGATTCCTCCCTAAAAGGAACGTTATTTTAGTAGCCTCGCTCCCAAACTCATTTCTGGTTTATGTAGACCAATTTGGGCATGAGTAAACTTATGATTCATGCTAATTATTCCATGAATTCCACATGGAAGAAAGTCATGAACGAGATTTATGAGTTTTTCCTAAAACTCATAGGCGACTCCTACATGTTTCTTACAAAAAAGCGTAATGATAGAACCAATTTTAATTCAAGGTCCCCCAAACAGTCAGGAATTCAAATCCTACTACACCATAACAAGTGTAAAGTCCTAGGCTTTTAAGTGGCCAAGGGTATTGAAGGAGAGTACCCCTTACGATGGGATCACCCTCCTTACACACATTTACAGCTGACCCATCGTCCACCAAAGTAAGAGGGATGTCGTATCCCTTGCACCCCACGGTTAAGTATAATGCATTGTTGTGGGTGGTGTCTGTTGAAGGTAAATCAACACTAGTAAAAATGATTCATTTGTCGGATTTCTCGCTACTAAGAAAGTTAAATGAGATCTTAGGGAGTTGGGTATGTGTTTCAGACAAAGCCGTTAGAGCGTTCATAAGAGAATTCCTATGTTCTTTAGAAGTACTTAGGAGTTCCAAAATGCTAACATTCGCCTTGGATTGGAGAAGTTGTTTGACTAATGGATCTTCCACCTCAAGGGGAGGTGGTTTTGAATTTTGAGTTTGACCTTGAGTTTGATTTTGAGTGGTCGAAGATCCATTTGGTGGTGCTTGAAAAACTCGCCCATAACGAGTTAGATGATCAGCCTCATTTGGGATAGTTGTAAGGCTATTGAACCAACTTTCTTCTAGAGGCTTTGAATGTGCCTCCATTTCAAGATGTTCCATGAGTTTTGCTTGATGCCATTGTTCATCCAAGGAGAGATTTTATATATCTTGCGATTTCCCCAAGATATGATCCCAATCAAGCACTTCATTTGTCTCATTTTGTATACAAGGTAGTGGTGGGACGGCAGCGTACTTAGAGACATATAAGTGTTAGAAGTCGTCATCCCATAATCCACACACTTTGATAGCTGCCCCTACGAGTGTTGTGGCTAGAGATTTCCCTATAGGTGTGATATAGTCTAAAGGACTAAACATATCATTTTCCATATGTTACTAATCAATGTGAAATACTCCTAATGGGGCTACATTGTTGTTGGGTTAGGCGTGGGAATTCCCCCATCGTCTACTAGATCTTGTACTTTGTGTTTTAAGACATAACAACGTTCAATATCATGCCCAACACCTCTATGATAAGCACATTATGCATTGCCACCCCATTGGGCGTATCTTCTTTCTGGTGGAGTGGGTGGCATTGGCCCTGTTGGTGTAAGTAAACTATTTCCGCTTAATTTTTCTAATAACTCTTTGTAACTCAAAGGGAATGGTGTAAATTTTCTTTCCTTTGTCCATGTTCTTCGAGGATCATTACAGTGATATAGAGTCGTGTTATTGTATTGCGTAGAATTCGCAAATACATTAATAGAGGATAAAGTATTATCATTCCCATTTTTGTAGTTATTTTTAGGTTGATGATGATGAGTCTTTGAAAGTGCAGCTGGTACTCAAGAAGGGGGGGGTTGAATTGAGTACAGGGCAGTGTTAGAAATTATTGGATTTTCTTCTATTTATGTAGGGGGACCAGATGATGAACTGGTCCTGCAGCGGAAACAGAAAATACAATAAATAATCAACACAAAGATTTAACGAGGTTCAGCTCAACTCTGAGCCTACGTCCTCCACTACCCTAATTACTTTTATTAATCAACTCTGAAAAACAAAAGCAATTACAAATGATCACACTCGTGATCCCCACACCTAACTCTAGGTGTCACTTCGCACTTGAACTCACAAGCACTTGCACTCACACTCGTAAATGCTACCCAATCACTAACCTCTTAGTGATTCAATACAAACCCTTTGTTTCCCTCTAAATGCTTCCACTCAAAGCTTACAGGAGATAATTACAAAACAATTCTTACTGTGTGCATAAATAGTTTGTAAGAGATGAACTAACTATTTCCCTTAGAGTGTATTTCGAGCTTTCAAAGATAGAGAATTTTTTTCAGAAAAGCTCACTCGAAATTCTGATCGAGTTTATGCTTTTATAAGGTTGGGAGATAAAATCTTTCGTGATCTTTTCAGATCATAACTTAGGTAAATAGAATATCTTTTATTTTGTAAATAAGAGACATTCTAAGATATTATTCTACTTTCCATAAATGGGTAGAATAATATATTCTAAGTTATATGCGAAATAATTCATCTCCAACTTTGCATAAACTGAATCAATTAGTTTAGTAAATATTCTCTAAGGATAGGAAATATATATTCCAGAAAATATTTACTGAACTAATGTCCAGGTTCATGAAACAAGCTACGAAGCAGCTGTTTCCTGACCTGTTAATGTCCTAGGGATCAGGTCAACTTTTCCTGATCTCTACAACACTAAATACTCTAAGTAAGGGATACAAATAGCTCATGTACAAACATCCATGCACACTTAACATTATAAAGACTACAAAGATCAACTATCCTAATCTAAGAGACTTCATAGTCTTCAAGTCTTGACGGCCTTCCTTGATAGAACATTCTGATACAGATTTCTTGAATGCTTTGATTCAAAAGGACTTCATATTGCCTCAAGTACTTGGGATAGCTGTTCTTGTTCAAAATGTCAGTTGATATAATATAAAACCAACAAGAACCAGCTAGTCAGCTGTTTGTCATCACTCAAAACCTTAAGTGACTCAACAAATTCCCCCTTTTTGATGATGACAAACACTTTGAAGTTTCCTGCACCTGCACGTTAGTGGGAAACAGCAAAGTAAAGAAAGTTCTAATCTACACTTAAGAAGACAAGACTTTCTATTAGACTTTCTACACAAGGGATATCTTGTGTAAAAGACTTATGACACTGATGACTGACCAGGATAGCCATCTTTATTTAAAAGAAACAACTTGTTTTTGGATTTTTGTAAAAAGACACTGAAACAGTTAGTTAATCTAACTGTTCCCTCTATTTTAACTTGTTTTTGTGATTATCTGACTCAAGGAAATAAAAGACTCAATCTAATTGTCTAACAAGGCCTTTTTAGAAACTTCAACCTGCTTTTCCCCCTTTTGGCATCATTAAAAAGCATTCAAAAAATAGAATTGCACACCAAAATATCGCAAGTAAGCCAAAAATCAGTAGTTTCAACCACTGATCAATCTCAATGCTGCAAGTTAGCACAAACAGGTTATTCAATCACATAAAACTGAAAAAGCTTAAAACTGTTCAGGATTACACACCAGAAGGTTAGAAACATAATAGAAACCACACTGCATTAAAAACAGTCTAGCAGTGTGGGGGAACAGCAAATATTATGGCAGTTAATGGAAGGGGAGGGGGAGACTGAAGTGATCATTCATCATCATCTTCATCCTCTTCTTCACCCTCTGGGTTGATCTCCTCCTCGAAGACAGACCCTTCCTCATCTGTCTTTTCTTCTTCCTTCTTCTCCTTTTCTTCTGTTTCCTCTTTCTCTTCTTCTTCTTCCTCATCAGATTCATTTTCTTCTTCCTCAGAGCCTTCTCCTTCTTCAGCATCAGGACCCTTCTCACTGGAGGATTCCTCATCATCCGTCTCTATGATCCTACAGCGTGCGGGGTCAAACTTCATCCCAGACTCTGGGGGCAACAGGTGATCAATCACCCTGCAAATAGTGAGGAATTTCCTGTTGTTCATAAGCTTATCAAGCTTCCTTTCTTCTTCAGCCTGCACTAGACTGGCAGCCAACTTTATTATCCTCTCATCCTGCCTTTCCAACTTGGCAAGAAGCATTGCCACATCCTCAGGAGTGATTTCCTCCTGGTTCCCTTCATCCCTTGGGCTACTTTCTTGACCTACAAAAGTCAGCCTCTTTCCAGAGTAGTCAATCTTCTTCTGAGTGAGTATTTTCTTGGAGAACAACTGAAGACTCACCACCTCACCAGAAAAAGAAAACTTGGGATTCTGCTCCTTGATGATTTTGCAGATAAAGGAACCATAGGGCAGGGAGTTGTGGGATGAAGCATGGCAGTACAGCATGTGCTCCATCATTAGAGCTGGCAGATTTACCTTAACCTTTTTCATGATCAGATAGATCAGGACCATGTCCATGATCCTAACAGTACCTCTGCCTTGACCCTTGGGCAGAAAGACCTTCAAACACATGGAGTGCAGAACCAACATAATTGCCTCCCTAAAGTCACTAGGGGAACCAGCTTCTTCCTTCTTTCCAAACAAAAACTGAGTAACTACCTCAGGTGTTACTCCTCCCATTAGGGGCCACTCATCACTGCTATATCTACCAAAACCATCTCTAGGTATACCCAGCAACTCAGATAAAACAGACTCAGAAACATGTACAACACTACCAGAAACAGTTGATACCACAGACATATCAATGTTTTGCTTCAGATTAACAAAGAACTTACGAACAGGACCAACAAAAGCATCATTTAAATCATTAAACAGAGACATCCATCCTTGGAACTCAAGAAGTTCCTTAACTTGACTCAAAGCAGGAATATCAAAATATTCATTCTCAACACCACAACCAGATAACACAGTCCTAGAACTTAAAGAAGTTGCACCAGTACTGGGGGTAACAGGTTGTTTACCTTTAGCAGCCTTGGAGATACGGGAAACAGATGATGTTGCTTTCCTTTTCTCTCCTCTCTTAGTCTCAGATGGTGTAGTCTCCTTCTCATCTGAGCCCTTAATGACCTTTGAAGCAGCCCTAGTCTGCCTTTTCCTTACAGAACCAGTAGTGGTACCAGCAACCACCTTGGTCACCACTACATCTAGATCCTCCTCCATCTTCTTGTCCTCCTTCTCCTCATCCAATCCTTCATCAGCCACTTCCTCTAACTGTTTTTCAAGTTTCTTGGCTATCTTTTTATCAGGTTCCCCCTCAGATGGTGATTTGGGGTTTGAAGAAACGGTTTCAGTTATTTGAGTGAGGGTTTCGATGGATTTTTCTTTTGGGGCCTTTTTGGATTTGGATTTTTGTGGAGATGGGGTTAAAGTTTTAGTCTTTGATGGTGAAACAGGTTTTTCCTTCAAGACATTCTCTTTTGAAGGAGTTTGTCTCAAGGGAACGGCCTTGATGGGTTCAGTTTCAGAGGGGTTGATTTCTGGTGTTGCTTGTGAAGGTGTCTGCTCAGAGACGTTCAAAAGAACATCCTTGATTGTTTCTTGAGATTTTGAAGAGGGGGAACTAGCCAAACTTCCTTTGGAACCTCCTTTCCTTCCTCCTTTCCTTCCAGTTCCAGCCTTTCTCACCATTGTTGCTAGTCTAAGCTTCGAAGAATTGATCTTGTGTAGAGAGAGAAGTTGAGAATTTTTGATGAATGATGAATAATCACGGAGCAAGGAAAGGGAAGCAAATATATAGCAAGAGAAATTATAGAGACAAACGGAAATAAAATCAGAGAATCAGAAGATATTTGGAAGTTATTTTGATTTGGAAATAACTTCCATAAATGAACAACTGGCCATAATTGCAACTGTCAGATCAAATTGCCGTCAGAGGAAAATAACTGCCATATTTGAAAGATTTTAAAATCAAATAAGAATAAAAAAAATATTTTCTCACGGTTTAATTTGAAATTAATTTCAAAATTAATCCGTTCGTATTTGCTGCTGTTTCCTCTACTGGTAGGGTTACTGAAACAGTTGCTTATCTGTTCAATATGACCTTCAATCCTGAAAGTGATTAGCTACAATATTGCTCACATAGAGATAAGCAATTAACATTGAGATAATAGACAGATTGCAAAGGTATGATGCACGCACACATTTAAAGAATACTTAATTAGCCAATCATTGGGGAAAACAGCTGAGACAGGTCTCTTAGTTTGACCTAGTCAGACCTAACATGACTCTAAACTTGCAGAAAGACTCTTTACCCAATGGCTTAGTGAAGATATCTGCAATTTGTTCTTCACTGTTGCAAAAACTCAGCTCTACAAGACCTTTCTCAACATTATCTCTTAGGAAATGATGTCTTATCTCAATATGCTTTGTCCTGGAATGCTGCACAGGATTCTTAGAAATGTTAATAGCACTTGTATTATCACATAAAATAGGTACATTTTCATAGAAAATACCAAAATCTTTCAACTGGTTCCTTATCCACAACAGCTGGGAGCAGCAAGCTGCAGCAGCTATGTATTCAGATTCTGCTGTAGATAAAGCAACAGAATTTTGTTTCTTTGATCCCCATGAAATCAAACAGGGACCTAAGAAATGTGCCATACCAGATGTGCTCTTTCTGTCTACTAGGAATCCAGCATAATCTGCATCTGTGTATCCTAATAGTTCAATTGAACCACCTTTGGGGTACCACAAGTACAGATCATCTGTTCCTACTAAGTATCTAAGTATTCTCTTGACAGCCTTTAGGTGAGATTCTTTGGGATTGCTTTGAAAACGTGCATACAATCCCACAGAAAACACTATATCTGGCCTACTAGCTGTCAAGTAGAGAAGAGAACCAATCATACCTCTAAACAGTGTAGCTTCCACACTCTCTCCTTTATCATCACTGTCTAGCTTTGCATTTGTAGGTATTGGAGTTGCATATGATTTACTGTCTTGCAATCCATACTTCTTGATTAGTTCCTTTAGATACTTCTGTTGATGTATCATGATCCCATCAACTGTTTGCTTGATCTGCAATCCTAGGAAGAATCCTAGTTCTCCCATCATGCTCATCTCAAATTCACTTTGCATCAGATCTGCAAACTCACTACACAAAATTTGATTAGTAGCACCAAATATTATATCATCTACATATATCTGTACTACAATCAAATCAAAATTCCTGGTTTTGATAAAGAGGGTCTTATCAACCGTTCCCCTTCTATAGTCATGTTCCATCAGAAAGTTGGACAACCTTTCATACCAAGCTCTAGGAGCTTGTTTAAGACCATAGAGTGCCTTGTCCAGCTTATATACATGATTTGGGAATTGACTATCAGCAAAGCAGGGGGCTGCTCAACATATACTTCTTCTTTCAAATAACCATTAAGGAATGCTGTCTTAACATCCATTTGAAAGAGCTTAATGTTCTTATGAGCAGCAAAGGCAATCAAGATCCTTATTGCCTCAAGTCTAGCTACTGGGGCAAAGGTTTCATCATAATCAATGCCTTCTTGCTGATTATAACCTTGCACGACCAGTCTAGCTTTGTTTCTGACTATAGTACCCAGATCATCCAATTTGTTTCTGAAGACCCACCTGGTACCTATGACTGACCTGTTCTCAGGTCTTGGCTCAAGATGCCACACTTTATTTCTTTCAAATTGATTTAATTCATCTTGCATAGCCAAAACCCAATCAGGATCTTTTAAAGCCATCTTGTAGTCAGTTGGTTCTATATTAGATAAAAATGAGAAAAATGCACAAAAGTTTTCATAAACAGCTCTCCTAGTTTGAATACCTCTACTGATATCACTCAGAATTTGTTCAGTAGGATGAGAAGATTTATATTTAAAAATGCTAGGCCTAGGTGCATTCTCATTTAATCCATCAGAACCATCATGCATCCCTGGTTCATTTGTGCCATCGAATTGGTTTTGCACAGATGGACCAGTATGCTGAGATGTTCCCCCTACCTCCCTTACCTGGGTGGAAAACTTGTCCTGAAAGTTTTATGTTCCCCCTGAGGTGTTGCTTTCTCCATTTACTTGGGGGCCTTCATCTCCATCCTCATGAGTATCTACTTGTTGAGGATCTCCTTCATTGTGACCAAGTCCTTCACCAGCAGCATCTGGTGAACCAGTAGGTGAACCTGGCTCTTCTAAGGAAACAGCAGTTGATTCTCCTGTAAAATACAAAAGTCCTATCTCATCTAAGTCATCAACCTGCACATTCTCACAACACATATTAAATTCATCAAAGACTACATGAACACTTTCTTCAACACACAAAGTTTTCTTATTGAATACTTTATATGCCTTACTGTGAGAAGAATAACCAAGGAAAACAGCTTCATCACTTCTTGGATCAAATTTATCCAAGCTGTTCTTACCATTATTATGCACATAACACTTACAACCAAAGGTTGTGAAGTATGCTATGTTTGGTTTCCTTCCTCTAAGTAGTTCATATGGAGTCTTCTTCATTTGAGGCCTTAACATCAACCTATTTAACATGTGACAAGCTGTATTTATAGCTTCTGCCCAAAAAGACTTGGGGAGACAACTCTCAATGAGCATTGTTCTTGCCATTTCTTCCAAAGTCCTGTTCTTCCTCTCAACTACTCCATTTTGTTGAGGAGTTCTTGGGGCAGAGAAATTGTGAGAAACTCCATGTTCCCTGCAGAACTCTATGAAGCTAGAGTTATCAAACTCTGATCCATGATCAGATCTTATGGCAGCCAGTTGATGATTGATCTTGTTCTGAACCTGCTTTACTAACACAATGAACTCATCAAAAGTTTCATCTTTAGAAGACAGAAATAGAGCCCATGTGTATCTGGAATAATCATCAACAATGACACACACATATCTAGAACCATTTCTACTTTGGACTCTCATGGGTCCACATAAATCAATATGAATAAGTTCTAGAGGTCTGCTGGTACTGATAGTTTTCTTTGGCTTAAAAAAGGATTTGACCTGTTTCCCTTTAGCACATTCTTCACAAACTCTATCTGCTTCAAACTTGATGTTAGGCAGGCCTATCACCAATTCTTGAGACCTGAGTTTGTTAAGAAGTCTAAAGCTGACATGTCCCATCCTTTTATGCCAAAGCCACTGGTCCCTATCAGAAACAGCACTCAAACAGATGGACTTGTTCTCAGGGATTTGGTTTAAATAAGTAATGTAAACGTTTTCATGTCTGAATCCCTGGCAGACAAGTTCATTTGTTTGCAAATTCACTATGTGACAAAGGTTGTCTTTGAACTCAACTTTATTACCTTTATCACATAATTGTGAAATACTCAAGAGATTATGTTGTAAACCATCAACATAATATACATCACTAATAGCATGGGAAAGTGACTTACCAACCTTACCAATTCCAAGAATGGTACCTTTGCTGTTATCACCAAAAGTCACCTTTCCCCCTTCATGAGCTGTAAGTGAGAGAAACTGTTTCCTATCCCCTGACATGTGTCTTGAGCAGCCACTGTCCAAATACCAGTAGGTATTGTCTCTCACTTCAGCCTGCACAGGAAATTCAAACATTAGCTTTAGGAACCCAAATCTTTTTGGGTCCCTTTCCAACAACAGATTCAAGCAAGTCTTTTCTAACCCAAATCTGCTTAACATTTTTCTTATTTTTATCCAATCTACTTTTCCTGTCTTTACACTCATATTTCTTATGGCCATTCTTGCCACAATGATAGCATACATGCATGTCTTTTGCTAAGACATACTTACCTTTCTTATATTCCTGTAACCATGTAGTATCTCTGGGAGACCAGTTCCTCCTGTTCCCCTTCCCAGTATAACCAAGTCCCCTTCTACCACTGTTTCTAGCAGTTAAAGTTAACTGGTTCAATGAGTTCTGGGATTGGAGGACTTTATCCATTCTCTTCTTAAATTCTATGAACTCTCTGTCCTTTAAGTTCATTTTCTCATGCAGGGATAAATTCTGGTCAACAACTATCTCAAAGTCAAGCTTAGCTCTTTCAAGCTCAGCTTGCAATTTTAAAATATTTGAATCATGCAAAACTACAGAATCACATGAATTAGTCTTTCTAAGCTGGGCTAACTCAACCTGCAAGCTACAAATTTTAGCTTCACATTCATCATGCATATTACTAGAAACAGTTTCAGAACCAGTACTTTTGCTGTTCTTAACTAGGACATATGCTTTATATAGTTCCTCTACATCATCAACTAACAAGTTGAATCCTTCTAACAGTTTAGACCTATTTAGAGCACTTGCCCTAGATTTTATACTATCAAAGTCATACAAGTCATCACCACTATAATCAAGCACATTAATGACACAACTTGTGAACTGTTTCTCACATTCATCATCACTGTCATCACACAAACCCATATCAGATTTTATTCTCTGAATTTCAAGTTTGCTTTGATCTAAAGCAATCTCTAGTTCAGCTACTTCCTGCTTCAAGTTAGCACAGACACTTTCCAACAGATCACAACTTGAATTAGCAATATCATATTCTTTAGACTTTTCTTTAAACTTTCTCTTAAAATCATGATAAGCAATTCCAAGTTCTAAACATTGATCTAAAGCACTACTAGCACATTCCATCAAATTTTCTCTATCATAAAAGAGCATATCCTTTTTTATCTGATCAATGTTTACCTGATGTTGATCCAAGGGGTGCTTCTTTGCCATGAGGCAGTGGACATCTGAGCTGGTTCCTCTGCTGTTCCTGGTACCTTCTTCTGAACTTTGATTCAGTATTGCTGTCATACATACATCTGACTGACTTGAATCATCTCCCTCTTCATCACTGTCTGTATCTCCCCAGACAGCAGCAACCATGGCCTTTTTGTAGGCCATCTTGTCTGCTTCCTTGGACTGGTTGTCCTTCCATTGAGGACAATTCTTCACAAGGTGTCCCTTCTCACCACACTTAAAGCATCCTGTTGCAGAGAAGTTGTTAGATTTTTTATTTGATGCATTATTAAACTTACCCTTAATGAATTTTCCCTTCTGGTTTCTGAAACTTCTTTCAAACCTTCTAGCCATCATTCCTATCTCATCATCCTCATCTTCGACTGTTCCCTTTAGTGCAATTCCTTTTGCTGGTACCTTCTCTGACTTAGATCCAACCAGCATTTCATGGGTCATGAGGGAACCTATCAACTGTTCAACTGATAGAATTGAAAGATCCTTTGCTTCATAAATGGCTGTAACCTTGGGAGTCCATTCACCTGTCAAACTTCTCAAAATCTTTCTAACAAGATCTTCATCAGTAAAGCTTTTACCAAGAGATTTTAAATCATTTACAATAGTCATGAATCTACCAAAACAAGTATTAATATCTTCATCCTTAAACATATTAAAAGATTCATATTTTGACATAAGTAAATCAATTTTAGACCTCTTTACCTCACTGGTACCCTCAAAGGCAAGTTCAAGGGTATCCCAGATCTCCTTGGCAGTGGTGCATGCTGAGATCCTGTTTGTCTCATTCTCAGCAATAGCCTGTTGCAGTATTGACATAGCCTTAGCATTTTTCTCCAGCTTTTTGTAATCAGTGGAGATGTATTCATCTTCAGTCTTTGGGACTAGCTTCCCTTCTGGATCAGACTTCTCAATGGTCAAGGGACCATTCTTAACAACCAACCAGCATTCATAATCAATGCCAATGATGATGTTCTTGATTCTGTTCTTCCACCATGCATAGTTCTTCCCATTGAACTTTGGTGTCTTGTTGTCATATCCCATAGCATTCATTTCCTGAGTACTCATGATCTACTTCTCTAGGAGTTACCCTTACAAGAAGCCGAGGCTCTGATACCAATTGAAAGTGCAGCTGGTACTCAAGAAGGGGGGGGGTTGAATTGAGTATAGGGCAGTGTTAGAAATTATTGGATTTTCTTCTATTTATGTAGGGGGACCAGATGATGAACTGGTCCTGCAGCGGAAACAGAAAATACAATAAATAATCAACACAAAGATTTAACGAGGTTCAGCTCAACTCTGAGCCTACGTCCTCCACTACCCTAATTACTTTTATTAATCAACTCTGAAAAACAAAAGCAATTACAAATGATCACACTCGTGATCCCCACACCTAACTCTAGGTGTCACTTCGCACTTGAACTCACAAGCACTTGCACTCACACTCGTAAATGCTACCCAATCACTAACCTCTTAGTGATTCAATACAAACCCTTTGTTTCCCTCTAAATGCTTCCACTCAAAGCTTACAGGAGATAATTACAAAACAATTCTTACTGTGTGCATAAATAGTTTGTAAGAGATGAACTAACTATTTCCCTTAGAGTGTATTTCGAGCTTTCAAAGATAGAGAATTTTTTTCAGAAAAGCTCACTCGAAATTCTGATCGAGTTTATGCTTTTATAAGGTTGGGAGATAAAATCTTTCGTGATCTTTTCAGATCATAACTTAGGTAAATAGAATATCTTTTATTTTGTAAATAAGAGACATTCTAAGATATTATTCTACTTTCCATAAATGGGTAGAATAATATATTCTAAGTTATATGCGAAATAATTCATCTCCAACTTTGCATAAACTGAATCAATTAGTTTAGTAAATATTCTCTAAGGATAGGAAATATATATTCCAGAAAATATTTACTGAACTAATGTCCAGGTTCATGAAACAAGCTACGAAGCAGCTGTTTCCTGACCTGTTAATGTCCTAGGGATCAGGTCAACTTTTCCTGATCTCTACAACACTAAATACTCTAAGTAAGGGATACAAATAGCTCATGTACAAACATCCATGCACACTTAACATTATAAAGACTACAAAGATCAACTATCCTAATCTAAGAGACTTCATAGTCTTCAAGTCTTGACGGCCTTCCTTGATAGAACATTCTGATACAGATTTCTTGAATGCTTTGATTCAAAAGGACTTCATATTGCCTCAAGTACTTGGGATAGCTGTTCTTGTTCAAAATGTCAGTTGATATAATATAAAACCAACAAGAACCAGCTAGTCAGCTGTTTGTCATCACTCAAAACCTTAAGTGACTCAACAAATTCCCCCTTTTTGATGATGACAAACACTTTGAAGTTTCCTGCACCTGCACGTTAGTGGGAAACAGCAAAGTAAAGAAAGTTCTAATCTACACTTAAGAAGACAAGACTTTCTATTAGACTTTCTACACAAGGGATATCTTGTGTAAAAGACTTATGACACTGATGACTGACCAGGATAGCCATCTTTATTTAAAAGAAACAACTTGTTTTTGGATTTTTGTAAAAAGACACTGAAACAGTTAGTTAATCTAACTGTTCCCTCTATTTTAACTTGTTTTTGTGATTATCTGACTCAAGGAAATAAAAGACTCAATCTAATTGTCTAACAAGGCCTTTTTAGAAACTTCAACCTGCTTTTCCCCCTTTTGGCATCATTAAAAAGCATTCAAAAAATAGAATTGCACACCAAAATATCGCAAGTAAGCCAAAAATCAGTAGTTTCAACCACTGATCAATCTCAATGCTGCAAGTTAGCACAAACAGGTTATTCAATCACATAAAACTGAAAAAGCTTAAAACTGTTCAGGATTACACACCAGAAGGTTAGAAACATAATAGAAACCACACTGCATTAAAAACAGTCTAGCAGTGTGGGGGAACAGCAAATATTATGGCAGTTAATGGAAGGGGAGGGGGAGACTGAAGTGATCATTCATCATCATCTTCATCCTCTTCTTCACCCTCTGGGTTGATCTCCTCCTCGAAGACAGACCCTTCCTCATCTGTCTTTTCTTCTTCCTTCTTCTCCTTTTCTTCTGTTTCCTCTTTCTCTTCTTCTTCTTCCTCATCAGATTCATTTTCTTCTTCCTCAGAGCCTTCTCCTTCTTCAGCATCAGGACCCTTCTCACTGGAGGATTCCTCATCATCCGTCTCTATGATCCTACAGCGTGCGGGGTCAAACTTCATCCCAGACTCTGGGGGCAACAGGTGATCAATCACCCTGCAAATAGTGAGGAATTTCCTGTTGTTCATAAGCTTATCAAGCTTCCTTTCTTCTTCAGCCTGCACTAGACTGGCAGCCAACTTTATTATCCTCTCATCCTGCCTTTCCAACTTGGCAAGAAGCATTGCCACATCCTCAGGAGTGATTTCCTCCTGGTTCCCTTCATCCCTTGGGCTACTTTCTTGACCTACAAAAGTCAGCCTCTTTCCAGAGTAGTCAATCTTCTTCTGAGTGAGTATTTTCTTGGAGAACAACTGAAGACTCACCACCTCACCAGAAAAAGAAAACTTGGGATTCTGCTCCTTGATGATTTTGCAGATAAAGGAACCATAGGGCAGGGAGTTGTGGGATGAAGCATGGCAGTACAGCATGTGCTCCATCATTAGAGCTGGCAGATTTACCTTAACCTTTTTCATGATCAGATAGATCAGGACCATGTCCATGATCCTAACAGTACCTCTGCCTTGACCCTTGGGCAGAAAGACCTTCAAACACATGGAGTGCAGAACCAACATAATTGCCTCCCTAAAGTCACTAGGGGAACCAGCTTCTTCCTTCTTTCCAAACAAAAACTGAGTAACTACCTCAGGTGTTACTCCTCCCATTAGGGGCCACCCATCACTGCTATATCTACCAAAACCATCTCTAGGTATACCCAGCAACTCAGATAAAACAGACTCAGAAACATGTACAACACTACCAGAAACAGTTGATACCACAGACATATCAATGTTTTGCTTCAGATTAACAAAGAACTTACGAACAGGACCAACAAAAGCATCATTTAAATCATTAAACAGAGACATCCATCCTTGGAACTCAAGAAGTTCCTTAACTTGACTCAAAGCAGGAATATCAAAATATTCATTCTCAACACCACAACCAGATAACACAGTCCTAGAACTTAAAGAAGTTGCACCAGTACTGGGGGTAACAGGTTGTTTACCTTTAGCAGCCTTGGAGATACGGGAAACAGATGATGTTGCTTTCCTTTTCTCTCCTCTCTTAGTCTCAGATGGTGTAGTCTCCTTCTCATCTGAGCCCTTAATGACCTTTGAAGCAGCCCTAGTCTGCCTTTTCCTTACAGAACCAGTAGTGGTACCAGCAACCACCTTGGTCACCACTACATCTAGATCCTCCTCCATCTTCTTGTCCTCCTTCTCCTCATCCAATCCTTCATCAGCCACTTCCTCTAACTGTTTTTCAAGTTTCTTGGCTATCTTTTTATCAGGTTCCCCCTCAGATGGTGATTTGGGGTTTGAAGAAACGGTTTCAGTTATTTGAGTGAGGGTTTCGATGGATTTTTCTTTTGGGGCCTTTTTGGATTTGGATTTTTGTGGAGATGGGGTTAAAGTTTTAGTCTTTGATGGTGAAACAGGTTTTTCCTTCAAGACATTCTCTTTTGAAGGAGTTTGTCTCAAGGGAACGGCCTTGATGGGTTCAGTTTCAGAGGGGTTGATTTCTGGTGTTGCTTGTGAAGGTGTCTGCTCAGAGACGTTCAAAAGAACATCCTTGATTGTTTCTTGAGATTTTGAAGAGGGGGAACTAGCCAAACTTCCTTTGGAACCTCCTTTCCTTCCTCCTTTCCTTCCAGTTCCAGCCTTTCTCACCATTGTTGCTAGTCTAAGCTTCGAAGAATTGATCTTGTGTAGAGAGAGAAGTTGAGAATTTTTGATGAATGATGAATAATCACGGAGCAAGGAAAGGGAAGCAAATATATAGCAAGAGAAATTATAGAGACAAACGGAAATAAAATCAGAGAATCAGAAGATATTTGGAAGTTATTTTGATTTGGAAATAACTTCCATAAATGAACAACTGGCCATAATTGCAACTGTCAGATCAAATTGCCGTCAGAGGAAAATAACTGCCATATTTGAAAGATTTTAAAATCAAATAAGAATAAAAAAAATATTTTCTCACGGTTTAATTTGAAATTAATTTCAAAATTAATCCGTTCGTATTTGCTGCTGTTTCCTCTACTGGTAGGGTTACTGAAACAGTTGCTTATCTATTCAATATGACCTTCAATCCTGAAAGTGATTAGCTACAATATTGCTCACATAGAGATAAGCAATTAACATTGAGATAATAGACAGATTGCAAAGGTATGATGCACGCACACATTTAAAGAATACTTAATTAGCCAATCATTGGGGAAAACAGCTGAGACAGGTCTCTTAGTTTGACCTAGTCAGACCTAACATGACTCTAAACTTGCAGAAAGACTCTTTACCCAATGGCTTAGTGAAGATATCTGCAATTTGTTCTTCACTGTTGCAAAAACTCAGCTCTACAAGACCTTTCTCAACATTATCTCTTAGGAAATGATGTCTTATCTCAATATGCTTTGTCCTGGAATGCTGCACAGGATTCTTAGAAATGTTAATAGCACTTGTATTATCACATAAAATAGGTACATTTTCATAGAAAATACCAAAATCTTTCAACTGGTTCCTTATCCACAACAGCTGGGAGCAGCAAGCTGCAGCAGCTATGTATTCAGATTCTGCTGTAGATAAAGCAACAGAATTTTGTTTCTTTGATCCCCATGAAATCAAACAGGGACCTAAGAAATGTGCCATACCAGATGTGCTCTTTCTGTCTACTAGGAATCCAGCATAATCTGCATCTGTGTATCCTAATAGTTCAATTGAACCACCTTTGGGGTACCACAAGTACAGATCATCTGTTCCTACTAAGTATCTAAGTATTCTCTTGACAGCCTTTAGGTGAGATTCTTTGGGATTGCTTTGAAAACGTGCACACAATCCCACAGAAAACACTATATCTGGCCTACTAGCTGTCAAGTAGAGAAGAGAACCAATCATACCTCTAAACAGTGTAGCTTCCACACTCTCTCCTTTATCATCACTGTCTAGCTTTGCATTTGTAGGTATTGGAGTTGCATATGATTTACTGTCTTGCAATCCATACTTCTTGATTAGTTCCTTTAGATACTTCTGTTGATGTATCATGATCCCATCAACTGTTTGCTTGATCTGCAATCCTAGGAAGAATCCTAGTTCTCCCATCATGCTCATCTCAAATTCACTTTGCATCAGATCTGCAAACTCACTACACAAAATTTGATTAGTAGCACCAAATATTATATCATCTACATATATCTGTACTACAATCAAATCAAAATTCCTGGTTTTGATAAAGAGGGTCTTATCAACCGTTCCCCTTCTATAGTCATGTTCCATCAGAAAGTTGGACAGCCTTTCATACCAAGCTCTAGGAGCTTGTTTAAGACCATAGAGTGCCTTGTCCAGCTTATATACATGATTTGGGAATTGACTATCAGCAAAGCAGGGGGCTGCTCAACATATACTTCTTCTTTCAAATAACCATTAAGGAATGCTGTCTTAACATCCATTTGAAAGAGCTTAATGTTCTTATGAGCAGCAAAGGCAATCAAGATCCTTATTGCCTCAAGTCTAGCTACTGGGGCAAAGGTTTCATCATAATCAATGCCTTCTTGCTGATTATAACCTTGCACGACCAGTCTAGCTTTGTTTCTGACTATAGTACCCAGATCATCCAATTTGTTTCTGAAGACCCACCTGGTACCTATGACTGACCTGTTCTCAGGTCTTGGCTCAAGATGCCACACTTTATTTCTTTCAAATTGATTTAATTCATCTTGCATAGCCAAAACCCAATCAGGATCTTTTAAAGCCATCTTGTAGTCAGTTGGTTCTATATTAGATAAAAATGAGAAAAATGCACAAAAGTTTTCATAAACAGCTCTCCTAGTCTGAATACCTCTACTGATATCACTCAGAATTTGTTCAGTAGGATGAGAAGATTTATATTTAAAAATGCTAGGCCTAGGTGCATTCTCATTTAATCCATCAGAACCATCATGCATCCCTGGTTCATTTGTGCCATCGAATTGGTTTTGCACAGATGGACCAGTATGCTGAGATGTTCCCCCTACCTCCCTTACCTGGGTGGAAAACTTGTCCTGAAAGTTTTCTGTTCCCCCTGAGGTGTTGCTTTCTCCATTTACTTGGGGGCCTTCATCTCCATCCTCATGAGTATCTACTTGTTGAGGATCTCCTTCATTGTGACCAAGTCCTTCACCAGCAGCATCTGGTGAACCAGTAGGTGAACCTGGCTCTTCTAAGGAAACAGCAGTTGATTCTCCTGTAAAATACAAAAGTCCTATCTCATCTAAGTCATCAACCTGCACATTCTCACAACACATATTAAATTCATCAAAGACTACATGAACACTTTCTTCAACACACAAAGTTTTCTTATTGAATACTTTATATGCCTTACTGTGAGAAGAATAACCAAGGAAAACAGCTTCATCACTTCTTGGATCAAATTTATCCAAGCTGTTCTTACCATTATTATGCACATAACACTTACAACCAAAGGTTGTGAAGTATGCTATGTTTGGTTTCCTTCCTCTAAGTAGTTCATATGGAGTCTTCTTCATTTGAGGCCTTAACATCAACCTATTTAACATGTGACAAGCTGTATTTATAGCTTCTGCCCAAAAAGACTTGGGGAGACAACTCTCAATGAGCATTGTTCTTGCCATTTCTTCCAAAGTCCTGTTCTTCCTCTCAACTACTCCATTTTGTTGAGGAGTTCTTGGGGCAGAGAAATTGTGAGAAACTCCATGTTCCCTGCAGAACTCTATGAAGCTAGAGTTATCAAACTCTGATCCATGATCAGATCTTATGGCAGCCAGTTGATGATTGATCTTGTTCTGAACCTGCTTTACTAACACAATGAACTCATCAAAAGTTTCATCTTTAGAAGACAGAAATAGAGCCCATGTGTATCTGGAATAATCATCAACAATGACACACACATATCTAGAACCATTTCTACTTTGGACTCTCATGGGTCCACATAAATCAATATGAATAAGTTCTAGAGGTCTGCTGGTACTGATAGTTTTCTTTGGCTTAAAAAAGGATTTGACCTGTTTCCCTTTAGCACATTCTTCACAAACTCTATCTGCTTCAAACTTGATGTTAGGCAGGCCTATCACCAATTCTTGAGACCTGAGTTTGTTAAGAAGTCTAAAGCTGACATGTCCCATCCTTTTATGCCAAAGCCACTGGTCCCTATCAGAAACAGCACTCAAACAGATGGACTTGTTCTCAGGGATTTGGTTTAAATAAGTAATGTAAACGTTTTCATGTCTGAATCCCTGGCAGACAAGTTCATTTGTTTGCAAATTCACTATGTGACAAAGGTTGTCTTTGAACTCAACTTTATTACCTTTATCACATAATTGTGAAATACTCAAGAGATTATGTTGTAAACCATCAACATAATATACATCACTAATAGCATGGGAAAGTGACTTACCAACCTTACCAATTCCAAGAATGGTACCTTTGCTGTTATCACCAAAAGTCACCTTTCCCCCTTCATGAGCTGTAAGTGAGAGAAACTGTTTCCTATCCCCTGACATGTGTCTTGAGCAGCCACTGTCCAAATACCAGTAGGTATTGTCTCTCACTTCAGCCTGCACAGGAAATTCAAACATTAGCTTTAGGAACCCAAATCTTTTTGGGTCCCTTTCCAACAACAGATTCAAGCAAGTCTTTTCTAACCCAAATCTGCTTAACATTTTTCTTATTTTTATCCAATCTACTTTTCCTGTCTTTACACTCATATTTCTTATGGCCATTCTTGCCACAATGATAGCATACATGCATGTCTTTTGCTAAGACATACTTACCTTTCTTATATTCCTGTAACCATGTAGTATCTCTGGGAGACCAGTTCCTCCTGTTCCCCTTCCCAGTATAACCAAGTCCCCTTCTACCACTGTTTCTAGCAGTTAAAGTTAACTGGTTCAATGAGTTCTGGGATTGGAGGACTTTATCCATTCTCTTCTTAAATTCTATGAACTCTCTGTCCTTTAAGTTCATTTTCTCATGCAGGGATAAATTCTGGTCAACAACTATCTCAAAGTCAAGCTTAGCTCTTTCAAGCTCAGCTTGCAATTTTAAAATATTTGAATCATGCAAAACTACAGAATCACATGAATTAGTCTTTCTAAGCTGGGCTAACTCAACCTGCAAGCTACAAATTTTAGCTTCACATTCATCATGCATATTACTAGAAACAGTTTCAGAACCAGTACTTTTGCTGTTCTTAACTAGGACATATGCTTTATATAGTTCCTCTACATCATCAACTAACAAGTTGAATCCTTCTAACAGTTTAGACCTATTTAGAGCACTTGCCCTAGATTTTATACTATCAAAGTCATACAAGTCATCACCACTATAATCAAGCACATTAATGACACAACTTGTGAACTGTTTCTCACATTCATCATCACTGTCATCACACAAACCCATATCAGATTTTATTCTCTGAATTTCAAGTTTGCTTTGATCTAAAGCAATCTCTAGTTCAGCTACTTCCTGCTTCAAGTTAGCACAGACACTTTCCAACAGATCACAACTTGAATTAGCAATATCATATTCTTTAGACTTTTCTTTAAACTTTCTCTTAAAATCATGATAAGCAATTCCAAGTTCTAAACATTGATCTAAAGCACTACTAGCACATTCCATCAAGTTTTCTCTATCATAAAAGAGCATATCCTTTTTTATCTGATCAATGTTTACCTGATGTTGATCCAAGGGGTGCTTCTTTGCCATGAGGCAGTGGACATCTGAGCTGGTTCCTCTACTGTTCCTGGTACCTTCTTCAGAACTTTGATTCAGTATTGCTGTCATACATACATCTGACTGACTTGAATCATCTCCCTCTTCATCACTGTCTGTATCTCCCCAGACAGCAGCAACCATGGCCTTTTTGTAGGCCATCTTGTCTGCTTCCTTGGACTGGTTGTCCTTCCATTGAGGACAATTCTTCACAAGGTGTCCCTTCTCACCACACTTAAAGCATCCTGTTGCAGAGAAGTTGTTAGATTTTTTATTTGATGCATTATTAAACTTACCCTTGATGAATTTTCCCTTCTGGTTTCTGAAACTTCTTTCAAACCTTCTAGCCATCATTCCTATCTCATCATCCTCATCTTCGACTGTTCCCTTTAGTGCAATTCCTTTTGCTGGTACCTTCTCTGACTTAGATCCAACCAGCATTTCATGGGTCATGAGGGAACCTATCAACTGTTCAACTGATAGAATTGAAAGATCCTTTGCTTCATAAATGGCTGTAACCTTGGGAGTCCATTCACCTGTCAAACTTCTCAAAATCTTTCTAACAAGATCTTCATCAGTAAAGCTTTTACCAAGAGATTTTAAATCATTTACAATAGTCATGAATCTACCAAAACAAGTATTAATATCTTCATCCTTAAACATATTAAAAGATTCATATTTTGACATAAGTAAATCAATTTTAGACCTCTTTACCTCACTGGTACCCTCAAAGGCAAGTTCAAGGGTATCCCAGATCTCCTTGGCAGTGGTGCATGCTGAGATCCTGTTTGTCTCATTCTCAGCAATAGCCTGTTGCAGTATTGACATAGCCTTAGCATTTTTCTCCAGCTTTTTGTAATCAGTGGAGATGTATTCATCTTCAGTCTTTGGGACTAGCTTCCCTTCTGGATCAGACTTCTCAATGGTCAAGGGACCATTCTTAACAACCAACCAGCATTCATAATCAATGCCAATGATGATGTTCTTGATTCTGTTCTTCCACCATGCATAGTTCTTCCCATTGAACTTTGGTGTCTTGTTGTCATATCCCATAGCATTCATTTCCTGAGTACTCATGATCTACTTCTCTAGGAGTTACCCTTACAAGAAGCCGAGGCTCTGATACCAATTGAAAGTGCAGCTGGTACTCAAGAAGGGGGGGGGTTGAATTGAGTATAGGGCAGTGTTAGAAATTATTGGATTTTCTTCTATTTATGTAGGGGGACCAGATGATGAACTGGTCCTGCAGCGGAAACAGAAAATACAATAAATAATCAACACAAAGATTTAACGAGGTTCAGCTCAACTCTGAGCCTACGTCCTCCACTACCCTAATTACTTTTATTAATCAACTCTGAAAAACAAAAGCAATTACAAATGATCACACTCGTGATCCCCACACCTAACTCTAGGTGTCACTTCGCACTTGAACTCACAAGCACTTGCACTCACACTCGTAAATGCTACCCAATCACTAACCTCTTAGTGATTCAATACAAACCCTTTGTTTCCCTCTAAATGCTTCCACTCAAAGCTTACAGGAGATAATTACAAAACAATTCTTACTGTGTGCATAAATAGTTTGTAAGAGATGAACTAACTATTTCCCTTAGAGTGTATTTCGAGCTTTCAAAGATAGAGAATTTTTTTCAGAAAAGCTCACTCGAAATTCTGATCGAGTTTATGCTTTTATAAGGTTGGGAGATAAAATCTTTCGTGATCTTTTCAGATCATAACTTAGGTAAATAGAATATCTTTTATTTTGTAAATAAGAGACATTCTAAGATATTATTCTACTTTCCATAAATGGGTAGAATAATATATTCTAAGTTATATGCGAAATAATTCATCTCCAACTTTGCATAAACTGAATCAATTAGTTTAGTAAATATTCTCTAAGGATAGGAAATATATATTCCAGAAAATATTTACTGAACTAATGTCCAGGTTCATGAAACAAGCTACGAAGCAGCTGTTTCCTGACCTGTTAATGTCCTAGGGATCAGGTCAACTTTTCCTGATCTCTACAACACTAAATACTCTAAGTAAGGGATACAAATAGCTCATGTACAAACATCCATGCACACTTAACATTATAAAGACTACAAAGATCAACTATCCTAATCTAAGAGACTTCATAATCTTCAAGTCTTGACGGCCTTCCTTGATAGAACATTCTGATACAGATTTCTTGAATGCTTTGATTCAAAAGGACTTCATATTGCCTCAAGTACTTGGGATAGCTGTTCCTGTTCAAAATGTCAGTTGATATAATATAAAACCAACAAGAACCAGCTAGTCAGCTGTTTGTCATCACTCAAAACCTTAAGTGACTCAACAAATTCCCCCTTTTTGATGATGACAAACACTTTGAAGTTTCCTGCACCTGCACGTTAGTGGGAAACAGCAAAGTAAAGAAAGTTCTAATCTACACTTAAGAAGACAAGACTTTCTATTAGACTTTCTACACAAGGGATATCTTGTGTAAAAGACTTATGACACTGATGACTGACCAGGATAGCCATCTTTATTTAAAAGAAACAACTTGTTTTTGGATTTTTGTAAAAAGACACTGAAACAGTTAGTTAATCTAACTGTTCCCTCTATTTTAACTTGTTTTTGTGATTATCTGACTCAAGGAAATAAAAGACTCAATCTAATTGTCTAACAAGGCCTTTTCAGAAACTTCAACCTGCTTTTCCCCCTTTTGGCATCATTAAAAAGCATTCAAAAAATAGAATTGCACACCAAAATATCGCAAGTAAGCCAAAAATCAGTAGTTTCAACCACTGATCAATCTCAATGCTGCAAGTTAGCACAAACAGGTTATTCAATCACATAAAACTGAAAAAGCTTAAAACTGTTCAGGATTACACACCAGAAGGTTAGAAACATAATAGAAACCACACTGCATTAAAAACAGTCTAGCAGTGTGGGGGAACAGCAAATATTATGGCAGTTAATGGAAGGGGAGGGGGAGACTAAAGTGATCATTCATCATCATCTTCATCCTCTTCTTCATCCTCTGGGTTGATCTCCTCCTCGAAGACAGACCCTTCCTCATCTGTCTTTTCTTCTTCCTTCTTCTCCTTTTCTTCTGTTTCCTCTTTCTCTTCTTCTTCTTCCTCATCAGATTCATTTTCTTCTTCCTCAGAGCCTTCTCCTTCTTCAGCATCAGGACCCTTCTCACTGGAGGATTCCTCATCATCCGTCTCTATGATCCTACAGTGTGCGGGGTCAAACTTCATCCCAGACTCTGGGGGCAACAGGTGATCAATCACCCTGCAAATAGTGAGGAATTTCCTGTTGTTCATAAGCTTATCAAGCTTCCTTTCTTCTTCAGCCTGCACTAGACTGGCAGCCAACTTTATTATCCTCTCATCCTGCCTTTCCAACTTGGCAAGAAGCATTGCCACATCCTCAGGAGTGATTTCCTCCTGGTTCCCTTCATCCCTTGGGCTACTTTCTTGACCTACAAAAGTCAGCCTCTTTCCAGAGTAGTCAATCTTCTTCTGAGTGAGTATTTTCTTGGAGAACAACTGAAGACTCACCACCTCACCAGAAAAAGAAAACTTGGGATTCTGCTCCTTGATGATTTTGCAGATAAAGGAACCATAGGGCAGGGAGTTGTGGGATGAAGCATGGCAGTACAGCATGTGCTCCATCATTAGAGCTGGCAGATTTACCTTAACCTTTTTCATGATCAGATAGATCAGGACCATGTCCATGATCCTAACAGTACCTCTGCCTTGACCCTTGGGCAGAAAGACCTTCAAACACATGGAGTGCAGAACCAACATAATTGCCTCCCTAAAGTCACTAGGGGAACCAGCTTCTTCCTTCTTTCCAAACAAAAACTGAGTAACTACCTCAGGTGTTACTCCTCCCATTAGGGGCCACCCATCACTGCTATATCTACCAAAACCATCTCTAGGTATACCCAGCAACTTAGATAAAACAGACTCAGAAACATGTACAACACTACCAGAAACAGTTGATACCACAGACATATCAATGTTTTGCTTCAGATTAACAAAGAACTTACGAACAGGACCAACAAAAGCATCATTTAAATCATTAAACAGAGACATCCATCCTTGGAACTCAAGAAGTTCCTTAACTTGACTCAAAGCAGGAATATCAAAATATTCATTCTCAACACCACAACCAGATAACACAGTCCTAGAACTTAAAGAAGTTGCACCAGTACTGGGGGTAACAGGTTGTTTACCTTTAGCAGCCTTGGAGATACGGGAAACAGATGATGTTGCTTTCCTTTTCTCTCCTCTCTTAGTCTCAGATGGTGTAGTCTCCTTCTCATCTGAGCCCTTAATGACCTTTGAAGCAGCCCTAGTCTGCCTTTTCCTTACAGAACCAGTAGTGGTACCAGCAACCACCTTGGTCACCACTACATCTAGATCCTCCTCCATCTTCTTGTCCTCCTTCTCCTCATCCAATCCTTCATCAGCCACTTCCTCTAACTGTTTTTCAAGTTTCTTGGCTATCTTTTTATCAGGTTCCCCCTCAGATGGTGATTTGGGGTTTGAAGAAACGGTTTCAGTTATTTGAGTGAGGGTTTCGATGGATTTTTCTTTTGGGGCCTTTTTGGATTTGGATTTTTGTGGAGATGGGGTTAAAGTTTTAGTCTTTGATGGTGAAACAGGTTTTTCCTTCAAGACATTCTCTTTTGAAGGAGTTTGTCTCAAGGGAACGGCCTTGATGGGTTCAGTTTCAGAGGGGTTGATTTCTGGTGTTGCTTGTGAAGGTGTCTGCTCAGAGACGTTCAAAAGAACATCCTTGATTGTTTCTTGAGATTTTGAAGAGGGGGAACTAGCCAAACTTCCTTTGGAACCTCCTTTCCTTCCTCCTTTCCTTCCAGTTCCAGCCTTTCTCACCATTGTTGCTAGTCTAAGCTTCGAAGAATTGATCTTGTGTAGAGAGAGAAGTTGAGAATTTTTGATGAATGATGAATAATCACGGAGCAAGGAAAGGGAAGCAAATATATAGCAAGAGAAATTATAGAGACAAACGGAAATAAAATCAGAGAATCAGAAGATATTTGGAAGTTATTTTGATTTGGAAATAACTTCCATAAATGAACAACTGGCCATAATTGCAACTGTCAGATCAAATTGCCGTCAGAGGAAAATAACTGCCATATTTGAAAGATTTTAAAATCAAATAAGAATAAAAAAAATATTTTCTCACGGTTTAATTTGAAATTAATTTCAAAATTAATCCGTTCGTATTTGCTGCTGTTTCCTCTACTGGTAGGGTTACTGAAACAGTTGCTTATCTGTTCAATATGACCTTCAATCCTGAAAGTGATTAGCTACAATATTGCTCACATAGAGATAAGCAATTAACATTGAGATAATAGACAGATTGCAAAGGTATGATGCACGCACACATTTAAAGAATACTTAATTAGCCAATCATTGGGGAAAACAGCTGAGACAGGTCTCTTAGTTTGACCTAGTCAGACCTAACATGACTCTAAACTTGCAGAAAGACTCTTTACCCAATGGCTTAGTGAAGATATCTGCAATTTGTTCTTCACTGTTGCAAAAACTCAGCTCTACAAGACCTTTCTCAACATTATCTCTTAGGAAATGATGTCTTATCTCAATATGCTTTGTCCTGGAATGCTGCACAGGATTCTTAGAAATGTTAATAGCACTTGTATTATCACATAAAATAGGTACATTTTCATAGAAAATACCAAAATCTTTCAACTGGTTCCTTATCCACAACAGCTGGGAGCAGCAAGCTGCAGCAGCTATGTATTCAGATTCTGCTGTAGATAAAGCAACAGAATTTTGTTTCTTTGATCCCCATGAAATCAAACAGGGACCTAAGAAATGTGCCATACCAGATGTGCTCTTTCTGTCTACTAGGAATCCAGCATAATCTGCATCTGTGTATCCTAATAGTTCAATTGAACCACCTTTGGGGTACCACAAGTACAGATCATCTGTTCCTACTAAGTATCTAAGTATTCTCTTGACAGCCTTTAGGTGAGATTCTTTGGGATTGCTTTGAAAACGTGCACACAATCCCACAGAAAACACTATATCTGGCCTACTAGCTGTCAAGTAGAGAAGAGAACCAATCATACCTCTAAACAGTGTAGCTTCCACACTCTCTCCTTTATCATCACTGTCTAGCTTTGCATTTGTAGGTATTGGAGTTGCATATGATTTACTGTCTTGCAATCCATACTTCTTGATTAGTTCCTTTAGATACTTCTGTTGATGTATCATGATCCCATCAACTGTTTGCTTGATCTGCAATCCTAGGAAGAATCCTAGTTCTCCCATCATGCTCATCTCAAATTCACTTTGCATCAGATCTGCAAACTCACTACACAAAATTTGATTAGTAGCACCAAATATTATATCATCTACATATATCTGTACTACAATCAAATCAAAATTCCTGGTTTTGATAAAGAGGGTCTTATCAACCGTTCCCCTTCTATAGTCATGTTCCATCAGAAAGTTGGACAGCCTTTCATACCAAGCTCTAGGAGCTTGTTTAAGACCATAGAGTGCCTTGTCCAGCTTATATACATGATTTGGGAATTGACTATCAGCAAAGCAGGGGGCTGCTCAACATATACTTCTTCTTTCAAATAACCATTAAGGAATGCTGTCTTAACATCCATTTGAAAGAGCTTAATGTTCTTATGAGCAGCAAAGGCAATCAAGATCCTTATTGCCTCAAGTCTAGCTACTGGGGCAAAGGTTTCATCATAATCAATGCCTTCTTGCTGATTATAACCTTGCACGACCAGTCTAGCTTTGTTTCTGACTATAGTACCCAGATCATCCAATTTGTTTCTGAAGACCCACCTGGTACCTATGACTGACCTGTTCTCAGGTCTTGGCTCAAGATGCCACACTTTATTTCTTTCAAATTGATTTAATTCATCTTGCATAGCCAAAACCCAATCAGGATCTTTTAAAGCCATCTTGTAGTCAGTTGGTTCTATATTAGATAAAAATGAGAAAAATGCACAAAAGTTTTCATAAACAGCTCTCCTAGTCTGAATACCTCTACTGATATCACTCAGAATTTGTTCAGTAGGATGAGAAGATTTATATTTAAAAATGCTAGGCCTAGGTGCATTCTCATTTAATCCATCAGAACCATCATGCATCCCTGGTTCATTTGTGCCATCGAATTGGTTTTGCACAGATGGACCAGTATGCTGAGATGTTCCCCCTACCTCCCTTACCTGGGTGGAAAACTTGTCCTGAAAGTTTTCTGTTCCCCCTGAGGTGTTGCTTTCTCCATTTACTTGGGGGCCTTCATCTCCATCCTCATGAGTATCTACTTGTTGAGGATCTCCTTCATTGTGACCAAGTCCTTCACCAGCAGCATCTGGTGAACCAGTAGGTGAACCTGGCTCTTCTAAGGAAACAGCAGTTGATTCTCCTGTAAAATACAAAAGTCCTATCTCATCTAAGTCATCAACCTGCACATTCTCACAACACATATTAAATTCATCAAAGACTACATGAACACTTTCTTCAACACACAAAGTTTTCTTATTGAATACTTTATATGCCTTACTGTGAGAAGAATAACCAAGGAAAACAGCTTCATCACTTCTTGGATCAAATTTATCCAAGCTGTTCTTACCATTATTATGCACATAACACTTACAACCAAAGGTTGTGAAGTATGCTATGTTTGGTTTCCTTCCTCTAAGTAGTTCATATGGAGTCTTCTTCATTTGAGGCCTTAACATCAACCTATTTAACATGTGACAAGCTGTATTTATAGCTTCTGCCCAAAAAGACTTGGGGAGACAACTCTCAATGAGCATTGTTCTTGCCATTTCTTCCAAAGTCCTGTTCTTCCTCTCAACTACTCCATTTTGTTGAGGAGTTCTTGGGGCAGAGAAATTGTGAGAAACTCCATGTTCCCTGCAGAACTCTATGAAGCTAGAGTTATCAAACTCTGATCCATGATCAGATCTTATGGCAGCCAGTTGATGATTGATCTTGTTCTGAACCTGCTTTACTAACACAATGAACTCATCAAAAGTTTCATCTTTAGAAGACAGAAATAGAGCCCATGTGTATCTGGAATAATCATCAACAATGACACACACATATCTAGAACCATTTCTACTTTGGACTCTCATGGGTCCACATAAATCAATATGAATAAGTTCTAGAGGTCTGCTGGTACTGATAGTTTTCTTTGGCTTAAAAAAGGATTTGACCTGTTTCCCTTTAGCACATTCTTCACAAACTCTATCTGCTTCAAACTTGATGTTAGGCAGGCCTATCACCAATTCTTGAGACCTGAGTTTGTTAAGAAGTCTAAAGCTGACATGTCCCATCCTTTTATGCCAAAGCCACTGGTCCCTATCAGAAACAGCACTCAAACAGATGGACTTGTTCTCAGGGATTTGGTTTAAATAAGTAATGTAAACGTTTTCATGTCTGAATCCCTGGCAGACAAGTTCATTTGTTTGCAAATTCACTATGTGACAAAGGTTGTCTTTGAACTCAACTTTATTACCTTTATCACATAATTGTGAAATACTCAAGAGATTATGTTGTAAACCATCAACATAATATACATCACTAATAGCATGGGAAAGTGACTTACCAACCTTACCAATTCCAAGAATGGTACCTTTGCTGTTATCACCAAAAGTCACCTTTCCCCCTTCATGAGCTGTAAGTGAGAGAAACTGTTTCCTATCCCCTGACATGTGTCTTGAGCAGCCACTGTCCAAATACCAGTAGGTATTGTCTCTCACTTCAGCCTGCACAGGAAATTCAAACATTAGCTTTAGGAACCCAAATCTTTTTGGGTCCCTTTCCAACAACAGATTCAAGCAAGTCTTTTCTAACCCAAATCTGCTTAACATTTTTCTTATTTTTATCCAATCTACTTTTCCTGTCTTTACACTCATATTTCTTATGGCCATTCTTGCCACAATGATAGCATACATGCATGTCTTTTGCTAAGACATACTTACCTTTCTTATATTCCTGTAACCATGTAGTATCTCTGGGAGACCAGTTCCTCCTGTTCCCCTTCCCAGTATAACCAAGTCCCCTTCTACCACTGTTTCTAGCAGTTAAAGTTAACTGGTTCAATGAGTTCTGGGATTGGAGGACTTTATCCATTCTCTTCTTAAATTCTATGAACTCTCTGTCCTTTAAGTTCATTTTCTCATGCAGGGATAAATTCTGGTCAACAACTATCTCAAAGTCAAGCTTAGCTCTTTCAAGCTCAGCTTGCAATTTTAAAATATTTGAATCATGCAAAACTACAGAATCACATGAATTAGTCTTTCTAAGCTGGGCTAACTCAACCTGCAAGCTACAAATTTTAGCTTCACATTCATCATGCATATTACTAGAAACAGTTTCAGAACCAGTACTTTTGCTGTTCTTAACTAGGACATATGCTTTATATAGTTCCTCTACATCATCAACTAACAAGTTGAATCCTTCTAACAGTTTAGACCTATTTAGAGCACTTGCCCTAGATTTTATACTATCAAAGTCATACAAGTCATCACCACTATAATCAAGCACATTAATGACACAACTTGTGAACTGTTTCTCACATTCATCATCACTGTCATCACACAAACCCATATCAGATTTTATTCTCTGAATTTCAAGTTTGCTTTGATCTAAAGCAATCTCTAGTTCAGCTACTTCCTGCTTCAAGTTAGCACAGACACTTTCCAACAGATCACAACTTGAATTAGCAATATCATATTCTTTAGACTTTTCTTTAAACTTTCTCTTAAAATCATGATAAGCAATTCCAAGTTCTAAACATTGATCTAAAGCACTACTAGCACATTCCATCAAGTTTTCTCTATCATAAAAGAGCATATCCTTTTTTATCTGATCAATGTTTACCTGATGTTGATCCAAGGGGTGCTTCTTTGCCATGAGGCAGTGGACATCTGAGCTGGTTCCTCTACTGTTCCTGGTACCTTCTTCTGAACTTTGATTCAGTATTGCTGTCATACATACATCTGACTGACTTGAATCATCTCCCTCTTCATCACTGTCTGTATCTCCCCAGACAGCAGCAACCATGGCCTTTTTGTAGGCCATCTTGTCTGCTTCCTTGGACTGGTTGTCCTTCCATTGAGGACAATTCTTCACAAGGTGTCCCTTCTCACCACACTTAAAGCATCCTGTTGCAGAGAAGTTGTTAGATTTTTTATTTGATGCATTATTAAACTTACCCTTGATGAATTTTCCCTTCTGGTTTCTGAAACTTCTTTCAAACCTTCTAGCCATCATTCCTATCTCATCATCCTCATCTTCGACTGTTCCCTTTAGTGCAATTCCTTTTGCTGGTACCTTCTCTGACTTAGATCCAACCAGCATTTCATGGGTCATGAGGGAACCTATCAACTGTTCAACTGATAGAATTGAAAGATCCTTTGCTTCATAAATGGCTGTAACCTTGGGAGTCCATTCACCTGTCAAACTTCTCAAAATCTTTCTAACAAGATCTTCATCAGTAAAGCTTTTACCAAGAGATTTTAAATCATTTACAATAGTCATGAATCTACCAAAACAAGTATTAATATCTTCATCCTTAAACATATTAAAAGATTCATATTTTGACATAAGTAAATCAATTTTAGACCTCTTTACCTCACTGGTACCCTCAAAGGCAAGTTCAAGGGTATCCCAGATCTCCTTGGCAGTGGTGCATGCTGAGATCCTGTTTGTCTCATTCTCAGCAATAGCCTGTTGCAGTATTGACATAGCCTTAGCATTTTTCTCCAGCTTTTTGTAATCAGTGGAGATGTATTCATCTTCAGTCTTTGGGACTAGCTTCCCTTCTGGATCAGACTTCTCAATGGTCAAGGGACCATTCTTAACAACCAACCAGCATTCATAATCAATGCCAATGATGATGTTCTTGATTCTGTTCTTCCACCATGCATAGTTCTTCCCATTGAACTTTGGTGTCTTGTTGTCATATCCCATAACATTCATTTCCTGAGTACTCATGATCTACTTCTCTAGGAGTTACCCTTACAAGAAGCCGAGGCTCTGATACCAATTGAAAGTGCAGCTGGTACTCAAGAAGGGGGGGGTTGAATTGAGTATAGGGCAGTGTTAGAAATTATTGGATTTTCTTCTATTTATGTAGGGGGACCAGATGATGAACTGGTCCTGCAGCGGAAACAGAAAATACAATAAATAATCAACACAAAGATTTAACGAGGTTCAGCTCAACTCTGAGCCTACGTCCTCCACTACCCTAATTACTTTTATTAATCAACTCTGAAAAACAAAAGCAATTACAAATGATCACACTCGTGATCCCCACACCTAACTCTAGGTGTCACTTCGCACTTGAACTCACAAGCACTTGCACTCACACTCGTAAATGCTACCCAATCACTAACCTCTTAGTGATTCAATACAAACCCTTTGTTTCCCTCTAAATGCTTCCACTCAAAGCTTACAGGAGATAATTACAAAACAATTCTTACTGTGTGCATAAATAGTTTGTAAGAGATGAACTAACTATTTCCCTTAGAGTGTATTTCGAGCTTTCAAAGATAGAGAAGTTTTTCAGAAAAGCTCACTCGAAATTCTGATCGAGTTTATGCTTTTATAAGGTTGGGAGATGAATTCTTTCGTGATCTTTTCAGATCATAACTTAGGTAAATAGAATATCTTTTATTTTGTAAATAAGAGACATTCTAAGATATTATTCTACTTTCCATAAATGGGTAGAATAATATATTCTAAGTTATATGCGAAATAATTCATCTCCAACTTTGCATAAACTGAATCAATTAGTTTAGTAAATATTCTCTAAGGATAGGAAATATATATTCCAGAAAATATTTACTGAACTAATGTCCAGGTTCATGAAACAAGCTACGAAGCAGCTGTTTCCTGACCTGTTAATGTCCTAGGGATCAGGTCAACTTTTCCTGATCTCTACAACACTAAATACTCTAAGTAAGGGATACAAATAGCTCATGTACAAACATCCATGCACACTTAACATTATAAAGACTACAAAGATCAACTATCCTAATCTAAGAGACTTCATAATCTTCAAGTCTTGACGGCCTTCCTTGATAGAACATTCTGATACAGATTTCTTGAATGCTTTGATTCAAAAGGACTTCATATTGCCTCAAGTACTTGGGATAGCTGTTCCTGTTCAAAATGTCAGTTGATATAATATAAAACCAACAAGAACCAGCTAGTCAGCTGTTTGTCATCACTCAAAACCTTAAGTGACTCAACAGTCTTATTTGCTTTTTTTTAACAAGATCATCTTCAACCCTAGTAGCCACACAACAGACCTTTTGGATAGTGTCTAAACCAAGGTAACGTAGATGTTTGTTGTACTTTTTATGACAATTGTCAATGAATTTTTGTACTAAGTTGAGTTCTAATGGCCTTTGGGAAAGGTGGGCGCCTTTTCTCGCCATCTACCATAGAAATCAATTACACCTTCATCGTCGCCTTGTTTAAGCGTTTTAAGTTCACGTAGAGTGGATTTGTACTCCACTTTACTCTCATATTGAGAAATGAAAGCCGAGACTACATCTTCCAATGTTGCTTTTATTTTTTGATCTAGCCCATAGTACCACTCTCTCGCGATTGGGTCTAGATATAAAGGGAAAGTCAAAGCATAAATCTTAGGATCAACTCCCTGAAAGCCATAGTGTCAGTAAAACACATTAGATGGTTTTGTGGATTAATGGTCACCTTGAATATTGGCAAGTCCGTAGCTACGAAATTTTCTGGTAAAGTAAGTCCTGTAGAAGGAGCAAACTTTTCTGTGTCGAAGTACTTGTTCCCGATTGTAGAACAAAGAACGAGCTTCCCCAACGCCTTTTTTTTGGATAGTTGTTTCATCTTTTGTTGGAAGGCTAAAGCTTTGACATTTTTCTTTTCAGCTTTTTCAAGTTTCTTAGTTCTTCTCTCCTCGGCCTCTTGAGCCTTTTCTTCTCTCAAGAGAGAAATCTCTTCATGAAGTGGCTCTATGGATGACATTGTTGTTGGACTAGAACTTGTTGTAGAGGGAAGGTGGTTTGAAAGGGGTGGATTGTTTAGTGGTAAACGTAGAATGTGAACTCCCAAGAGACTTCATTCACAAGCTTAAAAATATGGATTGTATTTATACACACATTAATCACGTAGGAATTACATTGCAAAGTCGTTATTCTTTATTCAATTCAAGTTCTTGATAGGAAAAAACAAAAAAGATTTGCCTTGGCTTAAGTGATCAGTCAACAATTATTTATTCAATTCTATTCTTTTTAACGCAAGATACTATATGAAATTAATTAACTAGAAATCCGTTTAAAGTGATAACAACACTAATTATTTAATTAAAGTCCTTTTAAACAATAAAAATAAAGGTGATTAATCTAAATGCTAGAGAATTTCCCACTTCTCTTTGCTAGATCTTCGTTTAGAACACTTATGGACTCCTTCTTTTTCGGGAACCTCCACCGTAGTAATAAAGATTAAGAGCGGTGAGTGTTTAAAATAAGAGGGTTTGGTTGCACACAATTTCACAAGCACTACTACAAAATTGGCCAAAGAGACCCGTACAAATTAGCCAGAGAGACTGCCTTAGAGGCGGTCTCTAGCGCAGTGGTCTCTTTGGTAAAGAGATTTCTTTAATAGAGGCGGTCTCTAGAATGTGAAAGCTAAGACCGCCTCTTAAACATAAGCGGTCTCAATTTTTAAGGAAATTGATACTGCCTTTTTAAGAAAAGCAGTCTCTGTTTTCAGAAAACTGAGACCGCATATCTTAAATAAGCAGTCTCTTTTTTTAGAAAAGTGAGACCACTTTTTAGCTTAACACGTCTCTTTGGTCTCATTTTAAATAAAAAAAAGATTTTTTTGATAATTACAATTCATTAATAATAACTTTTTAAATTTTATTAATTTTTTCCATTATTAAATAAGAAGTTTTTTTTGACTGAATTATTAAATAAGAAATTAAAAAAAAATATTCTTGCATTTCATACAGCTCAAAAATTACGTACATAGTAATTACAGATTTCAATACATAAATCAAAATAAAATTTTGGAAATGACGACTATAAACTCCCCAGATCTTTAATTATAGATTTCTTCTATTCAAACTTGAAACATGAAAGATCGGTACCTACAACCACAGATATAGACATGTCAAAAAATAAAAAAAATAAAAGCAAATATTATTATCCAGAAAATAAATCATAACAATGAACAAATTGAAAAAGAAAATAACTAACTAAAATTCGTTTACAATAAAAAAAAAATGAGAAATTGTTCAACTTTTTTTTTTTTTTTGAGAAATTGTTCAATTTAACTAATGAAATACGAGAATCCAAAGTAAAATTCGTTTAAAATGATATTGAACACAACCCAAAAAAAAAAAGAAATCAAAGACAAGTTACAGAACAATTCGTCATGAAAATCTCAAAGGAATTTTTAAAAAAATACCATAACTTAAACCTAAAGCACTTAATTCGAAATTGGAAATGGAAACAGATATAGAAAATCAAATGCGAAATTAATAAATACAAAAATTACTAGATCTGATTTCATATGAAAGAAATAAGCAATAATAACGAAAAAATAGTAGATCTGACTATTAAAGGTGTTGTAAAACAAAATAAATTGGCGAAAATAATTTTTGAAACGAAAATATTAACATGGAAAACAAACAATCTACTATCGACTAAACTAAAAATCGGACAAATTATTGTTTTAACTTTTGATAAATTAATGAAGCTAAGCTCGGTATTGTGTAAAAAAAAAAACTCTTAATAACAAAAAATAATACAAAACTCACCTTATAATAGATCTTGAAAATTTGAAATGATAGAGGGAAGATAACTTCTTGAGATTGAGAAAGAAGTAAAGGATGAAATTTTATGTGTGAGACTCACCCTAGAAACCAGAAAAAATGATCAAGCAAGAGGAAAACAAATTATGATGGTGAGAGGAGGGAGAAGAGAGAAAACGAAAAGATGAAATGAAATGAGTTGAGAGTGAAAAGTGGCGGAGGACCATAGTGAGAAAATGAAAAGTATGTTCTAGGGTTTGGTACTTAATGGGCTTAATTATGACTGCCTAAATATATGCGGGTGAATCAAATTTCTCACATTTTCAAAAACAACATCCAAGAGACCGGTTATGTTAATTGGCCGGTTTATTGGACATTACTTGAGACCGGTTATGTTAATTGACCGGTCCCTCCTCTATAAGAAACCTGTTATGCACTTAACCAGTCTCTTATTTGGGGTCTCTTTGGCTATTTTTGTAGTAGTGAAGTTTTCTACCAGCATTTTAGGTTAAAATCTATCATTGAGCCTCGTATTAAGCCCCTATTTATAGGGAAGGGATACGATTGGGGTTTTGAGCATTCTACCGCAGCAGGTGTTGCGCGCATCTGAATAGGTTGCGAGCTATTAACCAACGCAAGTGATTTAGTTGCGCTGCTTGCGCAACAGATTGTCTTCCGCGCAGTGTTATGGTAAGATTCAATTTCATAATTTTTTAAAATTTTTAATCTTCCTCAAGTGTATCTTAGGAGGTTGTGCTTGTAGGGAATTATAGGTACTACGCAGCGGAAATAAACATGAATCATATTCATATAGCACCTAACCAAGGATCTCATGCATAACACATAAAGAGTAAGAATTATACCTTTGAAGCGTGATTCCACTAGTAATCGAGCAAGAACAAGGGAGACAAAGAACCTCAAACGTGATTCCTCTACTTGGTCCATAAGCACGGATTAAGACCTCCACTAATGCTAGTTAGCCGCGATCGAACTCTTCAATAGAATTTCTACGGAGAAGTATGAACAACGAACTAGTCACGAACCACCGCGAGCACCACCAGGGGTGGTCGGCCGCAAGCCCAAGGGGGAAGGAGAGGGGTGCCGTGAGAGAGAGAGGGAGATGAGGGTTTTGGGATTTTGTTGCCTTGATTCACAATTCACTGTAAGTTAATTGTGACTCCTATTTTGCAACCCTAGGCATGGATCTTATTTATAGATCACATCCATAAATAAGAGTCCATGACCAAGCCAAATTCCTAATCCCAATCAAACTACACTAGCCCAATCCTATTCATGATTAGTTAAATGCTCATAAGCCTCTTACTTGCTTAACCCAATACCTTTGTGTGTGACCTCATAGGATCCATTCTAGCGGGCTTTGGACTATTTTACTAGCCCAAAGATCATCTCTCATAGTCTAGCAACAGATGATGACGCCCCAACAGAATGAACTTATTATCTCCATAATAGTGATCCTTGATATATCTAGTAATTGCTCTTATCGAAGATACAACTCCTTTAATCTCTCACTTGTCTTAGACAAGTGCGCAATGTTCAAATTCCTTAAGTCAATGTGTGTAGACTTGATAATATGATTGCATATCATGTCGTGATCATATTAGTCTACCAATCTTTTCTTGAAAAACTGAGTGAGATTCAAAGAACAAATGATTACTATGTAATGCATTTGAGCACGGCCATGCATTTTTCTGAATTCTCCCTCTTCAAGGGGCAAGACACATTCCTAATTAAATAGGTAGACTCAATCCAATCTTGTGGCAACCAAAGCTCCCACTCAACTTCTGAAATATCCGGGAAACACCCTTTATAACCTCCAGTTACGGGCAGACGTTTGAGTGTACCGCAACCATAACATCCATTGAAAAAAAATCAATGTTCCACTAATGTCAGAGGAATCCACTAATATATCCGGAAGATCTATACTTGAACTTCAAAGTAGGTCTATATTTCGATCATGCATATCCATGTGATTGACCGAGCCTCACTATGCTCCTATAGCCCATGAAACTGCGCTATCCAATCAATCTTACATGCTAGTCCATTATTAGAAATCATTTATGTCCAGTTTAATGATTCCGAACTAGGAACTTATATAATATATGAATTTAGTTCACCTGTGGGGTTTCATTCATCAGGTCATCAACCTGATGAGCCCATCAATTCATAATTATTTTGGACATTTTGTTTAATATTGAAACCACGATTAAATAAGAGAAATGATAAAATTTATGATTAAACATAATTCTGCAAATGAGTGTATTACATATGTAACTTATTTTTCTCCAAAAATAAATACAACTTCTAATTACATTATTTGCTTTAATCCAGCTTCACTAGCATGTTTCTCATGCTTAGGTAGTGGAAAGGGTTTAGTAAGTGGATCAGCGATATTCTCATCCGTATGAACTTTGCACATCTTCACATCTCCTCTGTTAACGATCTATCGAATGAGGTGATACTTCCTCTCGACATGTTTGGATTTGAAGTGTGACCTAGGCTCCTTTGATTAAGCAATGGTGCCATTGTTGTCACAATACAATTCTATTCCCTTTTGAGCACTTGGCACGATATCTAGCTCAGTTAGGAACTTCTTTATCCAAACTGCTTCTTTGGCTGCTTCAACTGCAGCCAAATATTCTAATTCTGCTGTAGAGTCTACGATAGTGCTTTGCTTCGAACTCTTTCAGCTCACTACTCCTCCATTTAGACAGAAAATGTACCCAGACTGTGATCTAAAGTCATCTCTATTTGTTTGGAAACTCGCATCCGTATAACCTTTGACAACCAACTCATCTTCGCCACCATAAACCAGAAACATTCCTTTTGTCCTTCTCAAGTACTTAAGGATGTTCTTGGCAGCTGTCCAGTGTGCATCACCTGGATTTGCCTGAAACCTGCTACACATGCTTAGAGAAAATGCAACATCGACCTCGTACAAATCATGGCATACATTATCGATCCTATTGCAGAAGCATAAGGAGTGATAGACATACGTCTCATCTCATCCGGCATAACCGGACATTGAGATTTACTGAGCGTAATGCCATGAGACATGGGGAGAAATCCTCTCTTTGAGTTTGTCATCTCAAACCTGTCAAGAACCTTATCAATATAAGTCTCTTGACTTAGTCCAATCATCCTTCGAGATCTGTCTCGATGGATCTTGATTCCCAAAATGTACTCGGCGTTACCCAAGTCCTTCATGGAAAAACAACTCTTCAACCATTCCTTGACTGACTCAAGCATTAGTATGTCATTTCCCATGAGCAGTATGTCATCCACATACAGGACTAGGAAAACTATGCTGCTCCCACTAGACTTCTTTTATAAACAAGGTTCCTCTTCCAAACTGTTTGATTGCTTCATCAAAACGAAGATTCCAACTCCTGGGTGCTTGCTTCAATCCATAAATGGATTTCTGAAGTTTGCATACCTTTCTAGGATTTTCTGGATCTTCAAAACCCGTAGGTTGTGTCATGTACACTTCCTCCGTCAAGAACCCATTCACGAAGGCGGTTTTGACATCCATCTGCCAAATTTTGTAATCGAAAAATGCAGCAATCGCTTGAAGAATCCGAATGGACTTAAGCATGGCTACTGGGGAAAAGGTTTCATCATAGTCAATACCATGAATCTGTCTATATCCTTTCGCAACCAGTCTTGCTTTATGGATGTAGGCATTTCCATCCTTGTCTGTTTTAATTTTGTAAACCCATTTGCAACCAATAGGTTTTACCCCATCAGGAAAGTCAACAAGGGTCCACACTTCATTTTCAGACATTGATTCCATTTCAAACTTCATGGCGTCAAGCCATTTATCAGAGTTGGGGATCGCCAAAGCTTGCTTGTAGTTTGTAGGTTCTTCATTCTCCAATAAGAAGATTTCAGAATCCTCACTTATCAGAACCTCAACAAACTGTTTGTTTCTGATTCTAGCAAACCTACGTGGGGTAGGAGCAACAATAGAAATATTCTCTCCAATTCCTTGAAGATTTTCGCATGAACTAGGTTCAAGTGGGACGATAGGAGTCTCGCTAGTCGAATTAGCTCGCTCCGACGCATGATTAATCCACTCATGCGCCCTCGCCTCTGATGTGGTGTTATCCACATACATTTGTTGCTCGTCTCGAATTTCTTCGAGAACCACTTTACTCCCACTTGGCATTCTAGACAGGAATTCCTTTTCTAGAAAGAAACTATCGCGAGCAACAAACACTTTGTTATCTTTGTGATTGTAGAAGTAATACCCCTTTGTTTCTTTTGGACAGCCCACAAAGAAACACTTGTCTAATTTAGGGTGTAGTTTATCACCTTGTAAACATTTTACATAGGCTTCACATCCCCAAATCTTGAGAAAAGACAACTTTGGAGCTCTTCCATTCCTTATCTCATATGGAGTCTTTTCAACTGCTTTGGACGGGCTTCTGTTTAGTATTCTCGCAGCTGCTTCTAATTCATATCCCCAAACTGATATGTGAAGATCAGTAAATATCATCATGGACCTCAACATATCAATTAATCATATGTTCATCAAATTCTTGGGTCAAATATTCACCACCACGATCAGATCATAATGCTTTAATCGTTTTCCCATGTTGGTTTTGTACTTCATTCTAGAATTCTTTGAACTTTTCAAAGGATTCCGATTTGTTCTTCATTAAGTAAACATAACCATATCTAATTATTAAATCATCAGCAAAAGTAATGAAGTAATTAAACCCACCCCTTGGTTTTGAACTCATTGGTCCACACACATCTGTATGTATGAGTCCCAAAAGGTCACTAGCTCATTCACCTATACCCGTGAAGGGTGACTTAGTCATTTTCCCAAGCAAGCATGACTCACAATTTTTAAATGATTCATAATCAAATGAAGAGAAAAGTCCATCCTTATGTAATTTCTGGATGCGCTTTTAGTTGATGTTACCAAGCCTACAATGCCATAGGTAAGTTGGGTTTGAACCATCTGTTTTCTGCTTTTTATGATCAATGTTGTAGACATGAGTTGTATATTCTATGACATACAAACCATTAATTAATTTTGCGTTAGCATATAACATATTTTCTTTCGAAATGAAACAACATTTGTCTCTTATTTCAAATAAAAATCCTTCAGAATCTAAAACAAGAGCTGAAATAATGTTTTTAGTAATTGTTGGTACATAATAACAGTTATTAAGCACCAAAATAAGTCCAGAGGGAAGTCTTAAATGATAACTTCCAATAGCAAGTGCAGCAACTTTTGCTCCATTTCCTACTCGAAGCGTTACTTCCCCTTTTGCTAACTTCTTACTTTCTTTCAAGCCCTGCACGTTATTAACGATATGAGCACCACAGCCGGTATCAAATATCCAAGTGGAAGATTAAGTAAGATTAATTTCTACAACGAAAAAATCAAGTAACTCTTTACCTTATGTTTTCACTGGTGTATAGTGGGGACACCCTTGTGTATGGCATGGCCAACTACTGCAAAAGAAGCATTCGCTTCCTCTCCTTTTTAGGAACTCCTCAGCATGGTTAAGCAAAAGATTGATCAATGTCACTAACGATCCCTCATCGTTATGAGTGAGCTTGACAATGTCAAAACCATCATGGAGTGAGAACAAGATAATATCATGTGCAGAGTCATCATCGATCGGTTTTCCAAGGACATCCATCTGATTGAACATTTCAATCAGTTCCTTGACATGGGCCCTTACTGACTGACCAGGCATGAGTCTTTTAGCCATTATCTTACAATGAACATTGTAAGCCTCATACCTGACGCTGTCAGTCCATGAATAGTAAATCCGAGGGATTGAGTTAACGACCTCTCTTACATTTTGATCTTTGAAGCCTCCACTTCCTAACGCCCAATGCCACCTCAACAGATAGCACGAAGACATTTGTACAAGTTGGTTAGCTCATAGTGCCTGAATCTCCTTTTCCAACAAATTGGAATAGATTCTAAAATGAGCCCTCTGATTTTCTGTGCATCTGAAACAATTTCAGCTTGCCTTTCAGCTTCATATTTTTCTGTATACTTGCTCTCAACAGGAATATATAAACGAGATTCAAGCCCATGGCTTGTGACAACTTTTCTTAACTCATTTTCCCATCCCTTGAAGTTTCTGAGATTCAGCCTTAAGTTAAGTTTCATTGGTAAAACGGTGTTGTCGTATAAGTTATTCATGTACAAACAAAAACAAACGAGGCAAAGTTCAATAATTATGTTTAATAAATTTTTAAAGTACCATAAGCGATTATAAAACTGGTAACTTTAAAACATTCATTAAATTTAATTGATCCCTATTGAATAGAATGATTCCAAGATCCTTTATTTGTGCAATAATTGACCGTACTAAGGCTCTACCATCAAGTATTTCATTTTTAAGGTGAGTAAACTCTTTACAGATTACAACTCTTTGTAATTCTTTGTTGAATAATTACCCATAACATGTTTAATTATTACTCTTAGCTTCAAGGTTCTAAACTCTTTAGGTAACCTTGTTGAGTATAACCAATTAAAAGTGTAAAACGTGATTTACCCCCAATCCCCTAATATATAGTATGACACCCAGCTGAGGCATGACCTGCCATAAATATCGAAGGTTTCATCGGGTTTTTAATTGGAAAAGCAACCTCAATATTACTAGGACCTAGATTTATTATATTGTGATTATTTAGTGACGTCTAGCGCGTCATCAAACAACATAAATAAAATCTAACATGCATATTCTACTAATGCATAAATAAAACATGACATAGTATGGCCCTTTAATCCTAAGAAAACTAATAAAGCAAAAGCTTCCACTTGAACCTTCATGGATCTCATCCATCTTGCTCCTTTGGGCCTCCACTCCATGGATTCTTGGATTAACTTCAACCTGTAATACTATTCTATTCTATCTACTACTTAAATAAAATTAAATAGATTACAAAAATACTTAACGGTACGCAGACCGTATTTAGATTACAAAAATACGAAACGATGCGCAGATCGTATTTAGAATCTATGGGTCATACTAGTCTATATAGAAATAAATAACATCATATATTATAAAATGCCATATAATAAATCACTAATCATGCTTTCCTAAACTACAACATCGAATGTTCACGGTAAAGGAAACATGGCTCCTAAATATATCATTTTTTAATTAATTACTGTAATTAGATAATATCATATATTATTCATAACAATTATAAAATATCATATATTTTAATTTAGGTATGAGATAGAATCAAATCTAATTTTAATTATGGAAGATAAATCATATTTATTTTCCATGATTATCCTAACATTTAGGAAATTCTATCCTAATTACTTGCCAATCACATATTTTAAATCAATTAATATCCTAAAAAAATTATGGGATAATCATATTATTTAATCAATTATTATCCGAATAGAATCTTTTGCTCCATCTTTATCCTATCTTAACAAAATTAACAACTTTAACTTTGTTAATTATCTTTTTCAAAATCAAAACTTATCTTTTAATTTTTAATTTTGAAAACTGATTGTTATCCAAAATAAAATAATTTTTTTTTATTATTATTGTTTTAAAATAGCGTCAGCCACCGTGGTGTAGCCATCCGAAGCCAGCCACGGTGGCCGTACACCTTGTGGTGTACGCTGCCCCTGAAGTGACGCAAGGACAGCAGCAGCAGCACACAGAACGGGGTGGTGCACTGCTGCGCTGCCCCTTGACCGACCCGTGCCCAGCCCACCCTTCCTCCTGGACCACCACCGGTGCGGAAGTCACCGTGGCTGCGCCACCCAACCGCGGTTGCCGCACCTAAACCCCCTTTTTTTTAATTTTGATTTTTAATTTAAAACAAAATTTTTTTATTAAAATTAAAATTTATGTGGTCCATCTAATTTTTAAATTAAATCATATTCAATTTCAAAATTAAGGTTCTGCATGAATTTAATCCCAATTCAATTTAACTTTTAAATTAAATAGGTTGATCATGAAAAATTCACAATTTAACATGAAATCAAAAGGATTAAATTCTTTAGACATAAAATTTTCGAATTATATCAAAATCAAAACACAAAATTTCATAAATTAGGGTTCTTGATTTCGAAATTTTCGAAATATTAGGGGGGTTTTCGAATTTTTCGAAAAATATAGGGCAATTTTCGGATCAATTTAGGGCTAATATGGAGCAAATTAAACAACTTTTAATGATTCTATATTGTTAAATCACATTTAATATAATAATTGACCCATAATTAAATTATTCTCCCTCTCAATTGAATTAAAATTGTGGATTATCAAAGGATTGATACTCAATATATGTAATTGCAATAGGCTAACTAATACCACTGTAGAGAATTATAGGTACTACGCAGCGGAAATAAACATGAATCATATTCATATAGCACCTAACCAAGGATCTCATGCATAACACATAAAGAGTAAGAATTATACCTTTGAAGCGTGATTCACCTAGTAATCGAGCAAGAACAAAGGAGACAAAGAACCTAAAACGTGATTCCTCTACTTGGTCCACAGGCACGGATTGAGACCTCCACTAATGCTAGTTAGTCGCGATCGAACTCTTCAATCGACTTTCTACGGAGAAGTATGAACAACGAACTAGTCACGAACCACCACGAACCACCGCGAGCACAACCAAGGGTGGTCGGCCGCAAGTCCAAGGGGGAAGGAGAGGGGTGCCGTGAGAGAGAGAGAGAGAGAGAGGGAGATGAGGGTTTTGGGATTTTGTTGCCTTGATTCACAATTCACTGTAAGTTAATTGTGACTCCTATTTTGCAACCCTAGGCATGGATCTTATTTATAGATCACATCCATAAATAAGAGTCCATGACCAAGTCCAATTCCTAATCCCAATCAAACTACACTAGCCCAATCCTATTCATGATTAGTTAAATGCTCATAAGGCCCATTAATAGGCCTCTTACATTCTTAACCCAAAGATCATCTCTCATAGTCTAGCAATAGATGATGACACCCCAAGAGAATGAACTTATTATATCTATAATAGTGATCCTTGATATATCTAGTAATTGTAGTTATCGAAGACACAACTCCTTCAGTGCTGGGTGTTGCGCGCAACCTTTTGGGTTGCGTGCGCTAGACCAACGCGACTTAGTGAGATGCGCGCGGATTTATCTACGGCTGCATCAATTTGAACCTAGGCGCCTCTAAATCCATCATTATTAGGTTTTAAGCTCGGGCTTAAGCCTAATTATGACGGGGCTTAGTTGATTGGATTGTAATGCTTTTGTTTTTGAGTTAGGCTAGCTTAATTTCATGTTCTTGCAATTCAATCAGTAATCCACAAATGTTCTTTACGTTTATCCAACACGAAGATGGTTTTATTTATCGTCATTGCACTTCTTGTCGGGACAGGAGGCCAAAAGTATATGTCTGCACATATCATATAGTTTAAATATTAAAAATAACATCAAAATAGTTACTAATAATATTTATCCAAACAATAATCTTATTATACCAATTAATCATATCATCCAGTCCATACATATTGGGATATCATCCAAATAAACATATTATTCAAGCAATCTAGAAATATAAGATGTCTTCCACACAATGAACAACGTCATCCAGCCAATTAATCATATCATCTCGCCCATGAATTAAATATATTCATCACGACTCATGATGGGATAAAATCGTATCTCCTAATCAAAAGAATTACCTAAGCCCTCTAACTAAAGTAGATAGGGAAGTAGGGTCAAACCACAACGAAACAAGACAATTAATTCCTAATTAATTAAAATAATCTAAATTACTAAGTGATCGAATAATTGTTATAAAAATAATTAAACTAAGGAGATTAAGAATAGGGAGAAATCAAATATTAAAAGACTACGGTATAGGTTCACCAATAAACAATATTATTTCTTGCTTCATTATTTTTATCCAAATCTTATATTGTTGGATAGATCTTAAAATTATCTTTCCAATTATATATTAATTTTGAGCTATAACAAAAAAGATATGAAAGAAATACAAAACTCTATCTAAAACTAACATTGTCCCACTATTTCGGCCATATCTGTTATTAAACAAAAGGTTTTAATCTGACTCTAATTGGTTTAAATATTAGACTTTAAGAGCTTTCCAACAACATATAATATTACTTATTTGAACTTATGGATCAAAAGATATGATAAAAACAAAATCCGCAAATAACTTTCGTAGCGCCAAAGGACAACCTTGTCGCACGACGACAAACTTTGTCGCCATGCGTGATTCCTGTTGTTTTATGCTGGGTTCTGTCATTCGCGACAGGAGCCAATTCTATTCCAATTCAAATTCTAAGTCTTTTCTATTGTTTCCGGAATATTTTCTCTATAAATAGGGTCGTATTTCCCCGTTTTCAATCACCAACAATCAAAATCTTGATCACCAATCATCTCTCTTCTACCTTAAGCTAGAAGCTTATTCTTTCTCTCTCTTTCTAAGCCCTTGTACACCTTTTCACAAAATACAATATTCTTCATTCACATAACTTAGACACACCTAGCTGAGTTCTAACAAATTGCCTTCGCCCTAGACGTGAAAGGTTGATAAGTTTTGAGGATTTGGTCCCATATCTTATTTCAATTCTTTTATTAGTTTTACAGTTTAATATTTTCGTTGAAGTTACTAATGTGTATTGTTTTGATAGAAAGAGATACGAGGCATCAAAGTAAGTAATTCTATATTGTAATTTAAATTACAATGACTAATCTATTTAGTCATGACTAATAGTGTTACTAAATTACATATAATTTTTATATTTAACCTATTGTGACTATTTGACTACTTATGCATTACTTGCTTGTGCATACTTACATGTGATTAAACTAACCGTTTGTTTTGACTTGTGTTTGTAAATAAGTCTTAATAAACTTATCAATGACTAGAGGACTTTTCTTAATTAATTGATTAATGAATTTGAACTCATAACTATGTCGAAAATTAAGTCATAATTCCTTTGAGTCAACCCGGAATTTTATTCCCATATACTTCATAAACGTCAACTTATTTTGGTTATAGCCGGAGTTCTATAAAGCATAACAAGTTGTACAAACTATGGATTCGTAGCCCCGAGTTTTATCTTTCATTTGGAGTTGATTTCGTCCAATTCGGAGTCACAAATAAAAAGTTAAGACTAAAATACTACAGCCTTTCAAGTTTAGTGCACATATGTAAGGTCTTAACTTAGGCTTTGCTTGAGTTTAGTCACATAGTCTAGTCTCATGGTCATGACACGAGTCTTGAACATATCACACACACTCAGAAATATTCACACAGTTTCTACATACTCTTTTCACACCATGACCATGTCTTAAGTTAATGCATGAGTTGTTCTTTCCGTCATTTGAATTGGGGGTCCACTTTATTCCTAAATTCTTCAACATCTCTCTATCTACATCATTTTTCCACTCTCCACCTGCTTGCTCCACACATATCATTAACCTCATTATTGCATACTCTTTCCCATCTATGCATGTTGAATCGAGTTTAAATCATACAATTAATAATAAACATCAATGACTTCCCTTTCCACAACACTTGGTCAAGAAAGGAAGGGCGGCTAATGAAGGATAACACTTTTGTTCAAGTATTACTTTTTGATAAACTGATTCGTCAAAAGAGTAAAGTTAAGAAGATAATGGCAACTCAAGAAGAAGTCAATGAACTTCGGCAAAACTTTGCGAATTAAACTGAAATGATGAAGACTATGGCTCTTTAAATCAATGACCCTCCGAAACCACAATGGATGGAGCGAATGGAGGAAAGCTTGAGAAAGATCTTCAACGACTATAAATTCTAGGCATTAGCTAACAAGGGGTCTCAGTGGAAAAGGAGCTTCTTCCGTAGAAGTTCAATGCCAATGACATACCTAGGTTAAACCAATTGACAATCCTTATTTCCACTTAAGATCTTTTGAAACTATAATGTACATTAAGAGGATTGATAGGAAAATTTTTCAATCTTTGTTCTCACTATCTCTTGAAACCATTTGTCAACAATGGTTCTTTTCTCTTGATAAAGAGAAGATCTCTACTTTGGATGGAATAGTAAACGCTTTCATTGATATATACAAATGTAACATTCTAGTTGAAACTGGCCATAGAGAACTTGAGATATTAAAACAAAAATAGAATGAGGGTTTTACTTTCTTCTTTAACAAGTGGAGGTAAACTTTTGCTAAAATGGTTAAGGTGCCTAGTGAGAAAGAATCTGTAAAATGTTCATTAAGAACCTCCAAGAAAATTATTCAAAGCATATGAAATATCAACACAATTAGAGTACTTTCAAGGCCTTCTATGACATAGATATTGAAATTGAAGATGACCTTGCAAAATAAAAAGCTATTAATAATAATAGAACAGTCGCAGGAAAGGAAAGAAGAACAACAATCCTTCTTCTTTCGATAATACCTACTCTAGTAACAATGTTAATACCTTTGACCTTAATGAAATCTTAGCCATGGGTAATTAAGGACCTAAAAAACAACTAAGGAAAGAGTTCACTCCTATCGGGATGAGCTATGATACTGCCTTTGATCGACTCCATGCCAAGGGACTCATTACTCCAACTGGACCTATTAAAGATCCCGCACCAGAAAAGAGGTTGCCTAGTTAGAACCCAAAAAAACATTGCAAGTACCATCAAGATTAAGGTCATACCACTGAGAGTTGTTGGAAGCTAAAAGAAGTCATCCATTATTTGATCGATAATAACAAGCTTCCCATACCTCCAGCTGACAAGATGACCGTGTGATGATGAAGCACAAGACACGAGGCGAGCTTCAACGACTAGATTTTGTGACCTCCTTTCTTCTTCTTTTTTTTTCAAACCCTTCCCCAATAAGTCTCGCATATACCCCCTGCTTCCTCCTTAAATTTATTTTTAGAATTTGATTTTTTTTACCCTTCACTTTTTAAATAAAATGAACATTTACATTCTTGCATATGATCATTGCATTAAAAAAAAATAAGAGAAAAAAAATCCATGCCAAACTAAGAACAAGGTATACCAATGATTTGAGGCACACCTTGTAGCCACATCATATCACCTTTCACCCTTCAAATATACAATCATTTCTAGACAAACCACTTTAAGCCTTGTAGTCTAACGATAGACCTTTATTTTTTCAACCCACATCTACCTAACCTTGGGAAGAGATGGTGTGCAACTTATGCAAATACAAAAGCTTGAGTGATTTTATTTAGATCTCAAAAATTCAAAAAAGCAAAAATAGCATTAAAATTTTACAAAAGCATGTCTTTTACATAAACATGTCTTTGCTATGAACACGTCTCAGATTGCGTCTCTTTTTGAGTGCTTGGTACCGTTCCTGAGAAACATGAATGCCAAGTGAGTGATAGACTGCATGATCGGGATTGCCCACGGTTATAAAAAAAGGGATTTGAATTTGAAAAAATGATAAAGCAAAAAAATAGAGACCTCTTTGAAGTATACACACACTTGTGCGAGGTTTGGCAAGAGCTACGTTTGGCCTGATTCCTAAAGAATACGTAGGCAACCTCACATTGAGGTGCGGCCGTGATAAAATGCATTCATATACACATTCATACATGATCAAATTGAAGGATCAAATTGAAGGATCTCCTATGCTCATCCCTATCCCTACATCATTAGCATACCTAGCAAAGAGTCACCTGTAACACCCCGTCTAAAATAGAAGGCGAGACGTTAGCGGAAATAACGTCAAGACGGAATGTCACTCTAAGGGTTACTAAAAACTAAAAAAAATAACTAAATAACTTAAATAAAAATTATAAAGAGAAAGAAATCCCAAATGATCAAATAAAACTTTCAACGAAGCAAAACAACCTCAAATTCGACTATCTCATAAAGAGATGTAAAGACATCAAAAGATAGTCAATAAAACTACTTGGGAACAACCTAAACACTCTGATCTCAGCCCAGACTCAACAAACGCTACTCTTCACCTGCAAATATCATTTAGGTTCCACTATCAGTGGAGAATAACAAGCAGCTCTCCCAAAACTAGTAGAAACACAAAGCTAAGCATAGTGTAAAGCATAGAAGCATACATTCAATTAATACAACATATATATATATGTCAAGCAACAACTTGATAATATAGACATGATAAACATGATAAGATACATAGATAGGAATACAAGTCAACACATGCAACTTGATTACAATACAAATCAATATAAACATGTAAATTGAACAAAGTAATTATATTACCACATGATTACAGAGTAAGAATAAATAGCACCCAAAACAGAGCAATAAACTCATAAAACAAAAATTAACACTTATAAGGTTCTTTACAAAGATCTAGAAAATTCTTTACTTGACTTAAGAAGACCTTCTCAAAAGAGTAATAATATTAAAATAGAGAATTTTAACTTTTCAAAAACTAATCCATAGTGAGGTAAGCATATAAAATATGAACGCCGGTGAATTCCGCAGCCCACCATCAAAGGTTTGTTAGAGCAAACCTACAGACGATTCCGCAGCCATCTGTGTCTGAGAATGGCCAAACTCCCAGTTTTCCTACTCCAATTCCGCAGCCCGAGTAGTTCCGGACGACAACAATTAACCTAGAAAATTACATCTCGAATTCCGCAGCCCAAGATGTTGGTATATTCCAACCATTGAATTCCGCAGCCTAATGGTTGTCTTACACTCACGAACCATATAAAACAGTTAAAATACTTCTTCAAAATCATCCAAACACATTTTAGGGATCATCAACCCTAATTTAAAATGCTGCAAGTCTTTACTTCTAAGACCAAAATTCAACGAAAACCTTCAACAGAGTTTAACTTCAAAATTATTCAAAATATAAAAAAATCATTTATATATCAATCAGGTGTCACTCTTATTGTCTGGATTTGGGTACTAATCTAATTATAATAAAATATCAAAATACACTCCGTACACAACCCTTGGGGAAGAGGTGCTAAAAACAGTGTTATTTTACTTTAAAGCATAACGACGTCAACAACTTATTTAAAAACATAAAATGGCGGCAACTGTAGTACTTCGTTGACGCTTCATAAACACACTCAAATCATGTCAAAATGATGAATTAGTACTATGGAATTTTATTCCACATATTAAAAAATACATACATATAAGATAAGCCTAAATTCACGACTTTAACATGGTGAAAAAAACATGAAAACGGAGCAGCCCCTAATAAGAATTTCAGCAACATAATGCACAACAATTTTACCAAAAACCAATCTTAAATCCATAATAAACCTTAAAACGTTAACATACATACTCTAAAAACATAATAGGTCATGATAGGCACAAGAATAGGCATAAAAATTATGCAAAACGTCTCTTAAATTTAATCCATTCACAGGGTTCACAAACTGACATGATGGAAGCATTACCTTTGCTTGGTTTTAGGCATATAAACAAATCAAAATCAACCCAAAAACATAATAATTGAATTTAGGAGTAAACCTACCATGATGATACACTATTTTAGGCACAAAAACAAAATAAATCAAGGTAAGTAAAGACTGGAAACTTACTGCACAATGACAGGAATTATAGCTGCAGTTTTGTGAGCATTAGTGTTCATATCATTCTTAAAAACCACCCAAAAACACTACAACAATCTATGGAACCAAACCCTAGTATATTTACAACTTCTAGGAAAGATTATCTAGCACAGAAACCAGCAATAAGCATGAATAAGAGACCCTTATTTCTCACGCACAAAGCAGCAAACAAACATGAAATTCTAGCACTAAATTACTACAAATTCTAATATAACCAACTCTAATTTGCACCTAGCCTTAACCTACCCTAGACATGATTCCTAAAGCTTGGAATAGTGCTAGTTACCTCTTATATGAAGGCCATAAAAGTCAGATTAAATTGCGGAAAGGGTTGCCCACCAAAACGCCCCAAACGAAGCTTTATTCACCCCTTTGACTTGATGTTCTTGAGTACAATTCAGTGATCGAATTTGAGAGGAAAAGAAGCAGAAAATCAACCACAAAAATACCCATGTTTGAGCCTTGAGATCACACCAAATTTTGAGGGAAAGGAGGAGAGAAACAGAAGAGATATGAGCAGCAAAAAGGATGCTCAAAACCATGAAGTTTTGCACGTTCAAAAAGGGGGAAAGGAGAAGATTCCTTGAAAACTACTTAAAGAGGAGTAAAGGGGGTGTTATTACATGAGTAATTAGGGAGTTTTAGAATTTTGACACTGATCAATAATCAGCCTAAGGCTGGCGTGAGAGAGGAGAGAAATTAGGCTTCAAATAAGCTTCTCACAAACCCTAATTTAAGCTACACTTATGGGTTTGATTGAATGATTAATTTAGTCTTAAGAACGGGATTAGTAAAGCTAATAAACAAGTATATATTAATCTATTTAGTCATGACAGCTTTGAGGAAAAACCCGACCCATAGATAAATGCTAGTTGGCCCAAAACTAGACTAGGAAAGGAATATAACGGGAGGCATTTTAAAACGCATTCAAAAACGATAATATAGATTGTATTATTAATATCTCAAAAAATAATATCCATAATAGTAATGAAAATAATAATTTAAATTACAATATAGAATTATATATAAAGTTCATATGTACCGAAAAGCGATATAAAAGACAAAAAGCGAAACTAGAAAGAATTTAAATAGTGTTACTAATGTGTATTGGTACTTTAGTCAAGGAATCACCCATGATGACCCGTATCAATCGCAATAGGTTAAATATAAAAATTTTATGTAATTTAGTAACACTATTAGTGAATTAAGGCTTAGGCTTAAGGAATCACCCTTTTATGCTAATATCGATTCAGACATAGTTGAAATGATTAAAACTCAAACATAAAACCTTTTAAATAATAACTTTCAATCATTTCGGTAAAACATTATAATAAGGGTTTCAAAAGCTTGAGATTACCCTTAAATCAAATAGCGATCATAATAATTAAATTAGCATTTCAATTTAGAAATTGAGATTTAAACTAGAAATTAGTCTTTATAGGTTGAAACACATATAAGATAATGGTTCGAAAAAACGGGGTGTTACATCACCACTATTTGACTCTTTTCAAAATATTTTCCATGTACTTAGCCTTTTGCAGCTTAGACTTAGTGTCACTTTCACACACATCACATATACATAGACAAAAAATCCGTCCCTTAGGAACCTTTTTTCATGAAATTTTAACACAACATCGAAGCATGCCTTGTCATATCAAAATCATTCATCGCTATAATCATCATTGCATCACAAAGGATGGAGTATTTAGCCTCCGTGCCTAAGTTACTTAAATACTTTCATCATCAAATCAATAATTGAGATAGCCTATGATGAATCAATCCTTGCACTATGAGATACAACATTAACATATACGTTTGACTAAACTCATTCAACATGCACCTTAAAACCTCGAAACACTTCATTTCTTCCTTTTTTGTGCCTTTCTTTTTCGGGAGAAAGTCGGTACACTCCACAAAAATGAAGTAAAATTTTTGTTGTTCATTATACACCGCACACATGAGTCATCTACGTCATGTCATGTTATATTGAGTCATCACCGAGTCGATTTTGCACCTTGAGTTGAGTCTAACAAATGTGCTAAACCACATCGAGTCACAATGAGTTGAATATCACCAAGCCTTAGGTCAACTCTAAGAAAAACATGATTAAAGTCATATAGTCCAAAACATAGCTGCAGGTACACAAAGAGGCAATTTGAGAGCTGAAAAAGCTCTGACTTTGATTAAAGCACAACGCAACACGACGTACTCCAACGCAGCATGATACACCTTGGCGCAGTGCGATGCACCTTGACGCAACACGACATACTTGTCACTGCACGATAGCATTGCTGTTACGTGATGGATCTGATTTGCCCGCGTCAGCCTTCGATGGTCTTACAACTTTGATCGGTTGGTCCGCGACTAATCCATTTGAGCCTCTTGATGAGCATTTGATTCTTATTGGATTGTTAATCGTCCCGATGACGATCATATCAAATGAACAACTTTGAAATTACACCTTTAATTAGTAGTCAGCTTGATTAAAACTCGATTGATGATTGGCCTGATGATGATCAAATGAAGCAGATTTGAAAATTAATTCAAAATATTTGAGTAATTCCTAAGATGGAATATTTCTACAAACCAATTTGAAGACTTTAAGGATACTAGCTATGGCTCTTAAAATGAATTTTCCAAACATGGACAAGAAGATTTGAAGGTTATCATTTGATTTGAGAAGATTGTGAAGGTTATCATTTGATTGTGGAGGTTATCATTTGATTTGAGAAGATCGAACAAGATGGGCGGTCTTCGATGGCTTTCACTAGGATTGTGGAGGTTATCATTTAATTTCAGAAGATCACACGAGATGGGCGATCTTCGATGGCTTTCACTAAGATTGTGGAGGTTATCACTTGATTTGAGAAGATAGGTATGTCGGTGCCCTTTTGCTTTTGAACCTATATGTCGGTGCCTTTTGCTAATGAGCCAATGCTTAAGCGCTTTAAGCTAAGTGAGACGATCTCTTATCAGGTCGATCACTTTATGTAATCAAGCCGATTACTAAATCATGTCAAATTTCTTTGAGGGGCTAACTGGCGTACCAAGGAACCCAAAAATATGTTGCAGAAGACTAGCACAACCTCATCAGGTGGCTGGATGCTTTGGCGTCGCTGAAAAACCATCAGCGCCAGCTATTTGGCGTTAGCGCCAGGCGCTAATGTTGGCGCCAGGCGCCAAGCCTAATTTGTGACGCCAATGCATACAGACTGGCGCCAGCACGGGGATCTTCTTAAATACCCCTTTCCTCTTCATTTTGCTGCTCCATTCATCGCGAAACTGCTCGAGGAAACCGAAAGCTTCAATTGCTCATTGCTTGCTTGTTTCTCAACCAAATTCGCTCAAATTTGTTGCAAATCAAAGCTCTTCTCATCTATTTTCCTGATCTATGTAAGTTTTCTTCAAACCCACATCAGTTTTTATGAATTCTTGGCATGTTTATTCACGAATTTCATGAAAATTCGAAATTTATAATGCTTAATTTGCTTTGTTTGTCAAGTTTTATGCCATGAAATTGCTTGATTATGTTTGTATATTGCCTTGGGAGTAATTTGAGACTTGTTTGACTCAATTTGGTGAAGAAATGAGCAATTTGCCATTGTTAGACCTCTTAAGGTCGTGAAGAACAATGTGACTCGTTCTTGATATTTTTGCTAGCAATTCTTGTCCAATTTGTCACAATAATTACTATAGTATTGCAAGAAATTGTTTGATTTCTTGAAAAAATGCCGTCATGCTCAATTTGAATTTGTGCTCTGTTTTAGTACTACGTACTCTGTTTTTTGCGAACATAGTATCATGCGGCTAGGCGAACCTTAGATACCATAGAACCTTAATACATGATAATTCTGCACAATGTAGTTATTCCCTATAAAGTTTAGCCCTAAATATTAGTTAGCATTTACTCACACTTTTAACTCCTTGTAGATTTGGTTCTACGAGTACTTTCCTTCCGTTGCGCCGGCGAGACCATCGTCGCGGGGATTTCCAGTGAGTGCCTCTTGGGGCGGCCACCATGTGGACATGTCCACTACAGATGTCCGGCACTTGATCATCTCGGTATAACTTTTATTGTTTATCTTGCTCTTCCGCGGTGCTTTAGATGTATTCTTGCCTGATTGATTGCTCTTTATAGGGACCTGAGGTGGTATACCGGCCGCGGGGCGGTTGGACAGTCCCTGGGTTAGCCGCACATTATTCTACTGAGCGTCGCTATTTTCTAGGAACTTATGGAGCGGTAGCGTACTTAGGAGAGAGGGTCGCTAGACAGCACTCTTCTGATGTCTTCGTCGTTCCTGCCACTCCACCACGTCATATGTTCGACAAGGCGCGGTTGTCGAGCATGTCTGAGGGAGCTGGTACCCCTTGGCAGTCCCATGCAATCCTCGGGCGGTGTTATGCTAAGGAGCTACTACCTTTGTTAGCTCCAGCCCCTGTACCGGCTGAGGATGTGAGGGTAGGATTCTAAGCTTTTTATTTTTCGCTAAGTAGCCCCCCAAGTAATACTTTACTGATTTTTTCTGTTTTTATCAGGATGGTGTTGCTGAGTTCGTGCCACCCCGTATGTCTATCCACTACCAGGGGATGTACGGGCCAATCGAGGAGATGATTTCTCCGGCTCCCGAGGGCGAGCGCTTCGTAGAGCGGTCGATTCCGCGACACCAGATTCGAGTAAGCCTAGTTTTTTCAGAATTTTGTGTTCATATATCATGCATTTTTACTGACTTATTTTTCTGACAGTTTTCACGCGAGGTGGTTTCGGCTATAGCACGATGCATAGATGCCTTCCGGAGCCAGCTTGTCCGGATGAGGAACACGGCCACTTGCCGTCGGGATGACGTCATCCGAGAGGTAGCCTTTCTTTACTCATTATTTTTGCGTTGCTGCTTCAATTTTACTTTGTTTCTGATTTAACTCTTTTTGCAGGGCCAGCCTATCGCTTCTCACACCCGCACGAGACCTGAGGGGCGGAGGGATCCAGCGAGGTCTAGCTCGAGACGTCGTCGCACTTCGTCAGGGGGTAGAGGCGGTGGCTCTGAGGCTGCTCTAGCTGACGTTGCAGAGGGCTCGGGATCTTCTTCTGAGGGTGCTCACGCTGCACCGGTAGGAGAGGCTACCTCGGCTTTCTGAGGTGGTGGGATGTACGAGGTTGGCTCGTCGTCGCAACAGCCTCCGCGGCCTCTGCCTCAGGTTGATCCTGGCTGGAGTGATCCTATATAGAGTCTTCCTCGTCCTACGGAGACTGGAGCTGGTGCTGGAGCTGGAGCCGGTGGAGAAGTGACTCCTCGTACGGCGCAATTTTATAACATGATGGGCCTACGTCCTCCGGCGCCGTAGTTTGTTCTTGTGTATATTTTATTTTGACTTTTTTATAGAACTTTGCCTTAGACTCATTATTTATAGACACATTTTGTTTATTTATGCCATTATGAGTTTATTCGATTGTTATTATTATGTGTATGTTAGTGTGTGCAAGAAAAGTGTGACAACAATTTTGCGTAAAAATTCCGTCATTTTTATTATTGATGGAGGGTATCCGACTCTCTCCCCTAAAAAGAAAAAATAAAAAAAAGAAAAAAAATCGAATAAAATGTCGGTGTTTGGAATTTAAAATAAAGTCCAAAAGGAATAATATAAATTAAAAATAATAGCTATATTTAATAAATTAAGAAAAAAGGATAGAAAAGATGTTTAGGAAAATTAAACGGAGCCATAAAGACATTAACCGACTCGAGTCTAATATTAAAAACACAAGTTGAGCACGCGCGGTTGGTCTTGCAACTTGGCGCCAGCTGGCGCCACACTATGGCGCGTGGCGCCAGGCGCTACACTTAGCGTGTGGCGCCAAGCGCTGGCGGTTGGCACCAATCACGGGGTTTTGACGCCAATTGACGCTGACTCCGTGCTTCATTCTGATTAAAATTCTTCGCAATTTGTGTATAAAAATCCCCCTGCCCAGCCGATTCTTCTCATAATTCCAGCGAATAAAACAATTCTCTTCTTTAGAAAAAATAATAATCATGTCTTTAGTCATCAAAACCTTCACCCAATACACTCATGAATGGTGTCGATCTCTTAACGCTAGGGAGAGAAAAGAATTAGATTTATTTCACCTGGGGGAATTTATGGCATCAAAGGGGTAGATCTTGACCTAGACTTCATACATACCATTTTAGAATTTTGGAATGTTGATACTCATTGTTTCAGAATAGGGTATGATGAGATTAGCCCTTTGCCGTAGGAATTTGGTGCTATCTTAGGCTTCTGTGCGATTGACCTTATAGCAATCCCTAGAGTAGACGCATACTATTGTAAGGATTTTGAGCGCTTCTTTAATTTGAAGGAAAGGGATTTATCAAAAATAGTGGATGGCAACATAGTTAATTTAAAAGAATTCGCACGCCATTATTTTGATACACCTCTTTCCGAATCTTTTCATACATACAGAAGAAGGGCGTTCTTATTTTGCATGCTCAATCAATTTTTTCTTAGTAGTGGTAAAAGTAACGAAGGTCAATCAATTATAACCACTGCACTAGAACAAATTGAATCAGGGAGGAATCCAATGCCATTAATAGTTGGAGAGACTATGATTAGTTTAGATGAATTGAAAAGGGACCCAAGAGCGCCTCTTCGCGGCTCTCCAATTTTATTACAGGTAGAAAAATAATATTTTTAATTACAGAAATAAAAAAATATATTTTTTTATTGTAATAATAATTTATTTGCATTGCAATTTTTTTACAAATGTGGCTAATGGAGAGGCTAGGATTAATTAGCCCTCCGGACGACATTGAAAAATATACTCCCAATTGCTTCGTGAGAAGGAAGAAGTGCATCTCTAAACTTGGGCGCCATGGGTGGAGAAAAGTATTTGAATCACGTGATTTAGCTATCAAGTGGGTCGTCCCATGGTGGAAAATAGAAAGGATGGTTGGTGTTAACAAGCAACCTTTCTGCCGTCTTCCAAGCTTGTCTCGTGTTACTTATTATTATCCCTGCAGGGTAAAAAGATAATACGGCTTGCTTCAGAATATTCCTTCCGGGGATCTTCGTCCTCCCTATGAGTACCCTGTATCTCAAGAAGTAGATAGATTCGATGCTTACTGGAGCGCTAGACCTTTATGGGAAGTGATTACCCAAAAAGTTCCTCCTTCTTTGCCAAATGATGTAAAGAAGTGGTTGCTGAAGAAATCTTCGATTGATAAGGGTAGAACCGATGTGAAAAATCGTCTAGGTGACAGGGTGACTCCTGCCAAAGAACGCTTAGGTGCAAGAATTGAATTCAAAACACCTACAATGCCTAGGAAGAAAAATACTACCAAAGACACAGGAAAAAGGAAAGCTAACACTACAGACAAAAAAGTTTGGGTGGAAAAGAAGCATGGAGTGCTAGCTGAAGGGGAGACCATCTACTCCAAGATTGAATGTAGGTCCTCTAAAGGATGTCTACTAGCTAAAGTAATGGATGAAGAGGAGGAAGCAGAAAAGAATTGGAAAAGAGCTAGAAAGGAAAAGAAAGATTAAAAGCATTGCTTAGCTTTAGATTTATTAGACTTAGATTGTTATTTTTATTTAAAGTTAATTTATTTTAGCCTTATTTAAATTCCATCAATAATGTAATTTTATTTTATTAATGAAATTTTAGCTTTTTATTAAATTATTTACTTTAAATTTATTAAAGCAATGAAAATCGAAAAATTAATTTTCCAAAAATTCTTCGAGTACGAAAGTCGAAAATTTTCCGAAAAACACCGAAATTCGTCCAGATTTTATTCCCGAATTGGCACCAGTCATTAGCATTTGGCGCCTGCCATTGAGGTCTGGCGCCAGGCGCCAATTCCATCGGCTGGCGCTGATGACTTATGGATGGCGCCAGGCTCTGTTTTGCGATGCCAATAATTCGCCGATTTTCTGTTGACTTTTTAATTAATTCTGAAACGCGGAGATGTCGAAAAATGAAGTGGCCGCACCCGTAAAGGGTTGCCTACGTATCCTTTCTTAAGGAATCAGGCAGAACGTAGCTCTCTTGAGTATCCTACTCAAGTAATTATGGGTAGTATTTTTTAAGTTGGTCAAGATTAGTCATGTTTGAGAATTCATTGCCATCCATATCAGTTAGTTTTGCTGCACCTCCTGACAGGATTGTTTTGACAATGTAGGGGCTAGACCATTTAGGTCTAAGTTTTTCCCTTGGGTCTAAAACATTTTTCCTTAGTGCTTTTAATACCAAATCTCCTACTTTGATATTTCTTGTCTTGACCTTCTTATTAAAATGCCTAGCCATACGAGTTTGGTAACACTGAGTGTGATGTAGAGCTTCTAGTCGTTTTTCGTCGAGTAGAATCAATTCTTCATATCTTGCCCTAGTCCATTCAACTTCATCGAGTTTACTCTCTAACGCAATGCGTAGAGATGGTATTTCTAGTTCGACAGGTTGTACGGCATCCATTCCATATACTAAGGAAAATGGCGTATTTCCCGTTGATGTACGGATTGACGTGCGATAACCCCACAATGCGAAGTGAAGCTTGTCAGGCCAATCCTTATAATTTACCGTCATTATCTCGATGATAGTCTTTAGATTTTTATTAGCTAATTGTAGGGAGTCGCCAAAAACTGTAGGTAATAATTTCAAGCCTTAATCCCACTAGGTGGAACCCCACTGTGATCATACACTAAAGTACGGTGGCGTCCAAAAGGGAAGTAGATAGAGCAAAAGAGTCGCCAACAAATTTTTTAGGAACTTGTGAACCGTTCACGAGGATAAAGGTTACACCCCTTAACGATCCAAGAGATCTTTAACTCCATAAGGTCTAGAACCAAATAAGGGTTCGGGGATGAAGGTACAAATCCAACCTAAAAGAGAATGAACCTGCCCTAATAATAGGCCTCTACATTGTTCTGATCGTATTCATGTGCGCTTTTTAATTAACATACAATCAATAAGTTTTACCCTAAACCTGTTTATCTATGTTGGTTGAATTTAATGCACAAATAAACTATCATTGGCGATCACTTGAATTATAATCAAATTAACCTTAAAAAAGATTATTAATTATCTTATTAAGCGTGATTACATGTACAAATTCCCTTTAAACATGCATAAAAGGTTATCAAGCAATAACAATAAAATATCAAGAAACATATAAAAATCATCATGAATAATAAAATTATAATCATAATAATAATTATCGTAGATAAAATAATCATCATCAAAATAATAATAAACATAATCATCATAAATTATAACAATTATAATCATAATCATGTTCATGTTAAAGTATAATAAAAATATCAAGATCCTAGGCATGATACTAACAAGATTAATAACAAACCCTAACATGTCACTAAGAAATAAAAATCAAAGCTTTCGCCCTAACATGATACTAGTAATCATAAATATAAGGAAGAACATAAGAAACATCATAGGAATCATAATAAGCATATTTGATATTAAAATTACCCTAGACATGATACTAGGAATATTATAATAACAATGTAAACATGATCAATAAATCAATAAATCATTAAAGTACTTACTTTGATGCTTCGTACCTCTTTCTAATAACAAAATACACACGTTAGTAACTTCAAGGAAAATAATAAACAAACAATTAAATTAAATAATGGAAAGAGAGATTTGGAACCAAACCCTCAGAAATTAAAACTTTCACGTCTAGGGCGAAGGCAACTTCGAATATGGCTAGGTGTTTCTAGATCTTGTGAATGCGGAATTTTGTATGAGAAAACAAAGTTAGAAGAAAAAGAAAAAGAAAATAAGAGAGAAAGAGATGGTGAATGATTAAGAGAGAATTAGAGAATTAATGATTTCGAATGAAAACTGATTGTAGGTGAATGAAAACGGAGTTTTTAATGCGATATTTATAGAGAAAATCAGCCAAAAAAGATAAATTAACAAAACAGAGTCTGGCGCTTAGGTTACAGAGCTGGCGCCAACCCTGGCTAGCTGGCGCCAGGCACCAGCACTAGCGCCAGGCGCCAGGCCTGGGGTTGGACGCCAAGCTTGATTTTAACGCGTTTTCGAAAATCCGATAAGTTTACTGTACTGGAGGATAAAATAATATAATTTCTTCGAAAATGCTATTTGATTTTGATTAAAACTCTGAAAAGTCAACAAAGTCAACTTATCAATGCTAATTGAATTAGGAATGAAAAGAACCTTCTAGAGGAATCTAGAAGACTAAAACCATTTCTAATTGCATTAGGAATGATAAATCATATTAGGCCCTCCCCTAGATCATTGGGCCGCACATAAAGCTCAAACCGGGCCCAGTTTAGTAAATTGGCCATAACTTCATCAATATTCATCGGAATTGGGCTTATAATATATCGTTGGAAAGTTCTTTGCAAGCCCCATCCAACTACACCACTATTGGACCCATATCATGGACCAACCAAACTGGATTGACTGTTTTCTTAAAAATAAAGTTTTCAAAAACAGAGAGAAGAGAAAAGAAATAAAAACTTTCCGCAACACTAGACTTTCCACACTTTCGTTTCATTCGATTATGATTCGACGTGAAAGGTACTCATCAGTGGGTTTGGTTTTGGGGAGACACAAATGGGTGTCTACAGAAGCCCCCACTTTGACTGAGTTTGGAGAAACGCCAGTTTCGAAAATAAAAGTCAAAGTATCGAAAGGGACGGAGAATGATTCAAAACGTTCTGCGATCCTAAACCATTCTTGTAACGGCGATACCTGCAAAACTAGCATTAGTTCAACAGATAAAAGAGTTAAGAAATGCATATCTTGCACCGTTGAGCACACGTCTCTGAAAGTAACCAAATTTTTTGATGACCTCCTGCAAGATAGAGAATGCCATCCTGCTTGAAAACTGCTACGCCTGTAACTGCTTCACATTTTGAAGATTGCTTCGCCTGAAACGATCCTCCTCCGCATTGATAATATTCCACATCCTAGGGAATACCATCGAAGAATATTTCTCTTGAAACATTCTATATCCGCATTGATAATATTCCACATCCTAGGGAACACCATCGAAGATTATTTCTCTTGAAATAATCCTCATCCGCATTGATAATATTCTACATCCTAGGGAATACTATCAAAGATAACTTCGCCCGAAAGTACCTCCAGTTGTTCGTGACAACTCTCCGCAAGCTAGGGAACGTTGTCGAAGATATCTTCTCTTGAAGTCATCCTTATTTGATGCGATAATTTTCCAAAGGAAATTATCGAAGATCCACGCTTGTCGATCTTTAAAAGTTCGCCTGAACTTTGCTTCCGCTATGCCTGTACGTCGGCGCTTCCGTTGCTCTAAACGTGTATGTCGGTGCCCTTTTTCTTTTAAACCTATATGTCGAGGCCTTTTGCTAATGAGCCAACGCTTAGGCGCTTTAAGCTAAGTGAGACGATCTCCTATCAGGTCGATCACTTTATGTAATCAAGCCGATTACTAAATCATGTCAAATTTCTCATAGGGGCTAACTGGCGTACCAAGGAACCCAAAAATAAGTTGCAGAAGGCTAGCACAACCTCATCAGGTTGCTGGATGCTTTGGCGTCGCCGAAAAACCATCAGCGCCTGCTATTTGGTGTTAGCGCCAGGCGTTGATGTTGGCGCCAGGCGCCAAGCCTAATTTATGACGCCAATGCATAGGGACTGGCGACAGCACGGGATATCCCTTAAATACCCCTTTCCTCTTCATTTTGTTGCTCAACTTCAATTGCTCATTGCTTGCTCGTTTCTCAACCGAATTCGCTCAAATTTGTTGCAAATCAAAGCTCTTCTCATCTATTTTCCTTATCTATGTAAGTTTTCTTCAAACTCACATCAGCTTTCATGAATTCTTGGCATGTTTATTCACGAATTTCATGAAAATTCGAAATTGATAAGGCTTAATTTGCTTTGTTTGTCAAGTTTTATGCCATGAATTTGCTTGATTATGTTTGTATATTGCCTTGGGAGTAATTTGAGACCTGTTTGACTCAATTTGGTGAAGAAATGAGCAATTTGCCATTGTTGGACCTCTTAAGGTTGTGAAGAACAATGTGACTCGTTCTTGATGTTCTTGCTTGCAATTATTGTCCAATTTGTCACAATAATTACTATAGTATTGCAAGAAATTGTTTGATTGCTTGAAAGAAATGCTGTCATGCTCAATTTTAATTTGTGCTCTGTTTTAGTACTACGTACTCTATTTTTCGCGAACATAGTATCATGCGGCTAGGCGAACCTTAGATACTATAGAACCTTAATTCATGATAATTCTGCACAATGTAGCATGGCTAGACAGCGAGGCTCGGATTCACGGTCCCGAAAACACTCGACGGGAGCATGAGCCCGTAGAGGACGACGCCACGCCGTCCACTTCACTCGGTCGGCTTTCGGAGTGGGACGAGCGGACTCTGTTCTTCGCCCCTGTCCACCACATTTCCGAGAGGGTGAGACAGGGTACCGAGCCCGGGAGGACACGGCATCACGGCTCTGGTTGTGACGGTTTAGGCGATTTATACAGGATGCACATCGCTAGGGATCCCGGGACGAGGCTCCTATGGGAGTCTTGCGGGCTAGCTACTCTATTTGAGACCTCCGAGGCTATGGTCGCCTCCAGCGGGGGTCATCACATAGTGCGCGCTTTGGTGGAGTTCTTCTGGGACACCACCAACACCTTTCATTTCCCTTAGGGCGAGATGATGGTCACCCCTACGGACTTTAGTCTCATCACAGGACTGGAGTTCACTTTTGTGCCACTGTCGTTTGACGGTGGGATTGACGTCTTCTCTTCAGAGGTCGAGGAGTTGTTGGGGCCGATCACTATTCGGGCCCGAGCTGAGGTTGAGGCGACTCAATTCAGTGCTAGGGGAATTCACCGCTCGACGCTGGCAGCGGTTCTTGACGACGATGCGACCACCCGAGAGCAGCGGGTGCGCATCTTTGTGTTAATGTTGTTGTTAGGGACATTCTCTCCTAACAAGGGTAGTAGGGCATTGTTTTACTACCTTCCTGCTGTCCGTGATCTCCAGCGGATCGGGACTTATGACTGGGCCAGCTTGGCCTATGCTGACTTCGTTCGTGCGCTCAGGGACTCGTGTTGTCACCGGTCCTTTTGGACGAACGTCACTCTGTCTACTTTTTGGAAGGTCGTAGAGCTAAACATTATTCCCTATAAAGTTTAGCCCTACATATTAGTTAGCATTCACTCACACTTTTAACTCCTTGTAGATCTGGTTCTACGAGTATTTTCCTTCTGTTGCGCCGGCAAGACCATCGCCGAGGGGATTTCCAGTGAGCACCTCTTGGGGCGGCCACCATGTGGACATGTCTACTGCACGTGTCCGGAGCTGGATCACCTCGGTATGACTTTTATCATTTATCTTGCTTTTCCGCGATGTTTTAAATATATTCTTGCCTGATTGATGCTTTTTATAGGGACCTGAGGTGGTATACCGACCGTGGGGCGGTTGGACAGTCCCTGGATTAGCCGCACAGTACTCTGCTAAGCGTCGCTATTTCCTAGGGACCTATGGAGCGGTCGCGTACTTAGGAGAGAGGGTCGCTAGACAGCACTCTTCTGATGTCTTCGTCGTTCCTGCCACTCCACCACGTCATATGTTCAACGAGGCGCGGTTGTCGAGCATGTATGAGGGAGCTGGTACCCCTTCGGGGTCCCATGTGATCCTAGGGCGGTGTTATGCTGAGGAGCTACTACCTTTGTTAGCTCCAGCCCCTGTACCGGCTGAGGATGTGAGGGTAAGATTCTTAGCTTTTTATTTTTCACTAAGTAGCCCCCAAGTAATGCTTTACTGATTTTTTCTTCTTTATCAGGATGGTGCTGCTGAGTTCGTGCCACCCCGTATGTCTATCAACTACCAGGGGATGTACGGGCCGATCGAGGAGATGATTTCTCCAGCTCCCGAGGGCGAGCGCTTCGTAGAGCGGTCGATTCCTCGCCACCAGACTCGAGTAAGCCTAGTTTTTTCAGAATTTTGTGTTCATATATCATGCATTTTTACTGACTTATTTTTCTGAAAGTTTTCACGCGAGGTGGTTTCGGCTATGGCACGATGCATAGATGCCTTCCGGAGCCAGCTCGTCCGGATGAGGAACGCGGCCATTTATCGTCGGGATGATGTCGTCCGAGAGGTAGCCTTTCTTTACTTATTATTTTTGCATTGCTACTTCAATCTTTTTTTCTGATTTAACTCTTTTTTCAGGGCCAGCCTATTGCTTCTCACACCCGCAAGAGACCTGAGGGGCAGAGGGATCCAGCGAGGTCTAGCTCGAGACGTCGTCGCACTTCGTCAGGGGGTAGAGGAAGTCGCTCTGAGGCTGCTCGAGCCGACGTTGCAGAGGGCTCGGGATCTTCTTCTGAGGGTGGTCACACTGCACCGGTAGGAGAGGCTACCTTGGCTTTCAGAGGTGGTGGGATGTACGAGGTGGGCTCGTCATCGCAGCAGCCTCCGCGGCCTCAACCTCTGGTTGATCCTGGCTGGAGTGGTTCTATCTTGAGTCTTCCTCCTCCTACGGAGACTGGAGATGGTGCTGGAGCTGGAGCTGGAGCTAGTGGAGAGGTGACTCCTCGTACGGCGTAATTTTACAACATGATGGGCCTACGTACTCCGGCGCCGTAGTTTGTTCCTGTATATATTTTATCTTGACTTTTTTATAGAACTTTGCCTTTGACTAATTATTTAGACACATTTTGTATTATTATGAATTTATTTATTGTTGTGTGTATGTTTGTGTGTGCAAGAAAAGTGTGACAACAATTTTGCGCAAGAATTCTGTCATTTTTATTATTGATGGAGGGTATCCGACTCTCTCCTTCAAAAAAAAATAAAAAAGGAAAAAAATCAAATAGAATGTCGGGTGTTTGGAATTTAAAATAAAGTCCAAAAAGAATAATATAAATTAAAAAAAAATAATAGCTATATTTAATTAATTAAGAAGAGGATAAAAAAAGGATGTTTATGAGAATTCAACGGAGTCATAAAGTCATTAACCGACTCGAGTTTAATATTAAAAACGCAAGCTGAGCACTCGCGGCTGTCTTGGTGACTTGGCGCAAGCTGGCGCCACACTATGGCGCGTTGCACCAGGCGCTACACTTAGCGTGTGGCGCCAAGCTCTGGCGGTTGGCGCTAATCACGGGTGTTTGATGCTAATTGACGCTGACTCCGTGTTTCATTGTGATTAAAACTCTTCGCAATTTGTGCATAAATAGCCTCCTGTCCAGCCGATTCCTCTCATAATTCCAGCGAATAAAATTATTCTCTTCTTTAGAAAAAATAATAATCATGTCTTTAGCCACTAAAACCTTCACCCAATACACTCATGAATGGTGTCGATCTCTTAATGCTAGAGATAGAAAAGAATTAGATTTATTTCACTTGGGGGGAATTATGGCATCACAGGGGTAGATCTAGACCTAGACTTCATACATACTGCTCTAGAATTTTGGAATGTTCATACTCATTGTTTCATAATAGGGTATGATGAGATTAGCCCTTTGCCAGAGAAATTTTGTGCTATTTTAGGCTTCCCTGCAATAGACCTCGTAGTAATCCCTAGAGTAGATGCATACTAATATAAGGATTTTGAGCGCTTCTTTAATTTAAAGGAAAGGGATTTATCAAAAATAGTGAATGGCAACATAGTTAATTTGAAAGAATTCGCACGCCATTATTTTGATAAACCTCTTTCTGAATCTTTTCATATATACAGAAGAAGGGCGTTCTTATTTTGCATGCTCAATAAATTTTTTCATAGTAGTAGTAAAAATAATGAGGGTGAATCAATTATAACCACCGTTTTAGAACAAATTGAATCAGGAAGAAATCCAATGCCATTAATAGTTGGAGAGACTATGATTAGTCTAGATGAATTGAAAAGGGAGCCAAAAGCGCCTTTTCGCGGTTCTCCAATTTTATTACAGGTAGAAAAATAATATTTTTAATTAAAGAAATAAAAAAATATATTTTTGTATTGTAATAATTTATTTGCATTGCAACTTTTTACAGATGTGGCTAATGGAGAGGCTAGGATTAATTAGCCCTCCGGACGACATTGAAAAATATACTCCCAATTGCTTCGTGAGAAGGAAGAAGCGCATCCCTAAAATTGGGCGCCATGGGAGGAGAAAAGTATTTGAATCACGTGATTTTGCTATCAAGGGGGTCGTCCCATGGTGGAAAATAGAAAGGATGGTTGGTGTTAACAAGCAACCTTTCTGCCTTCTTCCAAGCTTGTCTCGTGTTACTTATTATTGCCCCTACAGGGTAAAAAAACAGTACGACAAACTTTCAGAGACGTGTTAGGGTCTGAACCAGTGGAGTCGCCAAAAACTTTAGGGAATAATTTCAAGCCTTAAAATCCCACTAGCTTAAACCCCACTGTGATCATACACTAAAGTACGGTGGCGTCCAAAAGGGAAGAAGATAGAGCAAAAGAGTCGCCAAAAAGTTTTTTTAGGAACTGGTAAACCGTTCACGAGGTGAAGGTTACACCCCTTAACGATCCAAGAGATCGTCAACTCCATAAGGTCATGAACCAAATAAGGGTTCGGGGATGAAGGTACAAATCCAACCTAAAAGAGATTGAACCTACCCTAATAATAGGCCTCTACTTTATTCTGATCGTATTCATGTGCGCTTTCTGATTAACATGCAATAAATAGGATTAACCCTAAAACTGTTTATCTATGTTGGTTGAATATTAATGCACAAATAAACTATTATTGGCGAACACTTGAATTATAATCACAATTAACCCTAACAAGATTATTAATTATCTTATGAAGCGTGATTACAAGTACAAATTCCTTTTAATCATGTAATAAAAGATGTGATCAATCAATAAATAAAATAAGCATCAAGCAACATAATAATAAATAATCATCATCAAAATAATAATCATAATATTCATAATCATCATAAATTATAACAATTATAATCATAATCATGTTCATGTTAATATTAAAGCATAATAATAGCAAGATCGTAGGCATGATACTAACAAGATTAATAACAAACCCTAGCATGTCACTAAGCAATAAAAATCAAATCTTTAACCCTAACATGATACTAGCAATCATAAATATTAGGAAGAACATAGGAAGCATCGCAGGAATCATATTCAATATTAAAATTACCCTAGACATGATACTAGGAATATCATAATAACAATGTAAACATGATTTCTTCATCATAATATCAATAAATCAATAAAGTACTTACTTTGATGCCTCGTACCTCTTTCTAATAACAAAATACACACGTTAGTAACTTCAAGGAAAAAAATAAACAAAACAATTAAATTAAATAATTGAAATAGAGATCTGGGACCAAACCCTCAGAAATTAAACCTTTCACGTCTAGGGCGAAGGCAACTTCGAATATGGCTAGGTGTTTTCTAGATCTTGTGAATGCTGAATTTTGTATGAGAAAACCAAGTTTAGGAGGAGATGAATGATAGAATTAAAAGAATGCTGATGAATGTTGATGAAAGGTGAGAATTGATGAATCTGAATGAATCTTGGTGATTATTGGTGAATGAAAACGGAGTTTTTAATACGTTATTTATAGAGAAAATCAACCAAAAAGATAAAATATCAAAACAGAGCACTTGGCGCACGCAAAACGAGGTTGGTGCACGCTAAACAGAGCTGGCGCCAGCACCAGCTAATTGGCACCAGGCGCCAATGGCTAGCACTAGGCGCCAATGGCTGGCGCCAGGCCTGGTTCTAGGCGCTGATTTCAGAAATTCACACGTTTTTGTTTTTATCATATCTTTTTATCCGGAATTCCGAATAAGGCATATAATATTTTGTTGGAAAGCTCTTAAATTTTACTTTCAAACCCAATTAGAATCAGATTAAAATATTATGTAGATAAAACAATATGGCAAAAATAGTGGAAGGGTGTCAGTTTTTAATAAAGTTTCATGTCTCATTCATATCTTTTTCGTTATAACTCGGATTTAATATTATAATATATCATTGGAAAGATAATTTCAAGATCTATCCAAACATATAAAATTTGGATAAATATTATGAGGTACAAAAATAAAATCTGAATATATTCCACTTCGTAAAAAACAAGGATTCTTAACAGGAGTAGTTTTATTCAATTTCAAAGTCTTTAAAATGTAATTATCAATCCTAACTCCATTAGGATTTAAAAGAACCTTCTAGAGTATTCTAAAAGTCTATAATCAATCCTAATAGCTTTAGAAATGATAATTAATAATAGGCCCTCCTCTAGATCATTGGGCCGCATATAAAAACCAAATCAGGCCCAGTTTGGTATTTTGGCCATAACTTCCTCATTTTTCAAATGAATGGGTCTTATAATATATCGTTGGAAAGGTCTTTCCAAGCCCCATTCAACTATACTACTATTGGACCCATATCATGGACCAACTAAACTGGATTGGCTGTTTTCTTAAAATAAGTTTTCAAAAACAGAGAGAAGAGAAAAGAAAATTAAAACTTTCCGCAACACTAGACTTTCAACACTTTCGCTTCATTCGATTATGATTCGACGCGAAAGGTACTCATCACTGGGTTTGGTTTTGGGGAGACACAAATGGGTGTCTACAGAAGCCCCCACTTTGACTGAGTTTGGAGAAACGCAAGTTTTGAAAACGAAAGTCAAAGTATCGATAGGGACGGAGAATGACACAGAACGTTCTGCGATCCTAAATCACTCTAGTAACGCCGGTACCTACAAAACTAGCATTAGTTAAACAGATAAAAGAGTTAAGAAACGCGTATCTTGCACCGTCGAGCACACGTCTCTGAAAGTAACCGATTGTTTTGACGACCGCCTGCAAGATAGAGAATGCCATCCCGCTTGAAAACCGCTACGCCTGTAACTGCTTCCAAATTTGGAAGATTGCTTCGCCTGAAACGATCCTCCTCCGCTATGATAATATTCCAAATCCAAGGGAATACCTTCGAAGATTATTACTCTTGAAACAATATCCATCCGCATCGATAATATTCCACATCCAAGGGAATACTATCGAAGATTATTCCTCTTGAAACAATTTTCAGTTGCTTTTTGACAACTTTTCGCAAGCTAGGGAATGCTGTCTTGCTGCTTCGATGTTCACTCGTCTCTGAACAAAGAGCATCTTTTTCCGCTGTGATAGTCTTCGAAAAGATCACTGCTTCTTAATGCTTGCTATGCCAGTATGTCGGCGCTTTGCTTCTTGTGAACCAGTATGTCGGTGCTTTTGCTGTGATGACAAACCTCTTTTCTTTGGGAATAGTTGCCAACACAACTCTTGTATGATGTATGACAATCCGATTTAGGGAAAGTTGTCAATGCTTCTTAACAATCCATCCTTGGAAATGTTGCCACGATGAAGCGACAATCATTATCTCGAAAAACTTGCCAAAATCCAATTTTTGGAAAAGTTGCCAATGTTTTGTAACAATCTTTCATAAGAACTTTGCTACAATCGACAATCCACATCTTGGAATATAACTCTTGAAATCAATCCACCTTGGAATTTTGCTAACGCCATGTGACAATCCTTTTGGGAAAATATTGCCACTATTGACAATCCGCGTCTTGGAACATTTGTAAAAAAGAGTCAACCGACAATCCACTTCGAGAAAATTTGCCACTTATTGAAATGAATGACAATCCACGTTGAGGAGCCTTTGCCGATATTTATGATAAGTAGAGACCTACAACAATACTTTGGGAAATTTTGCCATAGGGAAATGGGTGGATGACAATCCAATCTGGGAAAACTTGCCAGCGATCTATGAATGTATGACAATCCGAACTTGGAAAAACTTGCCAATAAAGAAGGAGCACGACAATCCACGCTTGGAAACTTTGCCAGAGATGACAATCCAATCTTGGAAAAATTGTCGTTGAAGAAGAATGCGCGACGATCCATTTTTGGAAATATTGCCAGTTGGGGATGACAATCCAATTTTCGGAAAACTTTATCGTTTAATAAGAATGCGCGACAATCCATATTTGGAAATATTGTCGTTTAAGTGCTTGCTTTTGAACCGATGCTTTGGTGCTTGTAATGAGCCAATACTTAGGCGCTTAAGCTAAGTGAGACGATCTTTCTTCAGGTCGATCACTTAGACTGTAATCAAATCGACTACTTAATCATGTTAAATTACTTATAGGGGCAAACTGGCGTACCAAGGAACCCGAAATTGTTGTTCTGTCGCTGCTGGAATATCTCTAGAGTAGGGTCTTCCCTATTCTGCTGCACCTGTATTTATTTTTGACTATAGAACTTTGCCAAATTCTTTAATCATCTTAGGGTTGACCTAAGGATTAACGTCGCTTGACTCATCGACTTCACACGACTCAAGGTATAAACTTGACTCGATATGATTGACTGACTCGAGGTTGACTCGACTCAAAGTGAAATGACACGTGTGACTCGTGACCCGTGTGTGCATAGTGTTGGCTCAAATCAAAGTGATATGACACGACATGCCTCAATGTGTAAATGACTCGTGTGTGCATTGTATTATGATCGTGCGACTCGAAAATGCAAGAAAACAAAAATTTTCCGTCATTTTTGTGGAGGGTACCGACTTTCTCCCGAAAAAGAAAGACATGAAAAGGAATCGAAGTGAAGTTTGAAGATGCATGTTGAATGAGCTTAGTCAAATGTCGTTTGATGCTATCTCTCAAGGTGCAAGGATTAACCCATCCTAGGCTATCTCAACTGTTGACTCCATGATGAAAGTATTTGGGTAACTTAGGCACGGAGGCTAAGCACTTCATACTTTGTGATGCAATGATGATTATGATTGATGAGTGATGTTGATAAGGCATGCTTCAGTGGTGTGTTAAGATTTCATGACAAAGGGTTCCTAAAGGGAAATTATATTTGGTCATGTATCTGTGTAGTGTGTGATAGTGACACTAAAGCTAGGCCACAAGAGCTAAGTGTGTGGAAAAATATATTATTGAAAAGAGTCAAATGATGGTGACTCTCAGGCTAGGTAAGCTAATGATATAGGGATCAAGCCCCCAAGTCTAGCTCTAAGTGAATAGGGATGAGCATTGGAGATCCCTTGATATGATCATGGTGTAAGTGTGAGAATGTGAATATGAATGCATGTTTATTACGGCCGCACCTCGATGTGAGGTTGCCTACGTATCCGTTAGGAATCAGGCCGAACGTAGCTCTAGCCGAACCTCGCACAAGTGTGTATACCTCAAAAAGGTCTTTTTAAGGGTTATAACGTGGTTTGGCTAAAGGTTATAGAAAAAAGGGGATAAAGGCTCAAGACCCTAGATAAGCCCCCAAGGTGTGCAACTTCGCTTTTGAATCTTTATATTTTTATGCTTGAGGATTTTAACTCTTTTTTAGCTCTCTTTTATCTTTTACTTTAGCATCTATTTTATTTTTATAAGTGTGGGCAATCCCAATCATGCGGTCTATCACTCACTTGGCATTCATGTTTCTCAGGCACGGTACCGAGCACTCGATAAGAGACGCAATCTGAGACGTGTTCTTATCGAAGATATTTTCATATCAAAGACATTGGAACACTTGCCCTTTTGTACACTTTTATTTATTTTTGCTATTTTAATCTTTTGAATTAACTCAAGCCTTTTTTAGAATTGCATAAGTTAACACACCATCCCATCCCAAGGTTAGGTAAATATAGGTTGAAAAAAGAAAGGTCTATCGTTAGACGAGGCTCAAAGTGGTTTATGAAGAAAGGATTGTTAATTTGAAGGGTGAAATGAGATATGATGTGGCTACAAGGGTGCCTCAAATCATTGGTATACCTTATGCTTAGCTCGACATGGATTTTTTTTTTTTTTTTTTTTAATGCAATGCAATGTGATGATCATATATAAGGAAATAAATGTTCATTTTATTAAAGAAAAAGAAAGAATCTACAAAATTAATCTAAGGGAAAAGAAAAGGTGCCTATGCTAGAATTATTGGGAAAAGGAAATAATGAAAAAGAAAATAGAAAAAGTGGTCATGAAATCTTGTCGTTGAAGCTCGCCTCTTGTCTTGTGTTGTTTCATCATTACCCTCATTTTTTGTTTCCTTTGGACTCATCATATATATATATATATATATATATATATATATATATATTTTTTTTTTCTGGCGGTAAATAATTTTCTGCATTGGAATTTGCAGGGTAAAAAGATATGCAGGAGGTCGTCAAAACATCGGTTACTTACAGAGACGTTTGCTCGACGGTGCAAGATACGCGTTTCTAAACTCTTTTATCTGTTTAACTAACGCTAGTTTGCAGGTATCGGCGTTACAGGAGTGATTTAGGATCGTAGAACGTTCTGATTCATTCTCTGTCCCTATCGCTACTTTGACTTTTGTTTTCGAAACTCGCGTTTTTCCAAACTCAGTCAAAGTGGGGGCTTCTGTAGACACCCATTTGTGTCTCCCCAAAACCAAACCCAGTGATGAGTACCTTTCACGTCGAATCATAATCGAATGAAGCGAAAGTGTGGAAAGTCTAGTGTTGCAGATAGTTTTAATCTCTTTTCTCTTCTCTCTGTTTTTGAAAACTTTATTTAAAGAAAACAGCCAATCCAGTTTGGTTGGTCCATGATATGGGTCCAATACTGGTGTAGTTGGATGGGGCTTACAAAGACCTTTCCAACGATATATTATAAGCCCAATTCCGATGAATATTTTGTAAGTTATGGCTAATTTACTAAACTGGGCCCGGTTTGAGCTTTATATACGGCCCAATAATCTAGGGGAGGGCCTAATATGATTTATCTTTCCTAATGCAATTAGGAATGGTTTTAGTCTTCTAAATTCTTCTAGAAAGTTCTTTTCATTCCTAATTCAATTAGCATTGATAAATTGACCTTTGTTGACTTTTCAGAGTTTTAATCAAAATCAAATAGCATTTTCGAAGAAATTATATTATTTTATCATCCAGTACGGTAAACTTATCGGATTTTCGAAAACGTGTTAAAATCGAGCTTGGCGTCCAACTCCAGGCCTGACGCTAGTGCTGGTGCCTGGCGCCAGCTAGCTAGGGTTGGCGCCAGCTTTGTTTCCTGAGCGTCAGACTCTGTTTTGTTAATTTATCTTTTTTGGCTGATTTTCTCTATAAATATCGTATTTAAAAACTCCGTTTTCATTCACCAATAATCACCAAGATTCATTCAGATTCATCAATTCTCACCATTCATCAACATTCATTAGCATTGTTTTAATTCTCTCATTCATCTCCTCCTAAACTTGGTTTTCTCATACAAAATTTCGCATTCACAAGATCTAGAAACACCTAGCCATAATCGAAGTTGCCTTCGCCCTAGACGTGAAAGGTTTTATTTATGAGGGTTTGGTCCCAAATCTCTATTTCAATTATTTAATTTAATTGTTTTATTTATTATTTTCCTTGAAGTTACTAACGTGTGTATTTTGTTATTAGAAAGAGGTACGAGGCATCAAAGTAAGTGCTTTATTGGTTTTAATTGATATTATGATGTAGAAATCATGTTTACATTGTTATTATGATATTCCTAGTATCATGTCTAGGGTAATTTTAATATTGAATATGATTGTTACGATGCTTCCTATTTTCTTCCTAATATTTATGATTGTTAGTATCATGTTAGGGCTTTTTAATGCTTAGTGACATGCTAGGGTTTGTTATTAATCTTGTTAGTATCATGCCTAGGATCTTGCTATTATTATGCTTTAATATTAACATGAACATGATTATTATTATAATTATTATAATTTATGATGATTATGAATATTATTATTATTATTTTGATGATGATTAATTATTATTATGTTGCTTGATGCTTATTTTATTTATTGCTTGATCATGCCTTTTATGCATGTTTAAAGGGAATTTGGTACTTGTAATCACACTTAATACGATAATTAATAATCTTGTTATGGTTAATTGTGATTATAATTCAAGTGATCGCCAATAATAGTTTATTTGTGCATTAATATTCAACCAACATTGATAAACAGGTTTAGGGTTAATCCTATTGATTGCATGTTAATCAGAAAGCGCACATGAATACGATCAGAATAAAGTAGAGGCCTATTATTAGGGCAGGTTTAATATCTTTTAGGTTGGATTTGTACCTTCATCCCCGAACCCCTATTTGGTTCAAGACCTTATGGAGTTGACGATCTCTTGGATCGTTAAGGGGTGTAACCTTCACCTCGTGAACGGTTTACAAGTTCCTAAAAAACTTGTTGGCGACTCTTTTGCTCTATCTTCTTCCCTTTTGGACGGCACCGTACTTTAGTGTATGATCACAGTGGGGTTCAAGCTAGTGGGATTAAAGATTGAAATTATTCCCTATAGTTTTTGGCGACTCCACTGGGGAATATTTCTATTTTAATTCTTGTATTTGTTTCGGCAATGATTTAGAATGAGTGGATGAGACTCGAAAAGTTCTAAGTATTTCATGTGCGTAATTTTGATTAACATTATTGTCATATGCATAAAAAAGATCTCATTGGAAAGACCATCCGTAATGAGTTAAAAACATAGGATTTTACACGTAGGAAATTTGAAAAACGTCTTTCACAACTAGGACTGAAATAACACCGGGCGAAACTAGAAAATTTTATCGAGCACAGAAAGCTGCTGAGGCATGTGGGAAGTAGCGTCAGGGGCCAGAGCTTGGCGCCACACTTTTAGCCGTAGCGCCAGACGCTAGTATTGGCGCCAGGCGCTACAGTTAAAAGTTGGCTCCAGTCTCTGTTTGCTGGCGCCAATTTCCCCCAATATTGAGCAAGAAATATGCGTTCTAATTTCGACCGGTTTTTCGTATTGTTTGCTCGATCCTACTTCCTGATTGAATTTTTTCTCACTTTTCTGAAACCCATATGTGTTCTACATATGGATAAAACCCTCTGGGAATTCATGCTCCATCTACCCAATTGAACGCTCCGTGCAACAAAGGGTACATCCGAGATGTTGAATTCACCAAACCATGGAAGCGAGTTTTTTCTAAAACTCGCGGTGTCCCATCCACTCGCGCCAACCCTTCACGGTTAGGCTTCCGCGCGGTGCATCGGGACAATTAACCATGGACCTTTTTTGACTAAACCATATCCCGAACTTTAGAGAACTAGAGCCATGGTTAGGTTGCGAACTCATTGCATCATGTTGTGCCTACTTGACTTATTGTGCATTATTTGTTGTGCATATATATTCTATGTTTCTCTTAACCGTTTGTTGACTTGTGTTGAGACTAAATAAATTAATGACTTAAAGAACTTTGCTTAATTAATTAATTAATTATTTAATTTGAGTCAATAAAGTCTATTTTTTTTTTTAATCGGAATTGACCTAGTACGACTTTAGGCATACCCCAGTTGACTAATAACACCGAAAACAGTCCCAGTTTGAAGCTCCACTATTGGCGCCAAGGTCTGAGCTGTAGCGCCACACTATGGAGTGTAGCGCCTGACGACAGCTCTGTCGTCTGGCGCCAAGCTCCACAGTGTGACGCCAGTCCTGTCGTTTGGCCGACAGTTCGGATTATTAGTCGAGTCATCACCTAGGGTCTAATTAATCAGTCTTCTGTTTAATTCGGTTAATTTTCGCTGTCAATAACACCTAGTCAAGTCATTAATCGAGTCTCAGTCACATAGTCTAGCCACATGGTCATGACACGAGTCTCAACATGTCACCTACACTCACTAGTCTTTGCACACACTTTGAGTATATGTAACCATGACCATGTCTTAGGTTCATGCATGAGTCGGTCCTTCCGTCATTTGAGTTGGAGGGTACATTCTATTCCTAATTCTTCATATCCCTCCATCTAAATTTTCTTCACATTCTATTCCCATCTTTCTTCAATCCCTCCATCCATTGCATGTTGAATAAAGTTTGAGTCAAATAATTAACAACAAGTATCCCCAAATTCCTTTTCCACAGTACTTGGTCAAGGAGAGAAGGACGATTAATCAAGGACAACCTCTTTATTCAGGTCTCGCTTTTTGATAAACCAATTCGTCAAAAGAGGAAGGCTAAGAAGATAATGGCAACTCAAGAAGAAGTCAATGATCTTAAGAACCAACTGGCTAGTGTGACTGAGACACTTAAGCTTCTCGCACTTAGGATCGACGATCCCGTGAAGCAACAACAAATGGACCTCATGCAAGAGAGTTTAAGCAAGTTGTCTAGTGACTACAAGTTTCAAGAGCTTACATCACAAGGGGTCTTGGTGGACAAAGATCTTCTTCCGCAGAAGTTCAATGCCAACGACATCCCAAAATTCAGAGCAATTGACAACCCTTACTTCCATTTAAGAGCATTTGAAACAATAATGAGTATCAAGGGTATTGATAAGAAGGTCTTCCCTTCTCTTTTCTCACTATCACTCGAGACCGTTTGCCAACAATGGTTCTTTTCTCTCTAGAAAGAAAAGACCTCTACCTGGAAGTCTATAGCAAATGCTTTCGTCGATAGGTACAAGTGCAACATTCAAGTCGAGACTGACCATAGAGAACTTGAAATCCTCAAACAGAAAGAGAATGAAGGCTTCACCTCTTTCTTTAACAAGTGGAGAGAAACCTCAGCTAAAATGATTGAGGTCCCCACCGAAAAGGAGTGTGTGAGAATGTTTGTCAAGAATCTCCAAGAAAAGTATTCAAAGCATTTAAAATATCAACACAACTTGAATACTTTCAAGGCCGTTTATGACATCGGAATTGAAATCGAAGACGACCTCGCAAAGCAAAAAGCTACTAACAATAGTAACCACGGTGGCTGGAAAGGAAAGAAGAATGACAATCCTTCTTCTTCCGAAAACGCTCACTCTAGTAATAATGTTAGTACCTTTGACCATAATGGTGTCTTAGCCATGGACAATCAAGGATTTAAAAGGAAACCCAGGCGAGAGTTCACACCCATTGGAATGACCTACGATGCTGTTTTCGATCGTCTCTATGATCGAGGATTAATCAAACCTATTGGCCCTACCGAGGATCCAACACCAGAAAATCGGTCTTTGAGGTGGAATCCAAACTCCTATTGCAATTACCATCGAGGAAACGGTCATAGCACTGATGAATGCTACAGGTTTCAAAACCTCATTTAAGATCTCATAGAGGCAAATAAGATCCCATTGCCTCTAGCTAGCGAGAAGACTGGGTGATGATGAGGGGAATGACGCAAGACAAGAGACGAGCTTCAACGACAAGATTTCGTGACCTCTTTTTTCTTTTTCATTTTTTCCCTTTCCCCAATAAGTCTAGCATAGGCACCTTTTTATTCTCCTTAGATTTATTTTTTTAGGATCATTATTTATTTTCTTTTAATAAAAATGAGCATTTATTTTCTTGCATATGATCATTGCATCGTTAAAAAAAAATAAAATAAAAAATAAATTCATGTCGAATTAAGCGCAAGGTATACCAATGATTTGAGGCACCCTTTGTAGCCACATCATATCTCATTTCACCCTTCAATTATACATCCTTTCTTCATAAACCACTTTGAGCCTTGTCTAACGTTAGACCTTTCTTTTTTCAACCTACATCTACCTAACCTTGGGATGGGATGGTATGTAACTTATGTAATTTTTCAAAGAATGAAAGCTTGAGTAAATTCAAAAGATTAAAATAGCAAAAATAGCAAAAAATAAATAAAAGTGTACAAAAGGGCAAGTGTTCCAATGTCTTTGATATGAAAATATTTTCGATAAGAACATGTCTCAAATTGCGTCTCTTATCGAGTGCTCGGTACCGTGCCTGAGAAACATGAATGCCAAGTGAGTGATAGACCGCATGATCGGGATTGCCCACACTTATTAAAATAAAATAAATGCTAAAGCAAAAAGAGCTAAAAAAGAGTAGGAACTCAAGCATAAAAATACAAAGATTCAAAAGCAAGGTTACACACCTTGGGGGCTTATCTAGGACCTTGAGCCTTTATCCCCTTCTTCTATAACCTTTAGCCTAACCACGTTACAACCCTTAAAAGACCTTTTTGAGGTATACACACTTGTGCGAGGTTCGGCTAGAGCTATGTTCGGCCTGATTCCTAACGGATACGTAGGCAACCTCACATCGAGGTGCGGCTGTAATAAACATGCATTTACATTCACATTCACACACTTACACCATGATCATATCAAGGGATCTCCTATGCTCATCTCTTTTCATTTAGACCTAGACTTAGGGGCTTGATCCCTACATCATTAGCTTACCTAGCCTAAGAGTCACCACCCTTTGACTCTTTTCAATATATTTTTCCACACACTTAGCCCTTGCGGCCTAAATTTAGTATCATTTTCACACACATCACAGATACATGACCAAATATACTTCCCTTAGGAACCCTTTGTCATGGAATCTTAACACAACGTTGAAGCATGCCTTGTCATATCAACATCGCTCATCAATCATAATCATCATTGCATCACGAAGTATGAAGTGCTTAGCCTCCGTGCCTAAGTTACCTAAATGGTTTCATCATTGAGTCAACAGTTGAGATAGCCTAGGATGGATTTATCCTTGCACCTTGAGAGATAGTATCAAATAACATTTGACTAAGCATATTCAACATGCATCTTCAAACTTTCGATTCTTTTTCACGTCTTACTTTTTCAGGAGAAAGTCGGTACCCTCCACAAAAATAAATGACGGAAATTTTTTGCTTTTTTTGCATTTTCGAGACGCACGATCACATTAAAATGCACACACGGGTCACGAGTCACACGTGTCATTTCACTTTGAGTCGAGTCAACCTCGAGTCAGTCAATCACATCGAATCAAGTTTATATCTTGAGTCATGTCAAGTCGATGAGTCAAGCAATGCTAAACCTTAGGTCAACCCTAAGATAATTAAAGAGATTGGCAAAGTTCTATAGTCAAAATAAATACAGGTGCAGCGGAACAGGGAATACCCTATCACAACGTTTGGCGACAGAGTTAATTCCTGGCGCCAGAAATATCTCAGCAACGACAGAGCTCGAAGCCTCTCAGAAAGGTGATTTCGACCTCATGCAACAATTTCGGGTTCCTTGGTACGCCAGTTAGCCCTTATAAGCAATTTGATATGATTAGTAGTCAGTTTGATTACAATTGCAATAAGTGATCGACCTGATGAAAGATCGTCTCACTTAGCTTAAGCGCCTAAGTATTGGCTCATTACAAGCACCAAAGCATCAGTTCAAAAGCAAGCACTTAAACGACAATATTTCCAAATATGGATTATCGCGCATTCTTATTAAACGACAAAGTTTTCCAAAAATGGATTGTCGTGCATCTTCTTCATTGACAATTTTTCCAAGATTGGATTGTCATCTCTGGCAAAGTTTCCAAGCGTGGATTGTCGTGCTCCTTCTTTATTGGCAAGTTTTTTCAAGTTCGGATTGTCATACATTCATAGATTGCTGGCAAGTTTTCCGAGATTGGATTGTCATACACCCAGTTCCCTATGGCAAAATTTCCCAAAGGATTGTTGTAGGTCTCTACTCATCATAAATTTCGGCAAAGGTTCCTCAACGTGGATTGTCATAATAAGTGGCAAATTTTCCCAAAGTGAATTGTCGGTCGACTCTTTTTTGCAAAAGTTCCAAGACGCGGATTGTCAATAGTGGCAATATTTCCCCAAAAGGATTGTCGCATAGCGTTTGGCAAATTTCCAAGGTGGATTGCTTTCAAGAGTTATATTCCAAGATGTGGATTGTCGATCATAGCAAAGTTCTTATGAAAGATTGTTACGAAGCATTGACAACTTTTCCCAAAGATTAGACTTTGACAAATTTTCCGAGATACGGATTATCGCTTCATCGTGGCAACATTTCCAAGGATGGATTGTTACGAAGCATTGACAACTTTCCCTAAATCGGATTGTCATACATCATACAAGGGTTGTTTTGGCAACTATTCCCAAAGGAAAAAGAGGATTGTCATCACAGCAAAAGCACCGACATACTGGTTCAAAGCAACGGAAGCACCGACGTACAGGCATAGCGGAAGCAAAGTTCAGGCGAACTTTTAAAGATCGACAGGCGTGGATCTTCGGTAATTTCCTTTGGAAAATTATCGAACCAAATGAGGATGACTTCAAGAGAAAATATCTTCGACAACGTTCCCTAGCTTGCGGAGAGTTGTCGCGGACAACTGGAGGTAATTTCGGGTGAAGTTATCTTCGATGGTATTCCCTAGGATGTGGAATATTATCAGTGCAGATGAGGATTGTTTCAAGAGAAATAATCTTCGATGGTATTCCCTTGGACGTGGAGTACTATCATTGCGGGGAGGATCGTTTCAGGCGAAGCAATCTTCTAATTGGAAGCAGTTACAGGCGTAGCAGTTTTCAAGCAGGATGGCACTCTCTAGCTTGTAAAGGTCATCAAGACAACTAGTTACTTTCAAAGACGTGTGGTCGAAGGTGCAAGATACGCGTTTCTTAACTCTTTTATCTTTTTAACTAATGCTAGTTTTGCAGGTATCGGCGTTACAAGAGTGATTTAGGATCGCAGAACGTTCTGAATCATTCTCCGTCCCTATCGCTACTTTGACTTTTGTTTTCGAAACTTGCGTTTCTCCAAACTCAGTCAAAGTGGGGGCTTCTGTAGACACCCATTTGTGTCACCCCAAAACCAAACCCAATGATGAGTACCTTTCGCGTCGAATCATAATTGAATGAAGCGAAAGTGTGGAAAGTCTAGTGTTGCGGATAGTTTTAATCTTTTTTCTCTTCTCTCTGTTTTTGAAAACTTTATTTTAAGAAATTAGCTAATCCAGTTTGGTTGGTCCATGATATGGGTCCAATAGTGGTGTAGTTGGATGGGGCTTGCAAAGACCTTTTCAACGATATATTATAAGCCCAATTCCGATGAATATTGAGGAAGTTATGGCCAATTTACTAAACTGGGCCCGGTTTGAGCTTTATATACGGCCCAATGATCTAGGGGAGGGCCTAATATGATTTATCATTCCTAATGCAATTAGGAATGGTTTTAGTCTTCTAGATTCTTCTAGAAAGTTCTTTTCATTCCTAATTCATTTAGCATTGATAAATTGACCTTTGTTGACTTTTCAGAGTTTTAATCAAAATCAAATAGCATTTTCGAAGAAATTATATTATTTTATCCTCTAGTACGGTAAACTTATCGGATTTTCGAAAACGTGTTAAAATCGAGCTTGGCGTCCAACTCCAGGCCTTGGCACCTGGAACCAGGCCTGGCGCCTGGCGCTAGTGGTGGTGCTTGGCGCCAGCTAGCCAGGGTTGGCGCCAGCTCTGTTTCCTGAGCGTTAGACTCTGTTTTGTTAATTTATCTTTTTTGGCTGATTTTCTCTATAAATATCGTATTTAAAAACTCCGTTTTCATTCACCAATAATCACCAAGATTCATTCAGATTCATCAATTGTCACCATTCATCAACATTCATTAGCATTCTTTTAATTCTCTCATTCATCTCCTCCTAAACTTGGTTTTCTCATACAAAATTCCGCATTCACAAGATCTAAAAACACCTAGCCATATTCGAAGTTTCCTTCGCCCTAGACGTGAAAGGTTTAATTTCTGAGGGTTTGGTCCCAATTCTCTATTTCAATTATTTAATTTAATTGTTTTGTTTATTATTTTATTTGAAGTTACCAACGTGTGTATTTTGTTATTAGAAAGAGGTACGAGGCATCAAAGTAAGTGCTTTATTGGTTTTAATTGATATTATGATGTAGAAATCATGTCTACATTGTTATTATGATATTCCTAGTATCATGTCTAGGGTAATTTTAATATTGAATATGATTGTTACGATGCTTCCTATTTTCTTCCTAATATTTATGATTGTTAGTATCATGTTAGGGCTTTTTAATGCTTAGTGACATGCTAGGGTTTGTTATTAATCTTGTTAGTATCATGCCTAGGATCTTGCTATTATTATGCTTTAATATTAACATGAACATGATTATAATTATAATTGTTAAAATTTATGATGATTATGAATATTATGATTATTATTTTGATGATGATTATTTATTATTATGTTGCTTGATGCTTATTTTATTTATTGCTTGATCACGCCTTTTATGCAATTTTAAAGGGAATTTGATACTTGTAATCACGCTTAATAAGATAATTAATAATCTTGTTATGGTTAATTGTGATTATAATTCAAGTGATCGCCAATAATAGTTTATTTGTGCATTAATATTCAACCAACATAGATAAACAGGTTTAGGGTTAATCCTATCGATTGCATGTTAATCAGAAAGCGCACATGAATACGATCAGAATAGAGTAGATGCCTATTATTAAGGCAGGTTCAATCTCTTTTACGTTGGATTTGTACCTTCATCCCATAAGGTCTAGAACCAAATAAGGGTTCGGGGATGAAGGTACAAATCCAACCTAAAAGAGATTGAACCTGCCCTAATAATAGTCCTCTACTTTATTCTGATCGTATTCATGTGCGCTTTTTGATTAACATGCAATCAATAGGTTAACCCTAAACCTGTTTAATCTATGTTGGTTGAATTTAATGCACAAATAAATCTATTATTGGTGATCACTTGAATTATAATCATATTAACCCTAACAAGATTATTAATTATCTTATTAAGCGTGATTACAAGTACTAATTCCCTTTAAACATGCAATAAAAGGTGTGATCAAGCAATAAATAATAAATATCAAGCAACATAATAATAAATAATCAATCATTAGAATAAACATGAATAATAATAATCATCATTATAATAATAATAATATTCATAATCATCATAAATTATAACAATTATATTAATAATCAGGTTCATGTTAATATTAAAGCATAATAATAGCAAGATCCTAGGCATGATACTAACAAGATTAATAACAAACCCTAGCATGTCACTATGCAATAAAAATCAAAGTTTTAGCCCTAACATGATACTAGCAATCATAAATATTAGGAAGAATATAGGAAGCATCGCAGGAATCATAATAAGCATATTTGATATTATAACCTTTTCCCTAAACAAGATACTAGGAATATCATATTAACAATATAAACATGATTTCTACATCATATTATCAATTAAAACCATTAAATCACATACTTTGACGCCTCGTACCTCTTTCTAATAACAAAATACACACGTTAGTAATTTCAAGGAAAATAATAATCAAAACAATCAAATTAAATAATTGAAATAGAGATTTGGGACCAAACCCTCAGAAATTAAACCTTTCACGTCTAGGGCGAAGGCAACTTCGAATATGGCTAGGTGTTTCTAGATCTTGCGAATGCGGAATTTTGTATGCAAAAACAAAGTTTTGAAAAGAGAAAGAGAGAGATGATGAATGAGAGAATTAGAAAACCGATTGTCGAAGAATATTCGTGAGAATTGGTGAATGAAAACGGAGTTTTTAATACGTTATTTATAGAGAAAATCAGCCAAATAAATAAAATATCAAAATAGAACACTTGGCGCACGTAAAACAAGGTTGGCGCACACAAAACAAAGCTTGTTCCAGCACCAGCTTTTTGGCGCCAAGCGCCAATGGCTAGCACTTGGCGCCAATGGCTGGCGCCAAGCGCCAGGCCTAGTTCAAGGCGCTGATTTCAGAAATTTACGCGTTTTTGTTTTTATCATATCTTTAGATCCGAAAGTTTTTAATAATGCATATAATATGTCGTTGGAAAGCTCTTTAAAGTTTACTTTCCATCCCAATTAGAATCAGATTAAAATATTTTGTAGATAAAAAGATATGACCAAAATAGTGGAAGGGTGTCAGTTTTGGATAATGTTTCATGTCTTATTCATATATTTTTCGTTATAACTCGGATTTAATATTATAATATATCATTGGAAAAATAATTTCAAGATCTATCTAACCATATAAAATTTGGATAAATATTATGAGGAACGAAAATAAAATCTGAATATATTCCACTTCGTACAAAACAAGGATTCTTAAAATGAGTAGTTTTATTCAATTTCAAACTCTTTAAAACATAATTATCAATCCTAACTCCATTAGGATTTAAAAGAACCTTCTAGAGTATTCTAAAAGACTATAATCAATCATAATAGCTTTAGGAATAATAATTAATAATAGGCCCTCTTCTAGATCATTGGGCCGCATATAAAAACCAAATCGGGCCCAGTTTAGTAAATTGGCCATAACTTCCTCGATATTCCTCGGAATTGGGCTTATAATATATCGTTGGAAAGGTCTTTTCAAACCACATCCAACTACACTATTATTGGATCCATATCATGGACCAACCAAACTGGATTGGCTGTTTTCTTAAAAATAAGTTTTCAAAAACAGAGAGAAGAGAAAAGAAATAAAAACTTTCCGCAACACTAGACTTTCCACACTTTCGTTTCATTCGATTATGATTCGACGTGAAAGGTACTCATCACTGGGTTTGGTTTTGGGGAGACACAAATGGGTGTCTACAGAAGCCCCCACTTTGACTGAGTTTGGAGAAACGTAAGTTTCAAAAACAAAAGTCAAAGTATCGATAGGGACGGAGAATGATTCAGAACGTTCTACGATCCTAAATCAATCTTGCAACGCCGATACCTGCAAAACTAGCATTAGTTAAACAGATAAAAGAGTTAAGAAACGCGTATCTTGCACTGTCGAGCACACGTCTCTCAAAGTAACTGATTGTTGTTTTGATGACCTCCTGCAAGCTAGAGAATGCCATCCCGCTTGAAAACTGCTATGCCTGTAACTGCTTCCAAATTTGGAATATTTCTTTGCCTGAAACGTTCCTTCTCCACTATGATAATATTCCACATCCTAGGGAATACTATCGAAGATTATTTCTCTTGAAACAATCCTCATCCGCATTGACAATATTCCACATCCTAGGGAATACTATCGAAGATTATTTCTCTTGAAACAATCCTCAGTTGTTTGTGACAACTCTTCATAATCCAGGGAATGCCACCTTGTTGCTTCGATGTTCACTCGTCTCTGAACAAAGAGTTTCCTTTGGATATGTCTCCAATTTCCGCTGTGATAGTCTTCGAAAAGATCACTGCTTTTTAATGTTTGCTATGCTAGTATGTCGGCGCTTTGTTGTTTGTGAACCAGTATGTCGGTGCTTTTGCTATGATGACAATCCTCTTTTCTTTGGGAATAGTTGCCAACAAAATTCTTGTATGACATATGACAATCCGATTTAGGGGAAATTGTCAATGCCACGTAACAATCCATCCTTGGAAATGTTGTCACGATGAAGCGACAATCCGTATCTCAGAAATTTTGCCAAAATCCAATCTTGGGAAAAGTTGCCAATGCTTCGTAACAATCTTTCATCAGAACTTTGCTACGATCGTCAATCCACATCTTGGAATATAACTCTTGAAAGCAATCCACCTTGGAAACTTGCCAACGCTATGCGACAATCCTTTTGGGAAAATATTGCCACTATTGACAATCCGCGTCTTGAAACTTTTGCAAGAAAGAGTCGACCGACAATCCACTTCGGGAAAATTTGCCACTTGCTGAAGGCAATCCACGTTGAGGAACTTTTGCCAAAATTTATGATGAGTAGAGACCTACAACAATCCTTTGGGAAATTTTGCCATAGGGAACTAGGTGTATGACAATCCAATCTCGGAAAACTTGCCAACGAGCCGATGAATGTATGACAATCCGAACTTGGAAAAACTTGCCAAACAAAGAAGGAGCACGACAATCCACGCTTGGAAACTTTGCCAGAGATGACAATCCAATCTTGGAAAAATTGTCGTTGAAGAAGATGCACGACAATCCATTTTTGGAAATATTGTCAGTTGGGGATGATAATCCAATTTTTTGGAAAACTTTTTCGTTTAATAAGAATGCACGACAATCCATATTTGGAAACATTGTCGTTTAAGTGCTTGCTTTTAAACCGATGCTTTGGTGCTTGTAATGAGCCAATACTTAGGTGCTTAAGCTAAGTGAGACGATCTTTCATAGGTTGATCACTTTATGTAATCAAGCCGATTACTAAATCATGTCAAATTGCTTATAGGGGCTAACTGGCGTACCAAGGAACCCAAAAATATGTTGCATGAGGTCGAAATCACCTTTCTAAGAAGCTTCGATCTCTGTCGCTGCTGAGATATCTCTGGCGCCAAGAATTGGAGTAGGGCCTTTCCTATTCTGCTGCAGCTGTAATTGTTTTAGACTATAGAAATTTGCCAAATTCTTTTAATTATCTTAGGGTTGACCTAAGGCTTAGCATTGCTTGACTCATCGACTTGACACGACTCAAGGCATAAACTTGACTCACTGTGATTGACTCGAGGTTAACTCGACTCAAAGTGTTTGACACATGTATTAGACTCAAATCAAAGTGATATGACACGACATGACTCAATGTGTACATGACTTGTGTGTGCATTGTAATGTGATCGAGCGACTCGAAAATCCAAAAAGCAAAAACTTTCCGTCATTTTGTGGAGGGTACCGACTTTCTCCCGAAAAAGAAAGACGCGAAAAAAAAGAATCGAAGTGTGAAGATTCATGTTGAATGAGCTTAGTCAAATGTCATTTGATACTATCTCTCAAGGTGCAAGGATTAATCCATCCTAGGCTATCTCAACTGTTGACTCAATGATGAAAGCATTTAGGTAACTTAGGCACGGAGGCTAAGCACTTCATACTTCGTGATGCAATGACGATTATGAGTGATGAGCGATGTCGATATGTGTAGACACCTAAAAATGTCTCCCCAAAACCAAACCCGATGATAAATAACCTTTCACCGCCACTATTGGTCGGGTTTAGTATTTAATCCCAAGAGTGCTTATAAAATCGTATTTTATTAAATTCATACTTTTGAACGGTTCATGGATTAGTCTTGATGTTTGGTGAAAGCATAGTTTAAATTTTAGCCCAAACTTATTAATTAATTTTAAGCCCAAACCTTTTTATATTATTTTATTGTTTTATTATTTATTTTTAGCCCAAACATTTTATTTATTTTTATTTAATTATTTTATTATTTTAGCCCGAATAATAAAAGTCAGAAAAAATCCCGAAATTATCAATCGGCACCTTAAAAGCCGAAAGAAATTAGGGTTAAAAATGAATTTAGACGGAAAAATGGACTGAAAGTTCCCGCGTCACGGCAGACTGCCACCGTGTCACGGGAACCCTTCCCGTCTGACGGTGGGACTTCCCGTGACACGGGAGGTCTGCCGTGACACGGGACGTTCCGTGTCCTTTCCGCGTAAACCCTTAACGCGTTTTTCATTCTGTTTTCTGAAAATTTCCCGCGTCACTCCCAAACTGTACCGTGTCACGGGGAAGTGTACCGTCTGAAGGTACAGTCTGACCGTGTCACGGGATACTTTTTAAGGGTTTTCATCATTTTAGGGTTCCGTGTGCTCCCTCAGCACATTTTCCGTATAAATACCCCCTCATTTCTGATGTACGGGGCAACCAGAATTTTATTATTTTGAATTTCACACTTCTATGCTATTAACCTAAACACTAGCCTACCCTTTTCACATCAAAATTCCTTCTTCAAGCACTCAAAGGAGTCCATATTTTACTCGAGGTTCTGTCCTTAAGCCAAGGCGTGAAAGGTAGAATCGTTTGAGGGTTTGGCCCCAAAATCAACCTTTTTTATTTAATTTAATTTAGTTCTTGTTTTATTATATCCTTGAAGTTACTAACTCGTTTATTATTTTGTAGTTGCAAACAAACAGATTCAAAGTAAGGATCATGCTCTTTTATTATTGTTATTATTTTTCTAACAATATTAAGTTGTTGGAATCCTGATTAAATTGGTTTTTATATTAATGTTTATTCTATTATATTTATTGATCACCATATTGCATGTTTAAAGGGAATATGTAATTGAAAATCACGACAATAAGATAATTTGGACGACCGGTTTAGGATCCTTTTTAATCTTGTTGTTTAATCAAGTGATCACAATATTTTAGAATTATATGTTGCATTAATATTAAACCAATTTAGCCTAATAATAGTTTGGAGCAAATTGAATATTTTGTTTGTATACCTTTGAGATCACAGGAATGCTTTTCAATATAAGAATTGAGTAGAGGCCAATACGGGCGAATGTGACTCCATGACTCACTTCGTACCATCATCCCCGATCCTCCTTTCGTGGTTCCGAACCATATGGAGTTAGTAATCTCATGGATTATGAATGGGGTGTAACCTTCACGGGTCAATCGTTGTTGCCTATCGTTGTCCCTTTATCGTGGTTGCCTTTTATGATCCGTGAACGGTTTACAAGTTCCTTAAAAACTTGTTGGCGGCTCCCTACTTTTTTTTCCCTAATCGTATATGTCAATTCCCATTTGCTATGAGTGCCAAGCATATTCACCACATGCTTTAACGTAGGCGCACTTCGAGCGACGCCTACAATTTGGCGACTCCATTGGGGAGGATTCTTAATTATTTATCGATTTGAGTGATCGGTATTTAATTAAGATGGGTGGATGAGACTTGAAAGATTCTTGAAAAAATATTCCTGTGATTAATTTGGCATTTTTGCATCTGTATAGACGTTTTAACGTCGCATTCAGGTCTATCCCGTAGGAAAAATTGGATAACTTGGTTGCGCGCAAAAGCAAACAGGGCACCAGTCAGATTTTCTGAATGCCGTGTCACGGCAGTCCTAAAATCAGTCCGGTGGCCTATTTTCTTTTCTCACAGTCGACTTCCTTCGATTTTTCTGAAAAAACGTATGTGTTCTACATGCGTCTTAGCCCCGGGGGATTTAAGCTCTATCGACCCAAAAACACTCATGGCAATAAGGGTTCATCCGAGTTATTAAATCCACCCAAACCATGGAGTCGAGTTCGATTTCATCACGAACTCGCGGAGCCGCCCGTTGGCATACACCCTCAAAGGAGGCTGCCTTGCTAACGCGTCCAAACTCTTAACCATGGTACCCTTTTGACACCCAAAGCTTGACCAATAGTTGAACATTGATCTTGACTCAAGGTTGCGAACTTTTTTACATCATCGTGCCTAAATGCTATGTGGTTGTTTGGTGCTAACCCTCATGTGTTTGCTCTTTTGTTTAACCCATGACCGTGGGTTTTTTATTCTCACATAGTAATTAGTACGGACTTAAAATCGATTAAAATCTGAAAAAAATCACAAAACTGACCTGGAACTGCGCACCGTGTCACGGCATTTTCTGTCGTGCCACGGTGAACAGTGCCGTGACACGGGGCTGCCTGCCGTCTGACGGTAGACTGCACCGTGTCACGACAGCCTGCACCGTGACACGGTGCCCAGGAAAGTGTCCTGTCAGTCTTTTTCTCGATTTTTGTGCGAATACTGTGTCCAGTTTTGTGTCGTGTCTAGCTATACGGTCAAAACACGCGTCTATAACCTCACCTAATCACTCACATATCGTGTTCACACACTTTTTTCTTTAGTCGTGCACCACTTTTTGACTGTATTTTAGGGAAGTCTCGTTTTTGTGTCGTTTTTTTTTTTTCGGAGTAAGTCGGATGGTATCCTCCCATGTTTTAAAAAAAAATATATATATATAATAAGTAGAGTTTCAAAATTATAGATTTTTAATTAAAAAAATTTCTTTTAATCCGGATAGGTTAAGGTTAAGTTTGGTCATTAAAGGTGTGTTTGTTTCGGTGTCGCAGCGCTTGGGCAAGAAGCAAGGGTAGATTGTTACGGTTCGAGTCCATACCTCAACAACCTCTTATACCAAAGAGGCGTACAAGAAAACCACCTCAATCATCTCCACAAGATCCATCTCCAGTCTACTTTCAACCAATGGCCACTAAGGAAGACATTGAGAACCTTAACAGGACCATCGAAAGATTGTCTTACATGATGCAGACACTCACCACTAGAGTCAGCACTGTAGATCAAGACAATCAAAACAGTGTCACTACTGCTGCGATGGACAAAATCAAGGAACAGATGAGCAATATTTCCGAAGAGTTCACTTGTGTGGAACAGCCTGTCACCTCCTCGTCCATAAGAGAGAAGCTTCCCGAGAAGTTTTCCACTGCTGATATTCCCAAATTCAAGCCTACTGATAATTCGCTTTTCCATTTGAAGGCTTTTTCCGCAACTATGGCTCTTAAGGGAGTAGATGTGACACTCTTCCCTACAGTGTTTCCTCTTTCCTTAGAGCATGCCTGTCAGCAGTGGTTCTATTCTCTGGAATCCAAGCATGTCGCGACCTGGGAGGATGTTGCTGAAAGCTTTTTGAATCGGTACAAGTGTAACATCCAGGCCAAGACTTCTGAACGTGAACTCTCCATTCTCAAACAGAAAGAGAATGAAGTCTTCACCACTTACTTAAGCAGGTGGAGAGAACAACTGCGCTCTTGGTGGATCCTCCCAAGGAGAAAGAAATGGTTCGCTTGTTTATTGCCAATCTGACTCATAAATACAAGCAACACTTGAAGTTTCTGCCTTTAAGTACCTTTGAAGCTGTATATGATATTGGAATCAATATCTAAGATGAACTGATGAAGTCTGTTGGTAGTAACAATAACAACAGTACTTGGAAAAACAAGAAGAACGACACTCCTTCTTCTTCGTCTTCTAAGCCCAATAATGCTACCAACAATATCAACATCAATGATGTGCTGGCCCTTAATGCTCCTCCTCAAAGATTCCAAAGGCAAAGGAGGGTTTATACGCCTTTGGGAATGACTTATGATGCTGCTTATGACCGTCTTCATGGTTAGGGACTGATTATGCCAATCAGACCATTTCCAGAACCTCGACCTAAGAATAGGACCGCTAGCTATGACCCCAATGCTTATTGCAAGTATCATCAAGGCAAGGGTCATAACACTGAGAAGTGTTGGAGGCTGAAAGATGCAATCCAAGACCTGATTGATGCTAACCAACTTCCTGTCCCTCCAGGGGGCAAGAAGCCTAACATTCAAACAGGTCCTCTTTCTGATGCTTTGGCTATCATGGGAGATGAAGTCTCCTTTGATCCGTCAATACTGATTCAACCTGCGAATGAACCTCTGCCGGAAGTTGTATTTATCTCAAGCACTGAAGAAGTGAATGGGATCTGGGATAGTGATGATGAAGACGTCTATCTCAAAGACATAGCCTGTTCATCTCTCGGCACCAGTGAAGATGTTTGGGGGGACCTTGAGGTCAAGGTCCTCACCAGAAGTGGTTGGTTGCAACAACCTAACCCACCTCCACCTCCACCACAATCACATCCGATAGTTGATCCCATCGACCCTGTGAATAACGATGTGGTCAAACAACTGCAAAAGACCAAGGTGGAAATGAATGTATGGAAGCTTTTGGCCACTTCCCACGAGCATCGAAAGGCTGTGATGAATGCTCTGGTGAAAATAGGAGTTGATGATGACATGACTCCTCAAGGATTGGTCAACTTTCTCACTACTGAGCTGCCGAGTACTAGCAATCTGATTTCCTTTTCTGATAAGGATCTACCCCTGGAAGGGGACCAACATAATAAGGCCTTACACCTCACTGTAGTGTGTAGGCAGATGAATGTTCCCATGAGCCTGGTTGATAATGGCTCTGCAATCAATGTGTGCCCACTCCGTACTGCAAAGAAGTTGGGTATAAAGAATGAAGAATTGACTCCCTCCACTCAAGGGATTCGAGCTTACGATAATACTCGCCGTCAAGCCGTGGGTACTATCATATTGAATATAACTACTGGGGCCATTGAACGTCGCACCAAATTTCAGGTCGTGGACAGTAAGGCCTCTTTCAATCTGTTGTTAGGACGCCCTTGGCTTCATGAGGTAAAGGCGATTTCGTCATCGCTTCACCAGAAAGTGAAAGTCATAGTTGGAGGGGTTCCGATTACTATCAATGCTTCTCCTATGCGCAGTCAAGTTATTGATACCCCTATCGTCCATGTTGAACATGATGAAGAAGATGAAGACCTTTGGGGGTTTTCACTAGAAGATGTTCTTGTGATCGAAGAAGAGAAAAAGTGCCATCTCGACTTCGATCCCTATTCAAACACCAGTATCAACGCCATTCTGAAAAAGCAAGGTCACTTCCCTGGAATGACCCTTGGACTCAAGAAGAAAATGGCTAAATCTTGGGGCCATCCTGGTGCGCTCAAGAAGGATACTTTCGGCTTGGGATTCGAGCCAACAAAGAAAGATCTGAAACAAGCTGCATTGAAAATGAAGGCTCACAACAACGATCGAATCACGAAGACGGAAATGGCCATGGATCCATGTCCGTTCACCCTCAATGGCCAGTACATCAAAGAAGGGGAAGACTTCCCATGCTATGAATTCCCTGAACCGTTTGTCCATAATGGGATCCGTGAACCGGGATTCGAGGTGTTCCTCGATTGTGACTTCATCGATGAAGAGCTCTCCACAGCCGAGAAGTCAGCTAGACTGAACTCTGATGATCTGGGAATCAACCTTCTTTTTGGAATGGAGAAGAATGAATCCAAGCCGGTCTGCAATGATAACTCCGAGCTCATTCAAGCCGTCATAGCGAACAAGGATTTCGACCCCTCCGAGTTAATCGTCCAAGCTGACAACATTTCAAGGGGATGACGCAAGACATTGAGGATCACTACGCCGAGTGGAGAGAAATTGGAAATAACCGCTGGCGAGGGTCCTATGTTTGATGAGTCTGAATCGTCTGGGTCCGAGTCCGAGTCTGAGTCTAAGTCTGTGGACGAGTCCTTAGAGTCTGAGGCCGACCCTCTTTCTGCTATAGAGTTCAACCCTGAGTCTCTTGTTGAGTCCTCTCTTCCTAGTCCTAATAATTCTGGTGAGGTCGCAGCCGACCTTGCCTCTCTTGATGTATTAGCCAATGAATTCAATGAAATGAGTACCTTTGCTTATGATGTGTGCCATTCCCCTAGCCCTGATCAATATTGCTTTGCTAATGATGAAAATGACAAAGAAATAATAAAAGCAATGGAAGAACACAAAAATAAAACAACAGTTATTGAAGATACCGAAACAGTTAACATTTCCAATGATACGACTATTAAAGACGTAAAAATTGGATTAACACTAAGTTAAGATGAACGTAAAGAACTAATTAATTTGCTTAGTGAATTTGTTGATGTATTTGCTTGGTCATATCAAGATATGCCAGGAATTGACAGGGATATAGCTCAGCATACGATACCACTCATTCCAGGTATGAAGCCTGTCAAACAAAAGCTGCGCCGAATGAAACCAGATGTTACTCTCAAAATTAAGGAAGAAATCAGGAAGCAATTGGCCGCAGGTTTCATTAGAGTATCCAAGTATCCGGAATGGATAGCAAATGTGGTTCCAGTTCCAAAGAAGGATGGAAGGGTCAGAATGTGTGTTGATTACAGGGATCTAAATAAAGGAAACCCAAAAGATGGGTTCCCTCTACCTCACATTGACATTCTGGTCGATAATACAGCAAACCATGCACTCCTGTCATTCATGGATGGTTACGCCGGATCTAATCAGGTATTGATGGCTGAAGAAGACATGGAGAAAACCACATTCATCACGCAATGGGGTACATATTGCTATACGGTAATGCCATTCGGGTTGAAATACGCGGGTGCCACCTACCAAAGAGCAGCTACAGCATTGTTACATGACATGATGCACAAAGAGGTGGAGGTCTATGTCGATGATATGATTGTCAAGTCTAAAGATCGCCCAGGCCATATTGTTGCACTTCGCAAGTTTTTTGAAAGACTCCGTAAGTACAACATGAGATTAAATCCAGCAAAATGTGCATTCGGAGTCACGTCAGGCAAATTACTTGGATATGTGATCAGTTCTCGAGGGATTGAAATAGATCCTTCAAAAGTAAAAGCGATCATGGCCATACCACCACCCAAAAATGAGAAGGAGATTCGAGGCTTCATTGGAAGGTTGCAGTATATAAGTAGGTTCATATCAAAACTCACAGCGATATGTGAACCTATATTCAAGAAGCTGAAGAAGAATGTCCCAGTCACATGGGATGATGATTGCCAAAAGGCTTTCGACAAAATCAAAGAGTATTTGGCAAACCCACTCGTTCTAGCGCCAGCAATACCTGACTTTCCTCTTCGACTCTACCTTACGGTCACAAGAGAAACGATGGGGGCAATGCTAGCACAAGAGATCGAAAGCAAGGAGAATGCAATCTATTACTTGAGCAAGAAACTCCAAGGATATGAGACGCGATACACGCCACTCGAGAAGTTGTGTCTCGCACTTGTATGGGCCGCACAAAAACTAAGACATTACATGCTCACTCATACAGTGCATGTCGTGTCCAAGATGGATCCTCTCAAATACTTGTTCGAGAAAGCAACACTCAACGGCAGATAATCAAGGTGGATAGTCAATCTGGCTCAGTTTGACTTAAGATTTGTGCCACAAAAAGCCATCAAAGGTTCTGCAGTTTCTGACTTCTTAGCAGACTTTCCGCTAGAAGAAGCTTAAAAAGAAGAAGATGAGTACGATTTCCCTGACGAAGATTTACTCATGACCGAAGACGATAGTTGGACGCTCTATTTCGATGGAGTGTCAAACCAAAAAGGATGTGGTGTAGGAGTCTTACTCGTATCACCCAATGAAGAACACATCCCAATTTCCATGAAGCTCGACTTTGATGTGACCAACAATGCCGCAGAATATGAAGCATGCATTTTGGGGTTAGAAACAGCTGTCGCCTTGGGAATTAAGAAACTCAGAATATATGGTGATTCTTCACTAATCATTAACAAAATCTCTAAGAGATGGAAAGTGAGAAGTGAAAGTCTCGCTACATATCAAGCTCATCTAGAAACTCTCACGGAGCAACTAGATGAAGTGGAATATACATATTTGCCAAGAGAAGAAAACCAGTTCGCCGACGCACTAGCTAAATTAACATCCATGGTGCGAATTCCAGCCGACACAATCAGAATGCCACTGACCATAGAGAGAAGATATGAACCAGCTTACGTTCACGCACTTGACGATGAACAAGAACAACAGGAAGAAGATGAAGAGCCATGGTATACAGACATCCTTAATTATGTGACAAGAGCAGAATATCCTCCTAATACTGGTAAAAGGGCACGCCGTTCTTTGAGGCTCCTGGCCTCACAGTATGTGCTCATCAGGGGAGAACTCCACAAGAGAACTGCAACAGGAAGGAATCTCTTATGTATAGCCAAGAAAGAAGCACATAAAACCATGGAAAACCTTCATGCTGGTATATGTGGAACTCACATGAATGCAAAGATGTTAGTCCAAAAGATTCAACGTCAAGGTTACTATTGGACTACTATGGAGAGAGATTGTCACGAGTACGTCAAGAAATGTATGAAGTGTCAAATCTACGCAAACTTACAGCATGTTCCACCTTCGCTTCTCTACACGTATACTTCTCCATGGCCTTTCTCCACTTGGGGCATTGACATCATTGGAAAAATAACACCACCAGGACAAGGGGGGCATGAATTCATTCTCGTAGCAATCGACTACTTCACCAAATGGGTCGAGGCTGCCTCATATGCCAAGTTGACGGCAAAACACGTAGCTCAATTCGTTGAGAAAAATATCATATGTCGCTATGGGGTACCACATGAGATGATTAGTGATAATGGAACACATTTCCAAGCCGAATGCGCGAAATTATTGCAGAAATATCACATCAAACATCACCGATCGTCACCTTACAGACCACAAACAAATGGAGCAGTCGAATCGGCCAACAAAAATGTGAAGACCATCATCAAAAAGATGACGGAAAATTATAAGGACTGGCCAAGTAAGCTACATTTCGCCCTTTGGGGTTATCGAACCTCTGCTCGTACATCGACAGGGGCTACCCCTTTCTCTTTGGTCTATGGCGTTGAAGCTGTACAACCAATCGAGCTCGAGATACCTTCTCTTCGAATCGCATTGGAAAGCCAACTAGACGAAGTCGACTGGATTAGAGCAAGATATGACGAACTGGTCTTGCTTGATGAAAAACGCTTGGCAGCTTTGCATCATGTCCAAACCTACCAACAGCGTATGGCACGACATTTTAATAAAAAAGTCAAGACCAGAAATATCAAAGAGGGTGACCTAGTGCTTAAGGCACTTCGTAAAAATGTGTTAGATCTAAGAGGAAAATTCAGACCGAATTGGTCAGACCCGAACATTGTTATAACCATCCTGTCTGGGGGAGCGGCACAATTGGTAGACATGGACGGTGACGGCTTCCATAATTTAACCAACTTGGATCAACTCAAGAAATTCTATGCCTAGTCGCATGGGTTCATGACCCAATAGAGCTACGTTTGGCCTGATTCCTTTCTAGGATACGTAGGCAACCCCTCAAGGGGGCCCGACCACTTTAAAATAAAAAAATCCGCCCTATTTTGATCAAATATGCGCGTCGGTTAAGCATTGCGTCACGGCAAAAAAAAAAAAAAAAAAAAAAAAAAAAAAGGAATTGTCGCGACACGGGATACACTACCGTGTCACGGTACTGTTCACCGTGACAAGGTGGGCTTGAATGAAGAAAAAAGGAAAGAGGAACTCCCGTGACACGGGAATTTATCCCGTCTGACGGGAGAAATGTCCCATGCCACGTCACCCCCTGTCAAAAAAAAAATAAAAAAAATAAAAATTGTCGTGACGCGGGAATTTGTACCGTGTCACGAGATCCTTTCACCGTGACACGGTGGACTTTCAATTTTCCCGTTTTATTTTTGGAATATTGGCGCATTCGTTGCGAATTATTTGTTCGAGTTTTTATTTTCGTTTTTCCATTGCGTCCGACTCCTTGACTCGGATAAATAAATAATAAATAAAAGTCATTGTAATTTTTATTTTTAAGGCTGAAATAAAATGTGCTATTATTAAAATAAATGCGACTACAAGTATTGGCATCATATGCCTTATTTTAAATAATAATTATAAATAAGCAAAGCACTATTGATCTAATCTCTCTTCTCTTTATGAACATCCTTCTCTTGCTTAATTAGGTCGGCCTTCACCATTAATGTGTCTTTTGTAGCCCGAACCGTCACACCCCTAGTCGAACTTTCACCCCTTTCACCTTTCTTGAACTTTTTCGGTTGTTTCTCCCTATACACCATCTTTTCTTTATCCTTTTCTTTCACATAGGTCTTCTTTCTTGGCATCTTAGGAGTCTTAAACTCAATTCCTTGTGTTCTCGGACCTAGACGATCTTTAAGAGGAGCTTTCTTATCTCCAAGACGACTCTTTACATCAGACTTGCGTGATCCGAATCGTTCCCTCCTACTTCTAGGGTTCAACCATGCCTTGTATGCACTAGATAAAGGAGGAGGAGCTTTGTCACTTGCAGAAACGGTCCACAAAGGTATTCCAATCCAATAAGCCTCGTACTTGTGAACGTTACTCTCATGCAACGATACTTCACGAGGACTATCGTTATAGCGTGGGATTACTTGTTCAAGTCCATACTGCCGCATCAGTCGAGAAGGACAGTAAAAGGTCAGTTTGGAGATACTTGGAACACGGCAATATGGAGTTTCATTCGTGCCAACCATTCTAGTAAGCCTCCACCAAGGAACCACCCAACGAATGGAAAATTCCCTCTTTGCAAAGAAATTTTTCCAATCTTCATACGACATGTTCGCAGAGTAATTCTTTTTCCTGCGGACTAGGTCGTTAGGGCCATATTTTTCAACATCGTCGGGGGCTTTAAATAGTTCCAAACGCTCCATCAACCAAATCTGCAAAAAAAAAAAAAAAAATAAAATAAAATAAAATAAATAAATAAATAAATAAAAAATCAAGCAGATTCCCGTGACACGGCAGTTTTAACCGTGTCACGGCAGAAACCCACCGTGACACGGTGCCTGTTTTGTGTCACGGGGGCTACTCAGAGCGTATTTTTACCTGCAGTAGTACCAGAGAGCCCTTCCTGATGGCTTTCCGGTCAGCTTTTGCCTTGTCAAGACCACGAAATGTTTCTCCAAGGCACGTCCGCATAGGAGATCTTCCGGATTCAACATGCTCAAGCACAGACGCTAGACAAGCATGTCCTACCCTACCGTTTGCAAATAGTAGCTTGCTAAACATGCAAAAAATATATGCCCTTCTACGATATACATGATAAGACTCATAGATAGGGCGATTAAAATATAAATTAGCAAGTTTTTCTAAGTCTACTTCATTACCACAAACAATTCTATTTAAATTTTGATCTGTTAGATTCAGATGACGTTCAAAATCTTGGTAATAATATTCACGTAAGGTAGGCATGGCAATAAGATTTCTAGCAGGAAATCCAAAGATTGCACCAGATTCCTCCGGTTGAGGACAGATTTCATCATAATCAAATTTGAAACAGTGTGTTTCTGGACTCCAATAATCTAATGCTGCCTTAAGAAAATCATGTTCAATAGCTACGTGTTGCAGGGCTAGCAAACCCCTGACATTAAAAAATAATTCTAACTCTCTTTTTTCAGCATTGGTCAAAGAATAAGACTAGTCGCGCAATGTATTATCAAAATTCTGAGACATGATTATTGAAATATGAAATTCTAAATTATTTTGTGTTCCGTAATTATGCATATCGTGACTAATATGGTCTTATTTTATAGCAAAAGCGCTCGAAACTGCCTAGAATTTATCTTTTCATACGCGTAAAACAAACCGCTGTATAATACGCGTCCCGTGACACGGGATGTTCCACCGTGTCAAGGGAACCTTTGCCGTGACACGGCAAGCCCTGCCATGACACGGTACACATTGCCGTGTCACGACACTTTACGCGCTTTCTTTTTTCATCTTTTCCCGTATCTATCCGGATTTTTTTATAATTTTTTTATCTTCACCGTTTTTTTTTCCAGTTTTTTCTGAGAGTTTTATTTCTAATAAAATTCTCACCTTTTTTATTTTTATCTTTATTTTGTTTTAAGATTTTATTTCTGTATATTTGTTTTGTTTATTTTATGTTATTTTTATTTTGGGGAAGATATTTTTTTTATTTATTTTATTTCTTTTCTTTTCTTTTGGAGAAAATAATTTTATTTTGCTTATCTTTTTATTTCTTTTACTTTTGGGGAAGGTCGGTACCCTCCATTACTCCACTTATGTTTTTTTTTGTCGCGTTGTTAATAAATACACAATCACACACAAGGAGTCTCAAACACACACTAACACACAATAATAAATACATAAGCCGTAAATAATGTACAAAGAGTCGTAATACATAAATATGTCAAGTGTCATCATAGTATGTACAAAAACCCTCGGTCAAAAGTCCCTAGAGCCAGAATCAGTCTCATCTCCACCCTGTGCATGTGGTCCACCCTGTGTATATGGGAACGGCGAACCGAAGAGTCCCTCGACCATCCGAGTACGGGGAGTAGCGTCCCTACTAGTCCCCGTAGGCCCAGCAGTAGCCAAGCTCAAGGCAGGACCCGTCCAGCCGGAAAACGGAGTAGACTGGCCCAAAGATACTGGAATCGTCGGCGAAGGCATCGTCCCATACATCAGAACTAAGAACAAGCCCGACAGCGGTGGAGGAATCCCGGATAATGGAGCTGAAAATGAACCAGGATCCAAAGGAGACCCAAACTCGGGAACTGGAGGCTGTGAAAATGACTGAGGCTGCCCCTGACTCTGGCTCGGAAAACGCTGAGAAGACTGACCCTGCTGCCACTAAGCCTCCTGAAATGGCTGACTAGTCTGAGTCTCTCGCTGAGAATGTCGGTGAGCCTCAGGAGATCGTCTACCACGACCTAGCTCCTCCTCGTCCGAGCCTCTAGGCCTCGAGCGCGAGCGTGACCTCCGTCGCTCCTGAAAGATACAAAATCAAAAGGTGTCAACAATGCAAAATAAAACAAATGGTAGAAATAAAAAAAATTAAAAAATAAGTGATACCTCAAGAACGTCGCTAGAGCTCTGACAACTCGCACCACGCCGAAGCTTGATGATGCAATACTTCAGCGCGTCCACCAGCTTCATGATTCCCATCATCTCCACGCGGTTAGGCTGAGGATAAAACAAAGAAAAATGAGTAATGAGCAACATTAAAAGGGTGGATAATGCGTCGAAGAAAACTAACCGGCTCAAAGACCTCGGGCAGAGACTCCTGCGCCTGTCTATAACCCTCCGGCGCGTCAGCAATATGGTCCTCCGTGATACAGATCGACCCGGGGTAGCGGACAGTCTGAGGAGGAATCTGAATCCTCCCCACAGGGTGGATGGTCGTCTGAAAATATGATTGAATAATCAAGTTATTCGACTATTTAAAACAGAGATTAGCAAAGAAGATTCTCAAAAGAAATCATACCTCGGGAAGATGGGGTGGAGGAGCTAGAGAGGGAAGCAAATCCCGCGCATAGTCGCTCTCCATGTGAACGAGCTCCTGCCATGGAAGAGTGTAGCGCTCTCCCCTGTTGATCAACTCTCAGATCAAGCGGGAGTCCAGCATCAACTCTGGCGGGGATGAAGGCACCACAAAGCGATCGCCGCTATGCTGACGGACGACTCGCTCCCCCAAATACCAGACAAAGCGCCCGGTACCAACCAAAAAGGTACGGTACACTAAAAGACGCAGGGCCTCGGGTAGATTAGTCATCCCGGCCCAAGGACGGTACTGGACATCGATGGGAACCTGGAAACCATAAAAAGTTAGGGAGTTAGGCTTGAAACAACGGAAACAACATCAGTAGGAAAGAACGCAACAAAACTAATCCTTACGCCAACGGAAGAGGTGCCTCGGCATAGTAGCCCACGAAGTGCCGGAACGGACTCCACCCGCGACTCTCCTCGGTCACGCCAGCTGGCCTTGACAGGGAAATCATGGACCGCTCCGCGATGCCGGCGAGGAGCTAAGCCTGGGAAGTACTCGTAGAACCATAGCTGCGATAAAAGTAATCTTTAGCACATGAGTCAAAAAAGCTAAAAGTGAAACAAAAAGGGAAAAGATCATCACCTCTACGACTCTCCACAGGCCATAAACGGTGATAGGGGACTCGTCATCCAGCTGCCGGCAGCCATGACGTAGAGACAAAAGAAGATCCGCGTAACCAAGACTGGCCCAGCTATAGGATCCTATCTCGGGGAACCTGGCCAAAGAGGGGAGGTAACAAAGGAGCACGCATGAACTCTTGTCGGGAGAGAGGGTCATAGAAATCAGGATCAAGATGAAGATCCGCACCCGCTGCTCAGCCGTCGTATCCTCCATTTCAAAGCCGCGAGCTAGAACTGAAGCCAGCTCCGATCGTCCACTCCTAGGACCACCTCGAGATACTGGTCGGGTCCTGATGTGCTGAACAATCGGACCTAACAAATCAGCTACCTCAGCCGATCCCCAAGATAGATCGGACATCTGACCTACAGCCCGGTCGGTGAAGCGCAGCCCGCTGATCATGCTAAAGTCTAGAGGGGTCACCGTCATCTCCCCCCAAGCAAAATGAAAGGTGTTGGTAGTATCCCAGAAATACTCCAACAATGCGCGAACGACTGTCGCGCCGCAACCCCGGGGGCTGCGAAACCCTACAACCGCCGCGTAGAAATCGACCAAGCCAGCCGATTCCCATAAGGCGCTCGTAGCAGGATCCCTCGTAATGACCTGGTGAAGTCGAGGGATCAAATCGCCGGCTCAGGAACCATGTTGGCGAAGCGTGCCATCGACTATGTCGGAGAGTGCACGATGAGAGACATGGTTTTCACGGCAGAAAACCAACTGGTCTTGAGTCCACGGAGGTGGAACCCACCTACCCCTACGCGTAGAAGTCCGAGGCTCGGACTCTAAGACGTCGTCGTCCATGCCCTCAGGGACAGTGGGAGTGTCCTCCCGGAAAGCCCAACGCCGGCCGCGGGTAGAAAGATCGCAATTTCGTCGTCTAGGCATGCTATTATAAAAATCTAGATGTTTAGCATCATTTCCTAAACATTTTAAGTTGCATATTTATAAAAAATAAAAATCTAAATACTTAGCATCATTTCCTAAGTTATTTAGTTGTTTATTGAATTATATGCTAAATTTTTACCTCCAGGCTAAAAATTGGCAAAATTATGGTATTTAGTTTCTCCATGACAAACTAATACTACAGTAGCCGCATGATACTATGTTCTCCATGACAATATAGTACATACGCAAAATATGAATCAACACATCATTTCACAAGATTCACCACCATTTCAAGAACAAAACATGAACATTATTTCACAAAGTAGCACCCAAAAATGGTGATTTGCTCAATTCTCCATCAAATCATGCAATTTCTGTCTCAAATCTCTCACAAACACAAATGTATACATATACAAGTAAAATCATGGCAAGAATTTCAACATAAAACTTCAAAATCAAAAACCCCCAAATTGATTTTTTAGGGTTTGTCATGAAATTATTTATGTGAAGCAAATTCAAAGCAATAATCAAAGGAAACTTACATGGATGTTTGTAGAGGGTTGAAAATGAGGAAAAAAGCAAGAAATTACAGCAAATAGGTGAAAATTTGAACTCCAAAGTTCGAAAAAACTTCCGGCCACCAGCAGGACCGCCGTGACACGGTCAGCTAAATCCGTAACACGTCGAGGCAGTCCCGTGTCACGGCGAGCTTCAAAGCTGACGGAGCTCCGGCGACTTAGACGGCAGCTCCGGCGGAGACAGAAACAGCAGCAGCGAAGAACAGCAGCAACAAACCGCAGCAAAAATAAAAAAAAAAAAGAAAAATAAGATCTGCAGAACAACCGTGTCACGGTCGCCGTTACCGTGTCACGGTGTGTTTCGACGGCCAGCGGTTAACCTTAAACGTGGCGCGGCAATTTTTAAGCAAGAAGTGAAAATGGAGAAATATAGAGGAGATGAGCAATGAGATGAGAAGTGGTGAAAGCAGAAATGCGAATTTAAAGACAAAAAAGAAAAGTAACCGTTGCAATCATTCACGCGTGACTGATTCAAAAAGCAGAAAAATATAAAAAAAAAAAGAAAAGGGGAGTCCTGTGACACGGGATCTTGTCCCATCTGACGGGAAGTCCTTCCCGTGTCACGGGAAGTTCTTAACGTGGCGCGGCGATTCTGCACTTGGTCAGGGAATATTCCTGGCCTTTTTGACTAGTTTGACTGATTTTTCGAGATTATTGAGCGGTTATTTTTCGCTAGAATTACGCGGAAAATTTTAACTGATATTTAAGGGGGACTAAAATTACCATTTTACCCCTGGAAAGCGTCAAAGTCTATTTTTCGGCATTTTAAGCATTTAATATGGTTGGATAATCGGCTCAAAATTGTGAATCATCTGCGGCCCACGTTCGGGGATAATCAAACCACCATACACTTACCAATTTCAGCAATCGTCGGCTTTCCTCAGGCTTGGAAAGCGTTATCGGTGGATTTTTCTTCAAGTATAGAAAACCGCCAAGTCAGCTTTCCTCAGGCTTGGAAAGCGTTATCGGTGGATTTTTCTTCAAGTATAGAAAACTGCCAAGTCGGCTTTCCTCAGGCATGGAAAGCATCATCAGTGGATTTTTCTTCAAATATACAAAACCACAAAATTCCTTTGTCGGCTTTCCTCAAGCATGGAAGGCATTATCGGTGGAATTCTTCAAGCATAGAATGCCACCAAATTCGTTCGTCGACTTTCCTCAGGCATGGAAAGCGACATCCGATAGCTTTCTTCAGGCTTAGAAAACTGCCAAACTCTTCAGTCGGCTTTCCTCAAGCATGGAAAGCGTTTCAACAAATGTCACTCAGTACATTCCTTCAAGCTTAGGAAGCTGCCAAATTCGTTTGTCACCGACACACTGGTGTCAGATATGTATTCTATCCCTTTACTCCTTTTATCTGTAGAACTAACATTTTTCTGCAGGTATCGGCGTATGCAGAGTGATTTAGGATCGCAGAACGTCTTAAATCATTCTCCGTCCCTATCGGCTACTTTGACTATCGTTTTCAAAACTGACGATTCTACAAACTCAGTCAAAGTGGGGGCTTCTGTAGACACCTAAAAATGTCTCCCCAAAACCAAACCCGATGATAAAAAACCTTTCACCACCACTATTGGTCGAGTTTAGTATTTAATCCCGAGAGTGCTTAAAAAATCGTATTTTATTAAATTCATACTTTTGAACGGTCTATGGATTAGTCTTGATGTTAGGTAAAAGCATAGTTTTAATTTTAGCCCAAACTTATTAATTAATTTTAAGCCCAAACCCTTTTATTTTATTTTATTGTTTTATTATTTATTTTTAGCCCAAACATTTTATTTATTTGTTTGCAACGGGAGGTCTACCGTGACACGGGACGTTCCGTGTCCTTTCCGCGTAAACCCTTAACGCGTTTTTCATTCCGTTTTCTGAAAATTTCCCGCGTCACTCCCAAACTGTACCGTCTGACGGTACAGTCTGACCGTGTCACGGTACAGTCTGACCGTGTCACGGTACAGTCTGACCGTGTCACGGGATACTTTTTTAGGGTTTTCATCAATTTAGGGTTCCGTGTGCTCCCTCACCACATTTTCCCTATAAATACCCTCTCATTTCTGATGTACGGGGCAACCAAAATTTTATTATTTTGATTTTCTCTCTTCTATCTATTAACCTAAACACTAGCCTACCCTTTTCACTTCAAAATTCCTTCTTCAAGCACTCAAAGGAGTCCTTATTTTACTCGAGGTTCTGTCCTTAAGCCAAGGCGTGAAATGTAGAATCGTTTGAGGGTTTGGCCCCAAAATCAACCTTATTTTATTTAATTTAATTTAGTTCCTGTTTTATTATTTCCTTGAAGTTACTAACTCATTTATTATTTTGTAGTTGCAAACAAACAGATTCAAAGTAAGGATCATGCTCTTTTATTATTGTTATTATTTTTCTAACAATTTTATGTTGTAGGAATCCTGATTAAATTGGTTTTTATATTAATGTTTATTCTATTATATTTATTGATCACCATATTGCATGTTTAAAGGGAATATGTAATTGAAAATCACGACTGATAAGATAATTTGGACGACCGGTTTAGGATCCTTTTTAATCTTGTTGTTTAATCAAGTGATCACAATATTTTAGAATTATATGTTGCATTAATATTAAACCAATTTAGCCTAATAATAGTTTGGAGCAAATTGAATATTTTGTTTGTATGCCTTTGAGATCACAGGAATGCTTTTCAATATAAGAATCGAGTAGAGGCCAATACGGGCGAATGTGACTCCATGACTCACTTCGTACCATCATCCCCGATCCTCCTTTCGTGGTTCCGAACCATATGGAGTTAGTAATCTCATGGATTATGAATGGGGTGTAACCTTCACGGGTCAATCGTTGTTGCCTATCGTTGTCCCTTTATCGTGGTTGCCTTTTATGATCCGTGAACGGTTTACAAGTTCCTTAAAAACTTGTCGGCAGCTCCCTACTTTTTTGTCCCTAATCGTATATGTGAATTCCCACTTACTATGAGTGTCAAGAAAATTCACCACATGCTTTAACGTAGGCGCACTTCGAGCGACGCCTACAATATGACAAGGCATGCTTCAGCGTGGTGATTTTATGACAAAAGTTTCCTAAGGGAAGTATATTTGGTCATGTATTTGTGCATTGTGTGAAAGTGACACTAAAGCTAGGCCGCAAGAGCTAAGTGTGTGGAAAAAGATATTAAAAAGAGTCAAATGATGGTGACTCTTAGGCTAGGTAAGCTAATGATGTAGGGATCAAGCCCCCAAGTCTAGCTCTAAGTGAATAGGGATGAGAACAGGGAATACCTTGATATGATCATGGTGTGAGTGTGTGAATGTGATTATGAATGCATGTTTATTACGGCCGCACCTCTATGCGAGGTTTCCTACGTATCCGTTAGGAATCAGGCCGAACGTAGCTCTAGCCGAACCTCGCACAAGTGTGTATACCTCAAAAAGGTCTTTTATGGGTTGTAACGTGGTTAGGCTAAAGGCTATAGAAGGAGGGGATGAAGGCTCAAGACCCTAGATAAGCCCCCATGGTGTGCAACCTTGCTTTTGAATCTTTGTATTTTTATGCTTGAGTTTCTACTCTTTTTTAGCTCTCTTTGCTTTTGCTTTAGCATCTATTTTATTTTTATAAGTGTGGGCAATCCCGATCATGCGGTCTATCACTTCACTTGGCATTCATGTTTCTCAGGCACGGTACCGAGCACTCGATAAGAGACGCAATCTGAGACGTGTTCATATCAAAGACATTTTCATATCAAAGACATTGGAACACTTGCCCTTTTGCACACTTTTATTTATTTTTGCTTGCTTATTTTTTGCTAATTTAGTATTTTGAATTCACTCAAGCCTTTTTTAGAATTGCATAAGTTACACACCATCCCATCCCAAGGTTAAGTAGATGTGGGTTGAAAAAATGAAAGGTTTATCATTAGACGAGGCTCAAAGTGGTTTATGAAGAAAGGATGTATAATTGAACGGTGAAATGAGATATGATGTGGCTACAAGGGGTGCCTCAAATCATTGGTATACCTTGTGCTTAATTCGACATTTTTTTTTTTTTTTTTTTTTGCAATGCAATGTGATGATCATATGTAAGAGAATAAAATGCTCATTTTATTTAAGGAAAAGAAATAATGATCCTACAAAATAAATCTAAAGAGAATAGAAAGGTGCCTATGCTAGACTTATTGGGGAAAAGGTGAATAAAAAATAGAAGAAGAAGGCATGAAATCTTGGTGAGAAACTTGCCTTGTGCATTTATTTCATCATTACCCTCATTTTTTTGTTTGTCAATCACATGACTCAAAATCGATTCAACATGCATGGATGGAAGAATTGAAGAAAGATTGGAATAGACTGTGAAGGAAAATGATATAGCTGGAGGGATATGAAGAATTAGGAATAGAATGTTTCCCTCCAACTCAAATGACGGAAAAAAACCGACTCATGCATGAACCTAAGACATGGTCATGGTGATGTGTACTCAAAGTGTGTGATAAGACTAGTGAGTGTAGGTGACATGTTAAGACTCGTGTCATGACCATGTGGCTAGACTATGTGACTAAGACTCAAGCAAAGACTAAGTTAAGACTTCACGTATATGCATTAAACTGGACAGACTAAGGTATTTTAGTCATAACTTTTTATCTGTGACTCTGATTTAGATGAAACCACCGCCAAATTAAAGATAAAACTCGGGGCTACAGATCCATATTTGTACGACTCGTAGTTATTTCTAGAACTCTAGATATGACCAAAACAAGTTGACGTTTGTGCAGTATACGGGAATAAAAATCCGGGTTGACTTAAAGGAACCATGACTCGATTTTATGTTTATTTATTAGCTTAAATTAATTAATTAATTAATTAAACAAAGTCCTTTAGTCATTAATCAGTTATGCAGGAGGTCGTCAAAACATCGGTTACTTTCAGAGACGTGTGCTCGACGGTGCAAGATACGCGTTTCTTAACTCTTTTATCTGTTTAACTAACGCTAGTTTGCAGGTATCGGCGTTACAGGAGTGATTTAGGATCGCAGAACGTTCTGAATCATTCTCTGTCCCTATCGCTACTTTGACTTTTGTTTTCGAAACTCGCGTTTCTCCAAACTCAGTCAAAGTGGGGGCTTCTGTAGACACCCATTTGTGTCTCCCAAAAACCAAACCCAGTGATGAGTACCTTTCACGTCGAATCATAATCGAATGAAGTGAAAGTGTGGAAAGTCTAGTGTTGCGGATAGTTTTTAATTCTTTTCTCTTCTCTCTGTTTTTGAAAACTTATTTTAAGGAAACAGCCAATCCAGTTTGGTTGGTCCATGATATGGGTCCAATAGTAGTGTAGTTGTATGGGGTTTGCAAAGACCTTTCCAACGATATATTATAAGCCCAATTCCAAAGAATATTGAGGAAGTTATGGCCAAAATACTAAACTGGGCCCGATTTGGTTTTTATATGCGGCCCAATGATCTAGAAGAGGGCCTATTATTAATTATCATTCCTAAAGCTATTAAGATTGATTATGGTCTTTTAGAATACTCTAGAAGGTTCTTTTAAATCCTAATGGAGTTAGGATTGATAATTATGTTTTAAAGAGTTTGAAATTGAATAAAACTACTCCTTTTAAGAATCCTTGTTTTGTACGAAGTGGAATATATTCAGATTTTATTTTCGTACCTCATAATATTTATCCAAATTTTAGATGGTTGGATAGATCTTGAAATTATCTTTCCAATGATATATTATAATATTAAATCCGAGTTATAACGAAAAAGATATGAATGAGACATGAAACTTTATCCAAAACTGACACTCTTCCACTATTTTGGACATATCTTTTTATCTACAAAATATTTTAATCTGATTTTAATTGGGTTGGAAATTATACTTTAAGAGCTTTCCAACGACATATTATATGCCTTAGTTGGACTTCCGGATCAAAAGATATGATAAAAACAAAAACGTGTGAATTTCTGAAATCAGCGCCTGGAACCAGGCCTGGCGCCTGGCGCCAGCCATTGGCGTTTGGTGCTAGCCATTGGCTCTGACGCCAATAAGCTGGTGCTGGCGCCAGCTCTGTTTTGCGTGAGCCAACCTCGTTTTGCGTGCGCCAAGTGCTCTGTTTTGATATTTTATCTTTTTGGTTGATTTCTCTATAAATAACGTATTAAAAACTCCGTTTTCATTCACCAATTCTCACGAACTCTCATCAAGATTTTCTTGATTATTTTCTTTCTCTCTCTCTTTTTCTAAACTAGACTTTTCTCAAATACAAAATTTCGCATTCGCAATATCTTGAAACACCTAGCCATATTCGAAGTTGCCTTCGCCCTAGAAGTGAAAGGTTTAATTTAATTGTTTTGATTATTATTTTCCTTGAAGTTACTAACGTGTGTATTTTGTTATTAGAAAGAGGTACGAGGCATCAAAGTAAGTGCTTTATTGGTTTTAATTGATTTATGATGTAGAAATCATGTTTATGTTGTTATTATGATATTCGTAGTATCATGTCTAGGGTAATTTTAATATTAAATATGATTGCTATGATGCCTTTTATTCTCTTCCTAATATTTATTATTGTTAGTATCATGTTAGGGTTAAAGATTTGATTTTTATTGCTTAGTGACATGCTAGGGTTTGTTATTAATCTTGTTAGCATCATGCCTAGGATCTTGCTATTATTATTATGCTCTAACATGATCTATGATTATATTTATAATTGTTTTGATTATGATTATAATTTTATTGTCATGATATTTATGATTATTATTATGATTATAATTATTATTCATTATTATTATGTTGCTTGATACATATTATATTTATTATTTATTTCTTGATTACACCTTTATGCATGTTTAAAGGGAATTGGTACTTGTAATCACGATTAATAAGATATTAATCATCTTGTTTAGGGTTAATTGTAATTATAATTTCAAGTGATCGCCAATAATAGTTTATTTGTGCATTAATATTCAACCAACATAGATTAAAGAGGTTTAGGGTTAACCTATTGATTGCATGTTAGTCAGAAAGCGCACATGAATACGATCAGAGTAAAGTAGAGGCCTATTATTAGGGCAGATTCAATCTCTTTTAGGTTGGATTTGTACCTTCATCCCCGAACCCTTATTTGGTTCATGACCTTATGGAGTTGAAGATCTCTTGGATCGTTAAGGGGTGTAACCTTCACCTCGTGAACGGTTTACAAGTTCCTAAAAAACTTGTTGGCGACTCTTTTGCTCTATCTTCTTCCCTTATGGACGCCACCGTACTTTAGTGTATGATCACAGTGGGGTTCGAGCTAGTGGGATTTAAAAGCTTGAAATTATTCCCTATACATGCCGTTCACAGTCTCTCGCGGTACCTATTCCAAATACAAGGATAGTTAACGAAAAAACGTATATAAAAAAAATGTTAAAACAAATACATATACGAAATAAACATATCGACTTAACCTTCCCAGGAATATACGGTATGTCCTCCTCCTCCTCCGCTGCTGGGAGAATCTCGCAAATTACCAATCTGAAAGCATCGATATACGTGACCTCCTCCGTAGGAGACACCCAACCGCTTAGCTCGACTCGCTAAAAACACAATAAGAGAGTCAAGGTTCTAAAAATAAAAGAAAAATATAAAAAACATATGGTAAAATACTAACCGGAACAAAAGCTGGGAAAGGAGTCAGCGTGGATGCGATAAAAAGCCTGGTAAGATGCATCCGGAATCACCAGTTGCTCCGCTAGATAACTGAGGATCGCCTGAGCTCGATCCTCGGTAGACAACAAGTCCGGACGTAACATTCGGATCGGAGGATCCGCAGGGACCGCAGGCTCCTCGAATGAAGACTGCCAAAGAACACGCTCGCCTTAAAACCAAGCTTCTATCCTCTAGAGGACTGGAAGTCACTGATAAAAGGCCCGGAAATGGCAATGAATCATGCCAGACCGGACAGCCTCAGGTACTCCGACGATCAAACTCCAAGGACGGAGATCGATCTATAAACACAGCCACATGATAAATCATTAGAAAATAAACAAAAATAAATAAAAAAAAAAAGAAGATGCACATGTGTTTGAAATACTCACCGACGCACAAGTCGCCGAAAGGATCCTTTGGCGAAAGTCGCCGGTTGAAGTGGCTCGCCTCTTCTTAATTGTGACCAGTAGATGGCCGATAGGAAAACGAGCAGCCCCGAGCAACCTAGGGGCTAAGAAAGGCAGGTACGAATATCCCCAAGCCTATAAGAAGCAAAAAATAATAAGGAAAAGAAAAACAAAAAAAAGGCGAATAAAAGAAGAAAATGATAAGTACGCACCTCAAGGATAAGACAATGCCACGTAAGGGAGATCCGAGGCACCTCGGTAGCTATCACGGAATCCATCACCAGGGTCGCCTTGCCCATATCTGTAAGCAAACGAGCATACGACACCTCCGTCCAACTCAACCTACCTTCCCCAAATCACTGAGGCAGATAAGTAACCCAATGGCGAAACGCTCTCCCCGATCACTCAAGATAGTGACGGAAAGAACGTGAACAATGTATATCCAAGCCAGATGCTCAGGTGTACACTGCCGATTAACCTCTTCAGCCGACAACTCATCGGTAAGAACCGAGTACAGACAAGACTGTGCATAGATGTGAAGGATCGTCGCAAGACGGTCCCCCACAAGGTCACACAGTCTCTCGTCTGACCCCTTAACGACCTCCATAGCTACCAGCTCACCTCCAAAAGGAAAACCCATAAAAAGTGAAAAGTGTTGGTGGAATACTACCAAAACTCCAACAGTCCACGAAGGAAATCCGACGATGTAAGCTGACTCGATAAATCCCGAAGAGCTGCCAGCTGGGAGCTGATCCCCGAGAGCTCCACAACCTCCTTTGCCACCTCGGGTAAACTCTTAAAACGACCTCTCAGATCACCAGAGCCATATAGGCCCATGTTGGGCTTACTCTAAAAAAGGAAAGGCGCAAAAGAGAGTAAAAAACTTGCTTCGAAGAAAAAAGAAAAAAAAACGGAGGCACAAGTGACTCACGATGCCGCTCCAATCCCTGATCGAGACGTGATGGTCTGGGTCCCAATTGGGAGGAGCCTCCCAAACCACACCCTCCTGGAGACGACAATCAGCACCAACGCGTCGCTCCCGAACTTCCTCACGAGGACGGGTCACCCTCTTTTGAAGGCAAACCGCCTCGTCAAGCACGGGATCTCCTAGAACCTCCTCAGCTTCTACAAATTGAGGCGAATCCATGCTATGAATGGATAAAATTTCTTTATCAGTTTATTTTTCTAAACTAAGCTAATATACACGTTATGGACCCATTTCGGCAGCATAATGGCTACCTAAAGGGCAAAACAAAAAAAATTGAATGCCACTCATGCTAGGGGGCTACGATACCTGCAGTTAAACTCAGTAAATGGGGGCTTTTAACACCCAAAAAATCCATCCTATACCAGTTTTAACTAAGCATTCAAGGGATTATGTTCCAAAATCTTCAAGAGTCAACTATGTCTAGGCGAATAATAGTAACAATAATACAATTATCGTCTACAAAACAATCTTGAAATTCGAACACGGAAAAAATAAGCTAAGTATACACTTCGCGCCAATTTTCGAATTCAAAATTTTCAAAACATTATTTATGAAGGTATAATTAGTTCTAATACTACAATTACTTCATAATCAACAAGCATAACCAAAATGAGCAAGCAAAATAACAAGAAACAAACCAAATTCGAAGAAAAGTGCAAAAAACGAACTCAAACGAAGAAATGCTCATACAAGGTTCAATACTTAACCATTTTTTGTGAAATTTTTAACAAGACACTCCTTAAACATAGTACAATAACATGGAATAAACAATTTCAATAATAACGGTCTGAGTAAAAAAACCCCCCAAATTTGAAAATTGGGGTTTAATGATTTGAAAAAACACCCAAATTCCGCAAAAAACAAACAAATTTAAACAAAAAAACTTACATTGGATTGTGGCAAATGTAAATTAAGGGTGAAATCTACTTCCTTTGGCTTCGAAAATCGCAAAAACAAAAAAAAAAGCTTTTTAGAGAAAGAGAGAGGAACAAAATTGGCGAAGGAAGAAGAAGAAGAGAGTAAAATGAAAATCGCGCTTAGCGATTTCTTTTTGCTGACTTAAATGTGGCGCGCAAATGAAACAGTTGCGCGTGAAAGACCAGCGCAACTTAGAACGATGGTCAGCGCGACCCAGTGAGTTGCGCGCTGATATTGGTCACTGAAATGGCCGGTATCTAGATTTTGATCCGTTTTCCAACGGTTTGTGCTCGTTATTAGACGTAATGGCGCGCAAATTATGAAAATCTTTTTAAATTGCTTCTTCTTTGATAGGTTTTTTACATCATTTTGCATGCACACCGTGCTTTGTGCATCCCTAAGCATAAGTTTTGAACGTTTTTCGTAAAAGTGTCTTAAGAAGTTCCGTAGTGGTGCTTTACATAAAAGCTCTCATAGACAGGTTTGTCATTTTACTATACTGACGTTATAATTGTCCGGCTTTTCTTCTTTTCTCACGTCCACAGCAAAAAGGAAGGCGTCAACATGCAGCGTAAAAATGCAAGGCGTTATCATACAGTGTAAACTTGTATGGCTTAAGTGTTTTCTTTAGGAACAAATAACGTAGAGAACCAGTTTTCTTTAGGCGTTAGCTCACGAGTCGACAGGCACGTCGAACCATTCAAGAACAGACACTTCTTGATTGGAAGCTGTAGGGAATAATTTCAAGCCTTTAAAATCCCACTAGCTTGAACCCCACTGTGATCATACACTAAAGTACGGTGGCGTCCAAAAGGGAAGAAGATAGAGCAAAAGAGTCGCCAACAAGTTTTAGGAACTTGTAAACAGTTCATAGGATGAAGATTACACCCCTTAACGATCCAAGAGATCGTCAACTCCATAAGGTCTAGAACCAAATAAGGGTTTGGGGATGAAGGTACAAATCCAACATAAAAGAGATTGAACCTGCCCTAATAATAGGCCTCTACTTTATTCTGATCGTATTCATGTGCGCTTTTTAATTAACATGCAATTAATAGGTTACCCTAAACCTGTTTAATCTATGTTGGTTGAATATTAATGCACAAATAAATCTATTATTGGCGATCACTTAAATTATAATCGTATTAACCCTAACAAGATTATTAATTATCTTATTATGCGTGATTACAAGTACCAATTCCCTTTAAACATGCAATAAAAGGTGTGATCAAGCAATAAATATAAAATATCATCAAGCAACATAATAATAATCAATAATTATGATAATAATAATATAACAATAATAATAATCATCATCATAGGAATAATCATAATATTCATAATCATATTAAAGCATAAAAATAGCAAGATCCTAGGCATGATACTAACAAGATTAATAACAAACCCTAGCATGTCACTAAGCAATAAAAATCAAATCTTTAACCCTAACATGATACTAACAATCATAAATATTAGGAAGAACATAGGAAGCATCATAACAATCATAAATATTACGCACCCTTTTCTTTTTTCTTTTTTTCCTTAAAATAAACCATAAAGTCAAGTTGATTCGAGTCAAGTAATTAAAACGCAAAATGGTTTAATTTACCGCGCGTGGTCAAGAAAGGAAGGACGATTAATTAAAGATAACCTCTTCGTACAAGTCCAACTTTTTGACAAACCTATAGCTCGCAAGAGGAAAGCTAGGGTTATAATGGCAACTCAAGAAGAAGTCAATGATCTCAAGAACCAACTGGCTACTGTGACTGAGACACTGAAACTTCTCGCACTTAGGATCGATGATCCTGTGAAGCAACAACAAATGGACCTCATGCTAGAGAGTTTAAGCAAGTTGTCTAGCGACTAAAAATTTCAAGAGCTTACATCACAAGGGGTCTCGGTGGACAAGGATCTTCTTCCGCAGAAGTTCAACGCCAACGACATCCAAAAATTCAGAGCAATTGACAACCCTTACTTCCATTTAAGAGCATTTGAAACAATAATGAGTATCGAGGGTATCGATAAGAAGGTCTTCCCTTCTCTTTTCTCACTATCTCTCGAGACCGTTTGCCAACAATGGTTCTTTTCTCTCGAGAAAGAAAAAACCTCTACCTGGGAGTCTATAGCAAACGCTTTCGTTGATAGGTACAAGTGCAACATTCAAGTCGAGACTGACCATAGAGAACTTGAAATCCTCAAGCAGAAAGAGAATGAAGGCTTCACTTCTTTCTTTAACAAGTGGAGAGAAACCTCAGCTAAAATGATTGAGGTGCCAAGTGAAAAAGGGTATGTGAGACTGTTTATAAAAAATCTCCAAGCAAAATATTCCAAGCATCTTAAATATCAAAATAATCTCCATACCTTCAAGGCCGTTTATGACATTGGGATCAATATTGAAGATGACTTGGCTAAGTCAAAAGCTGCCAACAATAACTCCAACAGTGGCTGGAAAGGAAAGAAGAACGACAATCCTTCTTCTTCCAAAACCGCCCACTCAAATAATGTTAGCACCTTTAATTTAGGAGAAGTTCTTGCCATGAACAACCAAGGACATAAGAAACCATTTAGGAGGAACTTCACTCCTATTGGCATGAGTTATGACACCGCATTTGATCGATTAAATGCAAAAGGTCTTATAACTCCCATTGGACCATTTGGGGACCCACCAGTTGAGAAGAGGTCGGTTAACTGGAACCCCGATGCACACTGCAAGTATCACCAAGGTAGGGGCCATTCCACTGAAAGCTGTTGGAAGCTTAAGGAAGCTATCCAAGATCTAATCGACAATAACAAACTGTCGTTGCCCCCTGCCAGTAAGAAGCCAAGTATCAACATTACACCTTTAGCTCATACCCTGGCTTTCTCCGATAAGGAAAACGAGGTTGACCCCTCCTCTCTCATTAAACCTGTCAAAGAAATCTGTGCCATAGAAAAAGAAGAGGAGATCTTTTTCGATGTCAAGGATAGTCTTCCAGAACCATCAAATAAGGAAGATATACAATTGCTCACACTGTCTATGAAGGAGGCATCGCAATTACTACGTGAAGCTCTCAAAGTTATGAACGAACTCCATAAGAAATATGATGAGCTTCCACTTCCAAAAGAAGAACCTAAAAGAGAACTCACACCAGTGAAAACGACTTATGAGGCAAAGCACTTTCCCGTACAAGTCACTGAAAAACCCAAGAAGAGCAATAGAATCTACACTCCAATTGGGATCCCATATGCGCAAATGTTCGAAATGCTCTCTGAGAGTGGCGAGGTTAAACCTCTCGAACCGAGACCATTCGAGTCATTAAAAAGGACAGATAAGTATTATTGTCAGTATCATCAATCAGGGGGTCACACTATAGAAAACTGTTTCAAATTCAAGGATTTGGTACAGAAAATGATTGATGAAAAGAAACTAGTCCAAGTTAACAAGAAGAGGACATAACCATTAATGGAGTTTGGGACAGTGACGAAGAAGATGTCTATCTAAAGGACATAGTAGGACCTTCACCTTCTGTGTCATACACCACAGATGACATTTGGGCTGAAGAAGATTCATCAATAGATGTCCTCACAAGATCTGGGAGAATGCAACCTCCCGTTTCAACATAACCTATGCCAACTGTGCATCAAGTTCCCATACCTATCATCGAAGACAATGACATTGTTAAACAGTTTAAGAAGACCAAAGTTGAGATGAATGTATGGAAACTTCAGGCAACATCTCGAGAACATAGGTTGGCTGTAATGAATGCCTTGGATAAAATCGGGATAGATTCTGAAACTACTCCTGAGGGACTAGCCAACTTCCTCACAAGTGACCTTCCTAGTCCGATTAATTTGATCACCTTTTCGGACAAAGATTTACCCCCAGAAGGTGACAAACATTACAAGGCATTAAAACTCACGCTAGTCTGCAAAAGGATGAATGTTCCTATGACTCTTGTAGACTATGGATCGGCTATTAATGTATGTCCACTTAGAACCGCGAGGATGCTCGGCATAAGGGATGAAGACTTAACTCCGTCCACACAAGGAATAAGAGCCTACGATAATACTCGTCGTCAAGCTCTTGGCAAGATTACCCTAAATGTAACGGCAGGAGCAATAGAACATGTTACTACTTTCCAAGTAGTGGACATCAAAGCTTCATTCAACTTATTGTTGGGACGCCCTTGGCTTCATGATCTAAAGGCCGTCCCTTCATCACTCCACCAACAAGTGAAAGCTGTAGTTGGAGGAATTCCGATCACCATCGATGCTTCTCCTATGAGAATCAAATCCATAGAAAATCCAATTATTAATGTGGAGCACGACGAAGAAGATGAAGACCTATGGGGCTTTAACGAAGAAGTCTCCTTAATCCAGGAGGATGAAAGGACATCTCTTTGCCATGACCCCCATTCCAACATGACCGTCAACGCTATGCTGAAGAAACAAGGACACATTCCTGGGATGACTTTAGGAAAGAAGAAAGGAATAGCAAAACCGCTGGAGTCACCTGGCCTCCCTAAGTTAGATACTTTCGGACTTGGTTTTGAACCGACTCGGAAAGATCTCAAGCGAGCCCAGGACAAGTTGAAAGCACGTAGGGACGCTCGCATTCAAAAGAAAGAAATTCCAATGGATCAGTACCCTGTTACGCTTAATGGTCAGTTCATAAAAGAAGGAGAGGACTATCCATGCCATGAATTTCCCGAGCCATTTGTTGTAAATGGCATAAGACAACCGGGATTCGAGATTTTCTTGGATTGCTTCTTCACTGATGAAATCCCAACTCCCGTCCATAAGGAGAAAGCACCCCCATGCTTTGACTTTAAAGTCACTGGATTACTATTTGGGCAAGAAAAGAATGAGCCAACTTATGAAGAAGATAACTCCTCGCTCATTCAAACAGTCCTATAAAGTGAAAGCTTCAACCCCTCGAAGCTAATTACTCCAGCTGAAGGATCACTACAAGGGTGGCGCAAGATTATCAAAGTGACTACTCCAAGCGGAAGGAAGATATCAATCACGACAGGACAAGGACCGATGTTTGAGGAGTCGTCTGAGTCAGAGTCTGAGTTAGAGTCTTTCCCTTTAGAGTCTTCTAAGTCTTTAGTAGTAACACCTCCCCCTCTTATTTCTTCTCCTAGGATAGTCAGTGATCCAGTCCCTAAGGATATATCACTCTTTGATGTAATGATCTCAGAGTATAATAATATTTCTCATTCTCCTTACTTCTTGTGTTCCTCCCTAACCCAAGATGACGAGCATTGCTTAGCTAACGATGAAAAAGACAAAGAAATTATAAAAGCAATGGAAACACTCGAAAAGAAAACACCGGTAATTGAAGAAACTGAAACAGTTGACATCTCGAATGATTCAACTAATAAAAGAGAAGTTAAAATCGGATTAACATTGAATTAGCAAGAAAGAACCGATTTAATAAACTTACTTAAAGAATTTATCGATGTATTTGCTTGGTCATATGAAGATATGCCAGGCATTAATAGAGTAATAGCTCAACACACTATACCTCTAATTCCAGGAATGAAACCTGTAAAACAAAATTTACGTCGAATGAAACCCGACGTAGCACTTAAAATAAAGGAAGAAGTTCAAAAACAAATAACTGCAGGTTTCATCAAGGTATCCAAATACCCCGAATGGGTCGCCAACGTCGTCCCAGTTCCGAAGAAAGACGGAAGGGTAAGGATGTGTGTCGACTATCGAGATCTAAATAAGGCAAGTCCAAAGGACGACTTCCCTTTGCCACACATCGATATTCTGGTAGATAACACAGCAAATCACGCACTTCTCTCATTCATGGATGGATACGCGGGTTACAACCAGATTCTCATGGTAGAAGAAGACATGGAGAAAACAACCTTTATAACACCATGGGGTACTTACTGCTACACGGTAATGCCATTCGGGTTAAAAAACGCGGGGGCTACTTACCAACGTGCATCAACTGCCTTACTCCATGACATGATGCACAAAGAAGTTGAAGTATATGTCGACGACATGATTGTAAAATCAAAAGACTGTCCAGGCCATCAAGTATCCTTAAGGAAATTTTTCGAAAGGCTAAGAAAATATAACATGAGGTTGAATCCATCAAAATGTGCTTTTGGAGTCACCTCAGGCAAGCTCTTGGGATACGTCATAAGCTCTAGAGGAATAGAGGTAGATCCAACCAAGATTAAAGCAATCATATCAATGCCACCGCCCAAGACTAAGAAACATATTCGAGGATTTATTGGCCGGTTGCAATACATAAGTAGGTTCATATCAAAACTGACGACAATATGCGAACCAATCTTCAAGAAGCTCAAGAAGAATGTACCAGTAATATGGGATGACGAGTGTCAAAAAGCCTTTGAAAAGATCAAAGCCTATCTCGCAAATCCTCCCGTATTAGCGCCAGCACTTCCCAGAATACCTCTTAGGTTATATTTGACGGTTACCAAAGAGACAATGGGAGCCATGCTATAACAAGAAGTAGAAGGCAAAGAGAACATAATTTACTACCTAAGTAAAAAGATGCTCGAATACGAGACACGCTTTACACCGCTCGAGAAATTGTGCCTCGCCTTGGTGTGGGCCACAACTAAGTTAAGACATTACATGTTGGTGCATACCGTTTTTGTAGTCTCCCGATTAGATCCACTCAAGTATCTATTCGAGAAATCTACACTCAATGGACGCATTTCAAGATGGATAGTCAATCTAGCCCAGTTCGATGTAAGGTTTATGCCACAAAAAGATATTAAAGGATCCGTGGTGTCAGACTTTCTAGCAGACTTTCCAATAAAAGACTCGAAGCCAATACAAGACAATGAATTTCCAAATGAAGACCTAATGGTCAAAGAAGATGATACTTGGACCTTGTATTTCCACGGAGCCTCAAACCAAAAGGGATGTGGCGTTGGAGTACTACTAGTATCACCTAAAGAGGAGCATATTCCAATCTCCATAAAGCTTGATTTCGACGTTACCAACAACGCTGCTGAATATGAAGCATGCGTGGTAGGCCTTGAAACAGATTTGGCATTGGGAGTAAAGAAATTAAGGATATTCGGAGACTCTTCTTTGATCATCAATCAGATATCTAAAAGGTGGAAAGTAAGGAGCGAAAGCTTAGCCCCTTACCAAACCTATATGGAAACTCTTACCGATCAGTTAGAGAAAGTAGAATACACATATCTACCTAGAGAAGAAAACCAATTTGCCGATGCCTTGGCGAGATTAGCCTCAATGGTTAGGATTCCCACGGAAATCGAGCAAATGCCTCTAACTATCGAAAAAAGGCACAAACCAGCATATATCCAGGCTATAGAAGACGACGACTTAGTCCAAGGGGAAGAAGAAGAAGAAGAGGAACCGTGGTACACGGACATACTCAATTATGTCACCAATGGAGAATACCCTCCTCATGCTGACAAAAGAACAAAGTGAGCATTAAGACTTTTAGCTTCTCAATATGTACTCATAGACAACGAGCTACATAAAAGGGTACCTAAAGGTCGAGCTCTCTTATGTGTAGGAAAGACGGACGCACAATGAGTAATGAGAATAGTTCACGAAGGAATCTGTGGAACTCATGTGAATGGCAAAATGTTAGTCCAGAAAATAATGCGAGAAGGATATTATTGGACTACAATGAATAGGGATTGCCATCAATACGTAAAAAGATGCCCTAAGTGCCAAATTTAAGCCAATTTACAACATGTCCCTCCATCTTTGTTGTACACCTACACATCGCCATGACCATTCTCTACATGGGGAATTGACATAATTGGCAAAATCACTCCCCTAGGAACAGGAGGCCTCGAATTTATTCTAGTAGCAATTGATTACTTTACAAAGTGGGTCGAAGCGCAACCATACGCTAAACTCACCGCAAAACATGTAGCACTCTTTATCGAAAGAAATATCATTTGTCGATATGGAGTCCCACATGAAATGATAAGTGACAATGGAACTCACTTTCAAGCCGAATGTGAAGAATTGCTACAAAAATACGGCATTCAACATCATCATTCTTCCCCTTATAGACCTCAAGCGAACGGAGCAGTCGAGGCAGCTAATAAAAATTTAAAGACCATCATCGAGAAAATGACATAAAATTATAAAGATTGGCCTGACAAACTTCACTTCACATTGTGGGGTTATCGCACGTCAATCCGTACATCAACAGGAAATACGCCATTTTCCTTGGTATATGGAATGGATGCCGTACAACCTGTCGAATTAGAAATACCATCTCTACGCATTGCGCTAGAGAGTAAACTCGATGAAGTTGAATGGACTAGGGCAAGATACGAAGAATTGATTCTACTCGACGAAAAACGACTAGAAGCTCTACATCACACTAAGTGTTACCAAACTCGTATGGCTAGGAAAAATGTTTTAGACCCAAGGGGAAATTTTTGACCTAACTGGTCTGGACCCTACATTGTCAAGACAATCCTATCAGGAGGTGCAGCAAAACTAACTGACATGGATGGCAATGAATTCTCAAACATGACCAATCTTGACCAACTTAAGAAATACTACCCATAATTACTTGAGTAGGATACTCAAGAGAGCTACGTTCGGCCTGATTCCTTAAGAAAGGATACGTAGGTAACCCTTTACGGGTGCGGCCACTTTATTTTTCGACATCTCCGCGTTCCAGAATCAATTAAAAATTTAACAGAAAATCGGCGAATCATTGGCGTCGCAGAACAGAACCTGGCGCCAGCTGATGGAATTGGCGCCTGGCGCCAGACTTCAATGGCAGGCGCCAAACGCCAATGACTGGCGCCAATCTAGAAATAAGATCTGGGCGAATTTCGGTGTTTTTCGGAAAATTTTCGACTTCCTTACTCGAAGAGTTTCTGGGGATTTGATTTTTTTCGATTTTCATTGCTTTAATAAAATAAATTTAAAGTAAAAAATTTAATTGAAAGCTAAATTTTCATTAATAAAATAAAATTACATTATTGATGGAATTTAAATAAAAGCTGAAATAAATTAACTTTAAATAAAAATAACAATCTAAGTCTAAAAAATCTAATGCTAAGCAATGCTCTTAATCTTTCTTTTCCTTTCTAACTCTTTTCCAATTCTTGTCTGCTTCCTCCTCTTCTTCATCCATAACTTTAGCTAGTAGGCATCCTTTAGAGGACCTACATTCAATTTTCGAGTAGATGGTCTCCCCTTCAGCTAACACTCCATTCTTCTTTTCCACCCAAGCCTTTTTGTCTGTGGTGTTAGCTTTCCTTTTCCCTTTGTCTTTGGTAGTTTTTTTCTTCCTAGGCATTGTAAGTGTTTTGAATTCAATTCTGGCACCTAAGCGTTCCTTGGCAGGAGCCACCCTGTCACCTAGACGATTCTTCACATTGGTTCTACCCTGATCAATCGAAGATTTCTTCAGCAACCACTTCTTTACATCATTAGGCAAAGAAGGAGGGACCTTTTGGGTAATCACTTCCCATAAAGGTCGAGCGCCCCAGTAAGCATCAAATCTGTCTACTTCTTGAGAAATAGGGTACTCAAAGGGAGGACGAAGATCTCCGGAAGGAATATTCTGAAGCAAGTCGTATTGTCTTTTTACCCTGCAGGGGTAATAATAAGTTACACGAGACAAGCTTGGAAGACGGCAGAAAAGTTGCTTGTTAACACCAACCATCCTTTCTATTTTCCACCATGGGACGACCCACTTGATAGTGAAATCACGTGATTCAAAGACTTTTCTCCACCCATGGCGCCCAATTTTAGGGATGCGTTTCTTCCTTCTCACGAAGCAATTGGGAGTATACTTTTCAATGTCGTCCGGAGGGCTAATTAATCCTAGCCTCTCCATTAGCCACATCTGTAAAAGAATTGCAATGTAAATAAATTATTATTACAATACAAAAATATATTTTTTGATTTCTGTAATTAAAAATATTATTTTCTACCTGTAATAAAATTGGAGAGCCGCGAAGAGGCGCTTTTGGGTCCCTTTTCAGTTCATCTAAACTAATCATAGTCTCTCCAACTATTAATGGCATTGGATTTCTCCCTTATTCAATTTGTTCTAGTACAGTGGTTATAATTGATTGACCCTCATTATTTGTACCACTACTAAGAAAAAATTGATTAAGCATGCAAAATAAGAATGCCCTTCTTCTATATATATGAAAAGATTCAGAAAGAGGTTTATCAAAATAATGGCGTGCAAATTCTTTCAAATTAACTATGTTGCCATTTACTATTCTTGATAAATCCCTTTCCTTTAAATTAAAGAAGCGCTCAAAATCCTTATAATAATATGCATCTACTCTAGGGATTGCTATAAGGTCTATCGCAGTGAAGCCTAAGATAGCACCAAATTCCTCCGGCAAAGGGCTAATCTCATCATACCCCATTCTGAAACAATGAGTATCAACATTCCAAAACTCTAAAGCGGTATGTATGAAGTCTAGGTCAAGATCTACCCCTTTGATGCCATAAATTCCCCCCAGGTGAAATAAATCTAATACTTTTCTCTCCCTCGCATTAAGAGATCGACACCATTCATGAGTGTATTGGGTGAAGGTCTTGGTGACTAAAGGCATGATTATTATTTTTCTAAAGAAGAGAATTATTTATTCGCTGGAATTATGAGAAGAATCGACTGGGCAGGGAGATTTTTATACAGAAACTGCGAGGAATTTTAATCAGATTAAAATACAGCCTAAGCGTCAATTGGCGCCAGCCGCCAGCGCTTGGCGCCACACGCTAAGTGTAGCGCCTGGTGCCACGCGCCATAGTGTGGCGCCAGCTCGCGCCAAGTTGCCAGACCAGCCGCGCGTGCTCAACTTGCGTTTTTAATATTAGACTCGAGTCGGTTAATGACTTTATGGCTCCGTTTAATTTTCCTAAACATCTTTTTTATTCTTTTTCTTAATTAATTAAATATAGCTATTATTTTTTTAATTTATATTATTCTTTTTGGACTTTATTTTAAATTCCAAACACCTGACATTCTATTCATTTTTTTCCTCTTTTATTTTTTCTTTTTGGGGGAGAGAGTCGGATACCCTCCACCAATAATAAAAATGACGGAATTTTTGCGCAAAATTGTTGTCACACTTTTCTTGCACACACAAACATACACACAACAATAAATAAATTCATAATTGCATAAATATACAAAATGTGTCTATAAATAATGATTCTAAGGCAAAGTTCTATAAAAAAGTCAAAATAAAATATACACAGGAACAAACTACGGCGCTGGAGGACGTAGGCCCATCATATCATAAAATTACGCTGTACGAGGAGTCACCTCTCCACAAGCTCCAGTCCCAGCTCCATTCTCCGTAGGAGGAGGAAGACTCAATATAGGACCACTCCAGCCAGGATCAACCTGAGGCTGAGGCCGCTGAGGCTGCTGCGATGACGAGCCTACCTCGTACATCCCACCACCTCTGAAAGCCGAGGTAGCCTCTCCTACCGGTACAGCGTGAGCACCCTCGGAAGAAGATCCCGAGTCGTCGGCAATGTCAGCTCGAGCAGCCTCAGAGCGACCGCCTCTACCCCCTAACGAAGTGCGACGACGTCTCGAGCTAGACCTCGCTGGATCCCTCCGCCCCTCAAGTCTCGCGCGGGTGTGAGAAGCAATAGGCTGGCCCTGCAAAAAGAATTAAATCAGAAACAAAGTAAAATTGAAGTAGCAATGCAAAAACAATGAGTAAAGAAAGACTACCTCTCAGATGACGTCATCCCGACGGCAAGTGGCCGCGTTCCTTATCCGAACGAGCTGGCTTCGGAAGGCATCTATGCATCGTGCCATCGCCGAAACCACCTCGCGTGAAAACTGTCAAAGAAATAAGTCAGTAAAAATGCATGATATATAAACACAAAAATTCTGAAAAAAAAACTAGGCTTACTCTAGTCTGGTGGCGAGGAATCGACCGCTCTACGAAGCGCTCGCCCTCGGGAGCCGGAGAAATCATCTCCTCAATCGGCCCGTACATCCCCTGATAGTGGATGGACATATGGGGTGGCCCGAACTCAGCAGCACCATCCTGATAAAGCAAAAAAGGCCAGTAAAGCATTACTTGGGGGCTACTTAGTGGAAACTAAAGATAAGAAAAACTAACCCTCACATCCTCAGCTGGTACGGGGGCTGGAGCTAACAAAGGTAGTAGCTCCTCAGCATAACACCGCCCGAGGATCACATGGGACCGCCAAGGGGTACCAGCTCCCTCAGACATGCTCGACAACCGCGCCTCGTCGAACATATGACGTGGTGGAACAGCAGGAACAACGAAGACATCAGAAGAATGCTGTCTAGCGACCCTCTCTCCTAAGTACGCGACCGCTCCATAAGTCCCTAGAAAATAGCGACGCTCAGCAGAGTATTGTGCGGCTAACCCAGGGACTGTCCAACCACCCCACGGTCGGTATATCACCTCAGGTCCCTATAAAGAGCGTCAATCAGACAAGAATACATCTAAAGCACTGCGGAAGAGCAAGATAAACAATAAAAGTCGTACCGAGATGATCCGGTTCCAGACATGTGTAGTGGACATGTCCACATGGTGACCGCCCCAAGAGGTGCTCACTGGAAATCCCCGCGGCGATGGTCTCGCCGGCGCAACGGAAGGAAAATACTCGTAGAACCAGATCTACAAGGAGTTAAAAGTGTGAGCAAATGCTAACTAATATGCAGAGCTAAACTTTATAGGGAATAAATGTTTACCTCTACGACCTTCCAAAAGGCAAACAAAGCAACGTTCGTCCCAAAGGACCGGTGTCGACACGAGTCCCTCAGGGCGCGAACGAAGTCACCATAGGCCAAGCTGGCCCAGTCATAAGTCCCGATCCGGTGAAGATCACGGACAGCAGGCAGATAGTAAAGTAACGCTCTACTACCTTTGTCAGGGGGGAATGTCCCTGACAGCAACATCAGCACAAAGATACGCACCCGCTGCTCTCGGGTGGTCGCATCGTCATCAAGAGCCGCTGCCAGCGTCGAGCGGCGATTTCCTCTAGCACTAAACTGAGTCGTCTCGACCTCAGCTTGGGCCCGAATAGCGATCGACCCTAATAGCTCCTCGACCTCCGAAGAGAAGACGTCGATTCCACTGTCAAACGGCATTGGCACAGAAGTGAACTCCAGTCCTGTGATGAGACTGAAGTCCGTAGGGATGACCATCATCTCGCCCCAGGGGAAATGGAAGGTGTTGGTGGTGTCCCAGAAGAACTCCACCAAAGTGTGCACTACATGATGACCCCTGCTGGAGGCGACCATAGCCTTGGAGGTCTCGAACAGAGTAACTAGCCCGTAAGACTCCCATAGGAGTCTCGTCTCAAGATCCCTAGCGATGTACATCTTGAACAAATCGCCTAAGCCATCACAGCCAGAGCCGTGATGCCGTGTCCTCCCAAGCGCGACGCCCTATCTCACCCTCTCAGAAATGTGGTGGACAGGGGCGAAGAACAAGGTCCGCTCATCCCACTCCAGAAGCCGACCAAGCGAAGTGGAAGGTGTGATGTCATCCTCTACGGGCTCATGCTCCCGTCTAGTGTTTCGGGACCGTGAACCCGAGCCTCACTGTCTAGCCATGCTACATTGTGCAAAATTATCATGAATTAAGGTTCTATAGTATCTAAGGTTCGCATAGCCGCATGATACCATGTTCGCAAAAACAGAGTACGTAGTACTAAAACAGAGCACAAATTCAAATTGAGCATGACAGCATTTTTGAAGCAATCAAACAATTTCTTGCAACACTATAGTGATTATTGTGACAAATTGAACAAGAATTGCTAGCAAAAAAATCAAGAACAAGCCACATTGTTCTTCACGACCTTGAGAGGTCCAACAATGGCAAATTGCTCATTTCTTCTACAAATTGAGTCAAACAAGTCTCAAATTACTCCCAAGGAAATATACAAACATAATCAAGCAATTTCATGGCATAAAACTTGACAAAACAAAGCAAATTGAGCATTATAAGTTTTGAATTTTCATGAAATTCGTGAATAAACATGCCAAGAATTCATAAAAACTGATGTGAGTTTGTAGAAAACTTACATGGATCAGGAAAATAGATGAAAAGAGCTTTGATTTGCAACAAATTTGAGCAAATTCGGTTGAGAAACGAGCAAGCAATGAGTAATTGAAGTTTTGGACTTCTTTCGAGCAAATTCGCGACGAGCAGCCAGCAAAATGAAGAAGGAAGGGGGTATTTAAGGAAATCCCCGTGTTGGCGCCAGGCCCTATGCATTGGCGTCACAAATTTTGCTTGGCGCCTGGCGCTAAGGCCAGCTGTGTGGCGCTGATGCTTTTTCAGCGACGCCAAAGCATCCAGCCACCTGATGAGGTTGAGCTAGCCTCCTGCAACATATTTTTGGTTTCCTTGGTACGCCAGTTAGCCCCTTTAAGAAATTTGACTTGATTTAGTAATCGGCTTGATTACATGGAGTGATCGACTTGATAAGAGATCGTCTCACTTAGCTTAAAGCGCCTAAACATTGGCTCATTAGCAAAAAAGCACCAACATATAGGTTCAAAAGCGCAAAAGGCACCGACATATAGGTTCAAAAGCAAAAGAGCACCAACATACTAGTTCACAAGCAACGGAGGCGCCGACGTACAGGCATAGCGGGAGCAAAGTTCAGGCGAACTTTTAAAGATCGACGGGCGTGGATCTTCGGTAATTTCCTTTGGAAAATTATCGCATCAAATGAAGGTGACTTCAAGAGAAGATATCTTCGACGACATTCCCTAGCTTGCGGAGAGTTGTCACAAACAACTGGAGGTAATTTCGGGTGAAGTTATTTTCGATGGTATTCCCTAGGATGTGGAATATTATCAATGCGGATGGAGATTGTTTCAAGAGAAATAATCTTCGATGGTATTCCCTAGGATGTGGAATATTATTAATGCGGAGGAGGATCGTTTCAGGCGAAGCAATCTTCAAAATTGGAAGCAGTTACAGGCGTAGCGGTTTTCAAGCGGGATGGCATTCTCTAGCTTGCAGAAGGTCATCAAAACAATCGGTTAATTTCAGAGACGTGTGCTCGACGGTGCAAGATACGCTTTTCTTAACTCTTTTATCTGTTTAACAAATGCTAGTTTTGCAGGTATCGGTGTTGCAAGATTGATTTAGGATTGCAGAATGTTCTGAATCATTCTCCGTCCCTATCGATACTTTGACTTTTGTTTTCGAAACTTGCGTTTCTCCAAACTCAGTAAAAGTGGGGGGCTTCTGTAGACACCCATTTGTGTCTCCCCAAAACCAAACCAAGTGATGAGTACCTTTCACGTCGAATCATAATCGAATGAAACGAAAGTGTGGAAAGGTCTAGTGTTGTAGAAAGTTTTAATTTCTTTTCTCTTCTCTCTGTTTTTGAAAACTTATTTTAAGAAAACAGCCAATCCAGTTTGGTTGGTCCATGATATGGGTCAAATAGTAGTGTAGGTAGATGGGGCTTGCAAAGACCTTTCCAACGATATATTATAAGCCCAATTCCGATGAATATTGAGGAAGTTATGGCCAATTTACTAAACAGGGCCCGGTTTGAGCTTTATGTACGGCCCAATGCTCTAGGGGAGGGCCTAATATGATTTATCATTCCTAATGCAATTAGGAATGGTATTAGTCTTCTAGATTCTTCTAGAAGGTTCTTTTCATTCCTAATTCAATTAGCATTGATAAATTGACTTTTGTTGACTTTTTAGAGTTTTAATCAAAATCAAATAGCATTTTCGAGGAAATTATATTATTTTATCCTCCAGTACGGTAAACTTATCGGATTTTCGAAAACGCGTTAGAATCAGGCTTGGCGCCTAACCCCAGGCCTTGGCGCCTGGAACCAGGCCTGGCGCCTGGTGCTAGCCATTGGCGCCTAGCGCTAGTGTTGGTGTCTGGCGCCAGCTAGCCAGGGTTGGCGCCAGCCCTGTTTTCTGAGCGTCAGACTCTGTTTTGTCTAATTTATCTTTTTGGCTGATTTTCTCTATAAATATCGTATTAAAAACTCCGTTTTCATTCACCAATTCTCACGAACGATCATTCATCAACAATCATTAATTCTTTAGCATTCTCTAAATCATTCATCTCTCTTAAAACATTCAATTCTTTCTTACATTGCTTTTTCATACAAAATTACGCATTCATTAGATCTAGAAACACCTAGCCATATTCGAAGTTGCCTTCGCCCTAGACGTGAAAGGTTTAATTTCTGAGGGTTTGGTCCCAAATTTCTCTTTCAATTATTTAATTTAATTGTTTGTTTATTATTTTCCTTGAAGTTACTAACGTGTGTATTTTGTTATTAGAAAGAGGTACGAGGCATCAAAGTAAGTACTTTAATTGTTTTAATTGATGTTATGATGTAGAAATCATGTTTATATTGTTATTATGATATTCCTAGTATCATGTCTAGGGTAATTTTAATATTTAATATGATTGTTATGATGCTTCTTATGTTCTTCCTAATATTTATGATTGTTAGTATCATGTTAGGGTTAAAGATTTGATTTTTATTGCTTAGTGACATGCTAGGGTTTGTTATTAATCTTGTTAGTATCATGCCTAGGATCTTGCTATTTTTATTATGCTTTAACATGATTTATGATTGTTTTGATTGTGATTATAATTTTTATAATTATTGTTATTCTGATTAACATGATTATTATTATGATTGTTATAGTTTTATGATCATGATTTTATTATGTTGCTTGATGATATTTATTTCTATTGCTTGATCACACCTTTTATTGCATGTTTAAAGGGAATCTATACTTGTAATCACGCTTAATAAGATAATTAATAATCTTGTTTAGGGTTAATGTGATTATAATTCAAGTGATCACCAATAATAGATTTATTTGTGCATTATATTCAACCAACATAGATAAAAAGGTTTAGGGTTAATCCTATTGATGGTATGTTAATCAGAAAGCGCACATGAATACGATCAGAATAAAGTAGACGTCTATTATTAGAGCAGGTTCAATCTCTTTTAGGTTGGATTTGTACCTTCATCCCCGAACCCTTATTTGGTTCTTGACCTTATGGAGTTGACGATCTCTTGGATCGTTAAGGGGTGTAACCTTCACCTTGTAAACGGTTTACAAGTTCCTAAAAAAACTTGTTGGCGACTCTTTTGCTCTATCTTCTTCCCTTTTGGACGCCACCGTACTTTAGTGTATGATCACAGTGGGGTTCAAGCTAGTAGGATTTTAAGGCTTGAAATTATTCCCTACAATGGGTTTTCCCAAAACTCATTGGAGGCTCCTACTTGTTTCTTACAAAAAAGCATGATGATAGAATCAATTCTGATTCAAGATCTCCCAAACAGTCAGGAATTCAAATCCTAATACACCCTAACAAGTGTAAAGTCCTAGGCTCTTAAAGGGCAATGGGCATTTAAGGAAGGATCCCCTACGATGGTAACACCCTCCTTACAAATACCACCCCAAATTGTGTAAATAAATAGCACACCACAAACTCCCTCACCTCACTCACTAATAGCTCCCCCAAGCTAAGCTTGGGACTAGTAACCAATGGGGAAAATCGGCTTATAATGTGGCTAATAAACAACAATAAGTCAAGGCAACAACATAGGTAGCAAGAAGGGAACATATGTATCTAAATTCATTTGAAGGCTATCTAAAAGAACAAATGCTTTGTCCTCCTCAATGTGAATGATAATGAGTCATATAAACGCTACTCAAAGTTGCAAATTAATACTCTAATTCATTGACATACCAGGAACTAAAACACATTCCTAACCAAATCAACTAGTCAAGCACTATATTCATAAGTAGTTGGGAAAATTAACTCATGTTAAGCCATCCAAGCAATCAAACATCAAATCATAGCTAGCCTATCCACAATACTCATCATCATATACCAAGAATTAAAACAATTTTTATGCATGTATGGGCCATAGGGAAGCATGATTTATCATTCATTGGATCGTATTTTTTTATTTTTTTAATTTTTTTGTATTTTTTCAAAGCAATAAAATTTATACTAGAAAGCAATAAATCTATACTAAACACAGCAAAAATAAAAGAAAAAGAAGAGAAAGATACCTAAATCCAAAAATCTCCCCGAAGCCAAAATCAAACAATGTCCTAATTAACTCGGGAGTTAGCCCAGCATGGCTAATCCTCATCATCATCATCCATATCATCATATCCTCCACCACTACCACCTGCACCACGAAAAGAACTACCACCGAAATTGTTAGGGTAAACATACCTCCCTGGCCCCCTAAAACTAAAGTCTTGTCAATAGCCGCTAAAAGAGAAATAATCAGCATAAATGCCACGGGAGGTGGGATCTACATATCCCCGGGGTGGAGGCTGATACAAATCGGGGTGAATAGCATCGTCAGGAATAACACCCCAACGAGTATAGTCATCGTACATAAGAAAAGGTTTCTACCTTGGTTCCTCTCAACATACCTGTAGGGAATATTTCAAGCGTTAATCCCCTAACTTAAACCCCACTGTGATCATACACTAAAGTACGGTGGCGTCCAAAGGGAAAGAAGATAGAGCAAAAGAGTCGCCAACAAGTTTTTTAGGAACTTGTAAGCCGTTCACGAGGTGAAGGTTACACCCCTTAACGATCCAAGAGATTGTCAACTCCATAAGGTCTTGAACCAAAAAGGGTTCGGGGATGAAGGTACAAATCCAACCTAAAAGAGATTGAACCTGCCCTAATAACAGGCCTCTACTTTATTCAGATCGTATTCATGTGCGCTTTCTGACTAACATACAATCAATAGGATTAACCCTAAACTTGTTTATCTATATGTTGGTTGAATATTAATGCAAAAATAAACTATTATTGACAATCACTAAAATTATAATCAAATTAACCCTAAACAAGATTATTAATTATCTTATTAAGCGTGATTACAAGTACCAATTCCCTTTAAACATCTAATAACAGGTGTGATCAAGCAATAACAATATATAATCAAGCAATATTATAAATAATAATCATAATAATAATAATAACCATAATAATAATAATAATAATTAAAATAATCATGATCATAAATTATAACAATTATAATCATAATTAACATGATCATGTTAAAGCATAGTAATAATAGCAAGATCCTAGGCATGATACTAACAAGATTAATAACAAACCCTAGAATGTCACTAAGCAATAAAAATCAGAGCTTTAACCCTAACATGATACTAACATGCTATTAGGAAGAAAATAGGAAACATCGCAGGAATCATGATTGATATAAGCAAATCACCCTAAATATGATACTAAAGAAAGCATCCTAACATGATACTAGGAACATCCTAAACATGATACTAGGAATCAATAAAACAATCTAAGCATGATTTCTATATCATAAAATGAACAAAACAATTAAAGCAATTACTTGGATGCCTCGTACCTCTTTCTAATAACAAAATACACACGTTAGTAACTTCAAGGAAAATAATAAACAACAATTAAATTATATAATAGAAAAAAGAGATTTGGGACCAAACCCTTAGAAATTAAACCTTTCACGTCTAGGGAGAAGGCAACTTCGAATATGGCTAGGTGTTTCTAAACCTAATGAATGCGGAATTTTTATATTTGAGAGAAGGCTAGTTTAGAAAAGAGAGAAAGAGAGTAATCAAGAAAATCTTGATGAGAGTTGGTGCCTCAAAACGGAGTTTTTAGGAGACTATTTATAGAGAAAATCAGCCAAAAAGATAAAACATCAAAAATAGAGTTCTGACGCAAAAGGCCAGATTAGCGCCAAACGCTGACCTTAGCGCCAGGCGCTAAGGCTAGCGCAAGGCGCCAAGCGTAGCGTAAGGAGCTACAGCTGGCGTTTGGCGCTGACTAAGAAATTGACGTGTTTTATTAGAATTAGATAGAAATTGCCGTACAGGAGGATAAAATCGTATTTTCCTCAAAAACGTTCTTTGATTCTAATTAAAACTCTAAAAAGTCAACAAAAGTCAATTTATCAATGCTAATTGAATTAGGAATGAAAAGAACCTTCTAGAAGAATCTAGAAGACTAAAACCATTCCTAATTGCATTAGGAATGATAAATCTATATTAGGCCCATCCCTAGGTCATTGGGCCGCATATAAGGCTCAAACCAGGCCCAGTTTAGTAATTTAGCCATAACTTCCTCAATATTCATCGGAATTGGGCTTATAATATATCGTTGGAAAGCTCTTTCCAAGCCCTATCCAACTACACCTTTATTGGACCCATATCATGGACCAACCAAACTGGATTGGCTGTTTTCTTAAAATAGGTTTTCAAAAACAGAGAGAAGAGAAAAGAAATTAAAACTATCCGCAACACTAAACTTTCCACACTTTCACTTCATTCGATTATGATTCGACGTGAAAGGTACTGATCACCGGGTTTGGTTTTGGGGAGACACAAATGGGTGTCTACAGAAGCCCCCACTTTGACTGAGTTTGGAGAAACGCAAGTTTCGAAGACAAAAGTCAAAGTATCGATAGGGACGGAGAATGATTCAGAACGTTCTGCGATCCTAAATCATTCTTGTAACGCCGATACCTGCAAACTAGCATTACTGAAACAGATGAAAGAGTTAAGTGTTGGGGTTTCGTGAGTCCGACTCACCGCGGAAACAAACCCCGACCCAAGGAACCACTCGCAATAATTAAAATCATAAAGCATAAATAAATAATCACAAAGAAAAGATAACGAATCTTACCCTCGAAGCGAGCTTCGCCCAAAAACCGGGGCTCTTACTTGAAAGCTACGAGCACGTCAAGCGCTACGCCTCCGACTGTATCCACCCACAAAAAGGCGAACACAACTTTAAGGTCTACTACCTGGGGGTTAGCGAGGTCCGACCAAAACCCGAGTGTTATATGAGTTTAAGAGTTTTTCCAATATTATGGAATGCTCTTTTTAACTCCCACTCAAGCAAAGAATTCTCAAGTCATTCCATGACTATTTATAAGGAAGTATGCCTTGTGAATTTCACTCATCTTTCAATGTGGGACTTTTCACAAAAAGATCCCATATGGAAAGATTGGTGAATTCAACCCTTAGTTAAATAAACAAAGGAACAAGTGACAAGTGTCACATGGTTAGGTGTGGACCACTTTCTCACTTGGTCCCCAAGGCATTTCACATGCAATGTGAACTAACCATGTGTCACCCAACCTTGAGCCCTAAGTTGGGTTCAGTTGGCCCATTTTATTTTGGCCCGTGCCCATGACCCATCAACCCGGGTCCACGGCCATAGCCACATGTCGCCACCGTGGCGCGCCGCCACCATGGCGCTGCCACGTGGCACGCTGCCACTAGGTGCCTGCCAATGTGGCGGCTGCCAACGTGGCTGCTGCCACTTGGCGGCTTCCAACGTGGCGGCCACGTGTGCTGCCACATGGCGTTTCGCCATGTGTGCTGCCACGTGGCATGCTCCTATTGGGCATGTATTCTTAGCCTTTTGCGTGGCTAGGATTTTACTTGTTACTTGATGCATTTTCCCGTCTCGCCAAATCCTAAATTTTTGGCTCGACATTTGAGATTCTCCGACGCTCGGTTTCGACGCTCCAAGCTCGAAATTCCGACGTCTAAATGTTTAACACTCGGGCGACGAATTAATTTCTTCCGAATTAATTCGTCGAGTTGGTTTGTATATTTTTCTTGGGCGTGACTCGAAGGGTTCAGTCAAGATTAAGCTGTAATATTAATTATATTAATATTACTGATCGGAAGCGGCCTCCACCCAGGCATTCCGATCACTTGACCTTACTGAATATATTAGCTTTCTAATAATTCTGAACCCGCTATCAGAATAATACACTTGTTCGATGGACACTATTCCTTTCAATCTCCCACTTGTCCTTCCGGACAAGTGTGCATTTAGTGTATAGCCCTTATCCTATGCCTCTTCATGTCTCTTCATGAACTACAGAGTAAGATTACTAGTCATCTCTGTTACGTCTAGAAGTGTTTCTCGAAATCCGAGTTTGACTGTTAATAAGCAGATGATTTCTAAAATCCATCTGAGCACGGCCATGCATTTTTCACAGTCTCACTCTTCGAGAGGCCTTGTAAACAACAAGACGTGTTCCCTATTGTTAGTAGGGGGACATTTCCAGTCTTGTAATGTAGCTTCTCTTACTAAGATGACTCACCCGCCCAATATATGTCTTTATAATCCCCAGTTACGGCAGACGTTTGGCGGATACCAAAGCGGACCAGTACTCAAACAAGAGATCTCCCACTACTCATGGTCAAAGGAAAAGAGTTCCGATAGTAATAATGAGAAAATACTTATGACGATTTTTAAATCTCTTAAAGTATTCTCATAGGTCGATCCAATATGGTTCTAAACCAATACCTGTGCAAATGATTTATATCCTCATAGCACAAGAAACGGTGCTACAAATCATACTACACACTAATCTCTAATGGTCATCAATCGTCCACAAAATATGACCTTGATTAGGGATAATTTTCGATTAAAATATTCAATGTTCACTTAATAGGTGTTTCTTTATCCAAGCCATTGACTTGATACCCTATTTTGAATATTTATTAAAATCGAATGGACTCATTATTTAATTCTAAACCACAATTAAATAGTTTTGTGGAATATTTAGAAATATTTTATTCCACTATGAAACTTCACAATGTTTCATCTTATGATAAATGGTTTTTCCCAAATGTTTAAAGAGTAACTCTTCATAAAACATTCATAGAAATCACACCCATATTTGATATGCTTGATTTCTTTCATGCAATTATGAATGTTGTCGTTCATTTATTGCAAAGGTTTAGTTATAATTACTTTGCAAACCTTAGCATCTTCATTATCCACCATTTCCATAATAAGATGATAAAATTTTGAGAGTGTTAATGGATTACATGTGATTCAGGATTTATTGTCCAAGCAATGGCTCCCACTCATTTTCATGATTTGAGACCTTCTACTTGACAACCTACAATCATCAACGTTCAACAACGAACTTTTCCATTTAACATCTTTCCTTATTATTGCCTTTAAGGCAACAATATTCTCAACATATATTTTAGTAGACTCCCTGATGATGCCTTGCTTGGGTTTCACTCCAAGCGACTCACAATGATTTGGGATACCCTAATCACTTGTGATCATGGAAATTTTCCTTAAATTCCCGCACATTATACATGGATGCACATCCATGTTACCATTCTCAAGCCACGACACTTCTTGTCTCGTGCTTATAAATGGCTTCCTTGCTAAGGATCTAATCCTTGTTAAGGTTTGTGCTTGCAACATCAAAACTCAAATTATATTTGTTTCCATGCGTCTAGAACTCATCCAACTACTTATCTAAGTTCTTTGGATGTTCTTGACTATAATCTAATGATCTAATACTTAGATTAATGTCGATTGGTATTATATACGTACTTCACATGCTCTAAGCATGTAAGTCATCTGACGATTCCATATCATAGCCTTACATGATGGATTTAATTCTAGAATGATTCTCAATTTTATTCCATCCATGTGACATTTAGCTCATACAGTTACACTGAGTCTTGCCAAATTGTTCGTTGTATGATATGATTGAAAGTCTCTTACTAGAGTCTTTCTTGTTTGATTTAGTACTTAGCCTAGCTTATACTTAGTTCAAACATTTACTTAGCTTCATACATATGGGTCGAAAGCCTTTCAAAGTCTTTCATGTTTAACATGGTAATTTCTTTTACTCATTTAAACATATAATTAAGTCTATACCATAGAACTTAATTCCCAACATGTACTAAGTATCGTCTTTAGCTCAGTCCATTGTCGAAAATACTTTAAAATCTAAACATTTAGCATTTGATGGTTGTTTCACAATAGAGTTCGTAAACTTCTTGTTAGACCATTACTTTTGCTCCCACTAAACTTCTTGTTCATCAGAATTTCTATGTTACTCCATAAGTCAATCCTCTTATTAACTTTATAAGAAAACACGTTCCAATTCCTTCATGCAATGCTTCCTTTAATCCTATGACGGATTCCATGTGCTTGCTTTCAAATCTAGCATTATTTAGATTTTCAAAACCCTTAGACTATTCCATAGTCACTTCCAAAATCCTATTTTAGGTAGGCGGTTTTTGTATCTATTTTGCCATATTTCATATGTGCAATTTTGCTAGATCAATCACGAAAAGACTTGAGCATTCCGATTGGTGAATGGGATTTTATTAAAATCAACTCCTTGAAATTAATTATATCCTTTACAACCAATCTAGCTATGTATGCATATACATTTCCACATTTGTTAGTTTTCTCCTTGAAAACTTATTTGCAATCGATGGGTCTTTCACCTTTCATGCAAATTAATAAAGTTTCAAACATGATTTTCAAACATGGAGTCTATTTCGGAATTTCATGGCTTTTAACCATTATTCGGAATTTGGATTTGTCGTAGCTATCTTACAAGACATTATTCCTTTACTATCTAATAGTAAATAGTATGCTTGTAAGTCTTAGGTTTGTTTCTAACTTAATAGAAAATTTATAGGATTCAATCCAAGCCTTTTGTGAATTCTATACCTATACGGGGCATCAAACACTGAGTTTTAAGGCGCTTTCAAAGCCCTTTTATTATGTTGATCTTACTCCAACATCTTTAATGTTTTGTGAGTAATGAGTTCTCTTTTAAGGCACTTTTAAAGTCCTCTTGAGTATTCTTGATCAAGCATTATCACGAAGTCCTTTAAGGTCTTCCGAGATTCTCTGTTCTAGTTTGTTGCTAAGATCGATGGTCATCGAGTTCATTTTCCTCCCACTTGTCGTTTTGGAAACATGTTACTTTCCAGAAAGACACTACTTAGAGCAACAAACAATTTTTGTTCTCAATTAGGATGTGGAGGTAATACCCGTAGTCTCACTTGAATGCTTACAAAGAGACATGTATATTGTCTTTGGGTAAAAGTTCGTTGTGAAACAAACAGTTAGCTCCTACTTGAGCTATCTTAGTCTTTATTGAGACATTCAGCTCCCACTGAGTCACCTAGCTCCCACTGAGCCACTTTGCTCCCACTGAGCTAGTGAACTCCCACTGAGACTAAGAGCCTTAGACATATACTTGAAAAGACTTTTACAAGTTATTTCTATCCATAACTGAATATGGCGTCCTTTTTTAGCTTCGACACATTGTTTAGTGTAACATTAGTCATTTGTGCAAATCTTTAAGAACTTTATAGGAAGGGTTGTGAACCATCAATGTTCGAGTCATTTTCAAATGACACCGAGGGCTCCATGAAGACACACCATGTTCTTTTGTGGAGTTATTTATGAAAATTTCCATTCATAACTTTGAGATAGTCACGCTTGGCTCAAGCAAACATCGCTCGATCTAATCTAGACGTTTTGATATCTTACCAAGTCGATTCTGTACTTCACTGAACTCTTGAGCTACTTTAGACAAGTTTGTTCACATTTGATGAATATAGCCATATCCTTTCAAATTTTTTGTGAAACGTTGAAGTAATTGAATCCTCTTTAGCCTTCGGAGTCAACTGTCTATACCAAGAACAATAGCTCTCTGTTTTGTCGGTTTCAACAAGTAAGACTTGCTTCTCTTAGAACGATTCCAAATCGAGCAACTATCAAGAGTCTATCTAATAGAGCCTTTGAGTACGTTCTTGTCGATGTGACATTGCTAAAGATGTTCGGAATGCAAATCAAGCCCATGACTTGAACTTAGTGAGTTTATCATGTTTAGGGAAATGTTTGTTTATAATCAGGCATTCTTGACTCAATGCTTGGATAACCATGCCATTCAAGTAAATCTCGCAACTATTGCTCATTACTTTGAATGTGAGTCTTTCCGTGTGTAAACGGATCAATTGCTGATTATGGGACATAATAACCATTACTTGTTCCAGCCTTTGGCTTAAAAGGTCTTTAAACAAAACATACGACCTTACAACTGACGTAGCTCTTCTTGCTTCATTCTAAGCTTGTAAGTCGATAACTTAGCTTAACTTCAATAGTTTGAGGTCACTATCATAGTGGAACACTCAAGCAGTATCCGATACTTGTGAAGATAACGAATTGCTAAATAACATGAACTCATGAGTTGAAATGAAATCTAATTCCTTTTCTTCGTTCCTTCTTTCCAATATTTCTTATCATACAACATCTCATAATCTTACTTTAAGAATCATTTCTTTAAGTACCTTGACTCTTATACTTTGTTAGGCATGATCAAGCACCTAGTGCGCCGTAAAAAAAGGTTTCATCTTTTCCATTAATTCTTACTCGAATTACTACATCAATGAGTCCTGCTCAATTGTGATGCGAAAAGATATGTTGGTTGTCAAACATTGACAATCTTGAGTTTGCAACTCAATACCTCATCTTTTATCAAAACTACCTAGTATTTTGAATACATGATGTCCAACCGTCCTTTCGGACTTAATTATAAAAGTCATTCATGAGAATTGTATTTTAGAAATGCTTTTCCTTTCTTTGAGAACTATTCTCAAGGATTTCCTTTACCAATCATGGAAACAATATTATTTGATTTAGAATACTATAAATATAAGTCCTAAGTATAACCATTTATCAAGAACATAATAAGTTTGAAATTTAATAGCATTCATGCAAACTTCAATCTTATTAAACGTCTTATTTACGCATAATAATTGTCCCTATTTGGCGAAAATAAGGCGATTCCAAGATTTGAAGAAACAAAGAGTGGTTAAGCATGCTTTGGCTTGTCTTAAACACTCAATCTTCTAGGGTAAGCATTGCCTTGCTAATGGCTCTAAGCCACTCTTGGTTAGACAATCGTCGCATCTAATGCATCTTTGACGATGTATCTCTTTTGCCACGGTATGTGAGGACTCCTCACTCATACCGATGAGTTAAACCAAAACCAACGTGCACACCCGGTGTGCCTTATGCCCCTTGGAGAAGTGATAACACCTCGCTTTGGCGTAGCCTACCATCACTCTCGTTCGGTTAGTAAGTGTTGTTTTGGAAAGGCAAGTTCGACTCAATATTATTAGGGACCTAGGAATTCTATGTTGGTTGATTTAAGTGAACTTAACTAATCATCGCAACATCAAGAAAACCTAAACATGCATCTAACGAATAATTCACACATATATATAAGCATAAAATATAAAGCGAAATTATAGATGCATATTGGCAACTAGCATGACCCCTTGAGATCTTCATATCTTCAAAAGATCTTCATTTGCAATTCAAGGCTTTGTCTTCCAAGATACGCCGTCTTCAAGACTTCACCAAACTATGCAAAAACTAGTGTCTACAACTAGGAATGATCTAAATATTAAAGTACAAAAATACATAACGGCACGTAGTCCGTATTTTCTATCCTAGTCGGGTCCCACTAGTTGCCATTTCATAAAACCTGTGAGAGAGAATATATATATATATATATATATATATATATATATATATATATATATATATATATATATATATATTCCATTCATCCATTCACTATTTGTGAATGGCCCATGCAATTTACAAATTAAAACAAAATAAAATGCATTTAAACAACGCGCGCACTAGTAACTAATCTAGGTGGTTAATCCGATTAACACGCCTAATTAAAACTAGTCAAAGTTGTTTAACCGATTATATAATTTACGTCATTAATAATTGAAGCTCCCACTAAATTCCGCATTTCCTTAATTAATCTAATTAATTAAGTCGGTAGCACCCAAACTTGTCAAAATGAAATTTTGCCAATGGCGCTCAAAACCGAGGTCTAGCCTCCCAAAATTTTAATTAAAATAAACAAAATTAATTAAAATAAATAAAACGGCAAAATAAGCAACATCAAGCCTACTACGGCTAGACACCTCACCGCACCAAGCATACACACACGCCAAGACCACGAACACACGGCCCACGGCACACGGCCGCGAGCTGCTGCCACGGCACAGCCGCGCGTGGCTGCTGCAGCCCGCGTGTGCTGCCGCGCGTGTGCTGCTGCCTTGCGTGGCTGCTGCCGCGCGTGTGGCCGCAAGTAAGGTGTTGCTGCCACCTTGGCAGCCACATATGGGCTGTTGTGTAGCCCGGCTCGCCAAGGTGATGCATTGCCTCGTTTTGCGTGCCACGGCCTCGGGATTTGATCCCTTTTCGCGAGACAACAATAATTAATTCTAAATTGATAAATACAACTTAATAAATAAAAGAGGTTTGACTTTCGTTGACTTTCTCTCTTCTCTCTCTTCTTCATGGTTCTTCATTTTTGATTGGTTTTCTTCATCAAATCTGGATTTCAATGGCGAAGAAGAAGAAGCAAGCTATTTCTACACCTCAAATTGCACAACAAAAGGCTGCTCATGAAGTTGTTGGCTCGGTTTTGAAGAATTTGGGGATTTCAAATACCCCTTTTGTTCCTAGCCCGATTCAAGAGGGGGATGAACTGCTTACTCCGGCGCCGGCGGTAGTTCAGTCAGTTGGTGGTGCTATTTCCGGCGTTCCTGTGGATGTTGAAGCTACTTCAGTTGCTAAAGCTTCTTCCAAATCGAAGCAACCCAATGGAACAGTACCTAGGGTTTCGGGGGTTACTGTTCCATTGGATGCTGGTGGATCTGGGCTTGGTGGTGCAACAGGACATGCTGTATTTCCTTCCTCAACCTCTCTGGAGCATATTGCGCATGACATTAATGAAGATCGAGCTGCTCCTCTTTCTGCCTTGGAGCTGAGCTCGCGCGATTCTTCTGGAAATCGTGCTGCTTCCCCTGTTCTAGAGCAGAAGGGGACTCGTGCTTCATCTTTTGCTGGGAAATTGGCTGCTAAAGGAGCTACACTATCCTTTGTTGCTCCGAAAGTGCAGGATGGGAAGCTAATTGCTGAGCTACAAGCAGCCGAGCTTGAGGAAGGTAATCGAAAATGGGCTAATGCTCTTGTTTTTTATGTGGTTGGCTTTTATCCTACTATTGCTGCTGTTCTTCGTTTCTTTGCTCAACAATGGAATGATATGCAAAAACCAGATGTGTATTGGCATGATGATGGGTACTTTATTATCAATATGTGTTCTAGTGATGATAGAGATACTATTCTTTGTTCTGGTCCTCATATGTTCTTTGGAAAGCCTGCAATAGTGAAGCCTTGGTGTCTTGATTTTGATTTTCATGCTGAAATACTTAGAACTATTCCTCTTTGGGTTAAATTCCCTAATCTTCCACTTAATTGTTGGGGATCTCACACTCTTAGCCGCCTTGGTAGTTTGCTTGGAGTGCCAATTTGTTCTGATGAGTGTACTACTAGACAGCTTAGAGTGTCTTTTGCTAGGGTTCTGATTGAGATTGATGTTACAAAGCCTTTACCATCCACTGTGTAGGTTGAGAGTCCTTTGAAGGAATTATTGGAGATTAGGGTGGTGTATGAGTGGGCTCCTTCCTTTTGCTCTAAGTGTAACAAGATTGGTCATGATTGCTCTGTTAAGCCTCCTTTGCCTAAGCAGGCTTCTAAGCAACCGGCTCCTATTCCTCCTAAGCAAAAGCAAGTTTGGGCTCCTAAGCCTACCCATGATCCTGCTCCTTCTGCTGCTGTTGATGTTGGGGTTTCTGTTCATGGTCAATCTATTATTACTCCACAGGTTCATACATCTAAGAATTCAGATGAGGGTTGGAGAATAGTAGGGAGGAAAACAAAAAGCCAGCAAACTAGAGTTCATCAGCCTGCTTCTACTTCTAATGCATTTGTTGCTTTGTTTGCAAATGAAATGGATGGTGCAGGTGGTTTCACTATTAATCCAAGCGAGGGTGAGGTTAATCCCCCTTTGGTGTCATGATTTACTCTGTTTGGAATGTCAGGGGCCTGAATGACCCTGGCAAAGTTGCCTCTGTAAGGAGGTTGCTTCACTCTCATTCAGTTGATGTTGTTGGTTTGCTTGAAACAAAAATCAAGTTGAAAAATGTTCTCACTTATCAGAAGAAGTTTGGCCCTTCTTGGCTCTGGTTGTGTAATTATGATCATTCTCCCAAAGGGAGGATTTGGCTTGGTTGGAATGTGGATAGAGTAACTGTTAATGTTTTGAAGATTCATGAGCAATTCATTCATTGTACTGTTTCTTCTAAGGATCTCTCTACTCAAATTTTTCTCACTGTTGTCTATGGTCTTCACTCCATTCATGATAGGCTTTCTTTGTGGGAGGGACTCAGAAGCATCTATATCCAGCATTCTCCTTGGCTTTGTGTTGGTGATTATAACTCTATTCTTCATGCTTCTGATAGGCTCCATGGTGCTGATGTTACTGATTATGAGACTAGAGACTTTCAGAATTTGGTTGATGATTTGGACCTCACTAAGCTCAAAAGCAAAGGGTCCTTCGACTCTTGGTCTAATAAGGCTCGTACTGGCCCTAGAACGCTCTCCAGACTTGATAGAGCCTTTGGTAATCAAGCTTGGTTAGCTTCTCATGGGCATGTGGAGACTGTTTATCTCCCTCCTTCTTTATCTGATCATAGTCCTGTTTTGCTGGATATTTGCTCTGGCCCTGTGGGGAAAGGTAGACCTTTCCGGTTTCTAAACTGTATTGTGGATCATCCTGATTTTCTTGATACTGTTTTGCAGGCTTGGGGCTCTGGTAATTCTGTTTGGCAGAAGCTTAATTCTGTAAAGTCTAGTATCAAATCTCTTACTAGCAAGCAGTTGGGCAACATTGAGGAAAAGATTGACCAGGCTAATGATGAGCTTTCTAGAATTCAAACCTTAATGGCTCAGAACCCTGATGATTTGGATTTATATGCTAAAGAATCTCATGCTATTAAAGTTGTTAAGCATTGGAATGATATTCAGGAAAGCATCTTCAAGCAAAACTCTAGGATTAATTGGTTTAAGCTTGGAGATGGCAATTCCCACTACTTCTTTTCTGTGATGAAGGCTAGGCAAGCAAGGAATATAATTGATTCTATTTTTTATTCTAATCAGGTGTTGCTTAAGGATCCAGATGCTATCTCTCATGAAATTATCTCTTTCTATAAGTCTCTTTTAGGGACTCAGGCTCCTTGGCTCCCTGCTGTTGACCTTGTTACTATGCGGAGGGGTAAGCAGCTTAGTTCTGCTGCTCAGAGCTACCTCATTAGGCCTATCTCTCATGATGAAATTGATGCTGGCCTTAAGGGAATTGATAACACTAAAGCTCCTGGTATTGATGGCTTTAACTCCTATTTCTTTAAGAGAGCTTGGCATATTGTGAAAGATGATATTTATGCTAGTGTTATTGATTTCTTTAATAATGGGTTTTTACCTAGGCAATGGAATTGTACAACTATTACTTTGGTCCCTAAAGTCCTTTCTGCTTCTCATGTTAAGGATTTTAGACCTATAGCCTGTTGTACTGTGGTCTATAAGCTCATTTCTAAAGTCATAACTGCTAGGCTTGCTGCTGTCATTGGTGAGGTGATTGATGATGCTCAGGCAGGGTTCATTCCTGGCAAGCATATTGGTGACAATATTCTTCTTGCAACTGAATTGATCAAAGGCTATGATCACAAATTTATCTCTCCTAGGTGTATGGTTAAGGTGGATTTGAAGAAAGCCTATGATTCGGTTGAGTGGGGTTTCTTGATCACTTTCATGCAAGAGCTTGGTTTCCCTTAGAGATTTGTTGATTGGATCTGGAATTGTCTTACTTCTGTCTCTTATTCTATTCTTATTAATGGTTTTCCCGCTCCCCCCTTTGAAGCTAAGAAAGGTCTGAGGCAAGGTGATCCTATGTCTCCCTTTCTCTTTGCTATTGGTATGGAATACCTCTCCAGATGCCTTGATGACCTTAGGTTGTCTCCTGACTTTAACTTTCACCCTAGATGTGAAAAGTTAAACCTAACTCACATGATGTTTGCTGATGACTTATTGATGTTTTCTCGAGCTGATAGTATTTCTGTTAAGCTTCTCTTCCAAGCCTTCTCGAAATTCTCGGGTGCCTCTGGGCTTTCTGCTAATCTTGATAAAAGTGAAGTCTACTTTGGTGGTGTCTCTGTTGAGGTTCAGAATGAGTTGAGGGAGCTTCTTGGTGTTTCTCAAGGCTTCATTCCTTTTAGGTATCTTGGAGTCCCTCTCTCTTCAAAGAAGCTTACTATTGCTCAATGTAGGCCTTTGGTGGAGAGAGTCACTGCTAGGATTCAAGGGTGGATGGCTAAACACCTGTCCTACGCTGGGAGGCTTCAATTGGTGAAGAGTGTGTTGTTTGGTATTCAGACTTATTGGGCTCAAATTTTTATTCTTCCGAAGAAAATTCTGAAAGAGATTGAGGCTAGGTTCAGATGCTTTCTTTGGACGGGATCCTCTGCTCCTGCTAAGAAGTCTTTGGTTGCTTGGAATAATGTTTGTCTTCTTAAAGTTTGTGGTGGATGGAATCTGCTTTCTCTTCTTGAGTGGAATAAAGCAGCTGTCACTAAGTTACTTTGGGATATTGCTCACAAGGCTGATAATCTTTGGGTTAAGTGGGTTCATATCTACTATTTCAAGCACAAGGATTGTTGGACCACTCCTACCCCTGCTAGATGCTCCTGGTTCTTGAAGAAGATTTTGAGTTGTAGAGATATTGTGAATGATCAAGGGGGATGGGATGGTTTCGCTCAAGGCAACAAGTTGAAAATCAAGAAGCTTTATGCTGCTATTAGGCCTCAAGTGCCTAAAGTTCCTTGGAAGAGAGTTACTTGCCGTAACTTAGCAACTCCCAAGAGTGTTTTCATATTGTGGCTAGCTTTATGGAATAGGCTTGTCACTAAGGATAGGTTGCTTCAATGGCACATCTCTTGTGACCCAAAGTGTTTCCTTTGTCTGAATGGCAATGAAAGTGTTCAGCATCTTTTCTTTGATTGTGATTTCTCTAGGAAGGTTTGGAGTAAGGTTTTGGGGATCTTACGTGTTTCCAAGCCTGTTCAGCAGTTTAGTGATGAGATTGATTGGATGAAGAAAATCTGCAGAAGTTCCAGATTGAAGAATAAAGTGATCCAGGTGGCCTTCACTGAAACGGTTTATGGTATTTGGATTCAAAGGAATGCAGTTCTCTTTACTGGTTGTTGCAAATCAGTTGATGCTCTTGTTCGGGATATTGTCTTTCACTCAGTTTGTAGAATCCCGGCGGGAAGCAAATATTTGATCGTTTAGGGCTTGTCTCGGGCTCTTTGTGTTTTTGTTCTGGTTTCCTTGGTTTGGGTTCTGATACTGGGTTTCCCGTTGTTTCTTTTTGTGTTGGTTCCCTTTTCTGCAGGCTGTTTCTAGTTGTTGTCTGCTAGTAGCTCTGCTGGTTTTGTGTTGCTGTGCTCTACTGTGCTGATGTTTCTGTGCTGCTGCACTGCTGTCTGCTGATGATGTTGCTGGGTTGCTGTTGCTGTGCCTGCTGCTTTTGTCTATGCTGCTGGTTTGCTCTCCTGATGCTGCTGCTGCTCCTGCTCCTTTTGCTGTGTTGTGCTGGTCTGGTGCTTTGGCATTGGCTGCATTGTTGCTGTTTCTGCAGTTGCTGTCCTGGTAGGCTGTTGCTGTTTCTGCAGTTGCTGTTGCTGATTTCTGAAGTCTGTTGCAGCTGTTTCTGTATGCTGCAGCCTGGTTTCTGGGTGACAGCTGGTTTTCAGGTGGTTGCTATGTTTGCAGTTGCTATTCTGGCAGGTTGCTCTTGCTGCAAGTCTGTCAGGTGCTGCTGCTGCTGTTCTGGTTTGTTGTTGCTGTTTCTGGTTTGCTGTTTCAGGTGTGCTACTGCTGTTTTCTGGTCAGCAAGTCTGGAAGAAAAGTATGCTGCAGCTTGGGTGTTGGTGTTGCCCTTTTGTTTTGGCAGCTGGTAGTTTGGTGTTTTTTCTCTTGTTTTAGTTGCTCTTGCTTCTTTGTATGCTGGTTTAGGCTAGTTTTGGTGTTTTTAGCTGCTCTTTTTGTATATTTTGTGTGCTGGTTTTGTCTTAGGTGTTCTTGTCTGGTCCTTGCCCTCAGAACCCTTCCTAGAAGGTGGCTGCGAGCTTGAGTCTAGTAGGTGTCCTTGTTTCTCTCAAGCACCCTTCCTAGAAGGTGGTTTGGGTAGATTCTTGGACTGTTGGTATTGGTTTGGCCTTTTTGGTCTGTGGTGTTTGGTGTTGTTACAGCTTAGCTTCTTGTAAGTTGTAACTTTCTTATTTTGGCAATAAAATTCATATTTTCCAAAAAAAAAATTCTAAATTAATTTTAGAACTAATTAGAGAGCAAAATAAAATTTTAAACAAGTCTAACATAATAAAATTTTCAAAGTGCAAATAACCAAAATAATTCCAAGAACCATTCTTAATTAAATTGGTTTAGCTTGGTGCAACATAAAATTGAGGCAATTTCTCACATTCAATTTAATCAATTTAAATTAAACTTGAGAATTTGACAAAGTAAAGGGAAGTTGGAAAAATATGAACTTTAATGTTCAAATGAAAATTCCAACATCTAAATTTTGTGAATCCTTGAAAATTATATCTTCCAACATGAAGATAACCAAATTTCTATCACAAAAATCGAAACTTTATGTTTCCAATCAACTCAAAATGATTAAAACATCAAAGTTTAACACAAAATAACATGGAATTTAGTGGTTTTTAAAGTTTCAATCACTTACCACAAATAAAGATTGAATCTTTAACACTTAGGAAGCCTCAAAATTAAAACTTTCACACAAAAAAGCAATTAGTTTGCAATTATGTGAAAATAAATCAACCTTTATGCATCAAATACTACAAAGTAAGTGTGCTTTAAAGGGACATAAAAATGCAGAAAATAATGCAAATAATCAACCATATAATCAACTATTTATGCCATTAATTTCAAGGTTAGAAAAGACTTAAAATTTTTCGTCTAAAACGAAAAACCCCTCGAAAAAGGCATTTCTGGTCATAATTTGGCTAAAATCACAGGGCCCTATGGGGGTAAAAACCTTTCCAGAACACGTTTTCCACCCAAAATTCACTAGTCTTGGGCGAAAATCTGGGTTTTGGGCCAAAATCGACATTAAAACGGGATTAAAATAAATAAAACCGAGCTACTAATCTAATTAGCAACTTAAACCAGAAAATTAAGCCAAAATAAACCTTGAAAAACATGATTATAAAAATAAACGAGCGGGGCTCCGATACCGCTGTTGAGGTTTCGTGAGTCCGACTCACCGCGGAAACAAACCCCGACCCTAGGAACCACTCGCAATAATTAAAATCATAAAGCATAAATAAATAATCACAAAGAAAAGATAACGAATCTTACCCTCGAAGCGAGCTTCGCCCAAAAACCGGGGCTCTTACTTGAAAGCTACGAGCACGTCAAGCGCCGCGCCGACGGTATCCTCCCACAAAAAGGCGAACACAACTTTAAGGTCTACTACCTGGGGGTTAGCGAGGTCCGACCAAAACCCGAGTGTTATATGAGTTTAAGAGTTTTTCCAATATTATGGAATGCTCTTTTTAACTCCCACTCAAGCAAAGAATTCTCAAGTCATTCCATGACTATTTATAAGGAAGTATGCCTTGTGAATTTCACTCATCTTTCAATGTGGGACTTTTCACAAAAAGATCCCACATGGAAAGATTGGTGAATTCAACCCTTAGTTAAATAAACAAAGGAACAAGTGGCAAGTGTCACATGGTTAGGTGTGGACCACTTTCTCACTTGGTCCCCAAGGCATTTCACATGCAATGTGAACTAACCATGTGTCACCCAACCTTGAGCCCCAAGTTGGGTTCCGTTGGCCCATTTTATTTTGGCCCGTGTCCATGACCCATCAACCCGGGTGCACGGGCATAGCCACATGTTACCACCGTGGCGCGCCGCCACCATGGCGCTGCCACGTGGCACGCTGCCAACGTGGCACGCTGCCAACGTGGCACGCTGCCACTTGGTGGCTGCTGCCACTTGGCGGCTGCCAACGTGGCGGCCACGTGTGCTGCCATGTGTGCTGCCACATGGCGTTTTGCCATGTGTGCTGCCACGTGGCATGCTCTTATTGGGCATGTATTCTTAGCCTTTTGCGTGGCTAGGATTTTACTTGTTACTTGATGCATTTTCCCGTCTCGCCAAATCCTAAATTTTTTGCTCGACATTTGAGATTCTCCGACGCTCGGTTTCGACGCTCCAAGCTCGAAATTCCGACGTCTAAATGTTTAACACTCGGGCGACGAATTAATTTCTTCCGAATTAATTTGTCGAGTTGGTTCGTATATTTTGCTTGGGTGTGACCCGAAGGGTTCAGTCAAGATTAAGCTGTAATATTAATTATATTAATATTACTGATCGGAAGCGGCCTCCACCCAGGCATTCCGATCACTTGACCTTACTGAATATATTAGCTTTCTAATAATTCTGAACCCGCTATCAGAATAATACACTTGTTCGATGGACACTATTCCTTTCATTAAGAAACGCGTATCTTGCACCGTCGAGCACACGTCTCTAAAAGTAACCGGTTTGCTGCCACTATACTGCTGTTTTGATGACCTCCTGCCAAGAGAATGCTATCCCGCTTGAAAACCGCTACGCTTGTAACTGCCTCCAATATCGAAAATTGTTTCGCTTGAAACGATCATCTTCCGCTTTGTCACCATCTTCCACGTCTAAGGGAACATGATCGAGACAACTTCGCTTGAAATCACTTTCAGTTGTTTTTGACAACTTTCCACAATCCAGGGAACAATGCCGAAGATATCCTCGCTTGAAGCAATCCTCATTTGTTGCGATAATTTTCCAATAGAAATTACCGAAGACCCACGCTTGTCGATCTTTAAAAGTTCGCTTGAACTTTGCTTCCGCTATGCCTGTTTGTTGGCGCCTTTACTACTTGAACCTGTATGTCGGTGCCCTTTGCTGAATGAATGAACTAGTACGTCGGTGCCTTTTGCTGAATGAACCAGTATGTCGGTGCCTTTTGCGATGAGCTAATGTTTAGGCGCTTTAAGCTAAGTGAGACGATCTTTCATCAGGTCGATCACTTTATGCAATCAAGCCGATTACTGAAAATCGTGTCAAATTGCTTAGAGGGGCTAACTGGCATACCAAGGAACCCAAAATATATTGCAAAAGGGTAGAACAACCGTACTAAGTGGCTGAATATTCTGGCGCCGCTGAAATAACATCAACGCCACATAACTGGCTGTAGCGCCAGACGCTGGAGTTAGCGCCACGCGCCATGCCTACCTGTTGACGCTAAGGTCTGGCGCTTGGCGCCAGAGTCGGGTTTTCCTTAAATACCCTTCTCTTCTTCATTTTCGCTGTTGTTCGTCGCGTTTCTTGCTCGAGAATTATCAGAACTTCATTTGCTTCGTTCTTGCTCGTTTCATAACCAAATTTGCTCAAATTTGTTGCAAATCAAAGCTTATTCCATCCATTTTCCCGATCTATGTAAATTTTCTTGAAACTTACAACGGTTTTAATGAATTTTGCATGTGTTTATTCTCGAATTTCATGAAAATTTGAAATTTAGAATGCTTAATTCTCTTTGTTTATCAAATTTTATGCCATGAAATTGCTTGATTATGTTTATATATTGCCTTGGGAGTAATTTGAGACTTGTTTGACTCAATTTGGTTAATAAATGAACAAATTGCCATTGTTGAACCTCTAAAGGTCGGGAATGCAATGTGGCTCGTTCTTGAAGTTTCTGCTAGAAATTCTTGTCCAATTTGTCACAATAATTACTATAGTATTGCAAGAAATTGTTTGATTGCTTGAAAAATGTTGGTATGCTCAATTTGAACTTGTGCTCTGTTTTAGTACTACGTACTCTGTTTTTCGCGAACATAGTATCATGCGGCTAGGCGAACCTTAGATACTATAGAACCTTAATTTATGATAATTCTGCACAAAATAGCATGGCTAGACAACGAGGTTCCAGTTCACGGTCCCGATACGTTCGACGGGAGCACGAGCCCGTGGAGGTCGATGCCGAGCCGTCTACTTCGCTTGGTTGACTCCCCGAGTGGGATGAGAGGACCTTGTATTTTTCTCCCGTCTACCAAATTTCTGAGAGGGTGAGACGGGGTATCACCGTTGGGAGGACGCGTTGTCATGGTTCCGAATGTGACAACTTGGGCGATCTGTACAAGATGTACATCGCCAGAGATGATCAGACAAGACTTCTATGGGAGTCTTGCGGTCTTACTGCGCTGTACGAGACCTCCGAGGCAATGGTTGCCTCCAGCGGGGGTCATCATGTAGTTCGTTCTCTCGTGGAGTTCTTTTGGGACACCACCAACACTTTCCACTTTCCCTGGGGTGAGATGATGGTCACTCCTACCGACTTCAGTCTCATCACAGGACTGGAGTTTAGTTCCGTGCCACTGCCGTTCGATAGCGAGATCGACGTCTTTTCCCTTGAGGTCGAGGAGCTATTGGGTCCGATTGCTATTCGGGCTCGAACTGATGTAGAGTCGACTTAGTTCAGATATAGGGGGATTCTCCGCTCGACTCTAGCAACGGCTTTGAACGATGGTGCGACTACTCGAGAGCAGCGGGTGCGCATATTTGCACTCATCTTGTTGTCAGGGATGTTCTCCCCTAACAAGGGTAGTAAGGCGCTGCTTTACTACCTTCCTTCCGTCCGCAATCTACACCGGATCGAGACTTATGACTGGATCAGCTTGGCCTATGCTGATTTCATTCGAGCGCTGAGGGACTCGTGTTGACATCAGTCCTTTGGGTCGAATGTTGCTATGTCCAGCTTTTGGAGGGTCGTAGAGGTAAACCTTATTCTCTATAAATTTTAGCTCTACATTTTAGTTAGCATTTACTGATAATTTTAGCTTCTTGTAGATCTGGTTCTACGAGTACTTCCCCTCAGCTGTGCCGGCGAGACCTTCGCTGCGCAGGTTTCCAGTTAGTGCTTCCTGGGGCAGCCGCCGTGTGGTGATGTCCACTGCACATGTCCGAGATTGGATCATCTCGGTATGATTCTAGTCTTTTTGAAATTTTGAGATGTTTTAGATAGATTCTTGCCTGATTGACGTTCTTTGCAGGAGCTTGAGGTGATGAACCGACTGTTGGGCGACCTTGCAGTCCCTGGGTTAGCCGCGCAGTATTCTGCTGAGCGTCGCTATTTCTTAAGGACCTATGGAGTGGTCGCGTATCTTGGAGAGAGGGTTGCTATTCAGCATTCCTCCGATACTTTTTTTGTTCCTGCTCCTCCACCACGTCACATGTTTAATGCCACGAGGTTGTTGAGCATGTCAGAGGGAGCTGGTACCCCTTGGCGATCTTACACGATCCCTTGGCGATGCTATGCAGAGGAGCTACTGCCGTTGTTAGCTCCAGTTCCTGTACCGGCTGAGGATGTGGCGGTATGATTTTTCAGCTTTTACCTTTCGTTAAGTAGCACCCAAGTGATGCTTTACTGTTTTTTTTGCCTTGTCAGGACGACGCTGCTGAGTTCGTGCCACCCCGTATGTCTATCCATTATCAGGGGAGATGATTCCTCCGGCTCCCGAGGACGAGCGCTTCGTGGAGAGCAGGAGCTGGTGGAGAGGCTACTCCTCGTACAACGGAGTTTTATGCGATGATGGGTTTACGTCCCCCGGCGCCGTAGTTTGTTCCTGTGCTTTTTATTTATTCTATCTTGACTTTGTATAGAACTTTGCCTTTTAGTTAGACTCATTTTTTTAGACATATTTTGTATATATATTTACTATTATGAGTTTATTTTATTTATCATGTTTTTTTTTCATTTTTTATTATTATGTGCATGTTTGTGTGTGCAAGGAAATGTGACAAATAATTTTGCGCAAAAATTCCGTCACTTTTATTATTGATGGAGGGTATCCGACTTTCTCCCCCAAAAGAAAAAAAATGAAAAAAAAGGAAACGTCAAATAAAAAAATTGGATTTATAAAAACTTTGAAATTAGTCTAAATAAAATCCAAAAAATAATATAATTAATATAATAGCTATATTAATTAAAAAAAGGAAGGGTTTTTCTACATAGTACCCCTGAGGTATTCACTTTTCTAAGCTGTGCCTACCCATTTTCAAAATTCCACACTGTAACCCCAAACTACCTTTAGTGTCTATGATGTAACCCTGCCGTTAAGTTGCCGTTAGCTATTACCGTTAGTTTTATGTTGCCTCCCTCACACCCTCACGACCCAGCCTTAACCACCCTAACTAACGCACCCAGCCACCGCCACACACCAACAACCATGAAGAAAATTGAACCTAACCCTAACCAACCCCACCACAGCCACTGCCGGCAACAGCTATCGGCACTCCCATCCCCACCTACTCCAGCCAATGCACCACCTTAGCCCAACCCCAAACTCCGCGACTGACGCACCACCCTAGCCCAACCCAAACACCTCAGCCCCAACCACTGCCGCGCAAAACCACGCACTCCCCTTTTTACTCACCCTATAAACGGCCAAATCGACCATTCGGGGTTTCAATGGTCGATTCCAACCATTTTGAGGGTGAAAGGGTAAAGGATTGGAGTTTTTCGTCCTTCATCAGATTTTTAGTGGTCGAATCGACGGCGAATTGCTGCTGTTCTTTCGATGGTGCGTTGTGATGGGTGCGGTTCGCAGGGTGGGTGCGGTGGCTTGGGTGAAGTTCGGTGGCTTGGGTGAAGTCCGGTGGGTGGTTCGCTGGGTGGGTGGGTTTGGAGGAGGGAATGGTTGGTGGTGCGTGGGTGGTTTTGCAGGAGGGAAGGTTTTTTTTTTTTTTTTTTTTTTTAAAAAAAAAAAACAGATTTTTTAACAAAAGTTAACGGTGTTAACTTTAGGATTAGTGGGGGGTTACATCGCAGACACTAAAGGTAGTTTGGGGTTACAGTGTGGAATTTTGAAAATGGGTGGGCACAGCTTAGAAAAGTGAATATCTCAGGGGTACTATGTAGAAAAACCCAAAAAGGAATAAATGAATATTTAGAAAAGATAAGGAAGCCGTAAAGTCATCAGCAGACTTGAATTAATTCGAAAACACGGTTTTTAGAAAGCGCGTACGATGAGGCAAATCGGCGCCAGCTGGCGCCACGCGTTTTGGTGTAGCGCCAGGCGCTACACTTAGCGTTTGGCGCCAGGCTTTGGCGTCAGGTGCCAATAGTAGCGTCTGGCGTTAAAGAGCGCTGATCCCGAATCCTTCCCAGATTAAAACTGCTCCAATTTTGTGCATAAATAGCCCCCTGCACAGTCGATTCTCTTCATAATTTCAGAAAATAAAATAATTCTTAGCTTTAGATAAATAATATCATGTCTCAAGTCACCAAAACTTTTACCAATTACACCCATGAATGGTGTCGGTCTCTGAACGCCAAAGAAAGAAAAGAATTAGATGTGTTTCACTTAGGGGGTATTTATGGTATCAAAGGGGTAGATCTTGACTTAGATCTTATTCATACCGCACTAGAATATTGGGATGTAGATACTCATTGCTTTAGAATAGGGTATGATGAAATTAGCCCTTTGTTGAAAGAATTTGGTGCTATTTTAGGCTTCCCTGCAATAGATCTTGTAGTAATCCCTAGAATAGATGCATATTATTATAAGGATTTTGAACGCTTCATCAATTTAAAAGACAGAGATCTGTCAAAAATAGTGGATGGTAACATAATTAATTTGAAAGAATTTGCTCGCCATTATTTTGATAAACCTTACTCCGAATCTTTTCATGTTTATAGAAGAAGGGATTTCTTATTTTGTATGCTTAATCAATTTTTTCTTACTAGTGGTAAAAATAATGAGGGTCAATCAATTATAACCACTGTATTAGAACAAATTGAATCAGGGAGAAATCAAATGCCTTTAATAGTTGGAGAGACTATGATTAGTCTTGATGAATTAAAGAGGAATCCAAAAGCACCTTTTCGGGGCTCTTCAATTTTATTACAGGTAGAAAAATAATATTTTTAATTACAGAAATCAAAAATATATTTTTGTATAGTAATAATAAAATTTTTTTTGCATTGCAATTTTTTTTTTTTTTACAGATGTGGCTAATGGAAAGGCTGGAATTAATTAGCCCTCCAGACAACATTGAGAAGTACACTCCAAATTGCTTCATGAGGAGGAAAAACGCTTCTCTAAGATGGGGCGCCACGAATGGAAGAGGGTCTTCGAATCCTGCAATTTTGCCATCAAGTGGGTCATCCCTTGGTGGAAAATAGAAAGGATGGTTGGTGTCAACAAGCAACCTTTCTGTCGTCTTCCAAGCTTGTCCCGTATGACTTTTTATTATCCCAGCAGGGTAAAGAGACAATACGGCCTACTTCAAACTATTCCTTCTGGAGATCTTCGTCCTCCCGACGAGTTCCCTGTCTCCCAGGAAGTAGACAAGTTTAATGCTTATTGGAGTGCCAGACCTCTATGGGAAGTAATTACCTAAAAGGTTCCTCCTTCCTTTCCCAATGATGTGAAAAAGTGCCTTTTGAAGAAACCTTCAAAGGACATGCAGAAAAATTAGGGTAAAACTGATGTGAAGAGTCGTCTAGGTGACAAGGTGATTCCTATAATGCCTAGGAAGAAGAGCACTACAAAAGATAAGGGAAAAAGGAAAGCTGACACCACAGAAAAGAAAACTTGGGTAGAAAAGAAGCATAGAGTCCTAGCTGAAGGGGAAAGTATCTACTCCAAGATTGAATGTAGGTCTTCTAAAGGATGCCTACTAGCTAAGGTTATGGATGAGGAGGCGGAAGCAGACAAAAATTGGAAAAGGGCTAAAAAAGAGAACGAAGATTAAGAGCATTGCTTAATTTCCAATTATTAGACTTAGTTTTTTTTTTATTTAAAGTTAATTTATTTAAGCTTTAATTAAATTCCATCAATAATGTAATTTATTTTATTAATGAAATTCCAGCTTTTAATTAAATTATTTACTTTAAATTTATTTTATAAAAGCAATGAAAACCGAAAAAAAAAATTCCAAAAATTTTTCGAGTACGGGAGTCGAAAATTTTTCGAAAAACACCGAAATATTCCCAGAATTTAACTATGAATTGGCGCAACCATTTCGAGAGTGGCGCCGGTCGCGGCAGTCTGGCGTCAGGCGATGGACGCCGTCGTCTAGCGCTAATGGTCATCGGCTGGCGCCAGAGTTATTTATGTGACGCCGATGTTTCGTTGATCTTCTGTCGAATTTTTAATTATTTCAGGATGCGAGATTTAAAATAAAGTGGTCGCACCCGTAAAGGGTTGCCTACATATCCTTTCTTAAGGATTCAGGCCAAACGTAGCTCTCTTGAGTATGCTACTCAAGTAATTATGGGTAGTATTTCTTAATTTGGTCATGAATTGTCATGTTCGAGAACTCATTGCCATCCATATCAGTTAATTTTGCTGCACCTCCTGACAGGATTGTTTTGACAATGTAGGGTCCAGACCAATTAGGTCTAAATTTTCCCCTTGGATCTAAAACATTTTTCTTTAATGCTTTTAACACCAAGTCTCCTACTTTGATGTTTCTTGTCTTGACCTTCTTATTAAAATGCCTAGCCATACAAGTTTGGTAACACTGAGTGTGATGTAGAGCTTCTAGTCGTTTTTCATCGAGTAGAATTAACTCTTCACATCTTGCCCTAGTACATTCAACTTCATTGAGTTTGCTCTCTAACGCGATGCGTAGAGATGGGATCTCTAGTTCGACAGGTTGTACGGCATCCATCCCATATACCAAGGAGAATGGCGTATTTCCTGTTGATGTGCGAATTGACGTGCGGTAACCCCACAATACGAAGTGCAGCTTCTCAAGCCAATCCTTATTATTTTCCGTCATTTTCTCGATGATAGTCTTTAAATTTTTATTAGCTGCCTCGACTGCTCCATTTGCTTGAGGCCTATAAGGGGAAGAATGATGATGTTGAATGCCATATTTTTGTAGCAATTCTTCACGTTCGGCTCGAAAGTGAGTTCCATTGTCACTTATCATTTCATGTAGGACTTTGTATCGACAAATAATATTTCTCTCGATAAAGAGTGCTACATGTTTCGCAGTGAGTTTAGCATATGATTGCGCTTCGACCCACTTTATGAAGTAATCAATTGCTACTAGGATATATTCGTGGCCTCCTATTCCTGGGAGAGTGATTTTGCCAATGATGTCAATTCCCCATGTAGAGAATGGCCATGGTGACGTGTAGGTGTAGAGCAAGGATGGAGGAACATGTTGTAAATTGGCATAGATTTGGCATTTAGGGCATCTTTTTGCGTATTGATGGCAATCCCTATTCATTGTAGTCCAATAATATCCTTCTCGCATTATCTTTTGGACTAAAATTTTGCCATTTATCAAATTCCCTCATGGACTATCCTTATTGCTCTTTGTGCATCCTTTTTTCCTACACATAAGAGGGCTCAACCCTTAGGTACCCTTTAATGTAGCTCGTTGTTTATGAGTACATATTGGGAAGCCAAGAGTCTTAAAGCTCCTTTTGCTCTCTTGTCAGCCTGGGGAGGGTATTCTCCTTTGGTGACATAATTGAGTATATCCGTGTACCACGATTCTTCTTCTTCTTCTTCTTCTTCGTCTTGGACTACTTCATTATCTTCTATAGCCTGAATGTATGCTGGTTTGTGCCTTTTCTCTATAGTTAGAGGCATTTGCTCGATTTCCGTAGGAATCCTAACCATTGTGGCTAGTCTTGCCAAGGCATCAGCAAATTGATTTTCTTCCCTAGGTAGATATGTGTATTCTACCTTCTCTAACTGATTAGTAAGAGTTTCCAGATAGGTTTGGTAAGGGGCTAGACTCTCGCTCCTTACTTTCCACCTTTTGGATATTTGATTGATGATTAACGAAGAGTCTCCAAATATCCGTAACTTTTTTACTCCCAATGCCAAAGTTGTTTCAAGGCCTACCACGCATGCTTCGTATTCAGCAGCGTTGTTGGTAACGTCGATGTCAAGCTTTATGGAGATTGGAACATGCTCTTCTTAAGGTGATACTAGTAATACTCCAATGCCACATCCCTTTTGGTTTGAGGCTCCGTCGAAGTATAAGGTCCAAGTATCATCTTTAGTGACCATTAAGTCTTCATCTGGAAATTCATTGTCTTGTATCGGCGTCGAGTCTTCTATTGGAAAGTTCGCTAGAAAGTCTGACACCACAGATCCTTTGATAGCTTTTTGCGGCATAAACCTTACATCAAACTGGGCTAAATTGACTATCCATCTCGATATGTGTCCATTGAGTGTAGATTTCTCGAATAGATATTTAAGTGGATCTAATCGGGAGACTACAAAGACGGTATGCACTAGCATGTAATGTCTTAGCTTGGTTGTGGCCCACACCAAGGCGAGGCACAATTTTTCAAGTGGTGTATAACGTGCTTCATAATCGAGCATTTTCTTGCTTAGATAATAGATTGCGTTTTCTTTTCCTTCTACTTCTTGCGCTAGCATAGCTCCCATTGTCTCTTTGGTAAATGTTAAGTACAACCTAAGAGGTATTCCGGGAAGTGCTGGTGCTAATACGGGAGGATTTGCGAGATAGGCTTTGATCTTTTCAAAGGCTTTTTGACACTTGTCATCCCATATTACTGGTACATTCTTCTTAATCTTTTTTAAGTTTGGTTCACATATCGTCGTCAATTTTGATATGAACCTACTTATGTATTGCAACCGGCCAATAAATCTTCGAACCTGTTTCTCGGTTTTGGGCACTAACATTGACATGATTGCTTTAATCTTGGTTGGGTCTATCTCTATTCCTCTAGAGCTTATGACATAACCCAAAAGCTTGCCTGAGGTGACTCCAAAAGCACACTTAGATGGGTTCAACCTCAGATCATATTATATTTTCTTAGCCTTTCGAAAAATTTCCTTAAGGCTACTTGATGGCCTGAACGGTATTTTGATTTCACAATCATGTCGTCGACATATACTTTGACTTCTTTATGCATCATGTCATGGAGTAAGGCAGTTGCTGCACGTTGGTAAGTAGCACCCGCGTTTTTCAACCCAAATGGCATTACCGTGTAGCAGTAAGTGCCCCAAAGTGTTATAAAAGTCGTTTTCTCCATGTCTTCTTCTGCCATGAGAATCTGATTGTAACCTGCGTATCCGTCCATGAACGACAGAAGTGTGTGATTTGCCGTGTTATCTACCAAAATATCGATGTGTGGTAAAGGGAAGTCGTCCTTTGGACTTGCCTTATTTAGATCTCGATAGTCGACACACATTCTTACCCTTCCATCTTTTTTTGGAACTGGGACTACGTTAGTGACCCATTCAGGGTATTTGGATACCTTGATGAAACCTGCAGTTATTTGTTTTTGGACCTCTTCTTTTATTTTAAGAGTTACGTCGGGTTTCATTCGACATAACTTTTGTTTTACAGGTTTCATTCCTGGAATTAGTGGTATAGTGTGTTGAGTTATTTCTCTATTAATGCCTGTTATATCTTCGTATGACCAAGCAAATACATCGATAAACTCTTTAAGTAAGTTAATTAAATCGGTTCTTTCTTGTTCGTTAAGTGTTAGTCCGATTTTAACTTCTCTTTTATTGGTTCAATCATTTTAGATATCAACCGTTTCTGTTTCTTCAATTACCAGTGTTTTCTTTTCGAGTGTTTCCAATGCTTTAATAAGTTCTTTGTCTTTTTCATTGTTATTTAAGCAATGCTCGTCATCTTGGGTTAGAGAAGAACACAAGAAATAAGGAGAAGAAGATATATTATTGTACTCTAAGATCATTACATCAAAGAGTGATATGTCCTCAGGGACTTGATCGCTAACTATTCTAGGAGAAGAGATAGAAGGGGAAGGTTCTACTACTAAAGACCTAGATGACTCTATAGGGAGAGACTCCGACTCAGACTCTAACTCAGACAACTCTTCGAACATCGGTCCTTGCCCTATTGTGATAGATATCTTCCTTCAACTTGGAGTAGTCACCTTGACGGTCTTGCGCCACCCTTGTAGTGATCCTTCCGCTGGAGTGATTAGCTTCGAGGGATCGAAGATTTCTCTTTGTAGGACTGTTTGAATGAGCGAGGAGTTATCCTCTTTGTAAGTTGGCTCATTCTTTTCGCCCAAATAATAATCCCATGACGTTAAAGTCAAAGCATGGGGGTGCTTTCTCCTTATGGACAGGAGTTGGGATTTCATCTGTGAAATAACAATCCAAGAAAATCTCAAATCCCGATTGCCTTATGCCGTTTACAACAAATGGCTCGGGAAATTCATGGCATGGATAGTCCTCTCCTTCTTTTATAAATTGACCATTAAGTGTAAGAAAGTACTGATCCGTTGGGATTGCCTTCTTTTGAGTGCGAGCGTCTCTACGTGCCTTTGATTTTTCCCGGGCTCACTTGAGATCTTTCTAAGTCAGTTCGAAACTAAGTCCAAAAGTGTCTAACTTAGGGAGGCCAGGTGACTCCAGCAGTTTTGCTATTCCCTTCTTCTTTCCTAGGGTCATCCCAGGAAAATGTCCTTGTTTCTTTAGAATAGCATTTACAATCATGTTAGAATGGGGGTCGTGGCAAAGAGGGGTCCTTGTATCCTCCTGGATTAAGGAGACCTCTTCGTTAAAGCCCCATAAGTCTTCATCATCCTCGTCGTGCTCCACGTTAATTATTGGGTTTTCTATGGACTTGATCCTCATAGGTGAAGCATCGATGGTAATAGGAATTCCCCCAACTATAGCTTTTACTTGTTGGTGGAGAGATGAGGGGACGGCCTTTAGGTCACGAAGCAAAGGACGTCCCAACAGTAGATTAAATGAAGCTTAATGTCTACTACTTGGAAAGTAGTTGCATGTTCTATTGCTCCCGCCGTTACATTCATGGTAATTTTACCAAGAGCTTGACGACGAGTGTTGTTGTAGGCCCTTAATCCTTGTGTAGACGGGGTTAAATCTTCATCCCTTATGCCTAGCATCCTCGCAGTTCTAAGTCGACAGACGTTGATGGCCGATCCATTGTCTACAAGAGTCATAGGGACATTCATTCTCTTGCAAACTACTGTGAGGTTTAATGCCTTGTAATGTTTGTCACCTTCTGGAGGTAAATCCTTGTTAGAAAAGGTGATCAAATTGATTGGACTAGGAAGATCACTCGTGAGGAAGTTAGCCAACCCCTCAGGAGTGGTGTCAGAATCTATCCCTATTTTTTCCAAGGCATTCATTACAGCTAACCTAAGTTCTCGGGAAGTCGCCAAAAGTTTCAATACGTTCATTTCAACTTTTGTTTTCTTAAACTGCTTGACGATATCATTGTCTTCAATGATAGGTATGGGAGCTTGTTGTGTGGTTGGCATGGGTTGTGTTGAAACGGGAGGTTGCATTCTCCCGAATCTTGTGAGGACGTCTATTGATGAATCTTCTTTAACCAAAAAGTCGTCCATGGCGTATGACACAGAAGGTGGAGGTCCTACTATGTCTTTTAAGTAGACATCTTCTTCATCACTGTCCCAAACTCCATTAATATTTTCATCCTCTTCTTGTGGAACTTGGACTAGTTTCTTTTCATCAATCATTTTCTGAATTAAATCCTGAAATTTAAAACAGTTTTCGATAGTGTGACCCCCTGATTGATGATACTGACGGTAATATCTATCTGTCCTTTTCAGTGATTCGAATGGTCTCGGTTCGAGAGGTTTGATCTCGCCACTCTCGGAGAGAATTTCGAACATTTGTACATATGGGATCCCAATTGGAGTGTAGAGTCTATTACTCTTCTTGGGTTTTTCGGTGACTTGTAGAGGAAAACGCTTTGCCTCATAAGTCGTTCCCGTGGGTGTGAATTCTCTCTTAGGTTCATCTTTCGAAAGTGGAACCTCGTCATATTTCTTATGAAGTTCCTTTATAGCCTTGAGAGTTTCACATAGCAAATGCGATCCTTTCATCATAGACAATGTGAGCGATTGTATGTCTTCTTTGCTTGCTGGTTCTGGAAGGCTATCCATAGCGTCGAAAAAGATCTCCTCCTCTTCTTCGATGGCATGGATTTCTTTAATAGGTTTGATGAGAGACGAGGGGTCAACCTCATTTTCCTCATCAGAGATAGCCAAGGCATGAGCGAGAGGCGCATTATCAATACTTGGCTTTTTACTAGCAGGGGGAAGTGGTAGCTTGTTGTTGTCGATTGAGTCTTGGATAGCTTCCTTAAGCTTCCAACAGTTCTCGGTGAGATGGCCCCTACCTTGGTGATATTTGCAGTGTGCATTAGGGTTCCAGTTAGCCGACCTCTTTTTGACTGGTGGGTCCCCAAATGGTCCAATGGGAGTTATAAGACCTTTTGCATTTAATCGATCAAATGCGGTGTCATAACTCATGCCAATAGGAGTAAAGTTCCTCCTAAATGGTTTCTTTTGTCCTTGATTATTCATAGCAAGGACTTCACCTAGGTTAAAAGTGCTAACATTGTTTGAATGGGTGGTTTTGGAAGAAGAAGGATTGTCGTTCTTCTTTCCTTTCCAGCCACTGTTGGAATTGTTGTTGGCAGCTTTTAACTTAGCCAGATCGTCTTCAATATTGATTCCAATGTCGTAGACGGCCTTGAAGGTATGGAGATTATTTTGATACTTGAGATGCTTGGAGTATTTATCTTGAAGATTTTTTATGAACAACCTTACAGACTCTTTTTCACTTGGCACCTCAATCATTTTAGCTGAGGTTTCTCTCCATTTGTTAAAGAAGGAGGTGAAGCCTTCGTTCTCCTTTTGCTTGAGGATTTCAAGTTCTTTATGCTCAGTCTTAACTTGAATGTTGCATTTGTATCTATCAACGAAAGAGTTTGCTATGGACTCCCAAGTGGAGGTCTTTTCTTTCTCGAGAGAAAAGAACCATTGTTGGCAAACGGTCTCAAGAGATAGTGAGAACAGAGAGGGGAAAACCTTCTTATCGATACCCTTAACACTCATTATTGTTTCGAAGGCTCTTAAATGTAAATAAGGGTTATCGGTTGCTTTGAATTTCGGGATGTCGATGGCATTGAACTTCTGCGGAAGAAGATCTTTGTCCACCGAGACCCCTTGTGAACTAATCCCTTGAAACTTGTAGTCGCTAGATAGCTTGCTTAGACTCTCTTGCATGAGTTCCATCTATTATTGTTTCACGGGATCATCGATCTTAAGTGTTAAGAGCTTCAGTGCCTCAGTCACAGTAGCCAGTTGGTTCCTAAGCTCATTAACTTCTTCTTGTGTTGCCATTATTGTCCTAGCTTTCCTCTTACGAGCTATGGGTTTGTCGAAAAGTTGGACTTGTACGAAAAGAATTTCTTTGATTAACCGTCCTTCTTTTCTTGACCACGCGCTGTAATTTTAACCATTTTGCGTTTTAATTACTTAACTCAAATCGACCTTGACTTTACGGTTTTTAAAGAGGGAAAATGAAAAAATGGGTGCATATTTTTAGGCAAAAATAATGTATATATTTTTTAGGACTAAGTATGGTTTTTTAAATTGGAGGATTAATATCCGACTTACCCCCCTAAAAAATGACGGAAAAAACGCGCATACAAGACTCTCTTAGACATGGTCAAAGTGTGTGTATTGGTGTGTGCGTTGAGTGTAAGTGACAAGTTTGGACTCTTGTGTAAGACCATGGGACTTAGTGCCTAGACTCAATTAATGACTTAACAAGGTATTATTGACAGCAAAATTTAACCGAATTAATTAGCAAACTTGTTAATTAGACACTAGTTGATGACTCGATCAATAATCCGAACTGTCGTCAAAACGATAGGATTGGCGTCTCTCATTGTAGTGTAGCGCCAGACGACAGAACTGTCGCCAGGCGCCACACTCCACAGAGTGGCGCTACAGTCCAAACTTTGGCGCCATTGCTGGGGCTTCAATCTGAAACTGTTTACGGTGTTATTAATCAACAGGGGTATGCCTAAAGTCGTACTAGGTCAATTCTGGTTAAGATATTAGACTTTATTTACTAATATTAATTAATTAATTAAATAATTAGGCAAAGCTCTTTTAGTCATTAGTTTATTTAATCTCAACATAAGTCAAACAAACGGTTAAGAGAACATAATATATGCACAACAAATAATGCACAATTAGTCAAGTAGGCACAATATGATGCAATGAGTTTGCAACCTAACCATGGCTCTAGTTCTCTAAAGCTCGGGATATGGTTTAGTCAATAGAGGGTCCATGGTTAATTGTCCGGATGCACCGCGTGGAAGCCTAACCGTGAAGGGTTGGCGCGAGTGGATGGGACACCGCAAGTTTTAGAAAAAACTCGCTTCCATGGTTTGGTGAATTAAACAATCTCCGATGTACCCTTTATTGCTCAGAGCGTTCAATCAGGTAAATGGAGCATTGATGTGTCTATTTTATATAGTATTTTACCCCCGTCCCTTGGTCATAATTAGTAGTGTTTTTGGCTCTTTAGAGCCACTTTTATTACTAATTGGTGTTTTCTAGTGTTTTCGTAGATTTGGTTGACTTTTGCAGGGATTTATGCTTTTGGAGTATTTTCCCGAGATATTTTGGTACAATCACGAGCATTAGAGAAGCACGACCAGAGTTTATAGCCCAGGGCCGGTTAGAGCCATCGAACCGGTGATTAAGGGCTAGGTATAGGTGATACCGAGGCATTTGGACCGAGTATTCAAGACCGGAAGAGGAAACCCAGATTGGCCCGAAGAGTTAGAGCCCAATCGAAGTCCAAATAGTGGCCCAAATGAGCCGCCCGGCCGGGCTGGAGAAGCTTTGGCTAGCGCCCAGTGACGCGCCCGGCCGGGCGCGAGTTTAGTATTAGGAGCAAAAAAAGGCGCGTCCAATCGGGCGGTGCCTCGCCCGATCGGGCGCGTGTATTCCTTAGGAGATGTTTAACGTAGTTTTAATTTTTTTAATTTAGGATTTTGTACGGAGTATAAAGACTCCTCCGTGATACGATTTTAGGATCTCTTCTTCTTCTCTCTTCTTACTTTTTCTTTACTCTCTTAATTATTCTCTTAGAATTCTCTCTCTAAACCTTTGTTCTTAATTTTACACTTAATTCCAGATTTATTTTGGTAACGATTCCTCTTCTCTTAATCCTAGTTATTTATTCTATTCCTTTAATAATGTCTTATTTTATTGCTTTGATTAGTTTATATTTAATTATGTGTGAGTAGTTCTATTTCTAGGGTTTTTGGGGATCCATAAATAATATGAAGGGGTAAATTGTTGTTGTTAATTATCTATACTAGGTTAATTTCCTATTGATTGATTTAATGCTCTATGACTAGATTTGCGCAGATCTTTTATGCATGAGTTTAACAATATTGATTCGAGATTCGACAGATGAGGATTGATGTTTAGGTCTAGTTTCAATAGGCAGGTTAATTTATAAATGGTTAAGTCGAGATTCGAGAGATGAGATTTAATACCGGTAGATTAATTTTGTGATTGTAATACGTAGCGAAAGCCCTTTACAATCTGGTTAATTGATGCATTGATGATTGACTATTATTGATTATTGGTATTGCATGATAATTTCTTATTGAATTGTTTTAACGTTTTACAATTGCGGCTTGTAAAAGTATAGCAATATTAAATTGATGAATCAAGCAGATGTTAATTTGATATTAAAGGCTATTTTCAATAAGAACTTAGATCTAGTAAATTGCGAGAGCCTGTTAGATCTATGTTGATTAATAAATTGCGAGAGCCTGTTAATCGTGTTATTTATGCAATGTCAATGATTGATTACTATGTTTTACCCTGGAGTATTATTTATTGGTGAACCTATGCCCTAGATCCTTTTATTCATTGTTTTCTCCCTACTCTTAATCTTTGTAGTTTAGTTTCCTTTAATTACAATATATTGGTTACTTTATAATCTGGATTATTTTAATTAATTAGGAATAGAAAGACTCGTTTCTCTGTGGATTCGACCCTACTTCCCTATCTACGTTAGTTAGAGGATTTAGGAATTATTTTTGATTAGGGGATACGATTTTACCCTGTCATGCATGAATTCCCAAAGGGTTATATCCATATGTAGAACACATATGGGTTTCAGAAAAGTGAGAACAACTCAATCAAGAAGTAGGATCAAGCAAACAATGCGAAAAAACTGGTCGAAATTAGAACGCATATTTCTGGCTAGATATTGGAAGAATTTGGCGCCAGCAAACAGAGATTGGCGCTAGATTTTAGCTGTAGCGCCTGGCGACAAAACTGTCGTCTGGCGCTACAGTTAAAAGTCTGGCGCTAATATTTTGTTCGCTGACGCTAATTCCTACATGCCTTAGCAGCTCTCTGTGCTCGATAAAATTTTCCAGTTTTGCTCAATGTTATTTCGGTTCTAGTTGTGAAAGATATTTCTCAAATTTCCTACGTGTAAAATCCTATGTTTTAACTCATTACGGATGGTCTTTCCAATGAGTTTTTTTTATGCATATGACAATAATGTTAATCAAAATTACGCACATGAAATACTTAGAACGTTTCGAGTCTCATCCACTCATTCTAAATCATTGCCGAAATAAATTTCAGGAATTAAAATAGAAATCCTCCCCAATGGAGTCGCCAAAAAACTGTAGGGAATATTTCAAGCATTAATCCCCTAGCTTGAACCCCACTGTGATCATACACTAAAGTACGGTGGCGTCCAAAGGGAAAGAAGATAGAGCAAAAGAGTCGCCAACAAGTTTTTTAGGAACTTGTAAACCGTTCACGAGGCGAAGGTTACACCCCTTAACGATCCAAGAGATCGTCAACTCCATAAGGTCTTGAACCAAATAGGGTTCGGGGATGAAGGTACAAATCCAACCTAAAAGAGATTGAACCTGCCCTAATAACAGGACTCTACTTTATTCAGATCGTATTCATGTGCGCTTTCTGACTAACATACAATCAATAGGATTAACCCTAAACCTGTTTATCTATGTTGGTTGAATATTAATGCACAAATAAACTATTATTGGCGATCACTTAAATTATAATCAAATTAATCGTAAACAAGATTATTAATTATCTTATTAAGCGTGATTACACGTACCAATTTCCTTTTAACATCCAATAAAAGGAGTGATCAAGCAATAACAATATATAATCAAGCAACATTATAAATAATAATCATAATAATAATAATAACCATAATAATAATAATTAAAATAATCATGATCATAAATTATAACAATTATAATCATAATTAACATAATCATGTTAAAGCATAGTAATAATAGCAAGATCCTAGGCATGATACTAACAAGATTAATAACAAACCCTAGCATGTCACTAAGCAATAAAAATCAGAGCTTTAACCCTAACATGATACTAACATGCTATTAGGAAGAAAATAGGAAACATCGCACGAATCATGATTGATATAAGCAAATCACCCTAAATATGATACTAAAGAAAGCATCCTAACATGATACTAGGAATATCCTAAACATGATACTAGGAATCAATAAAACAATCTAATCATGATTTCTATATCATAAAATCAACAAAACAATTAAAGCACTTACTTGGATGCCTCGTACCTTTTTCTAATAACAAAATACACACGTTAGTAACTTCAAGGAAAATAATAAACAACAATTAATTTATATAATAGAAAAAGAGATTTGGGACCAAACCCTTAGAAATTAAACCTTTCACGTCTAGGGCGAAGGCAACTTCGAAAATGGCTAGGTGTTTCTAAATCTTATGAATGCGGAATTTTTATATTATTTTTTTTTTTAAAGAGAAGTAGCCCGAGGACTAATTAATTTTCATTAATAGGGAGGTCCGAAGAAAATAAATCATCAATAGAAGAAGGAAAATTATCAAACCAAAAACGACTCCCTACTACCCAAGGCAGATGAGCAAGCTCATGGGCAACTTTATTACCCTCCCTACGAACAAAACTCCAAGAAACAAAATCAAGAGAACGAAAAACATGATAAATATCATCAAGGACAAGGTGAAAACAGCTACTACCCCTTTCTCGTGGATCCAAAGCGTTAATCAGGCCAAGGCAATCACTCTCTACAACAAGGCGTCTATACCCACACTCCACCGCAGCTTGTAATCCCATAAGAAGCGCTTTAGCTTCAACAATGGCAGGGGACCATCTTTCCTCCCCCATCCAGGTCATACACATCACAGCAGCTCCATCACGTCCATGAATTACAGCACCAGCGCATGACCCGAGCCCCTCAACCACCCCTCCATCAACATTAAGTTTCCAAACGTTTCGTTGAGGTGGCTTCCAACGCTGTCTGGCAGCAGGGGCTACACATCCACCCCCTTTCTCCTCCTTCCCACCCAACTCAACCATGAGCTTATTAACATAAGCCATAGACTCCTGCGGATTACACCGCTCCCCCACAAAAATCCACCTATTTCTAGCATTCCAAATCGCCCAACACACAGTCATAAAGAAACCATGACCCGATTTTGGCGATTTCTCAAGATAAGCCAAAGCCGCATCTCCAAAGCTACTATGCCCAACTCCAAAAACATTCTCCAACCCACTCTCGTCCCATATGAGCCTCGCCACAATGCAGTCCCTCATACAATGGAGCTCGGTCTCCTCCTCCACACCATACAAACCACACACCCTATCATCATTTTGAAGCCGCTTACTCAATCCCACCTTCGTAGGTAGAGCACCGCAACAAGCCCTCCAAAAGAAAACTTTAACACGAGGCAAGGTGTTGGCATGCCATACCTTGCTCTACACCTTATGCGAACTTGAAGAGCTAGTGCGCAACTCAGCATCAACATCACCCGAAATAGCTCGATAAGCCGATCTAACCGAGTATTCCCCATCCTTCTCCAAGTCCCAACATAACCTATCCTCCGGAAGACGAGAGCAAAGCGGAATACCCAAAATACGTTCCCTTTTGAAAGGCAAAAAGAGCTCATTGATCATAGGGATATTCCAAGAAGCTGAAGCTAAATGTATTAAGTCACACACCTTCAAATCATTCGAGCTATTACCCTTTGGAGATAAGACTTGGCGCGACTGAGTTCCAGGGATCCACGGAGTTCCCCAAACTGGAATGCTTAAACCATCTCCTATTCTCCACCTTAACCCACGTTGCACCACCCACTTAACTCCCCACAACCCACGCCAAACATAACTGGGATTGCTACCAAGCACCGCATCCAAATAATTGCCATCTGGGAAGTAACGAGCCTTAAAAATTGTTGCCATTAAGCTGCCAGGAACCTGCAAAATGCGCCACACCTGTTTTCCAAGGAGAGCAGCATTAAAAAGTTTTAAGTCCCTAAAACCCAACCCTCCATTTGCCTTTGGTTCACAAAGCTTCTTCCAAGACAACCAGTGAATCTTACGCTCGCCCTTCTTTTGCCCCCACCAAAAATTCGACACTAAAGAACGCATTTCATCACAAAAAGAAGAGGGGAATTTGAACACACTCATCGCGTAGGTCGGGATAGATTGGGCCACAGCCTTAATCAACACCTCCCGACCCGCCTTAGATAAAAATCCCCCTTTCCACCCTTGTAACCGATTCCACAACTTATCACGAATTCCTTTTGTAAGCACCCTCTTAGACCTTCCTATCACCGTAGGTAAGCCTAAATATTTTTCATGTATGTCCACCACATTTACCCCTAACCCATTGGCTAAAACAGTCCTCTGATCATCTTTAACACCCTTACTAAACGACACTGTTGTTTTCCCCAAATTAACCATTTGGCCGGAGGCCTCTTCATAAGTATGGAGAATGTCACGGATGGTATTCATTTCATCAGCATTTGCCCTTGTAAAAATAATACTATCATCCACAAATAGTAGCTGAGAAATTAGGGGAGCCGTCGGAGCCACCCGAATCCCATTAAGACGACCATCATTCACTGCATTAGACAACAAACCCGACAAAGCCTCCGCACAAAAGATAAAAAGATACGGGGATAATGGATCACCTTGCTATAAACCCCTTGAAGGAGTAAACTCCCCAGAAGGTGCACTATTAATAAGAACAGAAAAGGAAACTGATGAGACACAATGCATCACACGATCAACCCATTGAGCCGCGAAACCCAACTTTACCATCACCGCCCTTAGAAAGCCCCATTCCACCCTATCATAAGCTTTCGCCATATTAAGTTTTAGAGCCATAAAACCACTTTCACTATTCGAATGCTTCATATAGTGAAACACCTCAAACGCCACCATGATATTATCAGTAATTAGCCTTCCCGGGGTGAAAGCACTTTGATTAATGGAAGTAATCTCATTAAGAATAATTTTAAGCCTATTAGCAAGCACTTTTGTGATCAGTTTATAAATAACATTGCATAAACTAATAGGCCTAAAATCAATCATTTTATCTGGCGCTTTTTTCTTAGGAATAAGAGCAATAAAAGTCCTATTAATCGAGTCAGGGATCACATCACCATTCAGAACACCTAGCACCAGATTATTTACAATAGGTCCCACAATATGCCATTATGTTTGATAAAAAAAGAGGGCACATACCATCCGGTCCCGGAGCTTTCAAAGGATACATTTGCTTCAACGCGACTAAGACTTCCTCCCCCGTATAATTCGCACACAATCCTTTATTCATATCCTCACTCACCCTGTGATTTATCCCCTCCAGAGCAGCATAAAAAAAAGAGGGTTGAGCTGAAGTAAACAGCTCACAAATAATTATTTTCCACCATACTAACACTCTCATCATCTTCATAAACCATCCCATCATCCGTGACAAGTTTAGAGATGCGATTTTTCTGCTTTCGAGCCGAGGCCTTTCGATGGAAAAAACTCGAATTTCTATCTCCTGCTTCTAACCACAATGTTCGAGAGCATTGGCGCCAGTATAACTCTTCTTGGTGTAGCAAACTGGAAATTTAACGCACCACTCGACGCCTCTCAGTCACTTGCGCTTCAGACCTTCCACCCTTATTAAGAACTCCAACTCCAAACTCCTTGTCACTCCAAGCAGTCAGGTCTGCTGCACACAAATCAAGCTTCCCCTTAATCGAAGCTCCCCCTGCCAGCCACGCATTCGAAATAACTCCTTCACACTTCTCGCTCTCCGTCCATCCCTGTTCAAAGCGGAAAATTTTCTCATTCCCTTTCTTCCAAAAACCCCCTCCATCGAGACATAACTTGAGAGGAGAGTGATATGACCATTCCCTCTCAAGATGCAATAACTTTGCATTCGGAAATAAATCCAGCCAACTCTGAATAGTAAGTGCACGATCGAGCCGACATTGCACATTACTCTCACCCCACTGCCTATTATCATAAGTAAATTTGTACCCCTCGAAAGGTACATCACGCAACTATTCACAACCTCCCTAAAATTTTCTATTTGCCATAACGCCCGATCCCGACCCCCTTTCTTCTCATGTTAAGCAAGAATCTCATTATAGTCCCTAATACATACCCATAATTCATCACTCGCACTAGCCAAAGAAGAGAGTAACTCCCAAGATAAGTGTCTGTTCTGAACCTCAGGCCATCCATAGAACCCAGTCAACCTCAACTCCACCTCACCCAAACCCTTCTTCACAAGAACATCGATGTGATGGACTGACATAGTTCTCAACTCCACTTCCATACCCTTCAACCAAAACAAAGCAACACCACCCGACCGCCCACAACTATCAACAACAAGGCCTTCATAACCAACGAGTTTCGATCGAATTTTAAACATCTCCATACTACTAAGTTTCGTCTCCATAAGAAAGATAAGAGACGGGGCTTCCCTTCGAACAAGATTTCGAAGGTTATCAACTGCAGCGGTATTGCCCAACCCCCTGCAGTTGACACTCAAGACACTCATTGAGCTTGGCGAGACCGCTCATCAACGGTCTCCGCCACTTGCCATCCATTAAAATCATTCAAGTCACGTACCAGCTTCTTAGGCATACCCTCCTCCTCAATAACAGTCCCACCTTCCCGCCCTCTCTTCCCTAGAACAAGTTGTTCCTCTATCTCCATTGGATTAACACTCACATCTTTCTCCCTCCCTATCTTCCTATACTTCCTCCCCTTACTCTTTATGGGATTAGTGGTTAAAATCCCATATTTCTCCCTCTGACCAGCATCCCTGTCAACACTAGTAGACACCCCCTCATCCACCAAACTTTCCACACTAAATTCATCTTCATCACTAGCCCCTTCGCACACACCACCATCGAGCCATCACCATTCCCCTGCCCCTGCACTGTCCCCTGCCCCCCACCCTGAGCATAACTAATTAAGGGTTCTCCTCTGTCACCTTCTCCTCTTCACACACTTCATTCTCCTTCAAAACAAAAAGTTGCTTCCTCACTGACACCAAAGCCTCAATCTCCTTCCCCCTTCCCTTTCTAGGAGACGCTCTCAGCCAACGTCCCCACCCAAGTTTTTCTTTTTTACTCTCCTCCAAAATCATACAGCAATCCATCTCCGAATGCCCTATCATACCGCAAGCAAAACAGACGAAGGGAAGACGCTCATAAGCAAATTCGACAATGACTTCCTTCCCACTTTTATCCAGAATCCTTTGGAATCGGCGTAAAGGTTTGGTAACATTTATCATCAGACGCACCCTTCGAAAGCGATGTAACCCCAGCAAATCCTCTTCAATTTCAAGGACTTCTCCCCAATTCGACACCAATTCCTTCACATCTTCATCCGACCTACAATTGAAGGGTAGATGTTTAATTCGGACCCAAAACGGGGAATGAAACAGAGCCACCTGCTCCGGTTGCTCATCCCTATCTACCTCCTTCAAAACAATCAGCATATTATCGAACCACCAAGGCCTCCCACGCAAAACCTTCTCCTTATCCCTCCAATGGAAAAATTGGAAAGCAAAGAGATTTGGTCCAAGAGCCCTAATAACCAATTTATTAGAAAGAGCCCAGTATTTTATCATAGTTGATTTGAAAGCGTCAACATTATAAGATCTATCAGTCACTATCCGGCCAATAAGCATTAGGTGGAATTTGTCCGGCATTGATTGCGATTCAACCCCTCCCAGATTCACCACTCCACCATCCTCCTCATCCAGTTTTAGGTTTGCATAAGGAGATACAATTTCATCCGCCATCGTCACAAGGTAAACACCACGAGAACCACCGCAAAAAACCGTCGACGAAATCGGCAGCTAAACCCTACCTAGTAGAGAGAAAATACCCTTTCTTACGAGGGAGTAATATCTAGTATTCAATTTTGCGGAATTTTTATATTTAAGAGAAGGCTAGTTTAGAAAAGAAAGAGAGAGAGTAATCAAGAAAATCTTGATGAGAGTCGGTGCCTCAAAACGGAGTTTTTAGGAGACTATTTATAGAGAAAATCAGCCAAAAAGATAAAACATCAAAAACAGAGTTCTTACGCAAAAAGCCAAATTAGCGCCAAGCGTAGCGTCAGGCAGTACAGCTGGCGTTTGGCACTGACTAAGAAATCGACGCGTTTTCTTATAATCAGATAGAAATTGCCGTACAGGAGGATAAAATCGTATTTTCCTCAAAACGTTCTTTGATTCTAATTAAAACTCTAAAAAGTCAACAAAAGTCAATTTATCAATGCTAATTGAATTAGGAATGAAAAGAACCTTCTAGAAGAATCTAGAAGACTAAAACCATTCCTAATTGCATTAGGAATGATAAATCTATATTAGGCCCTCCCCTAGATCATTGGGCCGCATATAAGGCTCAAACTAGGCCCAGTTTAGTAATTTAGCCATAACTTCCTCAATATTCATCGAAATTGGGCTTATAATATATCGTTGGAAAGCTCTTTTCAAACCCTATCCAACTACACCATTATTAGACCCATATTATGGACCAACCAAACTAGATTGGCTGTTTTCTTAAAATAGGTTTTCAAAAACAGAGAGAAGAGAAAAGAAATTAAAACTATCCGCAACACTAAACTTTCCACACTTTCACTTCATTCGATTATGATTTGACGTGAAAGGTACTCATCACCGGGTTTGGTTTTGAGGAGACACAAATGGGTGTCTACAATACCTTAATCGTTGGTATAAGGAGCCAACCATCCTCCTAAGGTATCCCTAAGTCTGCTCAATGCAACCTATGGCTTGACTAACGAGGGGTGGAACTAGGTCGTTGAAACTAATCCTCCCTCGGTCAAACTAAATTTATAAACACTTAACAAACTTAAATACAAGTATAAAGGCAAGTTAAGGGTCGAAACCAAAGGAACGGTAATGTTCAAGCGCTCTCAATTAATCGCCTAATCTAGGTCGAAGACAAAGATAAAGAGAGTAACTAACAACTAACAAACAAGGAAACCAAACAAAAAAAGCACTAGGGAATGAGGATCAACAAGCAATCATGACAATTGTAGCAATTCGGGAACAAGATACAAATCAATGGTTGCGAAGACTAATGGTAAGAGCAATCAAACAAGCTCGCCAAGCTATCTCATAGAGGTCTAACTAGCGCCAACTACAAGAGACACTAACTACGAACATCACAAATCAAACTCAATCGACAATTATGAGCAACAAATCAATGCTCTGTATCAATGTAGACTCACAATGCAATCTAGCATAATTCTCAAGGCCTAATCGAATTACACACATGCACAATTTCCATTAGTCACTTTAATCTCAACAATTAATCAACACAATCCCCAAATTAAGCACAATCAATCAATGATACAATTTTCACCCAATCCCTAGCCTAACAACTACTCTAACATCATCATCTAATCAACAAACAACTAAAGAAATCAAGAATTAACAATATATGAAGAACAACTACACTAATCAAGCATCAAGCATCATTGAAATTGTCACCAAACAAACTTGAATATTAAACAAAGCAATAAAATGAGATAAAGTTAGAAATTCTCATTGATAATAGAGAAGATCTTCAACACAATTGACACCATTGAATCTTCAATCTCTCAATCACCATTGAAATTCCTTACTTTCTCTCTCTAAAATATACTCCTAAACTAAACCTAAAACTAGAGAGAGAAGCTCTCAACTAAGCTAAAATTATGATCTAATTTCAATCTCTAATTTCTTACAAAAATCGGGTTACAAATAGGTATTTATAGGAGGCGCGAAACGAAGACGAACAAAAATCAGGTTACTTCGGTTCGTGCGTTTGCTAATGGCTTCGAATGAGCGCAGCGAATGATGATGATAGACACCAAGAGTGGCAGTCCCAAAAAACACTTGACAATGGGTTCAACACCCCATCTTCATGAGAGCACAACTTGAGAGCGCAAGAGCTAGAACTTGGAGAACCCACTTCCTTGCATCTTGAGTTTTCCTATTGCCATGAGCTTGCTCCAAAAGCATTTTTCACCTTATTAATCCATCCATATCAAGACCCAAACCTCGTACAATACCTACAACCACGAAAAGAGAGAAAATAAAGGAGAAAAGACTAGAAAACACATCAAAATGCACAAAACCACAAAATAAGAGAGAAAATGTAAAACAAAGAACAAAAACATAAAACTAAGCATGTATTAAGAAGGAAAGCTATGAAAAAAAGGTAAAAACAACCTAAATGCTCATCAAATGGGTGCCATTTATGACACCCATCACTGACCTATACATTGCATATTCCAGATGGTCTCGAGATCATGTCTAGGGGGTGGTGGTGGTACATGAGGAGGTGATGGTGGTACCATGGGCTCTTGCTGTGGCACATGAGGTGGTGGTAGTCCTCGCCCCCAGGTAAGAACAATTAGAATGTCATAAGTTTAGGACTCTTACCTAGGGGGAAAAAGCAGTGAGCTCGGGGTTAGGAAGGGGGAAGATAGGCAAGGGGTTCGATCCTATCCTAACACACCATTGAGGGGGTTGGTTCTACTATAACCCAGTCTAAACATTGAAAATATCTCAAGTTCATTAGAGTGTCCCCCCAAAATTAGTCAAACCCACTACTATAAAAAGTGGCAAAGGGACCCCTTTCAAGAGAGTCGTTGTACAATTTAACGAGTCTATTTTATATAAAAGCCCCTACATTACACGTAACGGGTCTGTATAGTAGGCTCCAACATTAAGTTTTTGTGGTTTTAAATAAGAATTAATATAAAAGACCCGTTATTATTCACAACGGATCTCTTAGATAAGAGACCTGTTGTTAGGTACAACGGGTCTCATACATATAAATTAAAAAAAATGCTAATATTTAAAGTTAAACAAAATAATGAGTAAGAGTTTCTACAGAGTTTCATTTTTTCACTATTGCAGGCCGCCTCTTTGCCCTCTTATTTTCCATTCCCTCCTAAATTCCTACCCAAAATAAACCCTTTCTTCAATAAACCCTCTTCAATTTTTGATTGCCGCAATTTCAATTCGATATCTGTTGGATTTTCAATTGTTTGATTTCATCTCATAAATTCCAAATTTCCGAACTTGTTTTGTTACCTATAGCCAGTACATGATACTCCAATATAGTGGACAGTTGTCATCGTCACCGGTAAGGCCGGATTTGTGATGAGTGGCATTTATGCCACTCTTTTATCCTTTTTCTCTAAGGATTCTCCCCTCATTTGCACTTGTTTGGGCCTTTTCTAAGCATTTTACTTTAGTTTTTGTTTTCTCTTATCTCTTCTCGTGTTTCCCTTCCTTTTTCCCCTTTTTTCTTTGGTTCTCTTAGTGTTTCTTCGTTTTTTGTAGGTCGTTGGCCCTTTTGGATGAACCTATGGATGCATGTAGAGTTATGGAAGGGAAATGAGATGTTCAAGGAGGATTTTATGGCCATGCTGGAGCCGCGAGCGCGGAGCAAAGGGTCGCAGGCGCGGCGCATTTTGCTAAAAAAATAACCAGAAACTCAGAGATGTCGTGCTGCGCCTTGGAAGAGGTCTTTCCTCCTTGGCCCGCGGGCGCGGCGTATCGAGGCACTTTCTTTTCCCTTGCTCCCAGACCGCGGCCTCTCCTTAGCAAAAGAGGCCTCTCCTACTTTTAGCCGCGGTCGCGGGTTGCTGGGTTAAGCAACTCCGTACCCAGATTAGAGAAGGTGTGGCTGCGTGCTAGAGGGCTCTCCTTGGTGTTTTATTTCTGTCTTTTATGATGCATATAAATAGCCTCTTATTTAAGCTTGGAATCATCTTTTATCTTATCAACATTTAACCCTAATCTTAGAGAGAGAAAGTGGATTATTACTTAAGTTTCCTTTATTGTATTCAACTTTGGTCAAGTTTAATCTTTAATCAAAATTACTTCAAGTTTTCATCTTTCATTAATCCTCTCTTTAGTAATCTCTAATCCTTTCTTTTAGCTCTATTTATTTTCTTTATTGCTGCTTATTTTCATTAATCTTATGAGTTCATCTAGTTATTATTGATTTCATTGTTCTTAATAATGTTTTGTTTTGTGTTTCTTGAGTTATTTATAGTTTTGATATTATGTTTAATCTCCCTTCTCTAGGCTAATTTCTTAGCTAGGGGAAGGGGGTGGAAAATATGTGTTGATATTGGATGAATGATGATGATTGGATTGAACTCATGTCATAAATTGATGAAAAGACATGATTTTTGATATTTTGAGATTATTGTGGCACTTTATTTGATGTTTTCTAGTTTAAATGCATGAAAGTGATTTGAACTAGATTAAGATCATCTCTATTTTAATGATTGCATGAGAATGAGTTATTAAAGTGGAGTTTTATGGATTGTGCTTCTTTTTTCTCTTGATTTGATTGTAACTAATTAGATGCATGAGAATGATCCTAATTAGTATAGATCTTTATCATTGATTTTCCTAGACTATTGCATGAAAATGAATTGTTTAGTTGGAATCTTGTGTTTTTTGGCATGTTCACCATGACAACTATTATTGTTCCCCTCTTTCTAATCATGTTTGACACCCCCGTATCCCTAGCGTCGTTCTCTCCTTATTTTAATCACCATTATATTTGCTTATTTGTAGTTTTAGTATTCTTTATTCAAAAACCAACAAAAACATTCCCCTTTTTACTCTTGCATTAGTGAAAATTGATGTTGAATGAGTGAGCTTCCTTAGTGGTTCGACCCTTTACATGCCCCTGTACTTGTATTAGGGTAGTTTAGGTATATAAATGATTAATTTGATTAGGGTAGTAGTTTAACGACCTATCTAATCCCGATAAAATTTTGGCGCCGTTGCCGGGGAAGCGGCTTGTTTAGCGTCTACTTTTGCTTTTGTTAGAGTCATTTTACTTGCTTTTATTTTTGTTTTGTTTGTTTTATCATCCTTGTCATTGCTAATTGTTTGCTTAGCTTTGGTGAATGCTTAGGAGGTCTCAAGGACCACCCACACATCAAATTAACCACAAGATCGACCGAACTTTGAGACAAGTCCGTAGGCTTTATCAAGAAGAGGGAAGAGGTCTTGGTGCTATAGTTGATAGTGAGAGTGATTCTTACTCTTCAAGTTCGCAAAGCGGATCAATGGAGGGACAAGAAGATGATGTTTTGTTTTGTGAGTTTGGAAATCCGGAAGATTATGAGCTCACGTAAGGGATTTTTCTACCCGTCACGGAAACCAACTTCTCAATCCATCCCTAATATACTAGAATGGTCCAATCGGAGCAATTTTCCGGAAGTGCAAGTGAGGACCCCATTGAACATTTGGACCGATTGCTTGAGTTTTGCGCGATGATGCAAACCAATGAAGTGAGCCAAGACTACATTCGTATGCATCTCTTCCGGCAATCTCTCACCGGACGAGCAAATAAATGACTAAAGCAAGTAAAGCCTAACTCTCTCACAACATGGAGAGAGGTGGTAAAGGCGTTCTTGAAGCGATTTATCTCCGAGGAGAAGACCGCCGAAATGAGAATGAAGATCGCATCATTTGAGCAAGAAGCCGATGAAAGTCTTAGTGAAGCTTGGGAGAGATTCAAAGAGTTGGTGCAAGCGTGACCTCACCATGAGTACAATCAAGGGTTGCTCATGCGGTTTTTCTACGACGGATTGGAGCCCATGTCAAGAGCCAACTTGGATGCGGGGGCGGGTGGTCAATTAATCAAAATCCCCCAAAATCAAGTTGAAGCAACAATAGAAGAGGTAGTAAAGAACTACTCTTGGGGGGGCCGAAGAAGGAATGCTCCAAAGAGAGGTGGGATTTACGAATTTGAGAAGGTTGATCAATTGCAACATCAAATTGATCAACTAAAAAAAGGGTTGTCCAAGTTGAACACGAGCATCAGTGCAAATGCAAGTGGTAGAGCAAGCTCCTCTCAAGTTAACTCTTTATCTTGTCATAATTCTGGAGGAACGAACCATGATACATCTTATTTTGGAGGTTTGAGTCCCGAGCATGTAGCGGCATACAACACAAGGCAAGAAGGATTTAGAGGAAGCGGCGGTGGAGTAGCTTGGAGACAACCACCACCCGGGTTTGCATCTCAACCTCAACAATGGAACCAAAAAGCTCAACCTTCCTACAATTCCAACCCTCAATATCAAAATCCACCTTCATCTCAACACCAAAACCCAAGAGGAAGCTACCCAAGGAACAACAAATATAACAATCAAACCCAAGCACCTCAAAGAAATCAAGAACAAGCACCTCAAGCGGAGCTAACACAAATTCAACTCCTTCAAGCCATGCATGCACAAATGCAAATTTTTGGGCAACAAATGCAAGAAATAAGAGCTCACAACAAGATGGTTGATTCACAACTAGCTCAATTGGCCGAGAGAACTCCTTTCAATTCATCATCTACTCTACCCGGACAACCACAACCTAACCCTTCTCATAACTCAAAACCTGATACATTCAAGGCAATTACATTGAGGTCGGGAACTTCCTATGAAAGGCCAAATGAGGGGGGTAATGAGGAAAGGAAGGGAGGAGAAGAGAGTGTGAATGAGGACAAGAGAGGTGAGAAAGAAAAAGTTGATGAGATAGAAGGAGGTTTGGAGAAGAAAAAGCTTGACAATGAGAAGACAACTTCTATTCCTAGTGAGGCTAGGAATCTTGATGGACCGGTTCCTTTTCCCGGTCGACTTGCGGAGAGGAAGTTGAATTACAAGTTTGCAAAATTCCTTAGTGTGATAAAGAATTTGCACATCAACCTCCCTTTCATTGAAGTTGTGACACAAATGCCATCTTACTCCAAGTTCCTCAAAGATATTCTCACCAACAAGAGGAAGGTTAATGATGATCTTATCACTCTTACACATCAAGTGAGTTCACTTGTCCAACATAAGATGCCCAAGAAGGAAAAGGACCCGGGAAGTTTCACTTTGCCGGTAAAAATTGGGAACATGGAAGCTAGGGGCGGGCGCCTTAGCCGATCTTGGAACAAGTGTTAGTTTAATCCCTCTATTCATTGCTCAAAAACTCAATATAGAGATGATCCCAACAAGGAAGACAATTCAATTGGCCGATCGGTCGATTAAATTACCTTATGGAGAGCTTGAGGACGTTCCAATTCAAGTGAGACACATCTACGTGCCTTGTGACTTTGTAGTTATGGATATGGAGGAAGATGTCAACACTCCTTTGATCTTGAGACGTGAAGCTCTTAAAACTTTGGGGGCGGTCATCAATTGCAAGAATAACACCATCACATGTTAGGTGGTCGATGAGAAGATTGTCTTTGAGTTTTCTAAGTTGCTCAAGACCCCCATGGTTGAAAAAGGCTATAGAGTTGATGTTGTGAATGAGGAGTTGGATCGCTTGGGGAGGGTCATGATAGAAGAGTTAGATCCAATGGTAGAAGCTCTTATATGCAAGGAAGAGTTCCACTCTCAAGAGGCAAGAGAATTTGTCATGGCATTGGAGGAATCCTCAAAGGAGGAGGTTGAACAACAAGTTGAGATCGAACTTGAGTCCAAGGAGGAGAAATTGGAGGAGATTTCTAAGCCTCATCCCAAGGTAGAACTCAAGCCCCTTCCCCCTTCTTTGAAATATGCTTATCTGATAAAGAGGGAAAGTACCCTATTATAGTCAATGCTACCCTAGATGGTCTTGATTTGGAAAAATTACTTGATATTTTGAGAAAATATAATGATGTGATAGGGTATAGCATTGATGATATCAAGGGTATTAGCCCTTCTTTATGCATGTATTGTATTCATCTTGAAGATGATCATTCCACCTCCATTAAACCTCAAACTAGGTTGAACCCCAACCTCCAAGAGGTTGTCAAGAAAGAAATTTTGAAACTACGTGAGGCGGGCATCATCTATGCTATCTCCGGTAGCTAGTGGGTTAGCCCGGTTCATGTGGTTCCAAAAACGGTGGGATGACCATAATCAAGGGTGAAGGAGGAGAGGAAATCTCCACCCGGACGGTGATCGGGTGGAGAATGTGTATTGATTATAGGAGGTTGAACAAAAATATCAAGAAAGATCATTTCCTCTCCCATTCATGGACCAAATGCTTGAGATACTCTCTCACCATGCTTTCTTTTGTTTCTTGGATGGGTACTCCGGATTCTTTCAAATCTCTATCCATCCAAGCGATCAAGAAAAAACTACTTTCACATGTCCATATGGGACATTTGCATACCGAAGAATGTCATTTGGCTTATGCAATGCTCCTTCTACCTTTCAAAGATGCATGAACTCCATTTTCTCCGAAATGCTTGAAAAAGAAATTGAAGTTTTTATGGATGATTTTAGTGTTGGTGGCTTGTCTTTTGACACTTGTCTTTTTAACCTTGAAAAAGTTTTGAAAAGGTGTCAAGAGACGAGTTTAGTTTTAAATTGGGAAAAGTGCCACTTCATGGTCGAGGAGGGTATTGTCCTCGGCCATAAAGTTTCAAAAAATGGCATTGAAGTTGATCCAGCCAAAGTTTAGGCGATTGAGAAATTACCCCCTCTTACTTCTATCACGGGAGTACGAGCTTTTCTTAGGCATGCGGTTTCTACCGGAGATTTATCAAAGATTTTTCGTCAATTGCCAAACCTTTGACCGAATTACTCAAAAAGGATGTTGCTTTTAACTTCAATGAGGCTTGCCTTGAGGCATTTCATAAGCTCAAGGAAGCTCTCATTTTTTCTCCCGTTGTGCAAGCTCCGGATTGGAGCTTGCCTTTTGAGCTAATGTGCGATGCGAGTGATTTTGCAGTGGGTGTCGTGCTTGGGCAAAAGAAAGAAGGAAAATCATGTGTCATCTACTATGCAAGTAGGACTCTTGATGAAGCTCAAAAGAAATATACAACAACGGAGAAGGAAATGCTAGCAGTTGTGTTTGCCTTTGATAAGTTTAGGTCCTATCTTATTTTCTCTAAGGTGATTGTGTACACTGATCATATTGCGGTGCGATATCTCATGACTAACAAGGAAGCAAAGCCTCGCCTTATCCATTGGGTTCTCTCTCTTCAAGATTTTCACATGGAAATGGGGGACAAAAAGGGGGCGGAGAACTATATTGTGGATCATTTGTCTAGGCTACCTTTTGAGAACAAAAGTGATGTACCAATCAATGATGAGATAGGATTTGAAACTCTCATGGCTATGTCTTCAACATCTAGCCCTTGGTATGCAGACATCGCCAATTATCTTGCTTGTGGAGTCATTCCCCCGGAGTTTTCTTCTCAAGAAAAGAAGAGGTTTTTCAAGGAAGTGAGGAGGTACTTTTGGAATGACCCATACTTGTTCAAACAATGTGGAGATGGCCTTTTTCGAAAATGTGTTCCGGATCATGAAATTGAAGGAGTTCTTGAGCATTGCCATTCACTACCATGTGGAGGACATGGAGGTGTTGATAAGACGGTGGCAAAAATTTCTCAATCTCTATTGTGGTGGCCAACGATGCATAAGGATGCTCATAAGTTCGTTTCACAATGTGATAGGTGTCAAAGAAGTGGTAGCATAACCAAAAGGGATGAAATTCCTCAACAAAGTATCTTGGAAGTTGAGCCCTTTTATGTTTAGGGGGTAGACTTTATGGGGCCTTTCGTTTCTTCTTGTAGAAATCTATATATCTTGGTAGCGGTTGATTATGTGAAAAAATGGATTGAAGCCATACCCTCTCCTACCAATGATCACAAGGTTGTGCTTAAGCTTCTAAAGAAGATCATTTTTCCTAGATTTGGGGTTCCAAGGGTGTTAATTACTGATGGAGGATCCCATTTCGCAAAAAAAACAATTTAAAGCTCTTCTCAAGAGATATGGCGTTCATCACAAGGTTGGACTACCTTCCCACCCTCAAACTCAAGGACAAGTGGAGGTCTCGAATCGTGAAATCAAGAATCTACATGAAAGGATGGTGAACAAATCAAGGAAAGATTGGTCTCTCAAGCTCGATGACACACTATGGGCTCTTAGGACGACGTACAAGACTCCAATCAACACGACCCATTATAGGTTGGTCTACGGAAAGGCTTGTCACTTGCCGGTTGAGTTAGAATACAAAGCTTGGTGGGCCATCAAGGAACTGTATATGGATTTGTCTTTGGCCGGTGAGAATAGATTGCTTAAGCTCAATGAACTTGAAGAGCTTATAAATGATGCTTATGAGAGCTCAAGATTGTATAAGGAGAAGACCAAAAAGTGGCATGACCAACACTTACGAAACAAGAGCTTTAAGGTTGGAGATACGATTTTGCTTTTCAACTCAAGGCTTTGTTTGTTTCCGGGTAAACTCAAGTCCAAGTGGTCAGTTCTTTTTTGATATCGAAGACTACTCCTTATGGTTCTTTTGAGTTAAATGCGGATGGTAACAAGTTTATGGTCAATGGCCATCATTTGAAGCACTACTTTTGTAAGGAAGACGTTGGTCTCATTGAATGTCTAATGCTTGATCCTTTGGATCCTAAACCTCCCCCTTGATGAATTTTTCTCATGGTCAAGCTAGTGACCTCATAAAGAAGCGCTGCTCGGGAGGCAACCCAAGTTTTTGACTACTCTTTTCTTTATTTTTCTTTTTGGTCGGTTTTGTTTATAATTTTTATCTTATGGCTTTTGGTTTTTCTTTGTAGGTACTTGACCCTTTGGCACATGTATAAGTGGGGGATTGGAGGCCATATGATGGTTTTAATAGAGCTAATTTTGAGTTGAAAGAGGAAGAAGGACAAAATTCAAGGTGCAATGAAAGTGTGAAGCCGCGCCCAGGGAGAGCCCTCTCCAAGAGGCCGCAGGCGTGGCAAAGGAAGGAGAGGGCGCGGCTCTTTAATCAAAAAAATGATCAGGAACCTGTAGATGCCCAACCGCGCCCCTGGAGAAGGCGCGACATGAAGACCCGCGAGCGCGACCCTTTTAGTACCTGCGGGCGCGGCCTGCAGGGTTTCAAATGCTGAATTGGGGCCTCTTTCCCCTTCATTTCGCCTACTCACTCCTCTCTTTCTCATACTCTCTCTAAAAAACCCCAAACCCTCAACCCTAACTACCAAAAATCCATCAAAATCCCTCATTCTAATCTCAATTTGTTTAATTTTTCTTCGTAAAACAACAAATTCATCAACAATTTTCAACCTCCATCATCAAAAATCCGGAAATTTTTTAAGCTCCACCATTGTTACTCCTTGAAGCACCATTGGAGTTCTTGTTCTTTGAGGCTAGTTGGAGTTGATTCTTGGCTTCATAGTTAGTATAATCTACTCCCTTCTAGTTTTATTGAATTTTTACGCAATTGTTGGATGTTTTTCATTGTTATATCATGTGATTTTTGTTTGGTGATTTTTCATGATTTATTTGATGAATTTTGTTGTTAGTTTTGCTCTAACTTTTAGTTGATTGTTGTTGTGAAGTTGTTTATTGGAAATTCTTGTGGTGTTCTTGGTTAATTTGTGTTGTTTGGAGTTTGAGAAGAACAGTGCTTGTTGTGGTTGCTTTGTGTAATTTGTGGGTGGATTTGTTGAATTTGATTGATGAGTTGCAAGTGTGTTTGTTGAGAAGTAAAAATGGAGGTTGAAACAAGCTCTAAGAAGAGGAAGAGTGGAAAGGAACCACGAGGTTCATCCTCCCAACCCCCTCAAAATATGGAACCACCACCACCTTTGCCTCCGACCAAATTCTCAAATAGAAACCAAAAAACCAAATTCGATGCCCTTCAATCAAGAAAAATCCTCCCCACTAAACACTACCATCAACCCACAACAACTAAGCTAGGCATAAATGAAGATTGTTGGTTCTTTTTCAACAATCTAAGGCTAAACACTTTTGTCTCCAAGGCCTACAACACGTACCAGGAACCTACCTTGGAGTTTCTTACCTTATTTGAAAAGCACACTTCCGAAAACAACAACATGGAAGAAGAAGAGGGCAACAACAACAACAACAACATGGAAGAAGAAGACGGCAACAACAACAACAACAACAACAACAACAACATGGAAGAAGAAGACGGCAACAACAACATTAACATGGAAGAAGAAGACGGCAACAACAACAACAACAACAACCCGATTTTCAACAAGGCATGGCAAGTATGAGAGCTCAAAGGGAGAGTATGCAACTTTGCATGCAAGTTATGTTTGCCTCTTAACAACATAATGCTTTTCAAACTAATGCCCTTTATGATTTTAGTGTACGTAGGGGGGAGGTCACTCCTTCGGTCAACTACCCTTATGCACTGGCCCAACAAGGGCACGTGCCTTCATGGGGGGTGACAACCTCCCTACGTACCCCTATTGGTCGGGTGTCGAGAACCCCGACGAGCCTAGGTGTGAGTTTCCAGACGAGTTTGGTCACTATGATTATCGGGTCTCGGGTGGGAGTGACTATAGGGGTGACCCAAGCTACCCCTATGTTCACCCTGATCACCCCGCTCCTTTATGCAACCCAAGCCCTTTAACCAGTTAACCCCTTCCCAACTTGACCTTTACAAAGGTCATTACGGGTGACCCCCTGGTTACACTGGAGGGTGGGAGCCCTTGGCTCCCCTTGGGATGATGATGGTGTCGGACACTAGTTCCCCCCTTGGTTTTCATGTTCCCCCCCCCCCCCTTTTGGTCCCTCCCTTATGTTTTTATTCGCATGTGAGGAATCGAGGACGGTGCTCTTATCTAGTTTGGGGGGTGTTTGAATCAAAAGGGAGTAGTTTTGAGTAAGTGTGGGGGAAGGCACCAAGGGCTCATGGGAACGTTTGAGAAGCTTATGTTTGGTATTGTAGACTTGTTTTGGGTTGGTAAAGACACCCATTTGTGTCTCCCCAAAACTAAACCCGGTGATGAGTACCTTTCACGTCGAATCATAATCGAATGAAGTGAAAGTGTGGAAAGTCTAGTGTTGCGGTTAGTTTTTATTTCTTTCTTTCTCTCTGTTTTTGAAAACCTATTTTAAGAAAACAGTCAATCCAGTTTGGTTTGGTCTGTAGCAAGGGTCCAATATTAGTGTAGTTGGTTCGGGTTGGAAAAGAGCTTTCCAGCGATATATTATAAGCCCAATTCCGATGAATAATGAGGAAGTTATGGCCAAATTACTAAACTGGGCCTGGTTTGATCTTTATATGCGGCCCAATGATCTAGAGGAGGGCCTATTATGATTTATCATTCCTAATGTGATTAGGATTGATTATAGTTTTCTAGATTCTTCTAGAAGGTTCTTTTGAATCCTAATTTAATTAGCATTGATAAATTGACTTTTGTTGACTTTTAAGAGTTTTAATTAGAATAAAGAAGTGTTTTTAAAGAAAATACAGTTTTACCCTCTCGTACGCTTAAATTTTATCAAAATAAGAAAACGCGTGGAAAATTGTTTGCAGCGCCATACGACAAGTCTGTCACCTGGCGACAAACCTGGCGTCTGACGACAGGCCCAGCGTCTGGTGACAGTCTTGTCATATGGCGACAGGCGCGTGTTTGGCGCTGCAGTCGTATTTTATTCTTTTCGAAACTCTGATTTGTTTTTTATCATATCCGACTGATTTTCTCTATAAATAGCCTCCTAAAACCTCCGTTTTCAATCATCAATTCTCATCAATTATCAATTCTTCTCATACAATTCTCACCAACTCTCATGAAGAATTTCTTGATTACTCTCTCTCTCTCTCTCTCTCTCTCTCTCCCTCTCTCTCTCTTTTAAACTAGCTTTTCTCATACAGACACACCTAGCCAAGTTCGAAGTTGACTTCGCCCTAGACGTGAAAGGTTTTAATTTCTGGGGGTTTGGTCTCAAATCTCTCTTTCAATTATTTGATTTAATTGTTTGATTATATTTTCCTTGAAGTTACTAATGTGTGTATTTTGTTATTAGAAAGAGGTACGAGGCATCCAAGTAAGTGCTTTAATTGTTTGCATTGTTAATATGGTATAGAAATCATGTCTAGGTTGCTATTATGATTCCTAGTGTCATGTTAGGGTGTTTTGATCTTCCTAGTATCATGTTTAGGGTAAAGAATAAGTTCCTTAGATTAATTATGATTTCTATGATGCCTTTTATTGTCTTTTCTAAATATCATGTTAGTATCATGTTAGGGTTATAGCTTTGATCTTTTATTCTTAGTGACATGCTAGGGTTTGTTATTGATCTTGTTAGTATTATGCCTAGAATCTTAATATTATTATGATTTAGCGTTGATATGATTATTTTAATTTTAATTATGATTATTATTATTTTAAATATTATTATTATGTTGCTTGTTATTGCTTGATCACACCTTTATACATGTTTAAAGGGAATTTGTACTTGTAATAACGCTTAATAAGATAGTTAATAATTTTGTTTAGGATTAATATGATTATAATTCAAGTGATCGCCGATAATAGTTTTATTTGTGCATTAAATTCAACCAACATAGATAAACAGGTTTAGGTTAAACCTATTGATTGCATGTTAGTCAGAAAGCGCACATGAATACGAGAAGAATAAAGCAGAGGCCTATTATTAGGGCAGGTTCAATCTCTTTTAGGTTGGATTTGTACCTTCATCCCCGAACACCAGTCATGGTTCCAAACCTATTGGAGTTTACGATCTCTTGGATCGTTAAGGGGTTTAACCTTCACCCTGTGAACGGTTTACAAGTTCCTAAAACTTGTTGGAGACTCTTTTGCTCTATTTTTCTTCCCTTTGTACGCCACCATGCTTAAATTTATGATCACAGTGGGGTTCAAGTTTGGGGTAATGCTTGAAATATTCCCTACAGTTTTTTGGCGACTCCACTGGGGAGGATTTCTATTTCAATTCCTAAAATTTATTTTGGCAATTATTTAGAATGAGTGGATGAGACTCGAAAAGTTCTAAGTATTTCATGTACGTAATTTTGATTAACATTATTGTCATATGTATAAAAAAGATCTCATTGGAAAGACCATCCGTAATGAGTTAAAAACATAAGATTTTTACATGTAGGAAATTTGAGGAATATCTTTCACAACTAGGATCGAAATAATGCTGCGAGAAATTGGAAAATTTTATCGAGCACAGAAAGTTGCTAAGGCATGTAGGAACTGGCGTCAGAAAATAGAGTACAACCATTCGGATTACATTTATAAATGGATTCAAAGAGGGCATGAAGAATATGAGCATGAGGCAAGGCAGGGCAGGGGGTGCTTATTAAACAAGATTATTAATTATCTTATTAAGCGTGATTACAAGTACAAATTAGGATTTAATTAACCAAAAATTAACCCTAAACAAGATTATTAATTATCTTGTTAAGCGTGATTACAAGTACAAATTCTCTTTAAACATACATAAAAGGCGTTATCAAGCAATAACAATAAATATCAAGCAACAGAATAATCATCATAATAATGACAATAATCATAATCCCAAATCATAATCATAATTATCATAATCATGTTAAAGTATAACAATAACAAGATCCTAGGCATGATACTAACAAGATTAATAACAAACCCTAGCATGTCACTAAGCAACAAAGATCAAATATAAAGCCTTAACATGATACTAACATGAATATTAAGAAAGACAATAGGAAGCATCGCAAGAATCATAATAAGCATATTTGATATTATAACCTTTTCCCTAAACATGATACTAGGAATCATTGTTGTCATTCAAAACATCAAACATCCTAACATGATACTAGGAATCATAATAACAACCTAGACATGATTTCTATATCATAATATCAATAAAAACAATTAAAGCACTTACTTGGATGTCTCGTACCTCTTTCTAATAACAAAATACACTCGTTAGTAACTTTAAGGAAAATAATAAAACAAACAATTAAATTAAATAATTAAAAGAGAGATTTGGGACCAAACCCTCATAAATTAAACCTTTCACGTCTAGGGTGAAGGCTACTTCGAACTTGGCTAGGCGTGTCTAGATCTTGTGAATGCGGATTTTTGTTTGAGAAAAGCTAATTTAGAAAAGAGAGAGAGAGGAAGAGTAATCAAGAATTTCTTGATGAGAGTTGCTGAGAATTAGATGAGAAGAATCGAGAATTGATGATTGAAAATGGAGGTTTTAGGAGGCTATTTATAGAGAAAATCAGCCGGATATGATAAAAAACGAATCAGAGTTTCGAAAAGAATAAAACACGACACTGTCGCCAAACACGGGCCTGTCGCCAGGCAACAGACGTGTCATACGGCGCTGCAATCAGTTTTCCATGCGCTATCTTATTTTGATATATAAAATTTAAGCGTACGAGAGGGTAAAACTATAATTTCCTTAAAAAAACACTTCTTTTATTCTAATTAAAACTCTTAAAAGTCAATTTATCAATGCTAATCAAATTAGGACTCAAAAAAAACTTTCTAGAAGATTCTAGAAGACAATAATCAATTCTAATCGCATTAGAAATGATAAATCAATGATAGGCCCTCCTCTAGATCATTGGGCCACACATAACAATCAAACCGGGCCCAGTTTAGTAATTTGGCCATAACTTCTTCATTATTCATCGGAATTGGCCTTATAATATATCGTTGGAAAGATCTTTTCGAACCTAACCCAACTACACTATTATTAGACCCTTACTATGGACCAAACTAAACTGGATTGGTTGTTTTCTTAAAATAGGTTTTCAAAAACAGAGAGAAAGAAAAGAAATAAAAACTAACCGCAACACTAGACTTTCCATACTTTCACTTCATTCGATTATGATTCGAAGTGAAAGGTACTCATCACTGGGTTTGGTTTTTGGGGAGACACAAATGGGTGTCTACAGGGGCACGTGCTTAAATAGATGCATCATCGTACGTCGCTCTTTATACAAGGGGTTGACGACACCCTAACTGTCCGGCAAGTTAGTAACTTCACTAAATACCGTATTTGCTTTCTTTATACAGGGGGTGGACGACACCCTAATTGTCCAGTAAGCCAATAAGCTCACTAACTACCATATTTTCTTCCAATCGAGAATGTACCTTGTCCTTGATGGTTCGGCGCGCCAGTCGACTCGTTTAGCTAACACCTAAGTAAAGAAATTCTACCTTTTAGGTACGAGAGGTAGATCACGTAGAGCTGGGAAGAGTTAAAATTTTATGCAACACATACGCCATATATTTTTACACCACATAAACGCCATCCTTTTTGCTATGGACGCCAAAAAGAAAGAAAAGAACAGGACATTTATAAAGTCAGTACAGTAAAATGACAAACGTGTCTATAGGAGATTTTACGTAAAGCAGCACTACGGAACGTCTTAAGACACGCTTACAAAAAACGTCCAAACGTATGCTTGGGTCAGGCACAAAGCACGGTATGCATGCAGGATTATGCAAAAAATTATCAAAGAAGAAAATGAATTACTGGATGCAAAGCAATTGTAAAAGATTTCGATAATTTGCGCGTTATTACGTCTAACAACGTACAAAACCGTTGGGAAAAACGAATCGAAATTTGAGTACAGGTCTTTTAAGTGACTAGTGTCAGTGCGCAACTTTGTAGGTTGCGCTAGCCAGGCGGCGCGCAAGAAACTAGGTTGCGCTGGGATGCCAAACACAACTTGATGCGTTGCGTGCAACATTTGAATTAGTAAAAGAGTTGGAGAAGCGTGATCTGCAGCTCACTTTCTTCTTCTCCTCTTTCTCCAATTTTGATCTCTTTCCATATTTTGGTTGTTGTTTAAATTTAAGGAAAGTAAATCTTGCTCCTTTTATTTTACCAGACTTTGATCTTGATCAATAAAATGGAGAAATCAAATGAAGAATCCTAACTTGAAGTTGGGGTTTTCGATTCGACTTGTTTTCATGAATTTGTTTGTTTGTTGTTGTGACATGTTTAAGCAATATATTACAACAAATTTCATGTGAAATGGTAAAGTTTTGATCCTGTATGAGCATGTACAAGCATATATGTGTTTTTTTAATTTTGAATTTGTGCTTGAACTTTATTTCTCATTTTTTGCTCACATAGACTATACTTGTTAGTTTTAATGTAAATTGAAGTGCTTAGAACAACAATTGTGCATTAAAATTATAAATGAAATTTTGAACTTTGATAATAGCATGAAATTGTGCTTGCGAATCATGTTTATGTTTTTTCCACGCGTAAGTTGCAAACTTGGTTTTATTAAAATAAAATTAACCGATGGTTATGATTATTCACTTATAAAACTATGATTTCAAGATTTGCACAAAACTAGTTAGTTCAGGAAATTCTTGAAGACATCATCGAACTAGAGTAGTTTGGCTATACTTTGGGCTTTTGAGCCCCCATTTTATGTTTTCAAATATTGTAGCCCCCATTTTATGTTTTTCAAATATTGTAATCCCCAATGTTGAGTGACTTCGATGAATTGTTTGTTTTTAATAATTAGACCCTTTCGTGTTGCTTGAAATGGGTCTAGAAGTCCTGTGTTTCATCTTGTTATGATAACAACTAGGATCTTAAAACCGATTAAACTAGTGTGTTTAAATCGTTTTTTACCATTCATAGTTTTAACAAGGAAATTTGCTAAGCCTAGTAGTATTGGTCATTCATTAGAACAAGTAAGAGGGGAAATGAAATGGTGTTCAAATTTTTCCTCTATTCTTGATACTTTCGAATTCTTTCTTTTGAGTTCAAATTTTTTTTTAATGTTTTGAAGCTGAAGAAAGTAGATGTTATCCTCCTTGCGAAATTCCAATGTGTGCAACAATGGAGGAATAATTTAAAACGAAGACTCCTTAATTTAGAATTTAGGAGTCTTTGTTTACATTCTAACTCTTGAAATTGTTTGTCTTGTGTTAATAAAGTGTCTTGATACAACTTTCATGTTAAATGATTGAGTACTAAACTTTCGTATGAGCAAGTATGTTTTATGCATCATCATTTTGTTTCTTTTGCTCTATACTACTTAATACTCTGTTGACTCAAATGAACAATACAAGAGGGGGGGTGAATTGTATTGTTGAGGAACTAGGGTAATTTTTGCGAAATTCTTAAATAAACTTAAACAAAAACTTTAAAGTGCAAGAGAGATTTTACGTGGAAAACTTCTTTGCCCTAATCAAGAAGAAAAACCACGACCACTAGGGATTTTAAACTCAACTCTTAATAATAATAGGGCAAACAACCTATTACAAATTAAGACTCTAAACTCAAGTTCCTCTACGAACTTAAGTTCCCCCTTAACTGATCCCTCAATCAGTTAAGCACTCTAATCTCTCTCTTTCTCCTTGCTTCACTCAAAGCAACTTAAACACTCTAGAGTTTACCCAAACTCTACCCCAATACAACTCAAGATTAAAACTTCTAAGAAGCTAAGTACAAAGACAATCAAGGACTTAAGTGGATTTTTGACTCTTTTTAAAAAGCTAAGTATTGTAATGCTCAAGTGTATTTTTTAAAACAGAAATCTAATCCTATTTATATAAGAGAAAATCAGTTGAAGCACCTCACGTCTGCCTTAACTCCCACTACACCACAACTTCCATGAAATAAGGAATTGCAGTTCGTGGAGGCTTGGGCAGCAATCTGAATCACACAATAAGGAAGTGGTTCCTTTATTTTCTCAACCTCCTTGACTCAGTAAAAAGACGTTTACAAAATTAGTTTTACCAAGTCAGATTTTCCAAAATATTAGGATAAAATCAAAACAAAAAATCTTTAAAATAAATAAGATAGTTTTTCTTAAAAGATAATTTTCCGAAAATAAAATAGAATCTTTTTAAACAAAGGAAAATAAAATCTTTATAAACTGAAATTAAATCCACTTAAAATCCTATCAATTAACAATGTACTTAGCAAATATACAAGAAACCTAAAATAAACAATAAAGATACAATAGACTTCTTGGAACTCAGTGAAGCTTCGACTCTGGAGCTTCAGTTCCTCACTCAAGGAACTTGGTTTCTGATTGTCTTCTATACTCATCCATAGCTCTTTCTTTAGACTTGTTCCATGCTCCATTCTGACTCTAGAACTTCATTGCCTATAAGAACCTGTCAAATACACCAAAGCTAATAGACACATGTTAAAGCCCTTATGGGTTTGCTTAGGTTCCTTAAGTCATCATCAAAACTTAAGATCAACAATATTCCCCCTTTTTGATGAATGAAAAACCTAAGCAAACTCACAGATTAAAAAGTAAAAGACAATCAGAAGAAGAAAAACTTGAGAGAAAAAAAAAATTACTAGCTGAAATTAAACAAGGAACTGAATGAAATTAAACAAGGAACTGAATGAAATGTAATAGTTATACCTTCTATTTTAAGCGGATGGAGAGCTTGTCAACAATTGAGTTTGCCTTCTTTTCCCCCTTTTGGCGTTCATCAAAATTAATGCATACAAATACATATATCTAAACACAGCACCATGTTAATGGTTTGTGTCCAAAGCACAGAACAAAGCACATATAGGCAGAAATAGTATGCAAATAGTCATAAAAGCAAGCAGGTAATATCCATATAAACAAACTGATGTTCCTCCAGAACATCAAAACAAAAGAAAATACCCTGTTTTAAGTGTTTACAGACCAAAAGGAAGCAAAAAGAAACAAGTTCAAATCAGATTTAGTTCCAGAAAATAAAGTTTAAAAACATCAAGCTTTAAGGGCAGAGGACTGGGTCTCTTCTTCAGCATCCTTCTCTAGCACCTCTTCAATGACCAAGTCCTCCAATTTCTTCAGCAAGTCAGCCTGCCCTTTGGAGAGAGTGGATGTGTTCTGGTGCATTGCTGAGGTGAGCTCTGTGGAAGCTTTTACCAGGCCTGACACTACTTTCTCAAGAGATTCAATCCTTAGAATCAACCCTGGTTGAGCATCAACTAGTTTGTGCACCATCTTTTTAAGAGCCTTAAGTTCCAAGGTGGAACTCACAGTGCTGAACCTAGCAAAACCTGAACCTGTAGGAAAAGATTTTTCAACAGAAGCTTGAAGAATGCCCTGTTCCCCCTGAGAACCAGTTTTCTCTTCAAGAACACCTTGATCCCCTGGATCATTGTTTCTCTCTTCACTCAGATCAACCACCGCAGCAGACTCAGCCTTGTCCTTCCCTCTTGGCCTTACAGCCAACCTAGTACTCTTTCTCTTCCCAGAACTTTGAGTATCCTTCTGGTTAGACATCACAATCACCTCTTTCTTTTTCTGTTCACCTTCTTTCTCACTATCCTCTTCCTCCAACCATTTATCCAACTCTTCATCTTCCTTTTTCTTCAAACTACTCTCATCCTGTTTAGGTTTAGGAAGGGATTTTGAGAGAAATTGAGTAGTTCCCTCAACAACAGTTAGGTTTCAGGCTTCAAGTGTTTTGGGTTGAACATAATGGTTGGACTTAAGCTTAAGGGATTCATAGTTAGTCATGGAAATTCCACAACTTTCAAGAAGAGTGATTATTAGGTTTGCATATCCAACCTTTAAGTGATTGGCAAGACAATGGGTGAGGTGCTGGATCATCAAAGAAGGAAAATTTATCTGAATTTTGTTTTCAAGACAATACATAATCACAGCATCAAGATGATTTGCCTCATGCCTGTGCTGGGTTCTAGGAATGATAGCTAGATGAACAAAAATAAACAGCAGCTTTTGAATAGGTGAAAACAGGTTATGGTTGGTTCGAACTTTGGATGCTTTACCCCCTATTGATTCAACAATCTTTTCAATGGGAACACCCTCAACACTTAATTCAGTTTCTCCCTTAAAGTATTCATCAAATCCCTCATTAGGGGTTCCAAACACAGCAGCTAAATTATCAGCATCAAAACTAATTTTCTTGTTTTTGACTTTACTAACACAAACACCATTTATATTCTTAAAATTCGCACAAAATTCCTTTAAAGGTGCATGCGCAATCACATTGTCATAACATTCACTAAACAGCTTAATCCAATTTTGTGCTTCAAGTATATCAAGAAGTTCAGAGTACTTACTCGATTCGCACCACTTTAAATTTATACAAAACCCAGGAATGAAACGCTCAGAGCTGGCTTCAAGTCTTTTGACATCAGCAGACTTTGACTTTTCCCCCTGAATTGGTTCACCCAGTTCCTCATAGTCCAATTCTTCTTCAACCTCGATCTTTCTCATTTTCGAATCACTGCGAGCCATGGGTTTGTTTTGGGGTTTTTCAGCAACGGTTTTGACTGAGGTTTCAGTCTCTATTTCCATGGGTGATTCTTTTTGAGGAGAGTTTTGAATTTTGGGTGAGATTTCCATGGGAATTGGAGAGGTATCACTAAAAAGGAGTGTGTATTTTACGGAGTGAGGTGGTGAGGAACAGTGGTTAGGGTTTGGCTTCATTATATAGTGGTGGAATTTAGAAGGGTGAAATTGGTCTGTGGAATGGTGTAGAAGGTTAATTGAATGGGGTAGGTGTCGATTGATGAAGGATGGCATAAACTTTTCACTTGGTCAGATTTTAATATTGATTTGACATGAAGGGTTTAGGTTAATAAAATTATGATCAGGAACTTTAAATTGAATGCAAACAGTCACGGGTATTTAATCAACAATTTTGAGGAGTGAATTTGAAATTTAAAAGATAAGCAATGAGGAATAATTCAAAAGATAAGATTTTGAGTAAATAAAATTAATCAACTGACTAGTTAATTAATTCACAAAAAGATAGAATAAAATCTTATAGATTATTTCGGAGAAACTAGGAACAAATCAACATAGTTTGTAATAACACAGACATGCCTAATGCAATTTGATTTCTTCACATACAGCCACAATCCCATATGCATTGCCATACATTCTAATGCGTAGGACTATGTTTTCACATATACATATTGTGTTAGATACATACAATGCGTGCATGATTGACTTATACCTTGGGGGAACTTGAGGTCTTCTTAACTCAATTGTATCATACCAAGTTCCATGCGCATCTTTTCAAATTTGTCCCTGCTCAAAGGCTTAGTAAGAATGTCAGCTATCTGATTTTCAGTTTCACAAAAATTTCTAACTTAATTAAGCCTTTTTCCACATTATCCTTAAGAAAATGATGCCTTATGTGAATATGTTTCACACGAGAATGATGCACTGGATCTTTTGAAATGCATATGGCACTAGTATTATCACAATAGATAGGAATGCAATTATACTTCATACCATAGTCTCTTAGTTGTTGTTTTATCCATAGTACTTGAGAACAACAGGCAGCAGCTGCCACATATTCAGCTTCAGCAGTTGACAAGGCCACTATATTCTGTTTCTTGGATCCCCAAGAAACTAGGCATGGTCCGAGAAACTGAACCATTCCTGAAGTACTCTTCCTATTCACCAAATCTCCTGCATAGTCAGCATCTGCAAAACCTTTTAAATCAAAAGTATCACTTCTAGGATAGAAGAGACAAAGATGGTCAGTTCCTTTGAGATATCGTAGGATCCTTTTTACTGCTGTAAGATGTGATTCCTTAGGATTAGATTGGAACCTTGCACATAAGCCAACACTAAATGCAATATTAGGTCTGCTAGCAGTTAAGTATAAAAGGGATCCAATCATACCTCTGTATTTGGTTTGATCTACACTAGTTCCTTGTAGATCTTCATCTAATCTTGTGCTTGTTCCCATTGGTGTATGGTTGGTCTTTGCTTGGTCAAGGTTATATTTCTTCAGCAGTTCCTTGACATACTTTTGTTGGTGAATTGCGATACCTCTTTCTGTTTGTTTGATTTGTAATCCAAGAAAGAAGTTGAGTTCCCCCATCATGCTCATTTCAAATTCACCACTCATTAGCTCAGCAAAGTACTTGCACAAGTTTTCGTTAGTTGCTCCAAAAATAATATCATCAACATATATTTGAACAACTAGTAAATCAGTTCCTTCAGATTTCAAAAACAAAGTTTTATCTACTTTACCTCTTTTAAAATCATTTTGAAGAAGGAACTTAGAGATCCTTTCATATCAGGCTCTAGGTGCTTGTTTCAGCCCATAAAGAGCTTTATCAAGCTTAAAGACATGATTAGGAAATTGGGGATTTTCAAAACCTGGAGGTTGTTCCACGAACACCTCTTCTTCAAGAAAGCCATTTAAGAAAGCACACTTAACATCCATTTGATACAATTTGAAACCCATAAAAGAGGCAAAAGCAATTAACATTCTAATAGCTTCTAATCTAGCAACAGGAGCAAAAGTTTCTTCAAAGTCAATACCTTCTTGCTGATTATAGCCCTTCACAACAAGTCTTGCCTTGTTTCATATTATTGTTCCATATTCATCCAGCTTGTTCCTGAATACCCACTTGAGCCCTATAACCTTTTTGTGTTTAGGTTTTTCTTCAAGATGTCAGACCTTGTTCCTCTCAAACTCATTGAGTTCATCTTGCATGGCAATTATCCAATCAGCATCTTTTAGAGCTTCTTCATGATTTCTTGGCTCAATAATGGATAGGAAGGCTTGAAAGGCACAGAAGTTCCTCATCTGGGATCTGGTTTGAGTTCCTCTACCAATATCACTTATAATAAGGTCTGTTGGATGAGACCTTTGGTATTTGAATGGCTTTGGTTGAAACTCTCTGGCAGGAACTCCTATTTGAGGCACTTCTTCTTCAATTTCTTCTACATTTTCCTCGTTGCCAGATTCTCCATGATCTTGTTCCTCCGGGGTTTCTTGATTAGGAGCTTCAGCATTTTCTTGACGTTCTTGCTCTGGTTCCTCACTTACATCCTTGGTTTACTTGGAGGTTTCTTCATCTTCTTCCCTGTCTCTAATCATACCAATTTCATAATCAATATTGTCTTGTTCCTGCACATTCATAAACATATTAGATTCATCAAATATCACATGAATGCTTTCCTCTACACACAATGTATTTTTATTGTAAACTCTGTAAGCTTTGCTATTTGATGCATAGCCAAGGAACACAGCTTCATCACTTCTTTCGTCAAATTTTCCTATGTTCCTTTTTCCATTATTATGAACAAAGCACCTGCATCCAAAAGCTCGAAAGTGAGAAATATTGGGTTTTCTGCCCTTAAACAGTTCATAAGGAGTCTTATTGATGATTGGTCTCATCATAACTCTGTTAATGATATAACATGCAGTATTAATAGCTTCAGCCCAGAAGTTCCTTGGAAGACCACTTGCTATGAGCATAGTTCTTGCCATGTCTTCTAGAGTCCTATTCTTCCTTTCAACAACTCCGTTCTGTTGAGGAGTTCTTGGGGCTGAAAAGTTATGATTCATGCCATTTTCTTTGCAAAATTCATCGAATCTTGAATTCTCAAACTCAATTCCATGATCTGATCGAATGTGGATAATTTGATTTCCACTTGTCTTCTGTACTCTTTTGGCAAAGGACGCAAATTCATCAAAATTTTCATCTTTGCTAGACAGAAAAATCACCCAAGTAAATCTAGAAAAATCATCAATAATAACTAAAACATATTTCTTTCCACTTCTACTTTGAACACGCATGGGACCACATAAATCCATATGAATTAGCTCCAATGGCTTTGTAGTGCTGACAATGTTTTTGCTTTTAAAAGAAGACCTTACTTGCTTGCCTCTCACACATGCATCACAGATATGTTGTATGAGGAACTTGACTTGGGGAAGCCCTGTAACCAAGTTCCTTGTTCTAAGTTTATCCATGAGTGAGAAGCTAGCATGTCCAAAACGTTTATGCCATAATAAAGGATCATCATTAATGACACTCAAGCAGGTAAGGTTGTTCCTTGGAACAGAATTTAGATCCACAATGTATGTGTTCCCCTTTCTAGTTCCTTCAAGAACAACCCTTCCTGTTTTATCATTAATGATGTTGCATGAATCAGAGGTAAAACTTACAGAGTTTCCTTTATCACAAAATTGTGATATGCTCAGCAAATTGTGCATCAAACCCTCGACCAAAAGTACATTTTTTATTGAATGAGAACTGGACCTTCCTACTTTTCCTTTAGCAATTACTTCACCCTTTTTGTTGTCTCCAAAGGTCACGGTTCCTCCTGGATAGGCCTCTAGTGAGAGAAACTTTGATTTATCTCCTGTCATATGCTTTGAACAACCACTGTCGAGGTACCACGTGTTGTTCCCCCTCACTAGGACCTGCAAAAGAACTCAATGGTTAGATTCAGGAACCCGGGTTTCCTTGGGTTCCTTGGACGTTGAAGCAATATCAGATTTCTTTACCCAAACTTGCCTAACATTCTTGTTAACGGTTTGTTCCTTCTTGTTGCAAGTAGCAACAAGATGACCAGTTTTACCACAGAAGGTACAAACTTTATGACTAGGCAGGTCCACATAATTTTTCTTGCCTTTATGATTAGAACGTATGAATCCTATACCTTCAGTTCTTTTGGTTTGAGCATTCTCAATCCACTTAGGAATTCCAAACTGACTAATGTTTCTTTCTTTTCGAAGCTCAAGTTCCTTCTCCAGTTTTGCCTTTTAAATTCTTAACTCATCAAGATCATATTTTAATTTTTCAAAATCCTCATTAAATTTTGGCAAGGATTCAGAGGAGGAACTTGGAGACACTTCAGCATTAGCAAGTTTGTATTGAGTCAGTTCTACATTAACCATGATATTTTCAAACTTGAGTTTCTCATTCATTTCTTTTAAGAGAAGATTCTTGTCAAAGAGTTCGAAAAATCTACTCTGAACATCAGTTCGTTGATTTTCAATCCACGTACTGTGTTCCTTGCAGACTTTGAGAGCTCTTTGACATTCACCTAGACGTATACTAGTGTGAGTCCAGTCATCTTCCAATTCAAACACTAAATCAATGAGAGCATCTTTAGTATAAGTCTTAATTACATTAGGATCAAGGAATACCTCTTTAGCAAGCTCATCATTGTAGGCCTTTTCATCACGTTTGCCCATCAGACAGAGATGAGTTGTTTCTTCTTCAGGTTGTTCCTCTTCATCTTCACTTTCAGAATCTCCCCATGCAGCAATCATAGCCTTCCTAATGTCTGTTTTGTTGAAAGGAGTTTTGTTGTTGTTGCTCTTAACTTGTTCCTTTGCCTTCCCTTTACTTTTCTCTGTATCCCAAAGTGGACACTCACGAATAAAGTGTTCTAGAGATCCACATTTGTGACAACCAGAGTCAGCCTTTGAAGTAGAGGGTTTCTTGGTGAAGTTCCTTGACTTGTTGTTTCGGTTGAACATTCTTTTGAACCTTCTCACCAGCATGGCAGCCTCTTCTTCATCGACTTCAGATTCTTCTTGTTCTCCAGCTTTGAGAGCCAAGCCTTTTCCTCGGTTTCCTTCACTGTTGCTTGTTCCTAGGTGCAATTCATGAGTCATGAGGGAACCATCAAGTTGCTCAATATTGAACTTTGTGAAGTCTTTTGTTTCTTGTAAGGCTGTTACCTTGGCTCTCCATCTCTCATCTTGAGGGAGGCTTCTTAGAACCTTTCTGACCTGCTCATCAATAGGGATTTGCTTTCCAAGAGAAACAAGCTCATTAATGATGTTAGTAAATCTAGTTAACATTTCCTGAATTGATTCTTTTGGTTGCATTTCAAACCGTTCATATTTTGACATAAGCAAGTCAATTTTAGAGCGTTTTACTTCGTTAGTACCTTCATGGGTAACTTGTAGTAAATCCCAAATTTCTTTAGCATTTTTACAACCCATAACACGATTGTGTTCATGGGGTCCAAGACCACAATGAAGTAATTTAACAGCAAGTGCATTAATTTCCATTTTCTCAAAATCTTCCTTATCAAATTCAGACATGGGTTTAGGTACTAACTCATTTTCACTCGTAGTTTTGGTAATTTCAAAATCACCAACTTCGATCACTCTCCAAACCTGGTAGTTGTCAGCTTTGATAAAAATCTCCATTCTGTTCTTCCAATAGGTGTAGAATTTTCCATTGAACATAGGAGGACGCTGCGTAGAGTAACCTTCTTCCAGTTTCTCGTGATTGTTCATCTTGATTCCAGGAACTTAACTCGTCAGGGTTTCCTGATTTCTTCGAGGAACTAGCTCTAATACCAATTGTTGACTCAAATGAACAATACAAGAGGGGGGGTGAATTGTATTGTTGAGGAACTAGGGTAATTTTTGCGAAATTCTTAAATAAACTTAAACAAAAACTTTAAAGTGCAAGAGAGATTTTACGTGGAAAACTTCTTGGCCCTAATCAAGAAGAAAAACCACGACTACTAGGGATTTTAAACTCAACTCTTAATAATAATAGGGCAAATAACCTATTACAAATTAAGACTCTAAACTCAAGTTCCTCTACGAACTTAAGTTCCCCCTCAACTGATCCCTCAATCAGTTAAGCACTCTTATCTCTCTCTTTCTCCTTGCTTCACTCAAAGCAACTTAAACACTCTAGAGTTTACCCAAACTCTACCCCAATACAACTCAAGATTAAAACTTCTAAGATGCTAAGTACAAAGACACTCAAGGACTTAAGTGGATTTTTGACTCTTTTTAAAAAGCTAAGTATTGTAATGCTCAAGTGTATTTTTTAAAACAGAAATCTAATCCTATTTATATAAGAGAAAATCAGTTGAAGCACCTCACGTCTGCCTTAACTCCCACTACACCACAACTTCCATGAAATAAGGAATTGCAGTTCGTGGAGGCTTGGGCAGCAAGCTGAATCACACAATAAGGAAGTGGTTCCTTTATTTTCTCAACCTCCTTGACTCAGTAAAAAGACGTTTACAAAATTAGTTTTACCAAGTCAGATTTTCCAAAATATTAGGATAAAATTAAAACAGAAAATCTTTAAAATAAATAAGATAGTTTTTCTTAAAAGATAATTTTCCGAAAATAAAATAGAATCTTTTTAAACAAAGGAAAATAAAATCTTTATAAACTGAAATTAAATCCACTTAAAATCCTATCAATTAACAATGTACTTAGCAAATATACAAGAAGCCTAAAATAAACAATAAAGATACAATAGACTTCTTGGAACTCAGTGAAGCTTCGACTCTGGAGCTTCAGTTCCTCACTCAAGGAACTTGGTTTCTGATTGTCTTCTATACTCGTCCATAGCTCTTTCTTTAGACTTGTTCCATGCTCCATTCTGACTCTAGAACTTCGTTGCCTATAAGAACCTATCAAATACACCAAAGCTAATAGACACATGTTAAAGCCCTTATGGGTTTGCTTAGGTTCCATAAGTCATCATCAAAACTTAAGATCAACATACTCTCTAATCACTAGTGGATGTCATTTGTAACACCCTATTTGTAACGGGCATGATAAAATCCGTTACAAAAAGAGTAATTGTAACGAGCAAAATATTTGATCATTACGAAAAAACTTATTCGTAACCGGCAGACAAATATCAATTACGAATAATTAATAATTGTAACGGGCAAATAAATGCCCGTTACAAATAATTATTATTTGTATCGGACAAATATAAAGTCCGTTACAACTAAATACCTCTCTAGGGTTTAAAACCTTATTCTAGCTATTCCCACTTCCCCAACCACATTTCTTCCTCACTCCTCTTATCTTTCTCTCTCCTCAAATCACTCACTCTCTCTGTCCGCATTTCTCTTCTTCCTCACTCCTCTTCTCTTTCTCTCTCCTCAAATGTTCATAATGTATGGTTGATCACTTGATCTATCTCATTTTTGGTCTTCATCAAATAAATTTGCTAAATTTTAACACATCAACAAGATTTTGGTAGAAATTTATATTTTTTTCTTAGATTTTTGGTCCTAAATTCCTTAGAATTTTGTACTTCTAAATCACCGTTGTTTACAGAAGAAGTCGCTGCTGGGGTTTCTAATCTCATGGTATCTTTCTTCCTTTTGTTTTAACTCGTGATTTTTTTTTTTTTTAATTTTGGAATCATATTATTGATCGTTTAACAAATTCCAGTTGACTAAGATTGGAGAATAATCGTGGGGTTTAATGGGGTTTTCTCATATTTTTAATTTTCTTATGTAAATTGTCATTTATTCTGTGATTTGTGGGCATTTTTCGCGTGATCTTTCAGTTTCTGAGCTCAAATTTGTACTATCTTGTTTGATTTAGTTTGTTTGATATGTTGTATTGGTCTGTTAAGTTGTAAACTTAATTGGGTGTTGAATAACTACTACATGCATAGATGATTATATGCTATGTATGTCAATGTTGGCATTTTAACTGGAATCTTGCATTTTAGTTTTTGCTTTTATTTCATTTCAATTATCATAATTTCTTTGTTTCATGCCTTTTTTTCTGTAATTCTTTGTTGTTATTTGTGTTGAATTCTGGGTTTGCTGTGGTATAATCGTGTTTTATCTTCATTGTTTTTGTGGGTAAAATTTAGGGGTTTTAATTAAGTACATGGTTGATTTTCTACATTCAATTAATCGTCAGTTTGCATTAATAATTGCGGTCATGAATTATTGGTGCGTAGGTTCCGTTGGGTGTTGGATTGGCTTTTACTCAGAAGTATAATACGGATGATACTGTAAGTTTTGCTTTGTATGGTGATGGTGCTGCTAATCAAGGACAATTGTTTGAGGCTTTGAATATGGCTGTGCTTTGGAATCTTCCTGCTATTTTGGTTTGTGAAAATAATCATTGTAAGTCAATTTTGTTTCATTCATTTTATAATTGTGTTTTTTTTCTTGGCTTGGTTCATTTTCTTGATTTGGTTTGTTTGATAATATATGGGTTTTAGGTGTATTGTTTGTCTGAATTGGTGTGCGTAATGGGTGCAATTTATTGTTTTGTTTTATGTTTTGATTTTATGTGAATTTGGTATGATTTGTGGGAATTTTGAAAGAGAAGAGATCTTGGATGATGGTTTGTGTTGTAATTGAGACAAAGATTAGATCTGTCAATGTGTACTATACTTTCACTCTTTCAGTAGCTAAATGTGCGTAATATTTATATGTATATTAAGATATAAAAGCAAAACCTTATCTTTTCTGATTGCAGTATTTGGTTAGATTTTGGAGTATGTACATTAGTTTATGTAAGATCACCTGTGGTTCCCTACCCTTTGAATCAAGGTGGCTGCAATCTACAACAAGCTATGATTGAAAAAAATTTGGTTCATTGCATGCTAGGATGTGAATTTTTCTGTTGGAGCAATTAAATGAATGACTGGATTTGGATTATATTTCATTTTTGGTTGAGTAAATTCTATTTAGTCTTCAGTTAAGATTTGTTTGAAATTAACACTACCCTAAAACTACGACTCTACGAGGCTATGCCTAGTGAATAGTTGTTTTGGTGGGGATTATAATTAGCTTCACAAATTCTATCTAGTCTTGATTTGGGTTATTTGCTAATTTACTGGGTTTTTTCGGTGTGTTATGTTTCTGAATTGTTGTGCATTGATGCTATTTATGGTTTTGTTGGATGATTTGATTCCGTGTGATATTGCTTATGATGTGGGTAAAATTTAGGGGTTTTTTTTTCCAGTATGTTCTGAGCAAAATATCTAGAAAAACCTGGAATCACTTTTTTGCCTGCCTGTCCCAAAATTTGCTGGTGGTTATTTGTTATGCCATTTGATGATATGTTCTCTTATCTATTCGTGAATCTTGAATCACAGTGGGGGTCGTGATTTGAGTGGAAATAAACGTTCAAGCAAGTATCAGACACATGATCAGACATTTACTGGTGGAAATGAAGCGCTTAGATTGAGTTGCAGAAAAGGATACCTTGTTCGTGTTGTTAGGTAAATTACCATTACTTGATAGTTGATTCTATTGTATGAGCTTAGAAGATTTATTTAGCATTTAGGTCTACAAAGCTCTTTGTGTTTATACACGATGCTTGAGTTTTATCTAGTTTCTTGAAAGCTTATGATGTGGGTAAAATTTAGGGAGTCTAATTTGATCGGAGAAGGTGGCTTTGGGAAGGTTTATAAGGGTCGTTTGTATAATGGACAGGTAAATTACCTTTCCATATTAAAATTTCTTACACCAAATTCAAGCATTTCGAATTCAACCTTTGTTCGTAGGCTTATATGTGCTTAATTTTATGATGTGATCGTGTCTTGTTACACCAGTCTTTGTGTAGCTGCTGTCTGCTCATATTGAATTACAAAGAAATTGTTACAAACTGAGAAAGAAGTTAGCTTATTTTGATCTTTTCATTATAAATGATTTCTGAGATTAAAAGTCGTGTGCACAGAACATTATGTTTCTGGAATTGTGTAGACACCTTCTGTTTCTGCATGTTGGTTTTAATCGGTGATTGTGGCGATCTCTTCTACCTGATTTCGCTTACTAATTTTGCAGTTGTGCTATTTCTTTATTTATTCTTCTTTGTGTTGGATCAAGAGTTAAACTGGTTGGATATGCTTTATTACCCCTTATGTTTGTCACGACATTTAGGGATGGAGGTTATGACAATGTAAATATGAAATATGGTTTGGGAATTATTCGTGTTCATATTTGTATGGTTGGGCCTTTATTTACTTGATGAATTTAATCATAGCAGCTGATTGCTGTCTGATTTCTTAATCTTGAATAGGTTCTCTGGCCTGAATGTGGCTGGTAACCTGTTTCCTTGACTGATTTGATTACTGGCGCGGCAGTTAAGAAACTGGTAACCTGTTTCCTTGACTGATTTGATTACTGACGTGGCAGTTAAGAAAGCTTATAGAAATGCGAATTTGTGTATTCATCCTGATAAAGTGCAATAGAAGGGTGCCACTCTACAGTAGAAAATTGTTGCTGAGAAGGTGTTTCATCTGTTTAAGGTAATAAAAGCTTTGTTTCTGATTTTGAAATTATCTGATTCTACCTTGTTCTCATAACTCCCTGCCATGTTAGGTTGATTTATTGAAAAACAAATTTGGATTTGATGAAGCCTTCAATTACAAAGAAGAGGAAGACTTGGATGCAACCTTGAAAAGGTAACCATGTGGAGCAATGAAGGCCCTTCTGGTGGATTTAAGTTTGGCTGAAGGTAGCTTAACTATACAAAGACAAACAAGTAAAACATAATGCGTTTAGAGGAAACAAGTGTAATTTTGTTTTTAAACCCGGACGGAAAACAAGAATTCTTGAGATTTGGTTTAATTTAGTTCTTTTAAAGTTTTGGTTATTAGTTTATTAATTGTATTTTTTTTTTTTTTTGAAAGAAATATTAATTGTATAAAATATAAACATATCTCAATAAATGATAAAATGGTGTGCAAAATCCAGCATTTTGCTGGATTTTTTTTTAAAATTTGATTATTCACTATTCGTAACGGGCAAACCATGTCCCGTTATGGATAACAGGATTATTCGTAATGGGCACCTGAAAAGCCCATTACGAATAACCACGTTATTCGTAACGGGCATCACACCTGAAAATCCCGTTACAAATAACCCGTTATTCGTAACGGGCATCTTCAGGTGTGATGCCCGTTACGAATAACTTATTAGGCGGTGCCCGTTACAAATAACAAAGGCCATCCGTAATGGCCGCATACGTAACGGACGCTGCCCGTTACGGATGGGCAGTTTTTGCCCGTTACGGATGGCCTTTTTTCCACTAGTGAATCTCTAGAGTAAATTTGAAGTATTGAAACAACAATTATGCACTAAGGTTAGGTTTTGAAAATAGCTCGAGTATTTAACCTGTTTAATGGCCAAATTCAGTTGCAAAATTAGTTTTCAAAGGAACAACATGATTAATTATTAAATCATTGTGATACATTTGAAAATTGTAAGGCTCGAGATCTACGTAAACCATTTGTAGTTTAGGCGATTCTCGAAAGTAGCTCGAATGGCATGAATATCTCATTTTGCTTTTTCGTGGATATTGGAGCCCCCATATATCGGGTTATGTGCATTCTTGCTATTTTACAAGTCTTGGAGCCCACAATATGGGGTAGTTCAAATGACTTGCTATAGTTTAGGTCATTCATATAATCATGATATTGAGATGGGCCTATGTATATATCCTATTTTTGTTTTGAGATATTTAGGACAATGACATGGCTTTCACATTTTAGTTAAAGTCATGTTCAAGAAAGCTAGTTCTTTGCTTGCCTACGTCTACAAACCAAAAACAATTGTGTTTAAGGTTTAGCAATCTTATCTAATGTCTAAATGTTTGTAATAAAGATCATTGCGGTGATTTTATTCTCAAAATTGATTTAGAACGTCAAATATTTTCTTTGTTCTTATCAATCTTTGATTTTGGTCTTACAGGTGGTTTGTTTACCATCCCTAAGCCAATGAGAACAAGTTCGATTCAAGAAGAAGTTAAATCTTAGTTCATTCCTTTTGGAAATAGTTATGTATATACATGTATTATCCAAACGGTTATTGAGAATTTGATAATTTATTTACTTGAGAAAATGAAAAAATTCAGATTGGAAATTTTAATACTCTTTTTTGTTAGAAACATATTAGTTCGAACAGCAATCCAAAATTTGAAAAGGGTCCAATCACTAGTAGAAAAAACCACTTAGGTACCGGTTCAAACCCCCCATAACCCACTGGTTTTGAACCGTTGAATATGTGGGGGTGGCAATACTCTACTTAAAAGCCACCGGTTAACCGGTGGCAATGATGCTACTCGCTTTTTTATTTTAATATTTAACATAAATGCCACCGGATAACCGGTGGCAATAACATGTATATAATTTTTTTTTCTGCAATAATAATAAAAATAATATAAAAAAAAACCATGTAAAATACAAACAAACAACATCACAATCAATATAACAGAAGACAATGAAATATAATCACATTATATTCAACAAGTAAATTGTTATTGTGTAATACAAAAAAAAAAAAATTAAAAAATTACAATACAAACGTTAAATTGTTATTGTACAATACAAAAAAAAAATTACAACATAAAAAACAATCCACCAAAATCAAAGTCTTGAATCTTGTTGCATAAATTAACACCTGCATAAAAAATTAAAAAAAAAAAAACTCATAAATTATTAAAACTAAAAAAAATGCAAAAAATAACCCAGAAATTATTAAAACTCATAAAAAAATGCAAAAAAAAAACCCATAAATTATTAAAACTAAAAAAATTCAAAAAAAAAAAAAGCAAAAAAAAAACCCTATTAAAACTATAAAAAAAAAAATTGCGAAAAAAACCCCAAAATCATGCATATACCCATAAACTTTCGAAAATCAATCACTTCTTACTCTTACTCTTGCTAAATTTGATAGAAATTAGATTAAATGAAAGTAAATTTGAGTCAATAAGAAGAAAAAAAAAACTAAGAGTAAAACCAGAAAACTCAAAATCGAAATCCAGAAATCCCCGGAAAAAAAAAAAAAAACCAAAAAAATCAAAACCAAATAAAAATACCTAAAAAACCAGAAAACTCAAAATATAAATCAAACAAACCCAAAAAACGCATGCATGTACCCAAAAAAATCAATTCATTAAACCCAAAATTAACCCAGAAAATTGAATTAAAATCCAAAAATCGATTTAAATCGATTAATTAAACACAGAAAAATCGAATTAAAAAAATCAATTAAAATAAACCTAGAAATCCCTGGAAAAATAATTTAAAAAAGAGAGAAAAATCAAAATCAGAAAATCAAAATGAGAAAAATTAAAATCAAATTAAAACCCTGACCTCGATTAAAGTCGGTTTTTTATGTTGATATCGGTCTTCGGTGGTCGTCTTCGTGGTGGTAAAAACAAAAGAGAAGGAGAAGGAGACGAGAATCGGAGAAGAACAGGAGAAGAACAAAGATGTCGGTCTTCGTGGTCTTCGGTGATGGTGGTGGTGAGACCAGAGAGCACGCAGGAGAGAGCGGAAGAGGAGAGAGCAGGAGAGAAAGGGAGAGATGAAAGAAACGGAGTGAAGAAGGAGGCTAGTGAAATCGTTAAATGAGGGTAGGGTTAGGGTATAAATAGGAGGGGGTTTTTGTTAAATGAAAAGCCACTGGCTTATTTCAAACCGGTGGGGAAAATGGTTTTTCCCACCGATTCAGTTTGAACCGATGGCAAAAACCTCCCCTCAAAATCCCGCCTATTTTTCCCCATATTTTCCCCATCGGTTTTTAAAAACCGATGGCCTTAGCTCGTTGCCAATCTTCTTTTATCCCCTAGTGAATAATTTAAATGAAAATTTGTTTTGAAAAACAACTTTTCTAATAGGAAAAATACATAATCGTATTATTTTCAAACTGGACCCAAAATGGAAAGAAAAGTCTAGCTCGTAATTGAGTGTGACTTTTTTTATCCAAGATTGATGAAGGTAAGATGTAATTTGCAACTTATTTCAACAAGGATATATGAAAATGTTAGAAAACTTTCGTATATCTAATTTTGTTTATGTTTTTTATTCTTAGTGTTTGTCATCATTATCATATTTTGATAATTGAAAGTGAAATTCTTTTAATTAAACAAGCACCGTAGTTTGAAAATGAATGTTTATCAAACATAGGCTTGGTGGAGTGTTAGAATAATTTATAAAAATCGTTCTAATCACTTTCTAAAATATGGTCTTATTTCAAAACGAAAGTTGAGGTGAGACCTATATTTTTGTAGCCCCAAGTGTAACCTTAGGTGGCTTTTGCAATTCATGTATACACATGGTAGGGGATATTTCTCATGTTTATTTGAAGCACCAAAATTTGTATTTTTAATAGGAAATTTTTTAAATTACCACCCAAAAATGTATCCATTTTCAAAATAATCACCTGTTTAATTTTTTATTTTATTTTACCACCGCTTAAATTAAAAAACAACTCAGCTTACCACCCATTTTAAAATTCCGATGGATTTTTCATATGTGGGCCCCACCCAACGACTCTTAGTGGTGACCGGAGGAAGATGATTAATAGTAGTGGTAATTCAGACAGCAAGCTCTTGGTTTTTTTAGTTGATTTTTTTTTTTGTTTTAGGTTGTCTTGTACTCAATAAACTGATTTAAGGGGGAGGTGAAGTGAAAACATGGTTGATTGTAATGCTTAGACATAGTCGTTACTAGTCGTTGGGTGGGTCCTCATAACAGAATCCCACCGAAAATTTGAAATTGGTGGGAATCTAAGTAAATTTTTAATTTAAGGGGTGGTAAAATTAAATAAAAAAAATTAAATGGGTGGTTATTTTAAAAATGAATACATTTTTGGGTGGTAATTTAAAAATTTTCCTTTTTAATTTGTGGAATATTGCATATGTTTATCATGAATTGTTTGATCAAGTACCATAATTAATTATCTTGGTCAAATATTAGGAAGTGATATTCTCCCCTTTGTCATTTAAAGTCATTAAGATGGTTCGTAATAAGCTTTGCATGACATTGATTTCGCAGCATAAATAGCGTGTTCAAATCTGTAAATAGAGAGAAGTGGGGATGTCCAAGCTTTTTTAGCCCCTAGTTTAGTTGCCAAATGGGAGGGATCATCCCAATTTACCCCCTAAAAAAGAAATGAACAAAAAAGACGGATTTGTATAAAAAGGAAGGGGAATCCAACTTTCCCATAGAAGAATTAAAAAAGAAAATTAGACATGTTTTCGAAAAGCAAAGATCATTGACTTAATATTTGAATCATCGTGATGACTTGGCAGTGAGGTATACGTGTGATAGTGATAACGATCATTTTTTCGTGTAGTGATCATGTTCAATCAATGTTCCTCGCTTGGAGAAGATGGAGATATCCCACGCAGGCAAACATATTAGTCGCTCTTCATAAGTGAGAAGACCAATGCTCAAGAGTTGTAAAAGACATCTAACGTTGACGTCGAGGCTGTCAACACATCAAATCAATTTATTGTATTAAATCTTTTTTCTTTCTAGGCAATGTATATAGAACTTGAATTACCTTGGTAATAAATAGCCCTATTATTAAAAGAAAATAAGATTAGTGTTTTTTTAAAGTGATTAGTCATCTCGTTTTTCTTGGCAAAAAATATAGAAAACATTGAAACATCAAATTTAGCTTGATTCGATTGCTTTACTATAATGGTGTCATCAAGCCAATGTTTATCAAATCATCCAAATCATTTGATTTTTTTTTTTATATGATTTTGTAATCATAACTCAACACTTCATGCATTTTATATATGGGCATGACTACTCAATAGTAGGTCCATATGTGTAAAGGCCTAAAATTGGCCATATTTTCATGGAATGATGATTTTGGTATATGGTTATGGTCTACATCAAGGATGGCCTTTTCAGGGTAGTAACGTGGCTAGGCTTGGGGTTATGAAGAATGGACAGACTCAAGTATACTCCCATAATTCTTTACTTTTGGTGCTTATCAAATTAAAACCTTTCTGCTTTGTGTGGCAACTTCCTACATTTGGTGCCTTTTCCTTGTCCTCTCTCTCTTTTTTTCTTTCTCTCTTTTTTTTGACAAGTTTTGTTTTGGGTTTAGAACGATTTTTTTTTCTTTTACATTGGGTCTTTGGGTTTAGACTAACTTTGTGTCCCCCTCTTATGTTTTGTTTCCCCGATTTCCTATTTGTATCTCTTTGCACCATTCCCATCCCAAGTTATGGAATAATGTAGGTTGAATAACTAAGGCTCAACTGATGAGGCTCAAAAGGGCTGCTAAAAAGATGGATTTTCCCTAAGGTTAAGAACATGGGATTATCTTTGTGGAGTTTCAAGTTACCTCCTGTGTTGGTGAAATCATCATATCATTTCTTTGTGGGCCAAATATGGGCCTCTTTTCATTCAATACATCTTGCCAAAGCTCATCAAAATTCTTAAAGTGTTGAGTATGTATGCCTTTTGATATTACCTGTATATGTTTCATTAAATTTGAGCTGATAACAATAAAGAGATTGAAAAGAGAACAAGATAGACGTTCTTGAAAATGTAACTTTTTTTTTATTCATTAATTAATGAGAGTACAAAAAAGTAGATTAACCATCATGAATATCTTAGTCCATCATAAAAAGAAAGAAACAAAACAATACCTAGGGTGCTACATCTTGAATTGTTGACAACTTCTTGAGATTGTGTCTTCGAGCTTTGGTTACTGTCATAGGTGAAGTCCTCTCTAAAAATCGAGTCCATCTATATGATTCATGGTTTCTTTTATCAAGTCCCTTTCAATTGATGTTCCCACGGTATAATCTTTTGAAATGTGTCTAAACCAAGGCATTATAAATGACACTTGTATGGTGGAGACATATTGTCTATGAACTTTGGGACAAGTTCATGATCCGAAGGTCTTTGTGAAATAAGCGCAACCTTTGATTGCCACCTAGAAAAGAAGTCAATGAAGCCTTTCTTTTTCCCTTTCTTAAGCAATTCAAGATCGCGCAAGGTAGTTGCGAGCTCGATGTTATCTCCATATTTGGTTAAAAACGCTTTTACGTCACTCCAAGTGGAAGTTTGTTTTGCATCGAGGTTATAAAACCACGATCTAGCAGTTGGGTCCAATGAAAGAGGAAAATTACATGCATATAGACTTTGCTCAACCCCTTTCAATGCTATAATTCTAATAAAGCTCATTAACTGAGTTCTAGGATTGATTGTAACCTTAAAGGTTGGTAAATCCGTAGTCAAGAACTTTTCTAGGAGAGTCTTTCCACTAGGTTGTGGTGCAAGCTCATAATTGAAGTACTTAGTCCCTGAGCTAGCTCGAAGGACAAGTTTCTCCAAGGCCTCTAGCCTGTCGTCTCTTGCTTTCTTGCAGAATGTTTCCTTTTTCTTTCTCTGCTTTTATTTTAGCTTTTTCTCTTTTTTTTATAAGCCTTTAATTGGGCTTATTCTTCTCATAGGGCCTTTAGGTTTTAGAGTTCCTGTCTAAGTTTCTCCAATACTGCCTTGTCACCCATGATTGGACTAGTATGCGAATGTGGAATATGACCTAGTAATGTGTATCACGAGAAATTGAGCGCGCTCACTTAAACCTTTTATGCCAAACATTCAAACAATAATCAAAGTCAAAATGATTGTTTTATTTATTTTTTAATCCTTGTAATACGAATTCACTCAAAGCAAGTTTGTTGATGAAGAGTGTCAAAAAATTCACGAACAATCATTAATGGAATGTCATGATTTGTGTTGACTTCAACAAGGTAATCATTTGAGGATTTTACTTTAAATGAATTGTTTTCGAAAAAGGTAGAAAAGAAAGTTGGATTGAAAATGCTCATCAAATTTTTAGGAATATTAATCGACCCAAAAATACTCCTTAAAATGATCAATATACTATGGTAGTTGTTGATCATTAAGATTACAATAGAGATCTATACCTTTGTTTTTAATTATGATTCTTATATTGCCGTCTTTAAAGGATAATGTATTACTATTTGCTTAAAAAGAATGATGGCCTCCGAATGTAAAATCCAAGAAATAATTAAATCACTTTCTCGGTTTTATCATTCATTATCTTCTCTCTGTTTTTTTATTTTATTTATTTATTTTTTTTGTATCATACTTTTTTTTAAGAAATATTTTTTTCCTTTTTTTTTTCTTTCGTTCTATTTATCGCTTTTTATTTTGTGTGAGGCAAACATCCCAAGTAAGGTTCTCAGAATTTTCTTTTTAAACCATAGAAGAGGTAAATAAATTATACTCTAAAATCAAGGTTGATCAATTACAACTAAAACATGATTGTAGACACCTAAAAATGTCTCCCCAAAACCAAACTCGATGATAAATAACCTTTCACCGCCGCTATTGGTCGGGTTTAGTATTTAATCCCGAGAGTGCTTAAAAAATCGTATTTTATTAAATTCACATTTTTGAAAGGTCCATAGATCAGTCTTGGTGTTTGATAAAAGCATAGTTTTGATTTTAGCCCAAACTTGTTAATTAATTTTCAGCCCAAACCTTTTTATTTTATTATTTATTATTTTTGGCCCAAATATTTTATTTTATTATTTTCTTATTTTAGCGCGAATAATAAAAGTCAGAAAAAAGCCCGAAATTATCAATCGACACTTAAAAAGCCGAAAGAAATTAGGGTTAAAAATGAATTTAGACGGAAAAGTGGACTGGAACTTACCGTGTCACGGTCAAGCTTGACCGTGTCACGGGAACTCTTCCCGTCTGACGGTGGGACTTCCCGTGACACGGGAGGTCTGCCGTGACACGGAGAGTTCCGTGTCCTTTCCGCGTAAACCCTTAACGCGTTTTCCGTTCCGTTTTCTGAAAATTTCCCACGTCACTCCAAAACTGACCGTGTCACGGGAACTTGTACCGTCTGACGGTACAGTCTAACCGTGTCACGGTACAGTCTGACCGTGTCACAGGATACTTTTTTAGGGTTTTTATCATTTTAGGGTTCCGTGTGCTCCCTCAGCGCATTTCCCTATAAATACCCCCTCATTTCTGATGTACGGGGCAACCAGAATTCTATGATTCTTATTTTCTCTCTTCTATGCTATTAACCTAAACACTAGCCTACCCTTTTCATTTCAAAATTCCTTCTTCAAGCACTCAAAGGAGTCCATATTTTACTCGAGGTTCTGTCCTTAAACCAAGGCGTGAAAGGTAGAATCGTTTGAGGGTTTGGCCCCAAAATCAACCTTATTTTATTTAATTTAATTTAATTGTTGTTTTATTATTTCCTTGAAGTTACTAACTCGTTTATTATTTTGTAGTTGCAAACAAACAGATTCAAAGTAAGGATCATGCTCTTTTTATTATTGTTATTTTTCTAACGATTTTTTATGTTGTTAGAATTATGATTAAATTGGTTTTTATATTGATTCTATTATTTATTTTGATCACCATATTGCATGTTTAAAGGGAATATGTAATTGAAAATCATGACTAATAAGATAATTTGGACAACCGGTTTAGGTTCCTTTTTAATCTTGTTGTTTAATCAAGTGATCACCAAATTTTTAGAATTATGTGTGCATTAATTTTGAACCAATTTAGTTAAATAATAGTTTGGAGCGAATTGAATTATTGTTTGTATGCCTTTTAGATCACAGGAATGCTTTTCAACATAAGAATCGAGTAGAGGCCAATACGGGCGAATGTGACTCCGTGACTCACTTCGTACCATCATCCCCGATCCTCCTTTCGTGGTTCCGAACCATATGGAGTTAGTAATCTCATGGATTATGAATGGGGTGTAACCTTCACGGGTCAATCGTTGTTGCCTTCGTTGTCCCTTATCGTGGTTGCCTTTTTATGATCCGTGAACGGTTTACAAGTTCCTTAAAAACTTGTTGGCGACTCCCTACTTTATTTGTCCCTAATCGTAATGTCAATTCCCACTTCCTATGAGTTCCAAGCATATTCACAACATGCTTTTTAACGTAGGCGCACTTCGAGCGACGCCTACAATTTGGCGACTCCACTGGGGAGGATTCTTAATTATTTATTGATTTGAGTGATCGGTATTTAATTAAGATGAGTGGATGAGACTTGAAAGATTCTTGAAAAAATATTCCTGTGATTAATTTGGCATTTTTGCATCGGCATAGACGTTTTAACGTCGCATTCAGGTCTGTCCCGTAGGAAAAATTGGATAACTTGGTTGCGCGCAAAAGCAAACAGGGCACCAGTCAGGTTTTCTGACTGTCGTGTCACGGCAGTCCTAAAATCAGTCCGGTGACCTATTTTCTTTTCTCACAGTCGACTTCCTTCGATTTTTCTGAAAAAACGTATGTGTTCTACATGCGTCTTAGCCCCGGGGGATTTAAGCTCTATCAACCCAAAAACGCTCATGGCAATAAGGGTTCATCTGAGTTATTAAATCCACCCAAACCATGGAGTCGAGTTCGATTTCATCACGAACTTGCGGAGCCGCCCGTTGGCATACACCCTCAAGGGAGGCTGCCTTGCTAACGCGTCCAAACTCTTAACCATGGTACCCTTTTGACACCCAAAGCTTGACCAATAGTTGAACATAGATCTTGACTTTAGGTTGCGAACTTTTTTTACATCATCGTGCTTAAATGCTATGTGTTTGTTCGGTGCTAACCCTAATGTGTTTGCTTTTTTGTTTGACCCATGACCGAGGGTTTTTATAATCACATAGTAATTAGTACGGACTTAAAATCGATTAAAATCTGAAAAAAATTACAAAACTGACCTGGAACTACGCACCGTGTCACGGCATGTTCTGCCGTGTCACGGTGAACAGTGCCGTGACACGGGAAAGTCTACCGTCTGACGGTAGACTGCACCGTGTCACGACAGTTTGCACCGTGACATGGTGCCCAGGAAAATGTCCTGTCAGTCTTGTTATCGATTTTTGTGCGAATGCTGTGTCCAGTTTTTGGTCGTGTCTAGCTATACGGTCAAAAAACGCGTCCATAACCTCACTTAATCACTCACATGTCGTGTTTACACACTTTTTTTGCTTTAAGTCGTGCACCATTTTTTTGACCGTATTTTAGGGGAAGTCTTGTTTTTATGTCTTTTTTTTTAAGTCGGATGGTATCCTCCCTTTAAAAATAAACAAGCAACGTTTCAAAATTATTTTTTTTTTAAAAAAAAAAAAAAAAAAAAAAAAAAATTGACTGTGACACGGGAATTTATCCCGTCTGACGGGAGAAGTATCCCGTGCCACGTCATCCCCTTTTAAAAAAAAAAAAAAAAAATTGAGCGTGACACGGGAATTTATCCCGTCTGACGGGAGAAGTGTCCCGTGCCACGTCATCCCCTTTTCAAAAAAAAAAAAAAAAATTTGACCGTGACACGGGAATTTATCCCGTCTGACGGGAGAAGTATCCCGTGCCACGTCACCCCTTTTCAAAAAAAAAAAAAAAAAAAAAAAAATTTGCCGTGACACGGGAATTTATCCCGTCTGACGGGAGAAGTGTCCCGTGCCACGTCACCCCCTATAAAAAAAAAGGCGTCTGTTTAGTCTTCCGTGTTAATTTGGTCCTCGCGTCAGTCATTTTGGTTATTGTTCACATGTCTAGCCATACGATCATACCACGAGTCTTATAACATCACTTGATCACTCACGAGTCAAGTATAGTCCACACACTTTCTTTATGTTCCGACTCGAGTCGTGCACCAGGTCGTTTATGATCGTATATTAGGTTCATGCACCCTTTTTTCGTCATCATAAAAAAAATGAGTGGAGTTTTCTCACCTGTTTTCAAATGTCTATTTTTTCCTTCCTTTCCTATCTTGAGCAATGAGTCAAACAATTAAGTGAATTGTTTTATTTCACAGTACTTGGAACAGAGATAGATCAATACGGTTCGAGCCATTACCGCAGCAATCTCTCAGATCTAATAGGCGTTCAAAGAGAACTTTGTCATCTCCGTTACTCATCACCTTTCAATGGCCACTAAAGAAGACATTGAGAACATCAACAAATCCATTGAGGCACTGTCTTCCATGATGCAAACCCTTACCACTAGGGTCACTACCATGGAACAAAACAAGGTTACTGTTTCCACCCTTGACAAACTGAAGGAACAAATGAGTAAGATTTCTGAGGATTTCACTTATGTGGAACGGCCTCCCACTCCTTTGGATGTGAAGGATAGACTCCCTGAAAAGTTCTCCACTGCTGATATTCCAAAGTTCAAGCCTACTGACAATCCAATATTCCATTTGAAGGCGTTCTCTGCAACCATGTCTCTTAAGGGATTGGACGTAACACTCTTCCCTATGGTGTTCCCTCTCTCCTTAGAACATGCTTGCCAACAATGGTTCTATTCCCTAGATGCCAAGCGTACTGCGACTTGGCAAGATGTCACCGACAGTTTCATGAATCGTTACAAGTGTAACATTCAAACTAAAACTTCTGAACGTGAACTCTCCATTCTCAAACAGAAAGAGAATGAAGGCTTCACCGCTTACCTGAACAGGTGGAGGGAAACAGCTTCACTCTTGGTAGATCCTCCCAAAGAAAGAGAGATGGTTCGCCTCTTTATTCAAAATCTGACTCATAAAACTTGTTGCCTTCGTTGTCCCTTATCGTGGTTGCCTTTTTATGATCCGTGAACGGTTTACAAGTTCCTTAAAAACTTGTTGGCGGCTCCCTACTTTATTTGTCCCTAATCGTAATGTCAATTCCCACTTCCTATGAGTGCCAAGCATATTCACAACATGCTTTTTAACGTAGGCGCACTTCGAGCGACGCCTACAATGATGAACACGTAAATAGGCACGTTGAAGAATAAACATATTGATGACGTCCTATTAAGGGATTCGAACTTCTAATGACGAACCTCATAAGAAGTAATGCCATTATTAGTTCGATTATGAAGTACATAAACGAATCATCATAATAAAAAATAGTATCGCTCGCAATTTTCCGTCTTGCGCTACGGTGGAAAGTGCAACTTCAAGAAGAGCATCAACCACATGCGGTTTTTTATTTTTATTTATGTATTTTTTTTTTGAAAACGCAAAAAGAACTATAAAAACATGTTTTTTTGATTTTTTTGAAAAAAGAAAAAAAGACGATCAAAGTAAAAGTAACTAAGTTAGACAACGTCGTTAGCCAAAGAGATATTTTTAGCACCTACTTAACGATTAACCTTGAAGCGGTAATATCGCTTTCTCCGTATGAAATTTCTCGTAACGAGTCCAAGTCAACGTTGAACAATGGGCGCGCGCAAGAGTGCAAGACACAATGTTACGTGGAGGTGCCGCGGGCAACTTCTGAACTTGCGCTTGAAGGGCGTGCACAACTTTGACAGTTGCACGTGCCACCTGGTAGGTTTGACATTTTTTTTTTGAAATCGAAGTGCATTTTTTTTTTTGAAAATCGAAGTCCATTTTTTTTGTATTTTTTTTTGAAAATCGAAGTGCATACAAATTTTTTTTCATTTTTTTTGTCGACCACAATTTTTGCGATTTTTTTTATGTCCCTATGTAACAAGTTGGAATTAGATTAGATACAAAGCATACAAACACATATTCATGTAGTCACATAAGCACATAAAAGGAACCGTCAAAGCATTCAACGCCATTCTAAGGTCAAGTCTTGGGTGTCCAAAGGTACCATATCTTAAGGGACGATGCACGAATTAATCACTCAACATGTTGACCCATGACATAGCCCTCCTAAAATTTTGTTGGCGATATGGGTGGGATGATTGTTATTGATTTCGGGATAGAAGCTTAGTGTTGGCAACCCCTAGTTAATGAGCCAATCGTCAATGGTTAAAGTGTGATATGATTATGCATGATGCAATGTTGCTTGTTTGGCTTTTACTTTTGTGAAAAAGGAAGATATTATGCGTTCAAGTCTCGCTTTCTAACTAGAGATTATCCAAGTTAGTTCTCATTACAACCCATATGCAACCTAGCGTTGGAAACCTTGAACCATAACTAAGAACTAATCTTGTAACCTCTAAGTCCCCAGTTGAGTCGCCACTGTAAGGAGGGTGTTCCTATCGTAGGGGATCTTTCTCCTTAGATACCCATGGCCCTTTAAAAGCCTAGAACTTTACACTTATTAGGGTGTATTAGGATTTGAATTCCTGACTGCTTGGGGGACCTTGAATTAGAACTGGTTCTATCATTACGCTTTTTTGTAAGAAACAAGTAGGAGTCGCCATTGAGTTTTAGGAAAACTCATAAACCTCGTTCATGCCTTTCTCCCAAGTAGAGTTCAAGGTATATTTGGAACGAATCCTAAGTTCACCCATGCCCAAATTGGTCTACGTGTACCAGAAATGAGTTCGGGAGCAAGGTTACTAAAATAATGTTCCCTTTAAGGGGGGAATCGATATTCTAGCCCTAGTACGACCTCTACTAGCTCTTCCTTTTCACAATTTCATTACCAAAAAATATATGCAATGTGGCTCCTAAAAACTAAGTTAGTTGATTTTATTTACAAACACCAATCACGTAGGAATTACATTGCAAAAGTTATTCTTTTTTAATCAATATTCGTCAGAAGAACAAAATAAACAATATTCACCTTGTCTTAAGTGATAAAACAACAATTATTTATCAAATTCTAGTCTTGATTAACGAAAGAATACTATATGATTTAATTAATTAAAAGTTTGTTTAAAGTGATCAAACAACACTATTTATTCAATTTAAAATATTTAAACAATAACAGAAAAGTGATTTATCTAAATGCTCAAGAAACTAACCGTTCTTATTTTATGTTAAATATCCGTTTAATGCGTTTATGGACTTTCTTTCTTCTTCTTGCCTCCAAAGGACTTCAATGGATTCAATTAGGGTTGGAAAGTATTTGGGAAGAAAGAAGAAAAGTAGTATGATAGTAAGAGAACTTGAGAGATTAGGGTTTTGAGAATGCTAGGGTTAGAATTCTGATTTTTCGGTCCTCTTTCGGGTTGAACGAAGACCCTAAGTTTTAGAGACGCGCCGTCAGGTGGCGCGCGCAACTCTCTGAGTTGCGCTGGGTGCCGCACGCATCTCAATGAGTCGCGCGCAACTTATTGAGTTGCGCTGGGTGCGATTTGCCTTATATGAAAACACGTTTTTAAAACTTTTATAACTTTTGATTGCAATGTCGGATTAAGGCGTGTGAGATATCATTGGAAATCTATGAATGTCTAATTTTCAATGTAGTTAGAATTAGGTTAAAAGATTTTATGTATCAAAATATATGGCCGTTGGAATGCAAGGGTGTTGGTTTTAGGGCCCGATTTAGTGTTTTGATCATAACTTCTTCGTTTTAGCTTGGAATTGGGATTATAATATACCATTGGAAAGATCTTTGAAAGGGATATCCATATGTATAGGGCCATGCATGGAGCTATGATGTTTGGTTTATCTGTTTTCTCTGTTTTCAACAATGTAAGATCCATTGGATCGAATCATTGCATTTTTCGCATTTGGGTCCGTTATTAATCAAGTTAAACATGTATGAGCATGTTTTAGGCCTAATTAGTAATCAAACAAGGCTCTAAGATAACTTGGTCTCAAGTATGGGTTTTAACTTACTTCATAATGCATTTTGTAGTCCATAAACACTTCAACTTTGATCTAGCATGAAGAACGGGTTTTTGTAACATCATCGCACTTCCTTTCGGGACAAGAGGCCAAAAGTAGGTGTCTACACTTCATCAGAATTATTAACAGCAGAAACATTAGCTATATAAGTAGGAATAGAAACACTAAGATTATCTAATTTCTGGCTAATAGAAGTTAATTGAGCTTGCAAAAAGGATACTGAATCAACACTATGTTTGCCTTTGTTTGCAAAGCCTGTAGGATTCCCATATTGGGAATTGTGAATTGCCATCTCTTCGATAACCTGACCTACATCATCTACATTAAGATTCATAAAACTACCATTAATTAGCTGCAGAATCTAAAATTGTTCTAGATGAATTTTCAATTCCATTGTAAAAGGCTTGGATTAACTGCCACTATGCTAGATTGTGATGGGGACACTCTCTCTGCAGTTCCTTGAATCTTTCCCAAACCTCATATAAAGTTTCTTCTGGTTCTTGTGTAACACCCTAGAAATTCCTTTCTTTTAAAACACATGTTTTGCCCAGTTTAAAACTTTAAATAGGAATATCTAAGACATTATCGCCACCGTGAAAACGGTTAAGGCAACTATCAAAGACACACATCGGAAGACTAATTTCAAAACCATTTAAAACAAGTCAACTTAAAAAGTCAATCAACGAAAGTAAAATCAAACCAAAGTCAAACGAAGTAAAATAAAATCAACCTACAACTTGGAACCATTGTAGGCCCTTATTAAAACAAAGCCGAACTCAAAACCTTTCATTAGTCACGCATAATAATAATGTTATAAATAAATAAATCAATAAACACATCATATTCTTATAGAAACTAGCATGATTCGCTCTTCACTCATGCCCATTCATGAATATGGTTCCTCACCTGCAAAGCTTTTCTCTACTTATTTCCACTACTCTCCATTAAAAATGGGTCATCATAGGGCCAAGATAAAGACAAGGCCAACAAATACACAAAACACACAATTAGCAAAGCTGAGTACATAAGCGTAATGAACACACTAACATCCAATTTCCTATCAACATACAACTTACCTCGTTGCACCTGTTTTTCAAGCATACACCAACCAATAAAAGTTCTCACTAGACACTACATAATTTATTTAATGTTGACTACGCATCGAACGGGTTTCCCCACTAACCTCCCCCAAATAAATTGAGGTTACTGACACGGGAGCTAACCGTGCCAGCATCAATAACCACTCATAGGTGGCGGAATTCCTGCGCATAATAATAATAAAAGGAATGTACAACGTCCTGTACTCCAGTAGAAGTTATGATCAAATATAAAGTCACATAACTCCCCCCATAGTTTCATACTCAAGGTATATACGTTCCAAGAGTTTTGGTGCGTAATCTCTTTCACTTTACGTTTTTTACAGATTATTAAAGTTGGTGATGACTCTCAAACCAAAATCATTCAATCAACAATAATTATTCCATCAATCAAATATACCAATTTAATTATTGAATAATTAGTGACCACATAATATTTAATGTTGAACCCTTTTTAATTCTACCTCGGTGCCAATGACACCTTCAACGCACAAAACGCTACAAATCCTATCCCTCGGTGTTAAAAACACCCAGGCACCAACATACAATTTATTCCTCGTGTACATAAACACATATATAGCTCCTTCATCATGTTTATAGCATAAATAAAAATTATATGAACCATAATAAAATTCCTTTTCAATATTCCAACCCAAATTAAACATTTAGTTTAATTAAATATGCTCTCTAACATGCCACAAATAAATATGTGGTTCATAAATAATATTCCAAACCATTATTTTCCATTCAATAATGCATCACAAATAAATCATGCTTCATAATTCAATCACCAATAACATCCAAATCATAATTTCCATTCCAACCCTAGCATGATACTACTTGTAATCAATTAGACACATTTCTCATGCTATTACATCAATATAGTTTTGCTAAGTACGTGAACGTACCTTGTATACGATCTTAAAATCGCCACGGCTAATAGAAATCGCTCACTTCAAAGTCTCCTACAATTTAAAATTATAAAAGAGTATTAAAATCCTCTCTACACAAATTTCCAGCAATATATACTATTATAAAACCCCTCATAGTTTAATTAAAATAAGCTAAAATTATATTTAAAACATCATACTTTAATCCCAATTAATGGGTATTTAAAATTCCTTAAAGAAACTTGATTTTAAATGCTTTACAAAAACTTCCAGCACTATATTTTAATTAAAACTTGCTGTAATTAAGCCTTAAAACACTTTAATCAAAGGTTTAAACCATTATACATCATAACCCTTCAATAATTTATAAATCAAGAACCTAGGGTTTTAATAATTGGGGCTTTTTTTAATTAAAAACATAATCTGAAAATTAATTAACATAATACTCATAATCAAACATCAAAATCAAATCTTAAAACTCATAATTAACAATTAGATTTAGGAATAAATTGGTTTTTAAAAATAAAGTTTTAATTTTTTTTTCAAAAGCCATGGCAGCCGACAGCCACCAGGTTGTTGCCGGCGGCTGGCGGCCACCGCTGCTGGTGGTCAGCCGGTGGTGGTGAAGGGGGAGCCGAAAAGAAGAAAAAGGGGAAGGGGAAAAGAGAAAGAAAAATAAAGAGAAAGGGGAGAGAAGTTTACCTTGGATTTTCTCCACTCTGGGCAAAGTTTGATTTGCCTCATATGTTAAATATTTATACCCCTTCTCTAGAAACCCTTCTCCCTAACTTTCCTCTTTTAATTTTTCCTAATCCCTTCCCTAATTAAACTTTACTAAAATAAAACTTTCCTTAAATTAAATCCCAACTTAATTAAATTGATTAATTAAATAAAATTTCCTTTTATAAATATTTCCAAACTTATTTAAAACAAATAATTAAAATACTTTAAATAAAACAATTCAATTTAATTAAATACTTCTCAAAGTACTTATTTTAATTAAAATACACATAAAAATAACAGGTATTACATCTTGGGCAAAGTTTTGAATTACACTCCAAAATAAAATTGTCCTCCCTGTAGGGTAATATTTATTATAGAAATTCAAAGCAAGAGTCTCCCAGTCAGTAATACCAAGTGTAGTTCTATTCAATCCATTATACCACAATTTAGCTTTACCACACAAAGAAAAGGGAAAAAGAATCTCCTTATTAGGTCTTGCGTAACCCCAGCTTGCCTAATGGTATTGCAATATTGACATAAATCTGCAATATAAAGATTATGTAACACCCTAGTAATTCTAATATTCAAGAGAATTACCGGCGTACTACCACCACGTGTTCAACGTTAAGGCTATATCAGAAATTAGCTGCGAAAAACTAAATCAGTTATAAATAAGTTTCAAAACTAGCAAACAAAACCAAATTAAGTCTACAACTTGGAACTATTAAGGCCCTTATTTTAAACTCAAACCAATAGAAGTAGTATAAAAGTGAAATAGAGTTTAAATAACTTCAAAACTAAATAGCAATAAAAATGAGAAAAGCACCAACACTCCATTCAAGATCCCACCACCTAGATACGAATGTTGCATGTGTAAGAACCTGTGGTTAATCTGCTCCCCAATATTACAAGTGTAAAAATTGGATCGTCATAGGGTCATTGAAAGGCGAAGGCCATGGCCAAAGACATACATACAAAAGCACGCAATCAGCAAATCATAGTACATACAAGCTACAAATTATGGTAGGAAATTCCTAGCATGCTACTAATAATCACTCATCAAATACAATTTAATTATAGACTCAAACACATGACTCGGCTATTTACCTTACTAATTAATAATAGATAAATCATTTTATATTATTCATTGGATTAAGCAATAGACAAGTTTGTCTAACCCATGCTCCATTTGGAACATCAATAAAAGAAAAATCCATGCCTCCTTTCGAAAACATCAATAAAACATCCAACGACCACAGGCGCAACTCCGTGACCATAGCTAGTATATATGAGATCTCATCTAACTCCTAATTTTTGAAAAGTATTTGAAATAAGAGACTCGTAGATTATACGGCCTCGAGAAAAGTGCACGGCTATTACCCTATGTACCCCAACCCTTATTGTCATTATTCTAGATGTGCACAAATCTAGAGTTTTATTGCTCATCCATCTTGCACTTTACGTGATTTACAAGTTTAGACTTAGTGATGAATCATATACAAAACAACACAACCAAATTCAATATCAATTTGATCAAGCAAAGCAAGTTTCCAAATTTCAATTCTTGATTTATTAGTGACAAGTAATATTTATTATTGATTCCTTTAACTACCTCGTGTATAAACACCTTGAGTGCATAAGGCACCCCTGTAGACACCCATTTGTGTCTCCCCAAAACCAAACCCAGTGATGAGTACCTTTCACATCAAATCACAATCGAATGAAGTGAAAGTGTGAAAAGTCTGGTGTTGCAGTTAGTTTTTATTTCTTTTCTTTCTCTTTGTTTTTGAAAAACTATTTTAAGAAAACAGGCAATACAGTTTGTTTTGGTCCATATCAAGGGTCCAATAATGGTGTAGTTGGGTCGGGTTTGAAAAGATCTTTCCAACGATATATTATAAGCCCAATTCCGATAAATAATGAGGAAGTTATGGCCAAATTACTAAACTGGGCCCGGTTTGATATTTATATGCGGCCTAATGATCTAGAGGATGGCCTAATATTGATTTATCATTCCTAATGCGATTAGGATTGATTATAGTTTTCTAGATTCTTCTAGAAGGTTCTTTTGAATCCTAATTTAATTAGCATTGATAAATTGACTTTAGTTGACTTTTAAGAGTTTTAATCAAAATAAAAGAAGTGTTTTAAGGAAAATACGATTTTGCCCTCTCGTACGGTTAAATTTTATCAAAAAAAGAAAACGCGTGGAAAAATATTTCCGGCGCCATACGACAGCTATGTCGCCTGGCGACAGGTCTGTCGTTTGGCGACAGGCGCGTGTTTGGCGCTGCAGTCATGTTTTATTCTTTTCGAAACTCTGATTCGTTTTTTATCATATCCGGCTGATTTTCTCTATAAATAGCCTCCTAAAACCTCCGCTTTCAATCACCAATTCTCATCAAGAATCTCTTGATTACTCTCTCTCTCTTTTCTAAACTAGCCTTTTGCATACAAAATTCCGCATTCACAAGATCTAGAAACACCTAGCCAAGTTCAAAGTTGCCTTCGCCCTAGATGTGAAAGGTTTTAATTTTCTGAGGGTTTAGTCCCAAATCTCTATTTCAATTATTTAATTTAATTGTTTGTTTATTATTTCCCTTGAAGTTACTAACGCGTGTATTTTGTTATTAGAAAGAGGTACGAGGCATCCAAGTAAGTACTTTAATTGATTTATTGATATTATGATTCTTAGTGTCATGTTAGGTTGTTGTTATGATTCCTAGTATCATGTATAGGGTAACAACTATAATTTCTATTATCAAATATGACAATTGTGATTCCTATGATGCCTTTTATTCTCTTCCTAATATTCATGTTAGTATCATGTTAGGGTTAAAGCTTTGATTTTTAATGTTTAGTGACATGCTAGGGTTTGTTATTAATCTTGTTAGTATCATGCCTAGGATCTTGCTATTATTATGCTTTAACATGATTATTATTATTATGATTATAATTATGGTTATGATTATGATTATTTTTATAATTGTTATGATTATTATTATGTTGCTTGATATTTATTGTTATTGCTTGATCACGCCTTTTATGCATATTTAAAGGAAATTTGTACTTGTAATTGCGCTTATTAAGATAATTAATAATCTTGTTTAGGGTTAATTTGATTATAATTCAAGTGATCGTCAATAATAGATTTATTTGTGCATTAATATTCAACCAACATAGATTAAACAGGTTTAGGGTAAACCTATTGATTGCATGTTAGTCAGAAAGAGCACATGAATATGATCAGAATAAAGTAGAGGCCTATTATTAGGCCTGATCACGGATCGGATATCCGTAACCGAAAATACATATATTTGCTATTTGTATCCGATCCGAAAAGTTCGTATATCCGAACTTTTCGGATCGGATATATCGGATATCCTATATCTGACTACTTTGATTACGAGTTGTTTTAAATGGCAAAATTGATTAATTATTTTTTTCCCCATTTTCTCCTCATGTTACTCACAACCTGAACAAAGAGAGATAAAATAGATGTGTAATTATCTTATTAAAAATAATTATCCTATTAAAAAAATGGACTTGTAAATATTGTCCACGACTAATTTAGTAATTTTCAGAAAAGAACAAAATAATAAAATAAAAAAATACAAATAATTTGCCATGGCTGCCAATTTGCCAAAATGCAAACTAATTGGATAACTGCTACAAAAGTACAAATTATATGACAAAGAAAATTTAAAGTCCAAATACATTAATGTCCAAATAGTTAATAATACATGCATTTTATCTTATACTAAAAAATAAGTCATCAACGCCGGAAACCGATAGCGGATCAACAAAGTATGAGCATACGGCAAGTCAACAACACTACAATATATGAGATATCAAAATATTAGATAATCATAAGATCTATGTATAATCTTTTTGTTCATTTTTCTAATTCTATCTATATCAGTCATTATCATATTCACTACACAAAAATAAAGAAAAGGAATAATAAGAATAAAAACAAACTAAGAAGATACCTTGATTTTATTATACTTGAATCTCATAACTAAGATTCTTAGCTAATGGTATAATATACTAAATCTGATCTATAATTCTATATGTCAGTAGAACATTGATTCCTCTGCTTAGAACATTGGTGTAAGAGGTAAAATAGTCACACAATTAACGTTTTCCCCAAATTTAATCAACAACAATAGATTAATATAACCTAAAAATCAAGAAGAAGCAAAAGAAAAGAAAAATAGAATTTTGAAAACCAAATTAACTAATTAAAATTATAAATTATATCAAAAATTCAAAAGAGGAAAAGGAAAAGGGTTAATTACCTTGGTGGAGGAGTGAGGGGCGCGACTTTTGGTGAAGGAGTGAGGGCACTGAGGGGCGTCGCCGCTTCTGGTGGATGAGTGAGGCGCCGCTTCTGGTGGGAGAAGGTGGTCGGAGATGGGGTGGTCTGAAGTTTTGAGAAAAGGAGTAGAGAGGAGAGATCAAGAGAGAACTCAGAGAAGACTAAGAGAGGAGTGAGAAACTGAGAAGACTAACTGAGAAAGTGAGAAGAGAGAGGCGGGTTTGAAATTAGGGTAAGTTGAGTTTTTGTTGGGCTTGGGCTGTTGGGCAATGGGGATAATATTTGAACTTTAAATATGGGTAAAAAAAAAAGTAATTTTTGGATATCGGATCGGATATCCAATTCGAAATCCGATATCCGAATTTATTTTCGAATATTCGGATAACTGAAATTCAAATTTTCGATATCCGAATATTTCGGATCGGTTATCCTAAATTTTCGGATCGGGTGTGGATCAGATCTTCGGATAATCGGATAATCAGATAGTTTTGCTCAGGCCTACCTATTATTAGGGCAGGTTCAATCTCTTTGAGGTTGGATTTGTACCTTCATCCACGAACTACCAGTCATGGTCCTAGACCTATTGGAGTTAACGATCTCCTGGATCGTTAAGGGGTGCAACCTTCACCCTGTGAACAGTTTACAAGTTCCTAAAACATGTTGGCGACTCTTTTACTCTAGCTTCCTTCCCTTTGGACGCCACCATGCTTTAGTGTATGATCATAATGTGGTTCAAGTTTGGGGTAATGTTTGAAATATTCCCTACAATTTTTGGCGACTCCACAAGGGAGGATTTCTATTTTAGTTCCTAAAATTTATTTTGGCAATGATTTAGAATGAGTGGATGAGACTCGAAAAGTTCTAAGTATTTCATGTGCGTAATTTTGATTAACATTATTGTTATATGCATAAAAATGATCTCATTGGAAAGACCATCCGTAATGAGTTAAAACATAGGATTTTTACACGTAGGAAATTTGAGGAATATCTTTCACAACTAGGATCGAAATAATGCTGCGCGAAACTGGAAAATTTTATAGAGCACAGAAGGTTGCTGAGGCATGTAGGAACTGGCGTCAGAAAACAGAGTCTGTCGCCAAGGATTTGACTCTGTCGCCACGCGACACTCCTGTCTCCAGGCGACATAACCAAATTGCGGCGACGGCCTCTGTTTGCTGGCGCCGAGTTCTTCCAATACCGAGCCAGAAATATGCGTTTTAATTTTGACCAGTTTTTAGTACTGTTTGCTCGATCCTACTTCCTGATCGAGTTTTTCTCACTTTTCTGAAACCCATATTTGTTCTACATATGGACATAACCCTCTGGGAATTCATGCTCCATCTACCTAATTGAACGCTTTGTGCAACAAAGGGTACATCCGAGAATGTTGAATTCACAAAACCATGGAAGCGAGTTTTTAACTCGCGGTGTCTCATCCACTCGCGCCAACCCTTCAATAGGTAAGGCTTCCGAGCGGTGCATCCAGACAATTAACCATTGACCCTCTTTGACTAACCCATATCCCGAACTTTAGAGAACTAGAGCCATGGTTAGGTTGCAAACTCATTACATCGTATTGTGCCTACTTGCCTAATTGTGCATTATTTGTTGTGTATACTCTATGTGTTTTTCCTTACCGTTTGTTTGACTTGTGTTTGAGATTAAATAAACTGCTTAATGGCTAAAAGGACTTTGCTTAATTAATTAATTCGAGTAATTAAAGTCTAATAATTTAATCAGAATTGACTTAGTACGACTTTAGGCATGTCCTACAGAGTAATAAAACCGAAAGCAGTCCCAGATCAACATTCCAGCAATGGCGCCACAATTTGGACTGCAGTGCCACACTGTGTTGTGCAGCGCCTGGCAACAGCTCTGTCGTCTGGTGCTACACTACAAAGTGCGGCGATAGTCCTGTTGCTTTGGCGACAGTTCGGTATTTTGCTCGAGTCATCACTATGAGTCTAATTAAACAGTTTGCTTATCAATTCGATTATGTTAATAACGGTACCTTTGTTAAGTCCTTATTTGAGTTAGGCACTAAGTCCCATGGTCTTACACAAGAGTCAGAAGCATGTCACTTACACTCACAATATAAAGCACACACTAACATGTATGTACACTTTGACCATGTCTAAGAGAGTCTTGTATGCGCGTGTTTTCCGTCATTTTTTTTAGGGGGGTAATTCGGATATTAATCCTCCAATTAAACCACTTGTTTGAACCATATACTTGATCCCAAAAAAATACACCCTATTTTTTCTTTTTCCTTATAAAACCGTAAAGTCAAAGTCAATTTGAGTCAAGTCATTAAAAAAATGGTTTAATTTACAGCGCGTGGTCAAGAAAATAAGGGTGTTTGATCAAAGACAATATTTTCATTCAAGTACAACTTTTTGACAAACCAATTGCTCGAAAAAAGAAAGCTAAGATACCTCAAGAAGAAGTCAATGAACTTATGAATCAATTGACTGACATAACTGAAGTGTTGAAGGCTTTAACCCTTCAAATTAATGATCCTGTGAAGCAACAACAAATAGACCTCATGCAAGAAAGCTTGAGCAAGCTATCTAGTGATTACAAGTTTCAAGGCATTAGTTCACAATGGGTCTCGGTGGACAAGGAGCTTCTTCCGCAGAAATTCAATGCCAACGACATCCAAAAATTCAAGGCAACGGACAACCCTTATTTTTATCTAAGAGCTTTTGAAACAATAATGAGTGTTAAGGGTATTGACAAAAAAGTATTTCCTTCTTTATTTTCCTTATCTCTTGAAACCGTTTGCCAATAATGGTTCTTCTCCCTTGACAAAGAGAAAACCTCTACTTGGGAATCAATAGTAAACACTTTCATTGATAGGTTTAAGTACAATATTCAAGTTGAAACTGATAATAGGGAACTTGAAATACTTAAGCAGAAAGAGAATGAAGGTTTCACATCTTTTTTCAATAAATGGAGAGAAACCTCTGCTAGGATGATTGAAGTACCAAGCGAGAAAGAATCTATGAGGTTGTTCATCAAGAACCTTCAAGAGAAGTACTCCAAGCATCTCAAGTATCAAAATAATCTACACATCTTCAAGGCCGTCTGTGACATTGGAATTAACATTGAAGACAACCTTGCTAAGCTTAAAGCTGCTAATAATAACTCCAACAGTGGTTGGAAAGGCAAGAAGAACGACAATCCTTCTTCTTCCAAAACCACCCACTCAAAACTTGTTAGCACCTTTAATTTGAGTGAAGTCCTTGCTATGAACAACCAAGGACAAAAGAAACCATTTAGAAGGAACTTTACTCCTATTGGTATGAGTTATGACACCGCATTTGACCGATTGAATGAAAAAGGTCTTATAACTCCTATTGGACCATTTGGGGACCCACCAGTTGAAAATAGGACAACTAATTGGAATCCCAATGTACACTACAAATATCACCAGGGTAGGGGCCATCTCCCTGAAAATTGTTTGAAGCTTAAAGAAGCTATTCAAGATTTAAATAACAATAAAATACCATTGCCCCCTGCCAGTAAGAAGCTAAGCATCGACAACGCACCTCTCGCTCATTCCTTGGCATCTTCGATGAGGAAAACGAGGTTGATCCCTCATCTCTCATCAAACCTATTGAAGAAATTCATGCTATCGAAGAAGAGGAGGTGATCTTTTTTTATGCCATGGATGACTTTCCAGAACCAACAAGCAAGAAAGACGTACGAATGCTTATATGGTCCATGTGGGAGGGAGCAGACTTACTACGTGAGGCTCTTGAATTTACAAAGAAACAAACGGAGGAGCTTCAAAAAAAGTATGATAAAATTCCGCCCACGAAGAAGAAAACATTTCCTCTACAAGTAATCGACATGCCCAAGAAGAGTAATAAATTCTATACTCTAATTGGGACTTCATATGCTAAAATGTTCCAAATGCTCTCCGAGAATGGTAAGGTCAAACCTCTAGAACCGAGACCATTTGAATCTTTAAAGAGGACATACAGGTTCTACTGTCAATACCATCAATTAGGTGGACACACTATTGAAAATTGTTTTAAATTTAAAGATTTAATTCAGAAAATGATTGATGATAAGAAGCTAGTTCAAATCCCACAAGAAGAAGACAAAAGCATCAATGGGGTTTGGGACAGCGATGAAGAAGACGTCTACCCAAAAGACATGGAAAAACCTCCACTTTTAGTGTCATATTCAGTAGGTGATTTCTGGGATGAAGAAGATTCACCTATAGACGTCCTCACAAGATCTGGGAGAACACAACCTCTCGTTTCTACACAACCTATACCAACCGTGCAGAAAGTTCCCATACCTATCATAGAAGACAATGATATTGTCAAACAATTCAAAAAGACCAAGGTCGAGATGAATGTGTGGAAACTTCTAGCTACGTCTCGAGAGCATAGGTTGGCAGTAATGAATGCCTTGGATAAGATAGGGATAGATTCCGACACCACTCTTGAGGGGTTTGCTAACTTCCTTACGAGTGATATCCTCAGTCCTATCAACTTGATCACTTTTTCTGACAAAGATTTACCTCCGGAAGGTGACAAACGTTACAAGGCATTAAACCTCACAGTAGTTTTCAAGAGAATGAACGTCCCAATGACTCTTGTAGACAATGGATTGGCAATTAATGTTTGTCCACTCAGAACTGCGAGGATGTTAGGCATAAGAGATGAAGACTTAACCCCGTCAACACAAGGAATAAGAGCTTATGATAATACTCGTCGCCAAGCTCTTGGTAAGATTACTATGAAAGTAACGGCGGGAGCAATAGAACATGCTACTACCTTCCAAGTGGTAGATATTAAGGCTTCATTCAACTTATTGTTGGGACGCCCTTGGCTTCATGACCTAAAGGTCGTCCCTTCATCTCTCCACCAACAGGTAAGAGCCATAGTTGGAGGAATCCCTATCACAATCGATGCTTCGCCTATGAGGATTAAAGCTGTGGAAAATCCGATCATTAATGTGGAGCACGATGAAGATGATGAAGACTTGTGGGGCTTTAATGAAGAGTTCTCCTTAATCGAGGAGGATGAAAGGACCCCTCTCTGTCACGACCCCCACTCCAATATGACAGTAAATGATATTCTCAAGAGACAAAGGCATTTTTCTGGAATGACTCTAGGAAAGAAGAAGGGAATAGCAAAACAGTTGGAATTACCTGACCTCCCTAGGTTAGACACTTTCGGACTTGGTTTCGAACTGACTCGGGAAGATCTTAAGTGAGCCCAAGAAAGGTCTAAGGCGTGTAGGAACGCTCGCATCCAAAAGAAAGCAATCCCAATGGATCAGTATACTCTTACTTTCAATGGACAATTCATAAAAGAAGGAGAGGACTATACATGCTATGAATTTCCCGAACCTTTTGTTGTAAATGGCATAAGGCAACCAGGATTTGAATTTTCTTAGATTGCTACTTTCTAGATGAAATCCCAACTCCTATTCACAAGGAGAAATCACCCCCATTCTTTGACTTTAATGTCATGGGATTACTATTTAGGCGAGAAAAAGATGAGCCGAGATACATAGAGGATAACTCCTCACTCATCCAAACTTTCCTAAAAAGCGTTCATCACTCCAGCAGAAGGACTAGTACAAGGGTGGCGCAAGACGGTCAGGGTGACTACTCCAAGTGGAAGGAAATTTCTATAACAACAGGGTAAGGAACGATGTTTGAAGAGTCGTCCGAGTCAGTGTTAGAGTCCTTTCCTGTAGAGTCGTCCAAGTCTTTAGTCATAGCACCCCCTCCTTCTTCTATTTCTACTCCTAGGATAGTTACTAATCAAGTCCCTGAGGACATTTCCCTTTTTGATGTAATGATTTCAGAGTTTAATAATATGTCTTCTTCTGCTTACTCCTCGTGTTTCTCCTTAACCCAAGATGACAAGAATTGCTTAACTAACAATGAAAATGACAAAGAAATTATTAAAGCAATGGAAACACTTGAAAAGAAAACACCGATAATTGAGGAAACTGAGACGTTGATATCTCGAATGATTCAACCATTAAAAGAGAAGTTAAAATCGGATTAACACTTAATGAAAAAGAAAGAACCAATTTAATTAATCTACTTAAAGAATTTATTGAAGTATTTGCTTGGTCATATGAAGATATGCCAGGTATTAATAGAGAAATAGTTCAACACACTATACCACTAATTCTAGGAATGAAACCTGTAAAACAAAAGTTGCGTCGAATGAAACCCGACGTAGCTCTTAAAATAAAAGAAGAAGTTCAAAAACGAATAACTGCAGGTTTTATCATGGTATCCAAATACCCCGAATGGGTGGCCAACATGGTCCCAGTTTCGAAGAAGGATGGAAGGGTCAGAATGTGTGTCGACTATCGAGACTTAAATAAGGCAAGTCCAAAGGACGACTTCCCTTTACCACACATCGATATTTTGGTAGATAATACAACAAATCACACACTTCTCTCGTTTATTGATGGATACGCGGGGTACAATCAAATTCTCATGGCAGAAGAAGACATGGAGAAAACAACATTCATAACACCATGAGGTATTTACTGTCACACGGTAATGCCATTCGGGTTGAAAAACGCGGGTGCTCCTTCCCAACGAGCAGCGACTGCCTTACTCCATGACATGATGCACAAAGAGATTGAAGTATATGTGGACGACATGATTGTGAAATCAAAAGATCACCCAGGACATCAAGTAGCCTTGAGAAAATTCTTTGAAAGGCTAAGAAAATACAACATGAGGTCGAATCCATCCAAGTGTGCTTTTGGAGTCACCTCAGGCAAGATTTTGGGATATTTCATAAGATTTAGAGGAATAGAGATAGACCAAACCAAGATCAAGGCAATCATGTCAATGCCACCGCCCAAAACCGAGAAACAAATTCGAGGATTTATTGGTCGGTTGCAATATATAAGTAGGTTCATATCGAAATTAACAACGATATGTGAACCAATATTCAAAAAGCTCAAAAAGAATGTACCAGTAATATGGGACGATGAGTGTCAAAAAGTATTTGAAAAGATCAAAGCCTATCTCGCGAATCCTCCTGTATTAGCATCAGCACTTCCAGGGATACCTCTTAGGTTGTACCTAACCGTCACCAAGGAAACAATGGGAGCCATGCTCGCACAAGAAGTAGAAGGTAAATATCTGAGCCTCATTAAACTCTAAAGACGACTCTCTTTATACAGAGTGTCGTAGAGTGGTAAGCAAGATAGCTATTAAATAATCTACAAGATCCTGAAGATAAATATCTTATATTTTTTTATATTTATCTCCTTATTTATATATATCTGACACCTAATAATTAACAAAATTTCGGTGTCAACAACTCCCTCTATCCCCTTTTGATATTAATAAACACAAATAATGCGATCTACTATCTAAGCAAAAAGATGCTCGAGTATGAAGTACGCTATACACCGCTTGAGAAATTGTGCCTCGCATTGGTGTGGGCCACAACCAAGCTAAGACATTACATGCTCGTGCATACAGTCTTCGTAATTTCCCGAATGGACCCACTTAAGTATCTATTCGAGAAGTCTACACTCAATGGGTGCATATCAAGATGGATAGTCAATTTAGCCCAGTTCGATGTGAGATTCATGCCCCAAAAAGTTATCAAAGGATCTGTGGTCTCGGATTTCCTAACAGATTTCCCAATAGAAGATTCGACGCCAATACACGACAATGAATTTCCAGACGAAGACTTGATGGTCACAGGAGACGATACTTGGACTTTATACTTCGATGGAGCCTCAAACCAAAAGGGATGTGGCGTTGGAGTATTATTAGTATCACCTAAAGAAGAGCACGTCCCAATCTCCATAAAGCTAGATTTTGACGTTACCAACAACGCTGTTGAATACAAAGCATGCGTGGTAGGCCTTGAAACATCTTTGGCATTGGGAGTGAAGAAATTACAAATATTCGGGGACTCTTAATTGATCATCAACCAGATCTCTAAAAGATGGAAACTAAGGAGTGAAAGTCTAGCCCCTTACCAAACTTATTTGGAAACTCTCACCAATCAGTTAGAAAATGTAGAATACATATATCTACCTAGAGAGGAAAATCAATTTGCTGATGCTTTGGCAAGACTAGCCTCAATGGTTAGGATTCCTACAAAAATCGAGCAAATGCCTCTAACTATAGAGAAAAGGCACAAACCGGTTTATATTCAAGCTATAGAAGACGATGAAGTGATCCAAGAAGAAGAAGAAGAACCGTAGTATACAGATATACTTAACTATGTCACCAAAGGAGAATACCCTCCTCATGATGACAACAGAGCAAAACGAGCATTAAGACTCTTGGCTTCCCAAAACGTACTCGTAGACAACGAGTTACATAAAAGGGTACCTAAGGGTCGAGCTCTTTTATGTGTAGGGAAAAAGGATGCCCAAAGAGCTATGAGAATAGTCCACGAAGGCATTTGTGGAACCCATGTTAATGGCAAAATGCTAATCCAAAAGATAATGCGAGAAGGATACCATTGGACTACCATGAATAGGGATTGCCATCAATATGTGAAAAGATGCCCTAAATGCCAAATCTATACCAATTTACAACATGTTCCTCCATCTCTACTTTACACCTACACTTCACCATGGCCATTCTCTACATGGGGGATTGATATTATTGGTAAAATTACCCCTCCAGGAACAGGAGGTCACGAATACATCCTAGTAGCAATTGATTACTTCACAAAGTGGGTTGAAGCATAATCATATGCTAAACTCACCGCAAAACATGTAGCACTCTTTATCAAAAGAAATATCATTTGTCGATACAGAGTCCCACACGAAATGATAAGTGACAATGGAACTCACTTTCAAGCTGAGTGTGAAGAATTGTTACAAAAATATGGCATTCAACACCATTATTCCTCCCCCTATAGACCTCAAGCAAATGGAGCAGTTTAGGCAGCTAATAAAAATTTAAAGACTATCATCGAGAAAATGACAGAAAATTACAAATATTGGCCTGACAAACTCCATGTTGTACTTTGCGGTTATCGCATGTCAATTCGCACATCAACAGGAAATATGCCATTTTCCTTGGTTTATGGAATGGATGTCGTACAACCGGTAGAGCTAGAGATACCATATCTACGCATTGCATTAGAAAGTAAACTCGATGAAGTCGAATGGACTAGAGCAAGATATGAAGAGCTAATTCTACTTGATGAAAACGACTAGAAGCTCTATATCATACCCAATGCTATCAAACCCGTATGGCTAGACATTTTAATAAAAAGGTCAAGACAAGAAACATAAAAGTAGGAGACTTGGTGTCAAAAGCATTAAGGAAAAATTTTCTGGATCCAAGAAGCAAATTTAGACCTAATTGGTCCGGACTCTATATTGTCAAAACAATCCTATCAGGAGGTGCAGCAAAACTAACTGACATGGATGGCAATGAGTTCTCGAACATGGCAAATCTTGACCAACTTAAAAAGTACTACCCATAATTACTTGAGTAGGACACTCAAGAGAGCTACGTTTGGCCTGATTCCTTAGGAAAGGATACGTAGGCAACCCTTTACGGGTGCGGCCACTTTAATTTTCACAAACCTCGCATCCCAGTAATAAAAAGAAATTCGACAGAAATTCGACGGAACATCGGCGTCACAGAAAAAAGCCTGTCGTCGGCCGATAGACCGCAGCGCCAGGTGACAGCGCCTATCGCCGGACGACAGACGACAGCAGCAGGCGAGCCATAAAGCAGTGGCGCCGCTCTTCTCGGAGAACCTGGGAAAACTTCGGTGTTTTTCGGGAAATTTTCGACTTCCGTACTCGAAAAAATTTCTGGAAAATAAATTAAATTGCTTCGGAAAATTGCTTTAATAAATTAAATTTAAAGAAGTTGATTTAATTTAAAAGCTGAAATTTCATTAATAAAATAAAATAAAAATTACATTATTGATGGAATTTAAATAAAAGCTTAATAAAACAAATTAACTTTAAATTTAAAACTAAGTCTAATAAATTGAAAATTAAGCAATGCTTCAATCTTTCTTCTCTTTCTTTGCTCTTTTTCAATTTTTATCTGCATCCTCTTCATCGTCCATGACTTTAGCTAGTAGGCATCCTTTAGAGGACCTACATTCAATTTTGGAGTAAATGGTTTCTCCCTTAGCTAGGACTCCATGTTTCTTCTCTACCCAAACCTTCTTCTCTTAAGTATCAGCTTTTCTTTTCCCTTTATCCTTTGAAGAGTCCTTCTTAGGCATCATAGGTGTTTTGAGTTTAATATTTTCACCCCAAGCGTTCCTTAATAGGAATCACCTTGTCACCTAGACGATTCTTCACATCAGTTTTACTCTGATTTCTCTTCATGTCCTTTGAAGGTTGCTTGAGAAGCCACCTCTTTACATCATTAGGCAAGGAAGGAGAAACCTTTTGGGTAATCACTTTCCATAAAGGTCTAGCGCTCCAATATGCATCAAATTTCTCTACTTCTTGTGACAGGGAATTCATAGGGACGACGAAGATCCCCAGAAGGAATTGTTTGAAGTAGGTTGTACTGTCTTTTTACCCTATAGGGATAATAAAAAGTCATCTTGGTTAAGCTTGGAAGACGACAGAAAGGTTGCTTGTTGACACCAACTATCTTCTCTATTTTCCACCAAAGGATGACCCACTTGATAGCAAAGTTGCAAGAGGCAAAGAATTTATTCCATTCATGGCACCCCATCTTAGAGAAGCGTTTCTTTCGCCTCACAAATCAATTTGGAGTATATTTTTCAACATTGTCAGGAGGACTAATTAATTCTAGTCTCTCCATTAGCCATATCTGCAAAACATTCAATGCAAATAAATTAATATTACTATACAAAAATATGTTTTTGATTTCTGTAATTAAAAATATTATTTTTTCTACTTGTAATAATATTGGAGAGCCCCGAAAAGGTGCTTTTGGATTTCTCTTCAATTCATCAAGACTAAGCATAGTCTCTCCAACAATTTATGGCATTGGATTTCTCCCAGATTCGATTTGCTCCAAAACAGTCAATATAATTGCTTGACCCTCATTAGTTTTACCACTAGTGAGAAGATATTGGTTAAGCATGCAAAAGAGAAAATCCCTTCTTCTATAGACATGAAAAGATTCAGAATGAGGTCTATCAAAGTAATGGCGTGCAAATTCTTTCAAATTAACTACAGTACCATCTACAATATTTGTTAGATCTTTGTCTCTTAAATTAAAGAAGCGCTCAAAATCTTTATAATAATATTCATTTATTCTAGGGATTACTGCAAGATCTAATGATGGGAAGCCTAAGATAGCACCGAATTCTTCCGGTAAAGGGCTAATTTCATCACACCCTAGTCTAAAACAATAAGTATCTGTGTCCCAATATTCTAAGGCGGTATGAATAAAGTCTATATCAAGATCTACCCCCTTAACACCATAGATACCTCCCATATGGAAAAAGTCAAGTTCTTTTCTCTCTTTAGCAGTTAAAGACCGACACCATTCACGAATGAAGTTGGTAAATCGTATGAAGGTTTTGCAAGCGTTGACTTTCTGTTGACTTTCTCTCTAGGCAATTTTCATGGCAATTTGAGCTTGCTAGGTCGGGATCTTCATCTAGCTTCTTCATCATCATGCCTCGCAAGAAGAAATCTTCAACCCCACTCCCGCAAAACACTACTCATGCTCCTTTTGATAAGGTATTAGACAATCTGAGAAAATCTGGGTTTTCTTCCTCTGAACCGATTGCTGAAGAAGATGAACTGGTCACTCCCCCACCACATCTGGTGCATCCATCTGGTGGTACGGTATCCAGGGGTGATCTGAGGACACTAGAAAAATCAATTAGGGGTTCGATTGCTCAATCTCAAGCTCAATCCAATGGAACATTAACTAGGGTTTCTGCGGTTACTATCCATTAATTTCTGGGCAAAATCAGAGTTCAATGGTGCCTATTGTTGATAATCCAGAAGCTTCTAAGGCTACTAATGCTTCGAGTCAAGTTCCTGAAGTTCCTGCTAATGAGTGGAAGAATCTATTCAAAGGAAAGCTGAATGCAAAAGGGGCTGCCCTGTCTTTCATTGCTCCTGAAGTGAGAGATGGGAAAGTTGTTGCTAAGCTTAGCTCTGCTGATATCCTTGAAGGTAATAAAAAATGGGGTAATGCTATTATTTTCTATGTTGTTGGTTATTCTCCAACTATTTCTGCTGTTCATAAATATATTGCTGATAAGTGGAGTAATCCAGCTAAACCAGACATATTTTGGCATGATGAGGGTTATTTTATAATCAATCTGAAATATAATGAAGATAATAATGCTATTTTATGCTCTGGACCTCATATGTTCTTTGGTAAACCTGCAATTGTTAAGGCATGGTCTGATAAATTTGACTTTCATGCTGAAATTCTTAGAACCATTCCTTTATGGGTTAAACTGCCAAATTTACCATTGAATTGCTGGGGAGCTGATACATTGAGTAGGATTGGTAGCCTGCTTGGGGTTCCAGTTTGTGCTGATGAGTGTACATCAAGACAACTTAGAGTTTCCTTTGCTAGGCTCTGATTGAGATTGATGTCACTAAACCTTTGCCTACATCTGTATGGGTTGAAAGCCCTGCTACTGAGATGATTGAGATTAAGGTTCAATATGAGTGGATTCCACCTTTTTGTAAGAAATGTGATAAGGTTGGGCATGATTGCTCCAAGCCTCAGGTCATTAAAAAGAAACAAAAAGAAGAGCTAAAAACCACTCAGACTCAGGTCAAAAGAGTCTGGGTCCCTAAGAAGTCTGTCCAGGTGCCTGCTGATGCTGTAAAATCTTCTGACCCTGTGAAAGAGATCACTCCACCTCATCAGGTTCAAAATCTTAATGAGTGGCACGCAAGTTCCTGGCAAGAAATCAAAGAAAAAGGCAAATAGGCAGATCAATTTTCATGTTTCTAGCTCTAATACATATCAGCCTTTGTCTCTAGATTCTGATGGTGTTGAAATTGTGGATGAAACTAATGAACCTAATGGGGGTGATGGGAATCCCCCTCTGGGGTCATGATAGTTCTCTCATGGAATATTAGGGGTCTTAATGACCCTGGGAAAGTGGCTGTTGTTAAAAAGCTACTTTCTGAGCAAAAGTGTGATGTGTTGTGTCTTATTGAAACTAAGGTGAAACAGAAGAATTTTGTCAAGATTCAAAGGAAATTTGGGTGTGCTTGGTCTTCGTTTGCCAATTATGCTAACTCTCCAAAAGGTAGACTTTGGATAGGTTGGAAAGCTGATCTTCTCAATCTAACTATTTTGTCTTCTCAAGAACAGTTAGTTCATTGTTTGCTCACTACAAGGGATCTGCAAACTCAAATTTTCATCACTTTTGTGTATGGTTTACACACTGTTCAGGATAGATTATCTTTGTGGACTGGCCTTAGGCAGTTAACTGGTATATCTGGAGCTTGGTTGTGTGCTGGTGATTTTAATTCTATTTTATCATGTCATGATAGAATCAATGGGGCTATGGTTACTGATCATGAAACTAGAGACTTCCAGAATCTTGTTGATGATTTGGTGTTGGCTGAAATTAAGAGTAAGGGTTCTTTCTTCTCTTGGTGTAACAAGGCTCATAATGGTCCTAGGACTTATTCTAGGATTGATAGAGGTTTTGTAAACCAGGACTGGTGTAATACCCCGTATTTTTATGTATTTTTATAAAATATTTAAGTATTAATAAAATGTATTGTCAAGGGCTCAAGTATTTTAATTAAAGTATTTTAAATATAAAGTTTTATAAAAGTAAAATATGTTTTGGGCCAAACGTTTATTAATTATTGGGCAATGTAAATTATTCCTACATACTCTTATTGGAATAACCCATTCCAAAACCCATAACTTAAGCCCTACCCCATAACTCAGCCCACATTTTTATAAGCCCAAATTTAACCCTACACTCTCTACTCTATAAATACCCCATGAATCCCCAAAAATTTTCCACACAAAAAAGGTTAGTCTTATTTTCTCTCTCCTTTGTTTATTAATTTGTGTAATTATAATTATCGATTTATGGGTTTTAATTTTATTGTTTGAAATTAATTTAATTAGTATCAAATTGTATTTTGATGATTAAACTTTATAATTTTCAGATTTTGTAAATTTTATAACCTAGGGTTTTTAATTATTGAAAATCATGATTTTAGGGTTTTAATGAATAATTGATTTAGGGCTTTTATAGTAATGATGTTTTGAAATTTTGGTGATTATAACTACTTATTAGTTTAACTTAATTCCAGATTATTTTGAACACGTAAATTCATATTTTAATTATTAGATTTTCGTTCGTTAATATTAATCCCGTTTTAATCCCGAACAGGTTCTAAACTCCTCCTATTTCGATAAAAAAAAAAGTAGTGTTTTTCGAGTGAAAACAACGTTTTAAGAAAGACTCACTACCTTTGGTAGTGAGCACTACCCTCTTGTGGCCAAATTCAGCCTCTAAATACGATTTTCGAGCAGTTTTTGATTTTTAACGAAGTTTTTTTTTTATGCTTTAAATTTTAGGATTTTTTTTACTTTTACCACCAAATAAATTTACGAAATTGTTTTTTACTACCAAAAATTTTAAAAGTTGTGTTTTACCACCAAAAAAATTTCTAAAAATTGTTTTTTACCACCTACCATCAAGAAAACCGTTAAATTTAACGGTTTTAAGAAAAACTCTTCGATTTTCGTGCGCAAAATATGTTGTTCATAGGTTTAGGGGGGTATGTTGGCCCTACGAGTTCAATTCGAAGTCGAAATTAACAAAAAATAATCGGAAATGCCTCGTTTTGCATGTTTCACGCAAACCGATGTATTTTTAAACGCACAAAAAGAAGCATTTTCGATCATTTTTTGTCGATTCCGACCTCAAATTGGATCGTAGGGCCAAAATGCCCCCAAGACCCTCAAATATGATGTGTTTGACACAAAAATCGAAGAATTTAAAATATTCCGTTAGGTTTTTTAAGGCAGGTGGTAAAAAACAATTTTTAATTTTTTTTTTGGTGGTAAAATAAAACTTTTAAAATTTTTGGTAGTAAAAAACAATTTCGCGATTTTTATTGGTGGTAAAAGTCAAAATATCCTAAAAGAATAAATTAGTCGAAAGTGCTATCTTGCTAAAATTCCATCATTCATTCTTTGGAGCTTCCTTATGCATTTTGTACAATTATCATTGCTTCAATTTCATACTCTACATAAGGATGATACATACAAGAAAAAAAATCAAACAAACCATGTATACTCACTCTCAAACTCGCTCGCGGTCGGTCAAATTCTACTTGGTTTCCAAATTAGGAAACCGGCACGTATAGTGCCCTAGGAGGTTATGGAACACACAAAAGTAGAAAAGTTAGTAAATGTATGTAAAAAGTAGTATGAAATCACAAAAAAAAAGAAAGAAGGTATTACCTTTGGCTTTGAGTAGCTATCTTGAGGAATTAGTCAAGGTAGTGTTAAAATGATCTATTTAATTTTTAGGCCAAGTCCTTCTACAATTTTTTTTATATTTTTTTTTACTGAAAATAAAAATTTTGATTACCTTTTTTTTTTTTATCTAATTATAGTGCTGAAATAATTTAGACTTCTTTAATGAGTTTTTTTTTTTTTAGCTCTTTTCTTTGATATCTCTTTTCTTTCGTGAAGAGTGGGGTGGTATATATATGGGAGCAAATGGGAGCTAAAATACAAAGAATATAATGTTATACAAAATAAATACGTACGAATACAAGAGTTAGGTAGAAATTGTAACCAAAATTTGTCTTAATGAGGTAGAGGACAAATAGAATAGCCTACTACTTTATGTAAAACTTAAGTACTATTGACTGAACAAAAGACAATATTATTAATGACTAAAAATAATCAAAAGTACTAAAATAATTTTAATACAATTGTTAATTAGTCCTACCTTCCTTCGAAGAGCGTATTTACTCTTTGTATTTCAAACTTACCATAGCTAAACAAAACTATTACAAAACCCACTTATCAGAAAATAACAAGGAGAAAAATGTTTTTTTCCATTAATTGTGGATGGTCATATCACCTTAGCATTTGGGAAGAAACACAGCTCAGTGATACAACGTATTGTCATATCACAATATTTTCTGATCTTCGTTGCTAAATTACAACCATGGCTTACCATTTTCTTTTTCTGTAGGGATTTGACATATCAAATGAGTGGTAATAGCAGAGGTATCTTTGCTTAGAGCCACCCTTTCACTTTCAAATGTTGTCTTCATTGCAATAACCCGAAAGAAAAATAACATGCATACTTACACTTGTTATTTCTGAGTGTATGAAACAGAGAAAAGAAGTGAGTCATGAAATTATATCTATAATGGTGTTTTGGTGAGGAAGGAGGAAGATGAAAAATGGAATAGTAGTACGTTATTCACAAAGCAAAATGGTGGATTTTAACAAGTTGAATTAAGGAAGTTAAACAAAGACAAAAAAAAAACAAAAAAAAAAATGCAAGTTGGGGGGAAGTGGCCGTGACTTTGCCTTGATATTAACTTAGTATGCATGCATTGGAATTGTTTTTTATGCATGCATGAATGCATGATTTGCATGTTTCTCCATTTATCAACACTACAAGAAATAGGTCATTTTGCGACGGAAACCTTGCAACGGACTACAATTCCGTCGCAAAAAGGGTTAATTTGCGAGGGAATAAATTCCGTCGCAACTTTGCGACGGAAACAAACTTTTGCGACGGAATTTCCGTCGCAAAGTTTGCGACGGAATTTATTCCCTCGCAAAAGTTTGTTTGCGACGGAAATAATCGTCGCAAAACAATATTAAAAAAAAAATAAAAAAAAAACATTTTGCGACGGATTCTGCGACGGAAATTCCGTCGCAAAAAGTTTTTAAATTTTTTTAAAAAAAACTGAAGTTTCGCTGAAGGAGAGAGAAAAAGAAAACGAAGAACAGAAAGAGGAAAGCGTAGAGAGAGATAGAGGAAAGCGTAGAGAGAGAAAGAAAATCCGGCCACTTCACCGCCGCTGTCGCCACCGGAACGACCGGAATCCGGCCACTCACACCTACTAACGCCCACCCCTTCCGTTCACTCCCACTCACGCGCACTCACGCCCACCCACGCCACCCCCTCCGTTCAAGCCCACTCACGCCCCTCCGTTCGCCGGCGGTGTGCAGCCACCACACCACCCTCCTTCCGGCAGCCGGATTTCCGCCACAACACCCTCAAATCCCGGTGAGTATTCCACTATCCCCCTTTGTTTTTGTTTTCAATTTAATTTTAATGTAAACCCTAACTTTTTCTAATTATGTTTTTTAATTTAATTTGTAACTAAATTTTATTATTTAATTACTTGTGTTTAGTGTAGTGTAGTTTAATTTATATTGCAATGTTAGAATTAGTTTAATTTTTAAGATATATTGCAATGTTAGAATTAGTTTAATGTATGTTAGTTTAGTTTAAAATACATGTTAGATTAGTTTATAATGTATGTTATTTTAGTTTAAAATATATGTTAGTTAGTTTATAATGTATGTTAGTTTAGTTTAAAATATATGTTAGATTAGTTTAAAATATATGTTAGATTAGTTTAAAATATATGTTAATTTAAAAATACATGTTAGTGTATGTATGTTTATTTGAATGTGGGTAATTGTGTGTTAATTATATGTGTTTCATCACTAGGCATACATTCACTAGTGAGATAAGATGTCCAAGGATGGGTTAGGTTGGAGTGATAAGGACCCCTGGATATATGTCATCTAAAACCTCATGTAGGTAATAACTAGTTTTCGCCCATTTTCAAGCCACTTGTTTCCTATATTGCCACTTATGAACTATTTCAAGCCTCGAACTCAAGTAACTATGTTAGGTAGGTGTATTATGGTCAAAAATAAGCTCATTTGATAACAAATGTGAGAAATAGGCAAGTTAGAACCAAAAACGCCCCATTTTCGCCCATTTTTTCTAGTTTTAGGACCTAGTGAACCTATATTGCCACTTATAAACAATTTCAAGCCTCAAACTCAAGTAACTATGTTAGTTAGGTGTATTAAGGTCACAAAAATAGGTTCATTAGATAACAAATGTGAGAAATAGGCAAGTTAGAACCAAAAACGCCCCATTTTCACCCAATTTTCCTAGTTTTAGGACCTAGTGAACCTATATTGCCACTTATGAACTATTTCAAGCCTCGAACTCAAGTAACTATGTTATTTAGGTGTATTATGGTCAAAAATAAGCTCATTTGATAACAAATGTGAGAAATAGGCAAGTTAGAACCAAAAACGCCCCATTTTCGCCCATTTTTTCTAGTTTTAGGACCTAGTGAACCTATATTGCCACTTATAAACAATTTCAAGCCTCAAACTCAAGTAACTATGTTAGTTAGGTGTATTAAGGTCAAAAATAGGTTCATTAGATAACAAATGTGAGAAATAGACAAGTTAGAACCAAAAACGCCCCATTTTCACCCAATTTTCCTAGTTTTAGGACCTAGTGAACCTATATTGCCACTTATGAACTATATCAAGCCTCAAACTATTGGTTCTCATTCTTTATTTTTATTTCTGCATTGTATATCCTTTGTTTGTTACAGGAGGCGTACCAACACAGACAGGAGGAATCAAGAACCCAGGGTTCCCAACTGTCTGAAAATGAAATTTTCTTTGAGGCGGCTGGTGGTCGTAATAAGAAGGGTCGTGTTAGAGGTCTTGGTGTTGGTGCTGACTTGTACTACGGCACATCTAGGGGACGAGGATCGGGTTCTTCCAGCCAATACGTACCGTCGGTCATAACTCAAATGCAGGAAAACTTCCACAAGGAGTTGAATGAGAGGGTGGAAGCAATTGAGAGCCAGATCGATAGCCGTGTGGCGGAACAGCTCGATGCTCGAGTGGAGGCTCGAGTGGCAGAACGGATGGCTGAAATCGAGAGGAAGAACAAGGAGTTCTTAGAGGAGTTAGCCAGTAGATTTACAGGATTGACCACTCCTTTCACTTGTTCTACGATTCAGCCTCAGATTCGAGACCCCAGGAACGACCCGGGTGGTGGTGGTGGTGGTGGTGCAGGCCAAGGACAGCCAGCTTGTGTTTAGTTAGGTGTCATTTTTCGATTTTTGTATATGGATGACATTGTAGTTTAAAAAATTATATCATGTACCGTACTTGGTAGTTACGGCTACGTGTTGTATATATTTGAATTATGTTAGGGCGTGGACTTTTTGACTGAAATTATTTTAAATGCACGTATTTTATTAAACAAGATTGCATGAATACAGGTTCCAGGAAAACAAAACAAAATACAAAAAAATTAAACAGGATTGCAGGAATACAGGTTCCAGGAAAAAAAAACAAAATACAAAAAAAAAAAAAATTAAAATTACAATAACTTTGCGACGGAATTTCCGTCGCAAAATGGAGTATTTTGCGACGGATTATTTTCCGTCGCACACATGCGACGGAAAATAATCCGTCGCAAAAAACTTGATTTTGCGACGGAATTACATTCCGTCGCAAAATTTGTGACGGACTATTCCGTCGCAAAAGAATCCATTTTGCGACGGAAATACATTCCGTCGCAAAATTTGTGACGGAATATTCCGTCGCAAAATGACTCCTCTTGCTACGGAATTTTCGTCGCAAATGTTGTTTTCAGCTACAACTACCTTTCCGTCGCAAAATCCGTCGCAATTCGTTTTGCGACGGATATTCCGTCACAAAAGGACTGTTTGCTACGAAAGTTCGAGCGACGCCATGCCTGTGACGGAAATCCGTCGCAAAGTCACTTTGCGACGGAATTTTGCCAGTTTGCGACGAATTATTTCCGTCGCAAAACGGCCCTTTTCTTGTAGTGCAAAATATGCTACATTGTCTTTTGTGATTTGTATCTCCGTTTTTCTTTTTCTTTTTTTTTTTTTAAAAAAAAAAGATGATTGAAAATATTAGAATAATAATAGTAACAATAGGATACATAAAATCAGTAGTACTAAACTTTTATCCGGGGTTAGAAAGTGATACTATAGAAACGGTCACGGTTTTAAAATTGTACAGATTAAAGGGTCAATATTTGATATCTCGACCCGGATATGTCAAACGGAATAATTGTTACATATGTCAGTGGTAACACATTATTTTTATTTTATGTTATTTTTAAAAGATACACTTACTACTATTATTAGACTAAACAATTACACAATTAGGATATGATAAAAATACAGATAAGATTTATCCCCTATAAAAGGGAGATTTCCCTTATCCGAAATCATCCTTTACTCCAAAAAACACACCCCTTGCCTTTTCCTCTTCGGTTTCCATGGCTCCCGGCAACCAAAACCGTCAAGCTCCATCTCCGTTCGACGAGCATTTTCGAGTGCTAATTTATATCTAGCTTTGATTATGGCGTTAGTGGTACTACTAATGGCGTTAATGATTTTCATAATCATGAATAAATGACGACTTGAAGTTTCCGGCACGGAGTGTACAAGGTTCGAGTTGTGCTACAAATTAACCTCGTGTTTTGTTCGTAAACTAGGTGTACAAATTGTAAGGGTTTTGTATACTCCAAAATTATAAATAAACAATACTTGAATTTGTCTCTTATGTCCAATTTATTGCCATTGTTGTTTAGTAGAATTAAAGCTGTTATTATAATCATGAAATCATGCAAAATTTATTAGTTAATTGAAAGTAACAAAGAAAAGTATGGAAAATAGGGGATCAAAATTTGGTGTCTACAATACGATAAAAAAGAATCAGAGTTCGAAGAGGAATAAAACACGTCGCTGTCGCCACAACACCCCCTTTCGCTAGGCGACAGCCTGACGTTCGGCGCCGCAAGAGATTTTTCCACACGTTTTCTATTTTTCGATAAAATTAAATAGTAAAAGCCCGTACGAGGGGTAAAATCGTAATTTCATTTAAAACACTTCTTTTATTTCAAATAAAACTCATAAAAACTTAATTATCAATCCTATTCACATTAGGATTCAAAAGAACCTTCTAGAAGATTCTAGAATACTATAATCAATCATAATTGCATTAGGAATGATAATTCATAATAGGCCATCCTCTAGATCATTGGGCTGCATATAAAAATCAAACCGGGCACAGTTTAGTAATTTGGCCATAACTTCCTCATTATTCATCGGAATTGGGCTTATAATATATTGTTGGAAAGCTATTCTCGAGCCAATCCAACTACACTATTATTGGACCCTTGTTATGGACCAAACTAAAATGGATTGGCTATTTTCATAAAATAGAGTAAGTTTTCGAAAACATAAAGAGAGATTTTAATAAAAACTAACCGCAACACTAGACTTTCCATACTTTCACGTCGTTCGATTATGATTCGACGCGAAAGGTATTCATCACTAGGCTTGGTTTTGGGAAGACACAAATGGGTGTCTACAGAAGCCCCCAGTTTGACTGAGTTTGGAGAAACGCAAGTTTCGAAAGCAAAAGTCAAAGTATCAATAGGGACGGAGAATAATTCAGAACGTTCTGCGATCCCAAATCATTCTTGTAACGCCGATACCTGCAAACTAGCGTTAGTTAAAACAGATAAGATAGTTAAGAAACGCCTATCTTGCACCGTCGAGCACACGTCTCTATAGGTAATCGATTATTGCATTGTTGTTGTGACAACCTTCCACAAGCTAGGGAACGCTATCTTGCTGCTTTAACGATTTTCCTCAAGCTAGGGGATACCGCCCGAAGACCGCTACGCTTGTAACCGCCTCCATTTTTCGCTGTGATAGTCTTCTGCAAGCTAGAGAATCCTATTGAAGACTACTTCGCTTGAAACGATCTTCTACCACCTTGTGACCATTTTCCGTAAGCTAGGGAACATGATCGAAGATAACTTCTCTTGAAATCACCTCCAGTCATTAGTGACAACCCTCCGCAAGCTAGGGAATGCTGCCGAAGATACCTTCGCTTGAAGTCATCCTTATCTGTTGCAATAATATTCCGAAGTCGACCAACGCTTGTCGATCTTTTAAAAGTTCGCTTGAATTTTTGCTTTTGCTATGCCAGTGCGTCGACGCTTTTGTTCCTTTTGAACCAGTATGTCGATGCTTCTGTTGTTTATGAACCATTATGTCGGTGCCTTTGCAATGAGCCAATGTTTAGGCGCTTTAAACTAAGTGAGACTGTAGGGAATAGTTTCAAGCGTTAACCCCTTAGCTTGAACCCCACTGTGATCATACACTAAAGTACGGTGGCGTCCAAAAGGGAAGAAGATAGAGAAAAAGAGTCGCCAACAAGTTTTAGGAACTTGTAAACCGTTCATAGGGTGAAGGTTACACCCCTTAACGATCCAAGAGATCGTCAACTCCATAAGGTCTAGAACCAAATAAGGGTTCAGGGATGAAGGTACAAATCCAACCTAAAAGAGATTGAACCTGCCCTAATAATAGGCCTCTACTTTATTGTGATCGTATTCATGTGCGCTTTATGACTAACATGCAATCAATAGGATTAACCCTAAACCTGTTTATCTATGTTGGTTGAATATTAATGCACAAATAAATCTATTATTGGCGATCACTTGAATTTATAATCATATTAACCCTAAACAAGATTATTAAATATCTTATTAAGCGTGATTACAAGTACCAAATTCCCTTTAAACATGCATAAAAGGTGTGATCAAGCAATAAAAATAAATAATCAAGCAACATAATAATAATCATAACAATAATTATAATTATAATAATAATAATATTCATAATCATCATAAATTATAATCATTATAATCATAATCATGTTCATGTTAATATTAAAGCATAATAATAGCAAGATCCTAGGCATGATACTAACAAGATTAATAACAAACCCTAGCATGTCACTAAGCAATAAAATCAAAGCTTTAACCCTAACATGACACTAACAATCATAGATATTAGGAAGAACATAGGAAGCATCGTAACAATCATATTTAATATTAAAATTACCCTAGACATGATACTAGGAATATCATAATAACAATATAAACATGATTTCTACATCATAACATCAATAAAAATCATTAAAGTACTTACTTTGATGCCTCGTAACTCTTTCTAATAACAAAATACACACGTTAGTAACTTCAAGGAAAATAATAATCAAGCAATCAAATTAAATAATTGAAAGAGAGATTTGGGACCAAACCCTCAGAAATTAAACCTTTCACGTCTAGGGCGAAGGCAACTTCGAATATGGCTAGGTGTTTCTAGATCTTGTGAATGCGGAATTTTGTATGAAAAAGCTAGTTTAGAAAAGAAAGAGAAAGAGATGAATGAAGGATTAAGGAAATCTTGATGAGAATTAGCGAATGATTAAAGAGAATGAGAGAGAATTGAAAACTGGTTGTAGGTGAATATTGATGAAGACTGGTTGTTGATGAATGAAAACGGAGTTTTTAATACGTTATTTATAGAGAAAATCAGCCAAAAAGATAAAATTAACAAAACAGAGCATTGGCGCAACTGAAACAGAGCTGGCGCCAGCACCAGCTGATTGGCGCCAGGCGCCAGGCCTAGCTCCAGGTGCCAATGCCTGGTGTTAGGCGCTAGTCCTGTTTTTAACGCGTTTTCGAAAATCAGATAAGTTTTGCCGTACAGGAGGATAAAATCGTATAATTTCCTCAAAAATGCTCTTTGATTTTATATAAAACTCTGAAAAGTCAACAAAAGTCTATTTATCAATGCTAATTGAATTAGGAATGAAAAGAACCTTCTAGAAGAATCTATAAGACTAAAACCATTCCTAATTGCATTAGGAATGAGAAATCATATTAGGCCCTCCTCTAGATCAGGCGTAGGGATCTAGGTTTAGGGTTTTAGAGCTGCGCCGTCAGGTGGCGTGCACAACTCTCTGAGTCGCGCTGGGTGCCACGCGCATCTCAATGAGTCGCGCCAGGCGCGCGCAACTGATTGAGTTGCACTAGTTTGCGGTTTGCCTTTTACGAAAGCGCGTTATTAAAACTTCCATAACTTTTGATTGCAGAGTTGCATTAAGGAGTTTGAGATATCATGGAAATCTCTGAATGTCTACTTTCCAATGCCATTAGAATTAGGTTAAAATATGTTATGGATCAAAAGTTATGGCCGTTGGAGTGCAAGGGTGTCGGTTTTAAGGCCCGGTTTAGTGTTTTGATCATAACTTCTTCGTTTTGGCTCGGAATTGGGTTTATAATATACCGTTGGAAAGCTCTTTGAAAGAGATATCCATCTGTATAGGACTTTCACGGGATTTTGATGGTTAGTTTATCTTTTTGGCTCGGTTTTCAACAATGTAGGTTCCATTGGATCCAATCATTGCATTTGACGCATTTGGGTCTGTTATTAATCAAGTTTAAACATGTATGAACATGTTTTAGGCCTAATTAGTAATCGGACAAGGCTCTAAGATAACTTGGTCTCAAATATGGGTTTTAAATTACTTCATAATGCTTTTCGTAGTCCATAAACATTTCAATTTTGATCTAACATGAAGAACGGATTTTTGAAACATCATTGCACATCCTTTCAGGACAAGAGGCCAAAAGTAGGTGTCTACAGTTAGCCCTCACTTTGATCGAGTCTAGAATAGATGATGATCGAAGTAGTCAATGAAATAAATCCAAGACTCATTCCGCAAAGTTCTCAAAGAATAGAGAATCTTTCAGAAATGTTAAGGATATGGAAACAGTCCTTGGTTCGCTAAGTGTTCAAAACAAGTGGCTATTAAGGCTAGGAAATTAACGCGCTAAAGAATCTAGATTGATCCTTTGCAATTGTAGAACGCTTTTACAAGTAAAGGTGTTCTGGGTGATGTCAAGTCATGAGAAGAGATCGGTTTAAAAAAAGAATAAAAGGGGATGATTTCCTCTCAATCGTGTCATCATTGGTATAAAGTCCCTTGATATGTCATTGAAACTTTAGCCTGACTTTAACAAAGTAAAAAGATGAAAAAGGTGTTTTCGGTATTCGAGCCGAAATGGTCCGGTATTTGAGCCGGATGTCTACAAGATAAATACATGTCTCAAGACTGGAGGCATATATCCAAATCCAATGAGAGGGAAGAAAGTCAACAACTCTCTCAGCAGTTTAGTCCACAAGATGAGTACACGTGTCTCAGGAATAGGGGCACGTGACTACATAGGCGCGACATCATCTCGTCGCTTCTTTATACATGGGGTGGACGAACACCCTAACTGTCTAGTAAGCTAGTAAGCTCACTAACTACCGTATTTGCTTCTAATCAAGAAGTGTCTGTTCCTGATGGTTCGGCGCACCTGTTGACTCGTGTGCTAACGCCTAAAGTAATCCTCTAGCTTTTAGTTCCGAGAGGTAGATCTCGCAAAGCTTGGGCTGAAGTGAAATTTTACGCAACACCTACGCCGTACGATACGCCTTTTGCATTTTTACGCTGCAAGACAACGCCTTCCTTTTTGCTTTGGACGTGAAAAAAGAAGAAAAGCCAGACATTTATAACGTCAGTACAGTAAAATGACAAACCTGTCTATGGGTGCTTTTACGTAAAGCACCACCACGGAACGTCTTAAGACACTCTTACGAAAAACGTTCAAAAAGTATTCTTAGGGAAGGCACAAAGCACAGTGTGCATGCAAAATGATGCAAAAAACTATCAAAGAAGAAAAGAAACTACCGGATGCAAAGAAATTTTAAAAGATTTCGATAATTCGCTCGTTATTACGTCTAACAACGTACAAAACCGTTGAGAAAAAAAATTAAAACGGACCAAAATCTGAGTACTGGTCTAATTGACCAGTGTTCGCGCGCAACTCAGTAGGTCACGCTGGCCAAGCGCGCGCAAGAAACTGGATTGCGCTAGGATGCCACACGCAACTTAATGAGTTGCGCGCAACATTTGAATTAGTAAAAGATTTGGAGAAGCGCGATCTGCAGTTCACTTTCTTCTTCTCATCTTTCTCTAATCTTAACCTCTTTCCATTTTTGGTTGTCGTTTGAAGCTAAGGAAAGTAAATATTTCTCCTTTTATTCTACCAGACTTTGATCTTGGTCAATAAAATGGAGAAATCGAATGAAGAATCCTAACAAAAGTTGGGGTTTTTTATTTGATTTGTTGTCATGAATTTGTTTGTTCAATTTGTGACATGTTTAAGCAATATATTGCAAAAAATTTCATGTGAAGTGATAAAGTATTGATCCTGTATGAGCATGTCAAGCATATATGTGTTTTTTTTGTTCATTCTAATTTTGACTTTGTGCTTGATCTTTATTTCTCTCTTTTTTTTTCTCACGTAGACTATACTTGTTAATTTTATTGTAAATTGAAGTGTTTAGAACAAAAATTATGCATTCAAAATATAAATGAAATTTTGAACTTTTATAATAGCATGAATTTGTTCTTGCGACTCATATTTTTTTTCATGCGTAAGTTGCAAAATTGGCTTTATCAATGATAAAAATAACTGATTGTTATTATTATTCACTTATAAAACTGTGATTTCAAGATTTGTACAAAACTATTTAGTTTAGGAAATTCTTGAAGAGATCATCGAACTGGTGTAGCTTGGTTATATCTCGGGTTCTTAAGCCCTCACTTTACATTTTCGAATGTTGTAGCCCCTAGTGTTGAGTGACTTCGATGATTTGCTTGTTGTCAATAATTAGACCCTTTCAGTTGCTTAAAATGAGTCTATAAATCCCGTGTTTCGTCTTATTATGATAACAACTAGGATCTTGAAAACGATTAAACTAGTGTGTTTAAACCGTTTTTTGACCATTCATAGTTTTAACAAAGAAATTTGTTAAGTTTAGTAATACTGGTCATTCATTAGAACAAGTAAAGGGAAAAATGAAATGTTGTTCAAATTTTTCGTCTGTTCTTGCTACTTTTGAATTCTTTCTTTTGAGTTCAAATTTTGTCACTGTTTTGAAGCTCGAGAAAGTAGATGTAATCTTCCTTGCGAAATTCCAAGGTGTACAACAATGGAGAATAATTTAGAATGAAGACTCCTTAATTTCGAATTTAGGAGTCTTTTGTTTACATTCTAACTCATGAAATTGTTTGTCTTATGTTAATAATGTGTCTTGATACAATTTTCATGATGAATGATTGAGTACTAAAGTTTCGTATGAGCAAGTATCATGATTTTGTTGCTCTATACTAGTCATACTCTCTAATCTCTAGAGTAAATTGAAGTATTGAAACAACAATTATGCACTAAGATTAGTTCTTGAAGTTGAACTTGAAAATGGCTCGAATATGTAACTTGTTTCATGGCCAAGTTCAGTTGTAAACTTAGTTTTCAAAGGAACAAAATTATTGTGATGCATTTGAAAATTATAAGGCTCGAGATCTACAACTATTTAGGCGATTCTCGAAAGTAGCTCGAATGACATGAATATCTCATTTTGTTTCTTTGTGGATATTGGAGCCCCCATGTGTCGGGTTATGCGCATTCTTGATATTTCTCAAGTCTTGGAGCCCCCAATTTGGGGTAGTTCTAATGACTTGCTATTGTTTAGGCCATTCATATAATCATGATATTGAGATGGACCTATGTATATGTCCTATTTTTGTTTTGAGATATTTAGGACAATGACATGGCTTTCACATTTAGTTAAAGTCATGTTCAAGAAAGCAAGTTAGTTGTTTGCTTGTTTATAAACCAAAACAATTGTGTTTAAGGTTTAGTATATCATACCTAATGTCTAAATGTTTGTAAAGATCATTGTGGTGATTTTATTCTCACATTTGATTTAGAACATCAAATATTTTCTTTGTTCTTATCAATCATTGATTTTAGTTTTACAGGTGGTTTGTTTACTATCCCTTAGCCAATATTTGCAGGAGAACTAAGCGAGAACAAGTTCGAGTCAAGAAGAAGTCGAATCTTAATTCATTCCTTTTGGAAATATTTAAGTATATACATGTATCATCCAAACGGTTATTGAGAATCTGAAAATTTATTTATTTGAAAAAACAAAAATTCAGAAAGGAAATTTTGAATACTATTTTTATTAGAAACATGTTGTTTCGAACTAGAATTCAAAATTTGGAAAGGGATCCGATAATTATATTATTTTCAAAACCGGACCCAAAATGGAAAGAAAAGTCTAGCTCGAAATTGAGTGTGACTTTTTTTATCCAAGATTGATGAAGATAAGTTGTAATTTGCAACTCATTTCAACAAAGATATGAAAATGTGAGCAAACTTTCATATTTCTGATTTTGTTTATGTTTTTTTGCTTGTCAACATTGTCATATTTTTCTAATTAAATGTGAAGTTCTTTCAATTAAATAAGCACCGTAGTTTGAAAATGAATGTTTATCAAACCTAGGTTTGGTGAAGTGTTAGAATAATTTATAAAATCATTCGAATCACTTTCTAAAATGGTCTCATTTTAAAATGAAATTTAAGGTGAGACCTATATTTATAATTTGAAGCCCCCAAGCATAGACTTTAGGTGGCTTTTGGAATTCATGTATACATATGCTAGGGGATGTTTCTCATGTTTACTTAAGGCCCCAAGATTTGTATTTTCGATTTGCGGAATATTGCATATGTTTATTATAAATTGTTTGATCAAGTAACATAATTAATTATCTTGGTCAAATAATAGGAAGTGATATTCTTCCCTTTGTCATTTAAAGTTATTAAGATGGTTTGTAATAAACTTTTCATGACATTGATTTTGCAGCATAAATAGCGTGTTCAAATCTGTAATTTGAGAGAAGTGGGGGATGTCCTGGCTTTTTTAAGCCCCTAATTTGAGGCAAAGAGCGAAATTATACTATTTTTGAGTATTTTAGTTGCCAAATGGGAGGGATCATCCCGACTTACCCCCTAAAAAAGAAATGAACAAAAAAGATGGATTTGTATAAAAAGGAAAGGGAATCCAACTTTCCCATAGAAGAACAAAGAAAGAAAATTAGACATTTTTTCAAAAAGCAAGGATTATTGACTTAATATTTGAATCATCGTGATGACTTGGCAGTGACGTATACGTGTGATAGCGATAATGATCATTTTTTTCATGTAGCGATCATGTTCAATCAATATTCCTCGCTTAGAGAAGATGGAGATATCCCACGTAGGCGGACATTTTAGTTGCTCATGACAAGTGAAAAGACCAATTCTCAAGAGTTGTAAAAGGCATCTAAAGTTGGCGTCGAGGCTGTCGATAAATCAAATCAATTTATTGTATTAACTCTTTTTCTTTCTAGGCAATGTATATAGAACTTGAATTACCTTGGTAATAGATAGCCCTATTATTAAAAGAAATTAAGATGATTGTGTTTTTTTAAAAGTGATAATCATCTCATTTTTCTTTGGCAAAAGATATGGAAAACATCGAATTTAGTTTGATTCGATTGCTTTACTAACATGATGTAATCAAGCCAATGACTATCAAATCATCTAAATCATTTGATTTTTTTTATATGATCTTGAAATCATAACTCAACACTTTATGCATTTTATATATGGGCATGACTACTCAATAGTAGGTCCATATGTGCAAAGGCCTAAGATTGGCCATATTTTCATGGAATGATGATTTTGGTATATGGTTATGGTCTACCTCAAGGAGGGCCTTTCCAAGGTTGCTAGGCTTGGGGTTATGAACAATGTACATACTTAAGTATACTCCCAAAATCCCTTACTTTTGGTGCTTCCAAATTTAAACCTTTCTGCTTTGTGTGGCAACTTCCTACATTAGGTGCCTTTTCCTTGTCATCTCTTTTTATTATTATTATTATTATTTTTTTTTATTTTGACAAGTTTTGTTTTGGGTTTGGAACAATTTTTTTGATCTTTTCTTTTGGGTTTAGACTAACTTTGTGTCCCCCTCTTATGCTTTGTTCCTCCAATTTCCTATTTGTATCTTTGCACTATTCCCATCCCAGGGTATGGAATAATGTAGGTTGAATAACTAAGGCTCAATTGACGAGGCTCAAAAGGGCTGCCAAAAAGATGGATTTTCTCTAAGGTTAAGAACATGAGATTATATTTATGGAGTTTTAAGTTGCCTCCTGTATTGGTGAAATCATCATATCCTTTCTTTATGGGCCTAAGATGGGCCTCTTTTCATTCAATACATCTTATAAGCTAAAGCTCATCAAGATTCTTAAAGTGTTGAGTATGTATGCCTTTTGATATTGCCTGTTTGTATGTATACGTTTTATTTAATTCAAGTTAATAACAATAAAGAGATTTAAAAGAGAATAAGATAGACGTACTTGAAAATATAATTTTTTATTCATTAATTAATGAGAGTACAAAATAATTAGATTCGACAACATGAATATCTTAGTCTATCATAAAAATAAAAATAAAATAAAAACAAAGGAAAGAAACAAAACAAGACCTAGGGTGCTGTATCTTGAATTGTTGACAACTAGCTTCTTGAGATTGCGTCTTCGAGCTTTGTCTGTTTCCGACGTAGGTAAAATCCTCTCTAAAAATCAAGTCCATCTATATGATTCATGGTTTCATTTATCAAGTCCCTTTCAATTAATATTCCCACAGCATAGACTTTTTGAAATGTGTCTAAACCAAGGTATTGTAAATGGCACTTGTATGGTGGAGACATATTGTCTATGAACTTTTTGATAAGTTCATGATCCGACAGTCTTTGTGGAATAAGAGCAACCTTTGATCGCCACTGTAGGCGTCGTTCGATGTGCGCCTACGTTAAGGCATGTTGTGAATATGCTTGGCACTCTTAGGAAGTGGGAATTGACGTATACGATTAGGGACAAGGAAAGTAGAGAGCCGCCAACTAGTTTTTAAGGAACTTGTAAACCGTTCACGGATCATAAAAGGCAACCACGATAAAGGGACAACGATAGGCAACAACGATTAACCCGTCAAAGTTACACCCCATTCATAATCCATGAGATTACTAACTCCATATGGTTCGGAACCACGAAAGGAGGATCGGGGATTATGGTACGAAGTGAGTCATGGAGTCACATTCGCCCGTATTGGCCTCTACTCGATTCTTATAGTGAAAAGTGATTCCTGCAATCTCAAAGGCATACAAACAAAGATTCAATTTGCTCCAAACTATTATTAGGCTAAATTGGTTGAATATTAATGCACCATATAATTCTAAAATATTTGTGATCACTTGAATTAAACAACAAGATTAAAAAGGAACCTAAACCGGTTGTCCATATTACCTTATTAGGCGTGACAATTACATATTCCCTTTAAACATGCAATATGGTGAACAATAAAAAATAAAATAAACATTAATATTGGAAGCAATTTAACAATAATAGCGTTAGTCAAATAAAATATAAAATAACCTAATCATGATACTAGCAATAAGAATAAAAATAAGAGTAATCAAGTGATTAATTACTCACTTTCCGCGCTTCCTTGAATTGCTATATCATGAATAAACTGTTAGTAACTTCAATAAAAATATAAATCAAATGGAAATAATTAAAAAAGATAAAAATTAGAGTTGATTTGGTTCAAACCCTCAATAAATTATACCTTTCACGCCTTGGTTTAAGTATAGAACTTTGGGTATTGTATGAACTCCTTGGAGTGCTTAAAGGAAGGAATAGTGAAAGAATGGGGAGGCTAGTATTTAGGCTAAAGAGGGAGAAGAGAATTATTTTGTGATCAAGCTTGTTGATGATTGAAAAAGGGGAGATATGACCTCTATTTATAGAGAAAAAAGACGGGTCGAAAACAAGATAAGATCCGAATTAAATCGGAACAAAACTCGATAGACTGCAATTTTTGCGGTTTTTGTTTTTATCATATCTTTTGATCCAGAAATTGGAATAAGATGAATTAGATATCTTGGAAAGATATTGAAGTCTTATTTCTAACCCAATTAGAATCAGATTAAAATATTTTATAGAATAAAAGATGTGGCCAAAATAGTGAGACAATGTCAGTTTTGGATAGAGTTTGACATTTTATTCATATTTTTTCCGTTATAGCTCGGAATTGATATTATAATATATCATTGGAAAGATAATTTCAAGGGATATCCAACCATGTAAAATTTAGATAAAAAAATATGAGGCACGAAAATCTTATCTGTCTATCTTTCAACGTTTTTCAATTCGGATAGAAATAAGATTTTCAAAAAGAAAAGTTTTATTCAATTTTAAACTCTTTAATCTTATCTTTTCAAAAAGGATAATTAACATATTTTAGAAACTTATAGGAGATTTTAATTAATCCTAATTGATTTAGGAATGGGATTAAATAATTTGGACCCTCCACATGATCATTGGGTCGTAGGTAAGGTGGGCTTAGGTTCGGTTTGGGCTTAATTTAATATTTTGGCCATAACGTATTCGTTATAACTCGGATTTAGGCTTATAATATATCGTTGGAATGCTATTTTAAAGTCCCATCCAACTATTCAATCATTGAACCCAGATAATAGACCAAAATAAACTGAACTAAATGTTTTTATAAAAAGGACACGAAATGAATGATTTTAAAGGACACGAAATGAATTATTTTGGGCTTAATGGCACGAAAAGAGGAAAATAATTTATGGTTTGGGGAAATGGAATAGGAGTTGGGTTGGTTTTATGAAATGGAAATATGGATTTAAGCACTCCAAGATTAAATACTCAACCCGACCAATAATGGCGGTGAAAGGTTGTTCATCATCGGGTTTGGTTTTGGGGAGACATTTTTAGGTGTCTACAGAAGCCCCCACTTTGACTGAGTTTGTAGAAACGTTATTTTCGAAAATGATATTCAAAGTAGTCGATAGGGACGGAGAATGATTTAAGACGTTTTGCGATCCTAAATCACTCTATATACGCCGATACCTGCAGAAAAATGTTAGTTCTACAGATAAAAGGGTAAAGGGATAGAACGCTTATCTGACACCAGTGTATCGGTGGCAAATGAGTTTGGTAGTTTCCTATGCTTGAAGGATTCCACCGGATGACGTTTGTTAAAATGCTTTCCATGCCTGAGGAAAGCCGATTGACGAGTTTGGTAGCTTTCTATGCTTGAAGAAATCTACCGGATGATACTTTCCATGCTTGAGGAAAGTCGACATATGAATTTGGCGATTTTCTATGCTTGAAGGAATCCACCGGATAATACTTTCCATGCTTGAGGAAAATCAACAGATGATTTTGGAAGCTTTCTATGCTTGAAGAAATCCACCGGATAATACTTTCCATGCTTGTGGAAAGTCGACAAATGAGATTGCAAGTCTCTGTGTATCGAGAACCTTGCGTCGTGAAATGATGGTGGTTCGATTCTTCCCAAACGTGGGCTGTAGATAGTTCGCTTGTCCCCGAACGTGGGCTGTAGATGGTTCGCTTATCCCCGGACGTGGGTTGTAGTTGGTTCGTTTGTCCTTGAACGTGGGCTGTAAAAAGTTCGCTTGTCCCAGAACATGGGATGTAATTAGTTCGCTTGTCCCCGAACGTGGGCTGTAGATGGTTCGCTTGTCCCCGGACGTGGGCTGTAATTGAGACCTGCAAAATAAAATTTTTCAAGGGACTCTTATATACTATGATTGACTTGATCAACTGAATTGACCAAGCTTGACTTGACATGACATGACATGTGTATAACTTGTGATTGTGTGTGTCTTGAGTGAGTGTGTGCACTGACACAAGCAATTAAAAATGCAAAAGCAAAAAATTTCCGTCATTTTGGTCATGAGTGGAGGGTACCAACTTTCTCCCGAAAAAGAAAGACGTGAAAAATGAAGTTTTGTTTTCGAGTGGAGTCGCCAAATTGTAGGCGTCGCTCGAAGTGCGCCTACGTTAAAGCATGTGATGAATATTCTTGGCACTCATAGGAAGTGGGAATTGACATAATACGATTAGGGACAAGGAAAGTAGGGAGCCGCCAACAAGTTTTTAAGGAACTTGTAAACCGTTCACGGATCATAAAAGGCAACCAAAATAAAGGGACAATGATAGGCAACAACGATTGACCCGTGAAGGTTACACTTTAATTTTTTTTTTCTTTTCGTTTTTTTTCCATCCTTTTGAATCAATGTGGGAAATCTCAGATCATGCGGTCCATCACTCACTTAGCATTCATGTTTCTCAGGCACGGTACCAAGCACTCGATGAGAGACGCAATTTGAGACGTGTTCATATCAAAGACATTGGAACACTTGCCCTTAGACATTGTTTTATTGTTGCTTAGCTACTTTTTTTTTACTTGCTTTTTGAATGTTATTGTAGACACCCATTTGTGTCTCCCCAAAACCAAACCCAGTGATGAGTACCTTTCACATCGAATCATAATTGAATGAAGCGAAAGTGGGGAAAGTCTAGTGTTGCGGATAGTTTTAATTTCTTTTCTCTTCTCTTTGTTTTTGAAAACTCATTTTAAGAAAACAGCCAATCCAGTTTGGTTGGTCCATAATATGGGTCCAATAATAGTGTAGTTGGATGGGGCTTGCAAAGACATTTCCGACGATTTATTATAAGCCCAATTCTGATGAATATTGAGGAAATTATGACCAATTTACCAAACTGAGCCCGGTTTTAGCTTTATATACGGCCCAATGATCTAGGGGAGGGCCTAATATGATTTATCATTCCTAATGCAATTAGGAATGGTTTTAGTCTTCTAGATTCTTCTAGAAGGTTCTTTTCATTCCTAATTCAATTAGCATTGATAAATTGACTTTTTGTTGACTTTTCAGAGTTTTAATCAAAATCAAATAGCATTTGCTAATTGGCGCCTGGCGTTAGTGTTGGTGCCTGACGCCAATTAGCCAGGGCTTGCACCAATCTCGTTTTGCGTGCGCCAGGACTCTGTTTTGATATTTTATCTTTTTGGCTGATTTCTCTATAAATAACGTATTAAAAACTCCGTTTTCATTCACCAATTCTCACGAATTCTCACCTACAATCAGTTTTCATTCGCAATCATTAATTCTCTAATTCTCTCTTAATCATTCACCAACTCTCATCAAGATTTTCTTGATTATTCTCTCTCTCTCTCTCTCTTTCTAAACTAGCCTTTTCTCAAATACAAAATTCCGCATTCGCAAGACTTAGATACACCTAGCCATATTCGAAGTTGCCTTCGCCCTAGACGTGAAAGGTTTAATTTCTGAGGGTTTGGTCCCAAATCTCTATTTCAATTATTTAATTTAATTGTTTGTTTATTATTTTCCTTGAAGTTACTAACGTGTGTATTTTATTATTAAAAAGAGATACGAGGCATCAAAGTAAGTGTTTTAATGGTTTTAATTGATATTATGATGTAGACATCATGTTTATATTGTTATTATGATATTCCTAGTATCATGTCTAGGGTAATTTTAATATTAAATATGATTGTTATGATGCTTCCTATGTTCTTCCTAATATTTATGATTGTTAGTATCATGTTAGGGCTAATATTTATGATTGTAGACATCATGTTTATGATTGTTAGTATCATGCCTAGGATCTTGCTATTATTATTATGCTTTAATATTAACATGAACATGATAGTGATTATAATTGTTATAATTTATGATGATTATGAATATTATTATTGTTATTTTGATGATTATTTTATTTATGATTATTATTATAACATGATTATGATTGTTATTATGATGATAATTTATTATTATTGTGTTGCTTGATATTTATTGTTATTGCTTGATCACGCCTTTTATTGCATGTTTAAAGGGAATTGGTACTTGTAATCACGCTTAATAAGATAATTAATAATCTTATTTAGGGTTAATTTGATTATAATTTCAAGTGATCGCCAATAATAGTTTATTTGTGCATTAATATTTAACAAACATAGATAAACAGGTTTAGGGTTAATCTATTGATTGCATGTTAATAAGAAAGCGCACATGAATACGATCAGAATAAAGTAGAGGCCTATTATCAGGGCAGGTTCAATCCCTTTTAGGTTGGATTTGTACCTTCATCCCCGAACCCTTATTTGGTTCTAGACCTTATGGAGTTGACGATCTCTTGGATCGTTAAGGGGTGTAACCTTCACCATGTGAACGGTTTACAAGTTCCTAAAAAAACTTGTTGGCGACTCTTTTGCTCTATCTTCTTCCCTTTTGGACGCCACCGTACTTTAGTGTATGATCACAGTGGGGTTCAAGCTAGGGGTTAACGCTTGAAATTTATTCCCTACAGTTTTTGGCGACTCCACTGGGGAGGATTTCTATTTTAATTCCTGAATTTGTTTCGGCAATAATTTAGAATGAGTGGATGAGACTCGAAACGTTCTAAGTACTTCATGTGCGTAATTTTGATTAACATTATTGTCATATGCATAAAAAAATATCTCATTGGAAAGACCATCCGTAATGAGTTAAAAACATAGGATTTTACACGTAGGAAATTTGAGAAATATCTTTCACAACTAGGACCGAAATAACACCGCGCGAAACTGGAAAATTTTATCGAGCACGGAAAGCTGCTGAGGCATGTGGGAAGTAGCGTCAGGGGCCAGAGCTTGGCGCCAGCATTTTAGTCGTAGCGCCAGACACCAGTATTGGCGCCAGGCGCTACAGTTAAAAGCTGGCGCCAATTTCCCCTAATACCGAGCCAGAAATATGCGTTCTAATTTCGACCGGTTTTTCGTATTGTTTGCTCGATCCTACTTCCTGATTGAATTTTTTCTCACTTTTCTGAAACCCATATATGTTCTACATATGGACATAACCCTCTGGGAATTCATGCTCCATCTACCCGATTGAACGCTCCGTGCAACAAAGGGTACATCTGAGATGTTGAATTCACCAAACCATGGAAGCAAGTTTTTTCTAAAAACTCGCGGTGTCCCGTCCACTCGCGCCAACCCTTCAGGGTTAGGCTTCCGCGCGGTGCATCCGGACAATTAACCATGGACCCTCTATTGACTAAGCCATATCCCGAACTTTAGAGAACTAGAGTCATGGTTAGGTTGCAAACGCATTGCATCATATTGTGCCTACTTGACTAATTGTGCATTATTTGTTGTGCATATATATTCTATGTTTCTCTTAACCGTTTGTTGACTTGTGTTGAGACTAAATAAATTAATGACTTCAAGAACTTTGCCTAATTAATTAATTAATTAATTAGAGTCAATAAAGTCTAATATTTTAATCAGAATTGACCTAGTACGACTTTAGGCATACCCCAATTGACTAATAACACCGAAAACAGTCCCAAATCGAAGCTCCGACATTGGCGCCAAGGTCTGAGCTGTAGCGCCACACTATGGAGTGTAGCGCCTGACGACAGCTCTGTCGTCTGGCGCCAAGCTCCATGGTGCGACGCCAGTCTTGTCGTCTGGCCGACAGTTCGGATTATTGGTCGAGTCATCACCTAGAGTCTAATTAATCAATTTTCTAACTAATTCGGTTAAGTTTTGCTGTCAATAGTACTTATTTGAGTCGATGATCGAGTTTAGGCACTAAGTCACATGGTCTTACACAAAGTTCAAGCATGTCACTTACACTCAACGCACACACCAATACACATACTTTGACCATGTTTAAGAGAGTCTTGTGTGCGCGTTTTTTCTGTCATTTTTTTTAAGGGGGTAAGTAGGATATTAATCCTCCAATAAAAAAAAAAAAAACTATACTTAGTTCCCTAAAAATATGTACATTATTTTTGCCAAAAATATGCACCCTTTTTTACTTTATTTTTTCCTCCTTAAAATAAACTGTAAAGTCAAGCTGATTCGAGTCAAGTAATCAAAACGCAAAATGGTTTAATTTACAGTGCGTGGTCAAGAAAGGAAGGACGGTTAATCAAAGACAACCTCTTCGTACAAGTCCAACTTCTCGACAAACCCATAGCTCGTAAGAGGAAAGCTAAGACTATAATGGCAACACAAGAAAAAGTCAATGATCTTAGGAACCAACTGGTTACCGTGACTGAGACACTGAAGCTTCTCGCACTCAAGATCGATGATCCCGTGAAGCAACAACAAATGGACCTCATGCAAGAGAGCCTAAGCAAGTTGTCTAGCGACTACAAATTTCAAGGGCTTACATCACAAGGGGTCTCGGTGGACAAAGATCTTCTTCCGCAGAAGTTCAATGCCAACGACATCCCAAAATTCAGAGCAACTGACAACACTTACTTTCATTTAAGAGCATTCGAAACAATAATGAGTATTAAGGGTATTGATAAGAAGGTTTTCCCTTCTCTGTTCTCACTATCTCTCGAGACCATTTGCCAACAATGGTTCTTTTCTCTCGAGAAAGAAAAGACCTCTACCTGGGAGTCCATAGCAAACGCTTTTGTTGATAGATACAAGTGCAACATTCAAGTCGAGACTGACCATATGTAACTTGAGATCCTCAAGCAGAAAGAGAATGAAGGTTTCACTTCTTTCTTTAACAAATGGAGGGAAACCTCGGCTAAAATGATCGAAGTGCCAAGTGAAAAAGAGTCTGTGAGGCTATTCATCAAAAATCTTCAAGAAAAATATTCCAAGCACCTCAAGTATCAAAATAATCTCCATACCTTCAAGGACGTTTATGACATTGGGATCAATATTGAAGACGACTTGGCTAAGTTAAAAGCAGCCAACAATAAATCCAACAGTGGCTGGAAAGGAAAGAAGAACGACAATCCTTCTTCTTCCAAAACTGCCCACTCAAACAACGTTAGCACTTTTAATTTAGGAGAAGTCCTTGCTATGAACAATCAAGGACAGTGGAAACCATTCAGGAGGAACTTCACTCCTATTGGCATGAGTTATGACACCGCATTTGATCGATTAAATGCAAAAGGTCTTATAACTCCTATTGGACCATTTGGGGACCCAGCAGTCGAGAAGAGGTCGGCTAATTGGAACCCCAATGCACACTGCAAGTATCACCAAGGTAGGGGCCATCTCACCGAAAACTGTTGGAAGCTTAAGGAAGCTATCCAAGACTTAATCGATAACAACAAGTTGTCGTTGCCCCCTGCCAGTAAGAAGCCAAGCATTGACAATGCACCTCTCGCTCATACCCTGGCTATCTCTGATGAGGAAAACGAGGTTGACCCCTCATCTCTCATTAGACCTGTCAAAGAAAGCTGTGCCATAGAAAAGGAAGAGGAAATCTTTTTCGATGTCAAGGATAACCTTCCAGAACCAGCAAGTAAGGAAGATATTCAATTTCTCACACTATCTATGATGGAGGTATCGCATCTACTACGTGAAGCTATCAAGGCTATAAAGGAACCTCAAAAGAAACATGACGAGGTTCCACTTCCGAAAGATAAACCTAAAAGAGAATTCACACCCATAGGAATGACCTATGATGCTACTTTTGATCATCTCTATGATCAAGGACTAATCAAACCTATTGGTCCAACAGAGGATCCAATATCAGAAAAGCGATCTCCAAGGTGGGATCCTAAATCCTACTGCAAGTACCATCGAGGAAACGGTCATACCACTGATGAATGCTACAAGTTTCAAAACCTCATTCAAGATCTTGTGGAAGCTAATAAAATCTCATTACCTCTAGCTAGCAAGGGAACGACTTATGAGGCAAAGTATTTTCCTTTACAATTCACTGAAAAACCCAAGAAGAGCAATAGAATCTACACTCCAATTGGGATCCCATATGCACAAATGTTCGAAATGCTCTCTGAGAGTGGCGAGGTCAAACCTCTCGAACCGAGACCATTCGAATCGTTGAAAAGAACGGATAGATATTACTGTCAGTATCATCAATCAGGGGGTCACACTATAGAAAAATGTTTCAAATTCAAGGATTTGGTTCAGAAAATGATTGATGAAAAGAAACTAGTCCAAGTTCAACAAGAAGAGGATGCAACAATTAATGGAGTTTGGGACAGTGATGAAGAAGATGTCTATCTAAAGGACATAGTAGGACCTACACCTTCTGTGTCATACACCACAGATGACATTCGGGCTGAAGAAGACTCATCGATAGACGTCCTCACAAGATCCGGGAGAATGCAACCTCCCATTTCAACACAACTTATGCCAACCACATAACAAGTTCCCATACCTATCATTGAAGACAACGATATTGTTAAGCAGTTTAAGAAGACAAAGGTTGAGATGAATGTATGGAAACTTCTGGCAACATCTCGAGAACACAGGTTGGTTGTAATGAATGCCTTGGACAAAATAGGGATAGATTCTGACACTACTCTTGAGGGATTAGCCAACTTCCTCACAAGTGATCTTCCTAGTCCGATTAATTTGATCACTTTTTCTGACAAAGATTTACCCCCAGAAGGTGACAAACATTACAAGGCATTAAACCTCACAGTAGTTTGCAAGAGGATGAATGTTCCCATGACTCTTGTAGACAATGGATCGGCCATCAACGTCTGTCCACTTAGAATTGCGAGGATGCTCGGCATAAGGGACGAAGATTTAACTCCGTCTACACAAGGAATAAGGGCCTATGACAACACTCGTTGTCAAGCTCTTAGCAAGATTACCCTAAATGTAACGGCAGGAGCAATAGAACATGCTACTACTTTTCAAGTAGTAGACATTAAAGCTTCGTTCAACTTGTTGTTGGGACGCCCTTGGCTTCATGATCTAAAGGTCGTCCCTTCATCTCTCCACCAACAAGTAAAATCTATAGTTGGAGGAATTCCAATCACCATCGATGCTTCGCCTATGAGGATCACATCTATAGAGAATCCAATTATTAATGTGGAGCACGATGAGGACGATGAAGATTTATGGGGCTTTAACTAAGAAGTCTCCTTAATCCAGGAGGATGAAAGGACCCCTCTTTGCCATGACCCCCATTCCAACATGATTGTCAATGCCATGCTGAAGAAACAAGGACACTTTCCTGGGATGACCCTACGAAAGAAGAAAGGAATGACAAAACCGCTGGAGTCACCTGGCCTCCCTAAGTTAGACACTTTCGGACTTGGTTTTGAACCGACTCGGAAAGATCTCAAGCGAGCCCAGGAAAAGTCAAAAGCACGTAGGGACGCTCGCATTCAAAAGAAAGCAATCCCAATGGATCAGTACCCTCTTATGCTTAATGGTCAATTTATAAAAGAAGGAGAGGACTATCCATGCCATGAATTTCCCGAGCCATTTGTTGTAAACGGCACAAGACAACCGGGATTTGAGATTTTCTTGGATTGCTACTTCACTGATGAAATCCCAACTCCTGTCTACAAGGAGAAAGCACCCTCATGCTTTGACTTTAAAGTCATGGGATTAATGTTTGGGCGAGAAAAGAATGAGCCAACTTATAAAGAGGATAAATCCTCGCTTATTCAAACAGTCCTACAAAGTGAAAGCTTCGATCCCTCGAAGTTAATCACTCTGGCTGAAGGATCCCTACAAGGGTGGCGCAAGACTATCAAGGTGACTACTCCAAGAGGAAGGAAGATATCCATCACGACAGGGCAAGGACCGATGTTTGAAGAGTCGTCTGAGTCAGAGTCTGAGTCGGAGTCTCTCCCCCTAGAGTCTTCTAAGTCTTTAGTAGTAACACCTCCCCCTCCTATTTATTCTCCTAGGATAGTTAGTGATCCAGTCCGTGAGGACATATCACTCTTTGATGTAATGATCTCATAGTATAATAATATTTCTCATTCTCCTTACTTCTCGTGTTCTTCTCTAACCCAAGATGACGAGCATTGCTTAACTAACAATGAAAAAGACAAAGAAATTATTAAAGCAATGGAAACACTCGAAAAGAAAACACCGGTAATTGAAGAAACTGAAACAATTGATATCTCAAATGATTCAACTCATAAAAGAGAAGTTAAAATCGGATTAACATTGAATAAACAAGAAAGAATCGATTTAATTAACTAAAAGAATTTATCGATGTATTTGCTTGGTCATATGAAGATATGCCAGGCATTAATAGAGAAATAGCTCAACACACTATACTACTAATTCCAGGAATGAAACCTGTAAAACAAAAGTTACGTCGAATGAAACCTGACGTAGCTCTTAAGATAAAATAAGAAGTTCAAAAACAAATAACTGCAGGTTTCATCAAGGTATCCAAATACCCCGAATGGGTCGCCAACGTCGTCCCAGTTCCGAAGAAAGACGGAAGGGTAAGAATGTGTGTCGACTATCGAGATCTAAATAAGGCAAGTCCAAAGGACGACTTCCCTTTGCCACACATCGATATTCTTGTAGATAACACGGCAAATCACACGCTCCTCTCGTTCATGGATGGATACGCAGGTTACAACCAGATTCTCATGGCAGAAGAAGACATGGAGAAAACAACTTTTATAACACCATGGGGCACTTACTGCTACACGGTAATGCCATTCGGGTTGAAAAACGCGGGTGCTACTTACCAACGTGCAACAACTGCCTTACTCCATGACATGATGCATAAAGAAGTAGAAGTATATGTCGACGACATGATTGTAAAATCAAAAGACCGTCCAGGCCATCAAGTAGCCTTAAGGAAATTTTTCGAAAGGCTAAGAAAAATCTAATATGAGGTTGAATCCATCTAAGTGTGCTTTCGGAGTCGCCTCAGGCAAACTCTTGGGTTACGTCATAAGCTCTAGAGGAATAGAGGTAGACCCAACCAAGATCAAAGCAATCATGTCAATGCCACCGCCCAAGACTGAAAAACAGATTCGAGGATTTATTGGCCGGTTGCAATACATAAGTAGGTTCATATAAAAACTGACGACAATATGTGAACCAATCTTCAAGAAGCTCAAGAAGAATGTACCAGTAATATGGGATGACGAGTGTCAAAAAGCCTTTGAAAAGATCAAAGCCTATCTTGCAAATCCTCCCTTATTAGCACCAGCACTCCCCGGAATACCTCTTAGGTTATATTTGACGGTTACCAAAGAGACAATGGGAGCTATGCTAGCACAAGAAGTAGAAGGCAAAGAGAATGCAATCTACTACCTGTAGACACCCATTTGTGTCTCCCCAAAAACCAAACCCGGTGATGAGTACCTTTCACGTCGAATCATAATCGAATGAAGCGAAAGTGTGGAAAGTCTAGTGTTGCGGAAAGTTTTATTTTCTTTTCTCTTCTCTCTGTTTTTGAAAACTTATTTTTAAGAAAACAGTCAATCCAGTTTGGTTGGTCCATGATATAGGTTCAATAATAGTATAGTTGGATGGGGCTTGCAAAGACCTTTCCAACGATATATTATAAGCCCAATTCCGATGAATATTGAGGAAGTTATGGCCAATTTACTAAACTGGGCCCGGTTTGAGCTTTATATACGGCCCAATGATCTAGGGGAGGGCCTAATATGATTTATCTTTCCTAATGTAATTAGGAATGGTTTTGGTCTTCTAGAATCTTCTAGAAGGTTCTTTTCATTCCTAATTCAATTAGCATTGATAAATTGACTTTTGTTGACTTTTCAGAGTTTTAATCAAAATCAAATAGCATTTTCGAGGAAATTATATGATTTTATCCTCCAGTACGGCAAACTTATCTGATTTTCGAAAACGCGTTAAATTTAAGCTTGGCGTCTGACCCCAGGCCTTGGCGCCTGGAACCAGGCCTGGCGCTAGTGTTGGTGCCTGGCGCCAGCTAGCCAGGGTTGGCGCCAGCTCTGTTTTTTATGCGTCAGACTCTGTTTTGTTTAATTTATCTTTTGGCTGATTTTCTCTATAAATATCGTATTAAAAACTCCGTTTTCAATCATCTACATACACTTACAATCAGTTTTCATTCGCAATCATTAATTCTCTAATTCTCTCTTAATCATTCACCAATTCTCATGATCTACAATCAGTTTTAATTAGCATTCATTCATCGTTCTTCTCTAAACTTTGTTTTCATATACAAAATTCCGCATTCACAAGATCTAGAAATACCTAGCCATATTCGAAGTTGCCTTCGCCCTAGACGTGAAAGGTTTAATTTCTGAGGGTTTGGTCCCAAATCTCTCTTTCAATTATTTAATTTAATTGTTTGATTATTATTTTCCTTGAAGTTACTAACGTGTGTATTTTGTTATTAGAAAGAGGTACGAAGCATCAAAGTAAGTGCTTTAATGGTTTTTAATTGATATTATGATGTAGAAATCATGTTTATATTGTTATTATGATATTCCTAGTATCATGTCTAGGGTAATTCAAATATTAAATATGATTGTTACGATGCTTCTTACGTTCTTCCTAATGTTTATTCATGTTAGTATCATGTTAGGGCTAAAGATTTGATTTTTATTGCTTAGTGACATGCTAGGGTTTGTTACTAATCTTGTTGGTATCATGCCTAGGATCTTGCTATTATTATTATGCTTTAATATTAACATGAACATGATTATGATTATAATTGTTATAATTTATGATGATTATGAATATTATTATTATTATTATTTTGATGATGATTATTTTATTTATGATTATTATTGTTTTGATTATGACTATAATTTTATAATGATGATTATTATTAATGTTATGATTATTATTATGATTATTATAATTATTATTCATGATATTGTTTATTATTTATTATGTTGCTTGATATTATATTTATTGCTTGATCACGCCTTTTTATGCATGTTTAAAGGGAATTTGTACTTGCAATCACGCTTAATAAGATATTTAATAATCATGTTTAGGGTTAATTGTGATTATAATTAAAGTGATCGCCAATAATAGATTTATTTGTGCATTAATACTCAACCAACATAGATAAACAGGTTTAGGGTTAAATTTATTGATTGTATGTTAATTGAAAAGCGCACATGAATACGATCAGAATAAAGTAGAGGCCTATTATTAGGGCAGGTTCAATCTCTTTTAGGTTGGATTTGTACCTTCATCCCCGAACCCTTATTTGGTTCTAGACCTTATGGAGTTGACGATCTCTTGGATCGTTAAGGGGTGTAACCTTCACCTCGTGAACGGTTTACAAGTTCCTAAAAAACTTGTTGGCGACTCTTTTGCTCTATCTTCTTCCCTTTTTGGACGCCACCGTACTTTAGTGTATGATCACAGTGGGGTTCAAGCTAGTGGGATTTAAAAGCTTGAAATTATTTGAAGCTAGTGGGGTTCAAGCTAGTGGGAAATTTGAGAAATATCTTTCACAACTAGGACTGAAATAACACCGCGCGAAACTGGAAAATTTTATCGAGCACAGAAAGCTGCTGAGGCATGTGGGAAGTAGCGTCAGGGGCTAGAGCTTGGTGCCATTGTTTTAGTTGTAGCGCCAGACGCCAGTATTGGCGCCAGGCGCTACAGTTAAAATCTGGCGCCAGTCTCTGATTGCTGGCGCCAATTTCCCCCAATACCTAGCCAGAAATATGCGTTCTAATTTCGACCGGTTTTTCGTATTGTTTGCTCGATCCTACTTCCTGATTGAATTTTTTCTCACTTTTCTGAAACTCATATGTGTTCTACATATGGACATAACCCTCTGGGAATTCATGCTCCATCTACCCGTTTGAAGCTCCGTGCAACAAAGGGTACATCCGAGATGTTGAATTCACCAAACCATGGAAGCGAGTTTTTTCTAAAGCTCGCGGTGTCCCATCCACTCGCGCCAACCCTTCACGGTTAGGCTTCCGCGCGGTGCATCCGGACAATTAACCATGGACCCTCTATTGACTAAACCATATCCCAAACTTTAGAGAACTAGAGCCATGGTTAGGTTGCAAACTCATTGCATCATATAGTGCCTACTTGACTAAGTGTGCATTATTTGTTGTGCATATATATTCTATGATTTTCTTAACCGTTTGTTGACTTGTGTTGAGACTAAAAAAATTAATGACTTAATGAACTTTGCCTATTTAATTTAATAATTAATTAATTTGAGTCATTCAAAAAAATTAATGACTTTAGGCATACCCCGATTGACTAATAACACCGAAAACAGTCCCAGACCGAAGCTCCAATATTGGCGCCAAGGGCTGAGCTGTAGTGCCACATCATGGAGTGTAGCGCTTGACGACAGCTATGTTGTCTGGCGCCAAGCTTCACAGTGCGACGCCAGTCCTGTCGCTTGGCCGACAGTTCGGATTATTGGTCGAGTCATCACTTAGAGTCTAATTAACCAGTTTGCTATTTAATTCGGTTAATTTTCGCTGTCAATAACACCTTGTCGAGTCATTAATCGAGTCTTAGTCACATAGTCTAGCCACATGGTCATGACACGAGTCTCAATATGTCACCTACACTCACTAGTCTTAGCACACACTTTGAGTATATGTCACCTTGACCATGTCTTAGGTTCATGCATGAGTCGGTCTTTCCGTCATTTGAGATTGGGGTACATTCTACTCCTAATTCTTCATATCCCTCCATCTAAATCTTCTTCACATTCTATTCCAATCTTTCTTCACTTCCTCCATCCATTGCATGTTGAATAAAGTTTGAGTCAAATAATTAACAATAAGTATCCCCAAATTCCTTTTCCACAGTACTTGGTCAAGGAGAGAAGGGCGATTAATCAAGGACGACCTCTTTATTCAAGTCTCACTTTTTGATAAACCGATTCGTCAAAAGAGGAAGGCTAAGAAGATAATGGCAACTCAAGAAGAAGTCAATGATCTTAAGAACCAACTGGCTACCGTGACTGAGACACTGAAGCTTCTCGCACTCAAGATCGATGACCCCGTGAAGCAACAACAGATAGACCTCATGCAAGAGAGCCTAAGCAAGTTGTCTAGCGATTACAAGTTTCAAGAGCTTACATCACAAGGGGTCTCGGTGGACAAAGATCTTCTTCCGTAGAAGTTCAATGCCCACGACATCCCAAAATTCAAGGCAACAGATAATCCTTACTTTCATCTAAGAGCTTTTGAAACCATAATGAGTATTAAGGGTATCGTTAAGAAGGTTTTTCCCTCTCTGTTCTCACTATCTCTTGAAACCGTTTGCCAACAATGGTTCTTCTCCCTTGACAAGGAGAAAACCTTTACCTGGGAATCGATAGTAAACGCTTTCATTGATAGGTACAAGTGCAATATTCAAGTTGAAACCGATCATAGACAACTTGAGATGCTAAGACAAAAAGAGAATGAAGGCTTTACTTCTTTCTTTAATAAATGGAGGGAAACTTCCGCCAAGATGATTGAGGTCCCCACCGAAAAGGAGTCTGTGAGGATGTTTATCAAGAATCTCCAAGAAAAGTATTCAAAGCACTTGAAATATCAACACAATTTGAATACTTTCAAGGCCGTTTATGACATCGGAATTGAAATCGAAGATGACCTCGCAAAACAAAAAGCTACTAACAATAGTAACCACGGTGGCTGGAAAGGAAAGAAGAACGACAATCCTTCTTCTTCCGAAAACGCCCACTCTAGGAATAATGCTAGTACCTTTGACCATAGTGGTGTCTTAGCTATGGACAATCAAGGATCTAAAAAGAAACCCAGGTGAGAGTTCACACCCATTGGAATGACCTACGATGCTGCTTTCGATCGCCTTTATGTTCGAGGATTAATCAAACCTATTGGCCCTACCGAGGATCCAACACCAGAAAATCGATCCTCGAGATGGAATCCAAACTCCTATTGCAAGTACCATCGAGGAAACGGTCATACTACTGATGAATGCTACAGGTTTCAAAAACTCATTCAAGATCTCATAGAGGCAAATAAGATCCCATTGCCTCTAGCTAGCGAGAAGACTGGGTGATGATGAAGTGAATGACACAAAACAAGAGGCGAGCTTCAACGACAAGATTTCGTGACCTCTTTTTTCTATTTCTTTTTCATTTTTTCCTTTCCCCTATAAGTCTAGCATAGGCACCTTTTTATTCTCCTTAGATTTATTTTGTAGGATCATTATTTATTTTCCTTTAATAAAATGAGCAATTATTTCCTCATATGATCATTTCATTACATTGCATTAAAAAAAATAAAAATAAAATAAAAAAATCCATGTCGAATTAAACACAAGGTATACCAATGATTTAAGGCAACCCTTGTAGCCACGTCATATCTCCTTTCACCATTCAAAATATACAATCCTTTCTTCATAAACCACTTTGAGCCTCGTCTAACGATAGACCTTTCTTTCTTCAACCCATATCTACCTAACCTTGGGATGGGATGGTGTGTAACTTATGCAATTTCAAAAGCTTGAGTGATTTCAAAAGATCAAAATAAATAGCAGAAATAAGCAAAAGCAAAAAATAAATAAAAGTATATAAAAAGGGCAAGTGTTCCAATGTCTTTGATATGAAAATATCTTTGATATGAACACGTCTTAGATTGCGTCTCTTATCGAGTGCTCGGTACCGTGCCTGAGAAACATGACTGCCAAGTGAGTGATAGACCGCATGATCGGGATTGCCCACACTTATTAAAATAAAATAACTACTAAAGCAAAAAAAGAGCTAAAAAAGAGTAGAAACTCAAGCATAAAAAAATATAAAGATTCAAAAGTGAGGTTGCACACCTTGGGGGCTTATCTAGGGTCTTGAGCCTTTTATCCCCTTCTTCTTCAAACCTTTAGCCTAACCACGTTACAACCCTTAAAAAGACCTTTTTGAGGTATACACATACTTGTGCGAGGTTCGGCTAGAGCTACGTTTGGCCTGATTCCTAACGGATACGTAGGCAACCTCACATCGAGGTGCGGCCGTAATAAACATGCATTCATATTCACATTCACACACTTACACCATGATCAATCAAGGGATTTCCTATGCTCATCCCTATTCATATAGAGCTAGACTTGGGGGCTTGACACCTATATCATTAGCTTACCTAGCCTAAGAGTCACCATCATTTGACTCTTCTAAAAATAATATCTTTCCACACACTTAGCTCTTGCAGCCTAACTTTAGTGTCACTTTCACACACTGCACAGATACATGACCAAATATACTTCCCTTAGGAACCCTTTGTCATGAAATCTTAACACTACGCTGAAGCATGCCTTGTCACATCACTCATAATCATCATTGCATATCGAAGTATGAAGTGCTTAGCCTCCGTGCCTAAGTTACCCAAATACTTTCATCATTGAGTCAACCATTGAGATAGCCTAGGATGGATTAATCCTTGCACCTTGAGAGATAGTATCAAATGACATTTGACTAAGCTCATTCAACATGCATCTTCAATAACTTCGATTCCTTTTCGCGTCTTTTTTTTCAGGAGAAAGTCGGTACCCTCCACAAAAATGACGGAAATTTTTTGCTTTTTGCATTTTCGAGTCGCACGATCACATTACAATGCACACACGGGTCACGATTCACACGTGTCGTTTCACTTTGAGTCGAGTCAACCTCGAGTCAGTCGATCATAGCGAGTCAAGTTTATACCTTGAGTCGTGTCAAGTCAATGAGTCAAGCAACGCTAAACCTTAGATCAACCCTAAGATAATTAAAGAGATTGGCAAAGTTCTATAGTCTAAAATAAATACAGGTGCAGCAGAATAGGGAAGACCCTACTCCAATTCTTGGCTCTAGAGATATTTCAACAACGACAGAGCTCGAAGCCTCTCAGAAAGGTGATTTCGACCTCATACAGCAATTTCGGGTTCCTTGGTACGCCAGTTAGCCCCTATAAGCAATTTGACATGACTAAGTAGTCAGTTTGATTACAATCGCAATAAGTGATTGACTTGATGAAATATCGTCTCACTTAGCTTAAGCGCCTAAGTATTAGCTCATTACAAGCACCAAAGCATCGGTTCAAAAGCAAGCACTTAAACGACAATGTTTCCAAATATGGATTGTCGCGCATTCTGATTAAACGACAAAGTTTTCCAAAAATTGGATTGTCATCATCAACTGACAATATTTCCAAAAATGGATTGTCATGCATCTTCTTCAACGACAATTTTTTCCAAGATTGGATTGCCATCTTTGGCAAAGTTTCCAAGCGTGGATTGTCGTGCTCCTTCTTTATTGGCAAGTTTTTCCAAGTTTGGATTGTCATACATTCATAGATCGCTGGCAAGTTTTCCGAGATTGGATTGTCATACACCTAGTTCCCCATGGAAAAATTTCCCAAAGGATTGTTGTAGGTCTCTATTCATCATAAATTTCGGCAAAGTTCCAAGCGTGGATTGTCATTCATTTCAATAAGTGGCAAATTTTCCCGAAGTGGATTGTCGGTCAACTCTTTTTGCAAATGTTCCAAGACGCGGATTGTCAATTGTGGCAATAATTTCCTAAAAGGATTGTCGCATAGCGTTGGCAAATTTCCAAGGCGGATTGCTTTCAAGAGTTATATTCCAAGACATGGATTGTCGATCGTAGCAAAGTTCTAATGAAAGATTGTTACGAAGCATTGGCAACTTTTCCAAAAATTGGGTTTTGGCAAATTTTCCGAGATACGGATTGTCGCTTCATCGTAGCAACATTTCCAATGATGGATTGTTACGAAGCATTGACAACTTTCCCTAAATCGGATGGTCATACATCATACAAGAGTTTGTTAGCAACTATTCCCAAAGAAAAGAGGATTGTCATCACAGCAAAAGCACCGATATACTGGTTCACAAGCAGCAAAGCGCCGACGTACTAACGTAGCAGCATTAAGGATCAACAAGAAGTGATCTTTTCGAAGACTATCACAGCGGAAATTGGAGGCAGTTACAGGCGTAGCAGTCTTCAGGCGGTATTCTCTAGCTTGTAGAGGTCATCAAAACAATTGGTTACTTTTAGAGACGTGTGCTCGACGGTGCAAGATACGCGTTTCTTAACTCTTTTATCTGTTTAACTAACGCTAGTTTGCAGGTATCGGTGTTGCAAGAGTGATTTAGGATCGCAGAACGTTCTGAATCATTCTCCGTCCCTATCGATACTTTGACTTTTGTTTTCGAAACTTGCGTTTCTCCAAACTCAGTCAAAGTGGGGGCTTCTATAGACACCCATTTGTGTCTCCCCAAAAACCAAACCCGGTGATGAGTACCTTTCACGTCGAATCATAATCGAATGAAGCGAAAGTGTGGAAAGTCTAGTGTTGCGGAAAGTTTTATTTTCTTTTCTCTTCTCTCTGTTTTTGAAAACTTATTTTTAAGAAAACAGTCAATACAGTTTGGTTGGTCCATGATATAGGTTCAATAGTAGTATAGTTGGATGGGGCTTGCAAAGACCTTTCCAACGATATATTATAAGCCCAATTCCGATGAATATTGAGGAAGTTATGGCCAATTTACTAAACTGGGCCCGGTTTGAGCTTTATATACGGCCCAATGATCTAGGGGAGGGCCTAATATGATTTATCATTCCTAATGTAATTAGGAATGGTTTTGGTCTTCTAGAATCTTCTAGAAGGTTCTTTTCATTCCTAATTCAATTAGCATTGATAAATTGACTTTTGTTGACTTTTCAGAGTTTTAATCAAAATCAAATAGCATTTTTGAGGAAATTATATGATTTTATCCTCCAGTACGGCAAACTTATCTGATTTTCGAAAACGCGTTAAATTTAAGCTTGGCGTCTGACCCCAGGCCTTGGCGCCTGGAACCAGGCCTGGCGCTAGTGTTGGTGCCTGGCGCCAGCTAGCCAGGGTTGGCGCCAGCTCTGTTTTTTATGCGTCAGACTCTGTTTTGTTTAATTTATCTTTTGGCTGATTTTCTCTATAAATATCGTATTAAAAACTCCGTTTTCAATCATCTACATACACCTACAATCAGTTTTCATTCGCAATCATTAATTCTCTAATTCTCTCTTAATCATTCACCAATTCTCATGATCTACAATCAGTTTTAATTAGCATTCATTCATCGTTCTTCTCTAAACTTTGTTTTCATATACAAAATTCTGCATTCACAAGATCTAGAAACACCTAGCCATATTCGAAGTTGCCTTCGCCCTAGACGTGAAAGGTTTAATTTCTGAGGGTTTAGTCCCAAATCTCTCTTTCAATTATTTAATTTAATTGTTTGATTATTATTTTCCTTGAAGTTACTAACGTGTGTATTTTGTTATTAGAAAGAGGTACGAAGCATCAAAGTAAGTGCTTTAATGGTTTTTAATTGATATTATGATGTAGAAATCATGTTTATATTGTTATTATGATATTCCTAGTATCATGTCTAGGGTAATTCAAATATTAAATATGATTGTTACGATGCTTCTTACGTTCTTCCTAATGTTTATTCATGTTAGTATCATGTTAGGGCTAAAGATTTGATTTTTATTGCTTAGTGACATGCTAGGGTTTGTTATTAATCTTGTTAGTATCATGCCTAGGATCTTGCTATTATTATTATGCTTTAATATTAACATGAACATGATTATGATTATAATTGTTATAATTTATGATGATTATGAATATTATTATTATTGTTATTTTGATGATGATTATTTTATTTATGATTATTATTGTTTTGATTATGACTATAATTTTATAATGATGATTATTATTAATGTTATGATTATTATTATGATTATTATAATTATTATTCATGATATTGTTTATTATTTATTATGTTGCTTGATATTATATTTATTGCTTGATCACGCCTTTTTATGCATGTTTAAAGGGAATTTGTACTTGTAATCACGCTTAATAAGATATTTAATAATCTTGTTTAGGGTTAATTGTGATTATAATTCAAGTGATCGCCAATAATAGATTTATTTGTGCATTAATACTCAACCAACATAGATAAACAGGTTTAGGGTTAAATTTATTGATTGTATGTTAATTGAAAAGCGCACATGAATACGATCAGAATAAAGTAGAGGCCTATTATTAGGGCAGGTTCAATCCCCGAACCCTTATTTGGTTCTAGACCTTATGGAGTTGACGATCTCTTGGATCGTTAAGGGGTGTAACCTTCACCTCGTGAACGGTTTACAAGTTCCTAAAAAACTTGTTGGCGACTCTTTTGCTCTATCTTCTTCCCTTTTTGGACGCCACCGTACTTTAGTGTATGATCACAGTGGGGTTCAAGCTAGTGGGATTTAAAAGCTTGAAATTATTCCCTACACTACCTAAGCAAGAAGATGCTCGAATACGAAGCACGCTATACACCGCTCGAGAAGTTGTTCCTCGCCTTGGTGTGGGCCACAACCAAGTTAAGGCATTACATGCTAGTGCATACCATCTTCGAAGTCTCCCGATTAGATCCACTCAAGTATCTATTCGAGAAATCTACACCCAACGGACGCATATCAAGATGGATAGTCAATCTAGCCCAGTTTGATGTAAGGTTCATGCCACAAAAAGCTATCAAAGGATCCGTGGTGTCAGACTTTCTAGCAGATTTTCCAATAGAAGACTCGACGCCAATACAAGACAATGAATTTACAGATGAAGACTTAATGGTCACTGAAGATGATACTTGGACCTTATACTTCGACGGAGCCTCGAACCAAAAAGGATGTGGCGTTGGAGTACTACTAGTATCACCTAAAGAAGAGCATGTTCCAATCTCCATAAAGCTTGATTTCGACGTTACCAACAATGCTGCTGAATATGAAGCATGCGTGGTAGGCCTTAAAACAGCCTTGGCATTGGGAGTAAAAAAGTTAAGGATATTCGGAGACTCTTCTTTGATCATCAATCAGATATCTAAAAGGTGGAAAGTAAGGAGCGAAAGTCTAGCCCCTTACTAAACCTATTTGGAAACTCTTACCGATCAGTTAGACAAGGTAGAATACACATATCTACCTAGGGAAGAAAACCAATTTGCTGATGCCCTGGCAAGATTAGCCTCAATGGTTAGGATTCCCACGGAAATCGAGCAAATGCCTCTAACTATAGAAAAAAGGCACAAACCAGCATACGTCCAGGCTATAGAAGACGACGAAGTAGTCCAAGAAGAAGAAGAAGAAGAAGAAGAAGAACCGTGGGAATCCATAAAGATCAATGAGAAGAAGAAGAAGAAGAAGGATGCATAAAGATCAATGAGAATAGTCCACGAAGGAATCTGTGGAACACATATAAATGGCAAAATGTTAGTCCTGAAAATAATGTGAGAAGGGTATTATTGGACTACGATGAATAGGGATTGCCATCAATACGTAAAAAGATGCCCTAAGTGCCAAATTTATGCCAATTTACAAAATGTTCCTCCTAGTAGCAATCGATTACTTTACGAAGTGGGTCGAAGCGCAATCATACGCTAAACTCACTGCAAAACATGTAGCACTCTTTATCGAGAGAAATATTATTTGTCGATACGGAGTCCCACATGAAATGATAAGTGACAATGGAACTCACTTTCAAGCCGAATGTGAAGAATTGCTACAAAAATATGGCATTCAACATCATCATTCTTCCCCTTATAGACCTCAAGCAAATGGAGCAGTTGAGGCAGCTAATAAAAATATAAAGACTATCATCGAGAAAATGACGGAAAATTATAAAGATTGGTCTGACAAACTTCACTTCGCATTGTGGGGTTACCGCACGTCAATCCGTACATCAACAGGAAGTACGCCATTTTCCTTGGTATATGGAATGGATGCCGTACAACCTGTCGAACTAGAAATACCATCTCTACGCATTGCGTTAGAGAGTAAACTCGATGAAGTTGAATGGACTAGGGCAAGATATGAAGAATTAATTCTACTCGATGAGAAACGACTAGAAGCTCTACATCACACTCAGTGTTACCAGACTCGTATGGCTAGGCATTTTAATAAGAAGGTCAAGACAAGAAATATCAAAGTAGGAGACCTGGTGTTAAAAGCACTTAGGAAAAATGTTTTAGATCCAAGGGGTAAATTTAGACCTAATTGGTCTGGACCCTACATTGTCAAAACAATCCTGTCAGGAGGTGCAGCAAAACTAACTGATATGGATGGCAATGAATTCTCGAACATGACAAATCTTGACCAACTTAAGAAATACTACCCATAATTACTTGAGTAGGATACTCAAGAGAGCTACGTTCGGCCTGATTCCTTAAGAAAGGATACGTAGGCAACCCTTTACGGGTGCGGCCACCTTATTTTTCGACATCCCCGTGTCCCAAAATTAATTAAAAATTTAACAGAAGATCGGCGAAATATTGGCGTCGAAGAGTAGAACCTGGCGCCAGCAAACAACCATCAGCACCAGCCGATGGAATTGGCGCCAGACTGCACTGGCAGGGGCCAGTTGCAAATAAGCGGCGCCAATTTGAAAATAAATTCTGGGCAAATCTCGGTGTTTTTCGGAAAATTTTCGACTACCGTACTCGAAGAATTTCTGGAAAATTAATTTTTTCGGTTTTCATTGCTTTAATAAAATAAATTTAAAGTAAATAATTTAATTAAAAGCTGAAATTTCATTAATAAAATAAAATTACATTATCGGTGGAATTTAAATAAAGCTGAAATAAATTAACTTTAAATGAAAAATAAACTAATTCTAATAATTTGAAAGTTAAGCAATGCTTCTAATCTTTCTTTTCTTTTCTAGCCCTCTTCCAATTTTTGTCTGCTTCCTCCTCCTCATCCATAACTTTAGCTAGTAGGCATCCTTTAGAGGATCTACATTCAATCTTAGAATAGATAGTCTCCCCTTCAGCTAGTACTCCATGTTTCTTTTCCACCCAAGTCTTCTAATCTGTGGTGTCAGCTTTCCTTTTCCCTTTATCTTTGGTAACACCTTTCTTCCTAGGCATTGCAGGTGTTTTGAATTCAATTCTTGCACCTAGGCGTTCCTTGGCAGGAATCACCCTGTCACCTAGACGACTCTTCACATCAGTTTTACCCTGATCTTTCTTCGAATCCTTCGAAGGCTTCTTCAGCAACCACTTCTTCACGTCATTGGGCAAAGAAGGAGGAACCTTTTGGGTAACCACTTCCCATAAAGGTCTAGCACTCCAGTAAGCATCAAATCTGTCTACTTTTTTAGAAACAGGGTACTCATAGGGAGGACGAAGATCCCCGGAAGGAATATTCTGAAGCAAGCCGTATTGTCTTTTTACCCTGCAGGGGTAATAATAAGTCACACGAGACAAACTTGGAAGCCGGCAGAAAGGTTGCTTGTTGACACCAACCATCCTTTCTATTTTCCACCATGGGACGACCCACTTGATAACAAAATCACGAGATTCGAAGACCTTTCTCCACCCATGGCGCCCAATTTTAGGAAAACGTTTCTTCCTTCTCACGAAGCAATTGGGGGTATACCTCTCAATATCGTCCGGAGGGCTAATCAATTCTAGCCTTTCCATTAGCCACATCTGTAAAAAATTGCAATGCAAATAAATTATTATTACAATACAAAAATATATTTTTTGATTTCTGTAATTAAAAATATTATTTTTCTACCTGTAATAAAATTGGAGAGCCGCGACAAGGTGCTTTTGGGTCCCTTTTCAATTCATCAAGACCAATCATAGTCTCTCCAACTATCAATAGCATTGGATTCCTCCCTGATTCAATTTGTTCTAGTACGGTGGTTATAATTGATTGGCCTTCATTATTTTTACCACTACTAAGGAAAAATTGATTAAGCATGCAAAATAATAAAGCCCTTCTTCTATATATATGAAAAGATTCAGAAAGAGGTTTATCAAAATAATGGCGTGAAAATTCTTTTAAATTAACTATGTTGCCATCTACTATTTTCGATAAATCCCTTTCTTTTAAATTAAAGAAGCGCTCAAAATCCTTATAATAATACGCATCTACTCTAGGGATTACTATGAGGTCTATTGCAGGGAAGCCTAAAATAGCACCAAATTCTTCTGGCAAAGGGCTAATCTCATCATACCCTATTTTAAAGCAATGAGCATCAACATTCCAAAATTCTAGAGCGGTATTTATGAAATCTAAGTCAAGATCTACCCCTTTGATGCCATAAATTCCCCCCAAGTGAAACAAATCTAATTCTTTTCTTTCTCTAGCATTAAGAGATCGACACCATTCATGAGTATATTGGGTGAAAATTTTGGTGACTAAAGACATGGTATTATTTTTTCCAAGGCAAAGAATGATTTTACTTGCTGAAATTATGAGAAGAATCGGCTGGGCGGGGGGCTATTTATACACAAATTGCGAGAAGTTTTAATCAGAATGAAATACGGAATCAGCGTCAATTGGCGTCAAACTCCGTAATTGGCGCAAGCCGCCAGCGCTTGGCGCCACACGCTAAGTGTAGTGCCTGGCGCTACGCGCCATTGCGTGGTGCTAGCTGGCGCCAAGTTGCCACATCAGGCGCGCTTGCTTAAATTGCGTTTTTATCCTAAACTTGAGTCGGCTAATGACTTTACGGCTCCGTTTATCTTTTCTAAACATCTTTTTTTTTATTCTTTTTTTGGATTTTATTTAGAATAATTTCCAAGTTTTTATACACACAAGCTTTTATTTGATTTTTGCCTTTTTTTATTTTTCTTTTTTTGGGGAGAGAGTCGGATACCCTCCATCAATAATAAAAATGACGGAATTTTTGCACAAAATTGTTCGTCACACTTCTCTTGCACACACAAACATACACATAATAATAGCAAACAAAATAAACTCATAATAGCATAAATATACAAAATATGTCTAAAATATAGTGAGTCTAAGGCAAAGTTCTATAAAAAGTCAAAATAAAAAATCACAACTACGGCGTCCCATCATATGGTGACCCCCACTGGAGGCAACCATAGCCTCAGAAGTCTCGAACAGGGTAGCCAGTCCGCAAGACTCCCATAGGAGTCTCGTCTCCCGATCCTTGGCGATGTACATCTTGTACAAATCACCCAAACCATCACAGCCGGAACCGTGATAGCGCGTCCTCCCGACCGTGATGCCCCGTCTCACCCTCTCAGAAATGTGGTGGACGGGGGCGAAGAACAGGGTCCGCTCATCCCACTCGAGATCGACCAAGCGAAGTAGAAGGTGTGACGTCATCCTCTACGGGCTCATGCTCCCGTCGGGTGTTTCGGGACCGTGAACCCAAACCTCGCTGTATAGCTATACTACATTGTGCAAAATCATCATAAATTAAGGTTCTATAGTATCTAAGGTTCGCCTAGCCGCATGATACTATGTTCGCAAAAAAAACAGAGTACGTAGTACTAAAACAGAGCACAAATTCAAATTGAGCATAACGGCATTTTTCAAGCAATCACACAATTTCTTGCAACACTATAGTAATTATTGTGACAAATTGGACAAGAATTGCTAGCAAAAACATCAAGAACAAGTCACATTGTTCTTCACGACCTTAGGAGGTCCAACAATGGCAAATTGCTCATTTCTTCACCAAATTGAGTCAAACAAGTCTCAAATTACTCCCAAGGCAATATATAAACATAATCAAGCAATTTCATGGCATAAAGTTTGATAAACAAAGCAAATTGAGCATTTTTAATTTCGAATTTACATGAAATTCGTGAATAAACATGCCAAAAAATCATAAAAACTGATGTGAGTTTGAAGAAAACTTACATAGATCAGGAAAGTAGATGAAAAGAGCTTTGATTTGCAACGAATTTGAGTGAATTCGATTGAGAAACGAGCAAGAACCGAGCAATTGAAGTTTTGTGGTTTTTTCGAGCAGTTTCGCGACGAACAAGCAGCAAAATGAAGAAGAAAGGGGTATTTAAGGAAATCCCCGTGCTAGCGCCAAGCCCTAGGCATTGGCGTCAAATATTAGGCTTGGCGCCTGGCGCCAATCCCAGCGCCTAGCGCTAAGGCTAATTGTGTGGCGCTGACGGCTTTTCAGCGGCGCCAGAACGCCCAGCCACTTGGTGAGGTTGTTCTACCTTTCTGCAACATATTTTGGGTTCCCTGGTACGCTAGTTAGCCCCTCTAAGCAATTTGACATGATTTAGTAATCGGCTTGATTACGTAAAGTGATCGACCTGATGAAAGATCGTCTCACTTAGCTTAAAGCGCCTAAGCATTGGCTCATTAACAAAAAAGCACCGGCATATAGGTTCAAAAGCAAAAAAGGCACCGACATAATGTTCATTCGCAAAAAGCACCAATATACAGGTTCAAAGCAGCAGAAGCACCGACATACAGGCATAGCGGAAGCAAAGTTCAGGCGAACTTTTAAAGATCGACAGATGGAGGTCTTCGGTAATTTCCTTAGGAAAATTATCGGCTCAAATGAGGATGACTTCAAGCGAGGATATCTTCGACGGCATTCCCTAGCTTGCGGAGAGTTGTCTCAAACAACTGAAGGTAATTTCAGGCGAAGTTGTCTACGATCGTGTTCCCTTAGGCATGGAAGATGGTTATAATGCAGAAGGAGATTGTTTCGAGAGAAATAATCTTTGATAGTATTCCTTTGGACGTGGAATATTATCAATGCGGATGAGGATTGTTTCGAGAGAAATAATCTTCGATGATATTCCCTTGGACGTGGAATATTATCAATGCGGATGAGGATTGTTTCAAGAGAAATAATCTTCGATGATATTCCCTTGGACGTGGAATATTATCATAGCGGAGGAGGATCGTTTTAGGCGAAGCAATCTTCTAATTTGGAAGCAGTTACAGGCGTAGCGGTTTTCAAGCGGGATGGCATTCTCTAGCTTGCAGGAGGTCATCAAAACAGTAAGGTGGTAGCAAATCAGTTACTTTCAGAGACGTGTGCTCGACGGTGCAAGATACGCGTTTCTTAACTCTCTTATCTGTTTTAACTAATGCTAGTTTTGCAGGTATCGGCGTTACAAGAGTGGTTTAGGATCGCAGAACGTTCTGAATCATTCTCCGTCCCTATCGATACTTTGACTTTTGTTTTCGGAACTTGCGTTTCTCCAAACTCAGTCAAAGTGGGGGCTTCTGTAGACACCCATTTGTGTCTCCCCAAAACCAAACCCGGTGATGAGTACCTTTCACGTCGAATCATAATCGAATGAAGCGAAAGTGTGGAAAGTTTAGTGTTGCGGATAGTTTTAATTTCTTTTCTCTTCTCTCTGTTTTAGAAAACTTATTTTAAGAAAATAGCCAATCCAGTTTGGTTGGTCCATGATATGGGTCCAATAATAGTGTAGTTGGATAGGGCTTGACAAGACCTTTCCAACGATATATTATAAGCCCAATTCCGATGAATAAAGAGGAAGTTATGGCCAATTTACTATACTGGGCCCGGTTTGAGCCTTATATGCGGCCCAATGATCTAGAGGAGGGCCTAATATGATTTATCATTCCTAATGCAATTAGGAATGGTTTTAGTCTTCTAGATTCTTCTAGAAGGTTCTTTTTCATTCTTAATTCAATTAGCATTGATAAATTGACTTTTGTTGACTTTTCAGAGTTTTAATTAAAATCAAATAGCATTTTCGAGGAAATTATATGATTTTATCCTCCAGTACGGCAAACTTATCTGATTATCGAAAATGCGTTAAAAACAGGCTTAGCGCCTGACTCCAGGCATTGGCGCCTGGAACCAGGCCTGACGCTTGGAACCAGGCCTGGCGCCTGGCGCCAGTTAGCCAGGGTTTGCGCCAACTCTGTTTTTTGTGCGTCAGACTCTGTTTTGTTTATTTTATCTTTTTGGCTGATTTTCTCTATAAATAACGTATTAAAAACTCCGTTTTCATTCACCAATTCTCACGAATATTCTCCTACAATCAGTTTTGATTCATCATTAATTCTCTAATTCTCTTCTATAATCATCAATTCTTTCTTTCTCTCTCAAACTTGTTTTCACATACAAAATTCCGCATTCGCAAGATCTAGAAACACCTAGCCATATTTGAAGTTGCCTTCGCCCTAGACGTGACAAGTTTAAATCTGAGGGTTTGGTCCCAAATCTCTATTTCAATTATTTAATTTAATTGTTTTATTATTTTCCTTGAAGTTACTAACGCGTGTATTTTGTAATTAGAAAGAGGTACGAGGCATCAAAGTAAGTACTTTAATTGATTAATTGATATTATGATATAGAAATCATGTTTGTATTGTTATTATGATATTCCTAGTATCATATCTAGGGTAATTTTAATATTTAATATAATTCCTGCGATGCTTCCTATGTTCTTCCTAATATTTATGATTGTTAGTATCATGCTAGGGTTAAAGATTTGATTTTTAATGCTTAGTGACATGCTAGGGTTTGTTATTAATCTTGTTAGTATCATGCCTAGGATCTTGCTATTTTTATTATGCTTTAACATGATTTATGATTATTTTTATAATTGTTTTGATTATGATTATAATTTTATAATTATTATTATTATGATTAACATGATTATTTTTATGGTTAATATGATTGTTATTATGATGATTATTAAATTGTTATAATTTTATGATCATGATTATATTTATTACTTTGATTATTATGTTGCTTGATATATTTATTTTGTTATTGCTTGATCACGCCTTTTATGCATGTCTAAAGGGAATTTGTACATGTAATCACGCTTAATGAGATAATTAATAATCTTGTTAGGGTTAATGTGATTATAATTCAAGTGATCGCCAATAATAGTTTTATTTGTGCATTAAATTCAACCAACATAGATTAAACAGGTTTAGGGTTAATCTTATTGATTGCATGTTAATTGAAAAGCGCACATGAATACGATCAGAATAAAGTAGAGGTCTATTATTATGGCAGGTTCAATCTCTTTTAGGTTGAATTTGTACCTTCATCCCCGAACCCTTATTTGGTTCTAGACCTTATGGAGTTGACGATCTCTTGGATTGTTAAGGGGTGTAACCTTCACCCTGTGAACGGTTTACAAGTTCCTAAAAAACTTGTTGGCGACTCTTTTGCTCTATCTTCTTCCCTTTTGGACGCCATCGTACTTTAGTGTATGATCACAGTGGGGTTCAAGCTAGGGGTTAACGCTTGAAATTTATTCCCTACAGATGGCAACGGGTCGGATCTGGACCGGGTCCGGATGGACCCGGATCCAGATCTGTTTTTGTATATAGGATCCAGATCCGACCCGGATCCGGATCCGTCGGGTCCAACAGATCCGGGTCCGGGTCCAAAACAGGTCCAATATATTTTGCCTAATTTTTTGCAATAAATGTAATGTTCGGGTCAAAAAATTTATTTCAAACTTACGTTGTTGGTTATTAAGTTCAACCCCAAATTAACCAACTTATACACTCATATTTTGAATTAAAATTATAAACAACAAAAAAATACGATGTTACATACTTACATATGAGCTAATGAAAAAACAACGATGATGTATATAATATGAGCATCCAAAATTCATCTCTTGAAAGGGTTAATCTTTATCATTACTAACATTGATACATTTTGAAACAAACAATTTTAGTTTTTTTTAATAGGAAAAAAAAAATGAGTCCACGGATCTGGATCCGGGTCTAGGGCCCAGATCCAGATCCAGATCCGTTTTTGTCAGCAGGACCCGGATCCGACCCGGATCCGTTGGGTCCAAAATGTAAAGACCCAGATCCGTGAAAAACGGATTTGGATCCACGGATCCGGGTCGGGTCCAGATCCATTGCCATCCCTGGTCTTGAGCCTTTATCCCCTTCTTCTTCAACCTTTAGCCTAACCACGTTACAAACCTTAAAAAAAACCTCTTTGAGGTATACACACACTTGTGCGAGGTTCGGCTAGAGCTACGTTCGGCCTGATTCCTACCGGATACGTAGGCAACCTCACATCGAGGTGCGGCCATAAGAAAAATTCATTCATTCATATTTACTTTCATAAATGATCATATCAAGGGATCCCCTATGCTCATCCCTATCTACTTAGAGCTAGACTTGGGGGCTTGATCCCTACATGGTTAGCCTACCTAGCTTAAGAGTCACCATCTTTTGGCTCTTCTCAATAAATTTCTTTCCATACACTTAGCCTTTGCGGCCTAACCTTAGTGTCACTTTCACACACTGCACAGATACATGACCAAATATACTTCCCTTAGGAACCCTTTGTCATGAAATCTTAACACAACGCTGAAGCATGCCTTGTCATATCATCATCAATCATCATTGCATAACGAAGTATGAAGTGCTTAGCCTCCGTGTCTAAGTTACCTAAATATTTTCATCAAAGATAGCCTAGGATGAATTCATCCTTGCACCTTGAGAGATAATATCAAATGACATTTGACTAAGCTCATTCAACATGCACCCTCAAACACTTTGATTCTTTTTTGCGTCCTTCTTTTTTGGGAGAAAGTCGTTACCTTCCACATAAATGACGGAAAATTTTTGCTTTTTTGCATTTTCGATTCGCACGATTACATTACAATGCACACACGAGTCATGTACACATTGAGTCATGTTGTGTTATCGCATCGAGTTAAGTTTATGCACACATGAGTCACATGAAGCGAGTCATCATACCTTGAGTCATGTCAAGTCAATGAGTCAAGTAACACTAAGCCTTAGGTTAACCCTAAAGAAAGATGAGCAAAGTCCTATAGTCCAAATATAAGTGCAGGTACATTCCAAAGAGCAAACGAGTAAGAATATTCTCAGATTTTTTTAAAAAAATCGCGAATATGACCACATGAGATTCTTCCAAGATGAGAGAAGTTTGAGCATAATAACATAGAGCAGTAAATTAGAGATGAAGAGCTTTAATTTACAAGATATTTGAGCGGATTTGGTTGAAAGGAAATGACCAAGTTCAAAGTTCGAAGCGAAACCGAGCAGCGAACAGCAGCAGCAAGGGCAAAATAAGGAAGCGCTAGACGACAAGGCTGTCGCCTAGCGACAGAAGAAAAGCGCGGCGCTAGATAGTTCCAGCGAGCGTTGGTGCGGCGACACAATGCCTGGCCCCCATATTAGATTATGCGGACCTAGTGCAACAATTTCCGGGTTCCTTGGTACGCCAGTTAGCCCCTATAAGCAATTTGACATGATTGAGTATTTGGCTTGATTATAATAGCAATAAGTGATCGACCTAAAAAAAGATCGTCTCACTTAGCTTAAAGCGCCTAAGCGTTGGCTCATTGCAGGCACCTACGTAATGGTTCACAAAAAGCAAAAGCACCAACGTGCAGCAATTTCAGCAAGTATCTACAACAGCAAAATTCAAGTAGCATTAAGGATCAACAAGCGTTGGTCTTTGGTAGTTTCCTTTAGAATATTATCGCAACAACTGAGGATGACTTCAAGTGAAGTTATCTTCGACAGCATTCGCTAAGATGGTGGAGGTTTCACTAAGATTTGAGAAGATAGCACGAGATGGGCGGTCTTCGACAGTATTCGCTAATATTGTGGAGGTTGTCACCAAGATTTGAGAAGATAGCACGAGATGGGAGGTCTTCGACGACATTCGCTAAGATTGTGGAGGTTGTCACCAAGATTTGAGAAGAGCGGTTTGAAAGGAATGGTGTCCTTCAAACAAGTGTACTATTCCGTTAGTGGGTTCAGAATTATTAGAAAGCTAATATATTCAGTAAGGTCAAGTGATCGGAATGCTTGGGTGGAGGTCGCTTCCAATCAGTAATATTAATGCATAATTAATATTACAGCTTAATCTTGACTGAACCCTTCGGGTCACACCCAAGCAACTAACGAACCGAAGCGACTAATTAATTATGAAATAATTAATAAGGCAACCGAGTAATTAATATTTAGACGTCGGGAATTCGAGCTTAGAGCGTCGAAACCGAACGTCGGAAGTCAAGTCGAAAAATAGTAAAAGACGAGACATGAAAATAATAATAAATCAACAAAGACCAAAATACCCCTAGCATCGGAATGCCCCGAGCAAACCGAGTGCTAGGGGCATATGACCTAGCATGGTGGCTAGCATGCGCACCAAGCCGAGCCTAGGCTGGCTGATGCGTGCTAGCACACCAATGCTAGCATCGCAAGGCTAGCCGCGCCAATGCTGGGCCAAGGCGCAAGGGGAGCAGCAGCTCTCAGCAGCAGCCCGCATCTTTGGTGCGTGGCTCGCTGGATGAGAGCACGAGTAGCCCGCACAAGCTGCTGGGCTTGCTGGCTAGCAGCCCGCACGCTTGTGCTGGGCCTGGTGGGCAGCCGCGCAAGGCAGCCCACCTTGGGTGCCTTGGTGCCCAAGTGTGGGTGCCATGTGGCGCAATTTTATTGGAGGTTGAAAGGGTGAGTTGGGCGGTTTTTGGAGAGGGAGTGGGGAGCAAGTTTGGTCCCCCTCTCTTCCAAATGGTCCTCACCTAACCTCTCACATGAGCTTGCCACTTGTTGATTTATTACTAGTTTGATTATTAATTTTATTTTAGCTTTAAAATAAAATGGAAAAATCAAATTCTCCCACATTGATGGGAGAGCTTTTTCACTCTCTTATTTTCCCTATAAATACCCAAGTTGGGGTATTGGGAAAATCACTTGAGTGAGAGTTGAAAAAGGCATCACCATTGTGAAAACCTTTGAACTCATTAATCACTCGGGTTTTTTGGTCGGGCCTTGCTAACTCCAAGGCATTGGACCATTTTCGGTGGTCGGGTTGTGGGTGGGCTATCGTAGGAGGCCGTCATATTTTCGAGGCTTGCTTTCGAAGTAAGAGCCCGTTCCGTTTGGGCGAAGCACGCTCCAAAGGTAATTATCTTGTCTTAATCTTGTGATTAATTTATTTATGCTTTATGGTTTTATTAATTGCGAGTGGTTCTTTGGGTCGGGGTCGTTTCCGCGGTAAGTTGGACTTACCAAACCCCAACACGGTTCGTGATGAGGCGGTTTGACGACTTTTGCTATGATTGAGAAGGTTGTCACTATGATTCAAGAAAAAAGCTCTTTGTTTAGAGACGCGTGAACATATCCAGAAAAGCTCTTTGTTCAGAGGCGCGTGGACATATCAACATCAAAACAGCAAGATAGCGTTCCCTAGCTTGTGGAAGGTTATCACAACGACAAATGCAACAATCGGTTACCCTCAAAGACGTGTGCTCGACGGTGCAAAATACGCTTTTCTTAACTCTCTTATCTTTTTTAACTAACGATAGTTTGCAGGTATCGGCGTTACAAGAATGATTTAGGATCGCAGAACGTTCTGAATCATTCTCTGTCCCTATCGATACTTTGACTTTTGTTTTCGAAACTTGCGTTTCTTTAAACTCAGTCAAAGTGGGGGCTTCTGTAGACACCCATTTGTGTCTCCCCAAAACCAAACCCAGTGATGAATACCTTTCACGTCGAATCATAATCGAATGAAGTGAAAGTGTGGAAAGTTTAGTCTTGCGGTTAGTTTTGAATTCTCTTTTTTCTCTCTGTTTTCGAAAAACCTATTTTATGAAAATGGCCAATCCAGTTTAGTTTGGTCCATGGAAAGGATCCAATAATAGTGTAGTTGGATCGGGTTCAAAAAGAGTTTTCCAACAATATATTATAAGCCCAATTCCGATGAATAATGTAACACCCCAAAAATTCTCTCTTTAAATTTGTGAGGACCCTGAACAATATTCAAGAGAATTACTGGCGTGCTACCGCCACGTGTTCAAACGTTAAGGCTTTATCAGAAAATAACAGCGGAAAAACTAATTCAGTTATAAATAAGTTTCAAAACCAATAACCAAAACCAAATTAAATCATACAACTTGGAACCATTAAGGCCCTTATTCAAAACCCCACAAAAGTAGTAAATAAATAAAATCAGAGTTTAAATAAATTCAAACTTATGAAAAGAAATAAACTGCGAATAATAACCAACTCTCTACTCAAAATCCCAAAACCCTGATGCGAATGTTGCGTATGTAAGAACCTGTGGTTAATCTGCTCCCCAATATTACAAGTGTAAAAATTGGATCGTCACAGGGTCATTGAAAGGCGAAGGCCATGACCAAAGGAAAACACACAAAGCACGCAATCAGCAAAGCTGAGTACATACAAGCTGCGAAACATAAAAGAAATCTCTAACATGCTACTAATAATCAACCATTACGCATCATTAGTTTATAGACTCGGCACATAACTCAACTATTTATATTACTAAGACTCCATTAATTAATAATAGGCAAATCATCATTTTTTTTGCATTGGATTACGCAATAGACAAGGTTGTCCAACCCATGCTCCATTTGGAACATCAATAAAAGAAAAACTCCATGCCTCCTTTCGGAAACATCAATAAACACCAACGACCACGGGCGCGACTCCGTGACCGTAGTTAGTATGAGATCTCACCTAACTCTTAGTTTTGAAAAATATTTGAAATAGGAGACTCGTAGATCAGACGGCCTCGATAAAAGTACACGGCTAATACCCCATGTACCCCAACCCCTGATTGTCATTACTCCTGATGTGCACCATTCTAGAGTTTTATTGCTCATCCATCTTGCACTTTACGTGATTTACAGGTTTAGACTTGGTGATGACTCATATGCAAACAATACAATCAATCCAATATCAATTCAATCAAGTAAAACAACTTTTCAATTTCAATTCTTGATTTATTAGTGACAAGCAACATTTATTAATTATTCCTTTACTACCTCGGTGTATACACACCTTGAGTGCATAAGGCACCCCAAAACCTTAACCTCGTCTTATAAGACTTGAATTCTTCCGTTACTCATCCTATTTATAAAAAGAATTAATCAACTTATATGCTCATCCTAAGACTACCCAAAACTCACCGATAAAATGACACAAATAGTACCCAAGTAAAAAGCGTATAATGAATAGTTAAATTCATATAATTTTAAAATATTTATACAACACACTAATTTAATTATAAGTATAAATACATACTTATTATTTTAAATAATGCTAAATTAATTAATTTAAAATAAATTAATTTTCAAAAACAACATTTTAATTAACTTTAAATCAAGTACTTAAATCCAAAATCGTTAGATTTAAAAACAATAGGCGCCCAAAAACTTTAAATTGACTTTAGTGGTAATTAAATCGAACCTAAGCTCTTATACCACTTTGTAACACCCCAATAATTCTCTCTTTAAATCTGTGAGGACCCTGAACAATATTCAAGAGAATTACTGGCGTGCTACCGCCACGTGTTCAAACGTTAAGGCTTTATCAGAAAATAGCAGCGGAAAAACTAATTCAGTTATAAATAAGTTTCAAAACCAATAACCAAAACCAAATTAAATCATACAACTTGGAACCATTAAGGCCCTTATTCAAAACCCCACAAAAGTAGTAAATAAATAAAACCAGAGTTTAAATAAATTCAAACTTATGAAAAGAAATAAACTGCGAATAATAACCAACTCTCTACTCAAAATCCCACAACGCTGATGCGAATGTTGCGTATGTAAGAACATGTGGTTAATCTGCTCCCCAATATTACAAGTGTAAAAATTGGATCGTCACAGGGTCATTGAAAGGCGAAGGCCATGACCAAAGGAAAACACACAAAGCACGCAATCAGCAAAGCTGAGTACATACAAGCTGCGAAACATAAAAGAAATCTCTAACATGCTACTAATAATGAACCATTACGCATCATTAGTTTATAGACTCGTCACATGACTCAACTATTTATATTACTAAGACTCCATTAATTAATAATAGGTAAATCATTATTTTTTTTCATTGGATTACGCAATAGACAAGGTTGTCCAACCCATGCTCCATTTGGAACATCAATAAAAGAAAAACCCCATGCCTCCTTTCGGAAACATCAATAAACACCAACGACCACGGGCGCGACTCGTGACCGTAGTTAGTATGAGATCTCACCTAACTCCTAGTTTTGAGAAATATTTGAAATAGGAGACTCGTAGATCAGATGGCCAAATTACTAAACTGGGTTTGGTTTGATTCTTATATGCAGCCCAATGATCTAGAGGAGGGCCTATTATGAATTATCATTCCTAATGCAATTAGGATTGATTATAGTCTTCTAGAATCTTCTAGAAGGTTCTTTTGAATCCTAATGTGATTAGCATTGATAATTGAGTTTTATGAGTTTTATTTTGAATAAAAGAAGTGTTTTTAAATGAAATTACAATTTTACCCCTCGTACGCTTAATTTTATCAAAAAATATGAAAACGTGTGGAAAACTGCCTGCAGCGCCGCACCACAACCTGTCGCACGGCGGCAGAGGCATTTACGGCGCTGGCATCGTGTTTTATTCTTCTTGAAACTCCGATTCTTTTTTATCATATTCCGGCTTATTTTAGTTACAAATAGCCTCCTTAAATCTTCATTTTTAATTACCAACTCTCATCAAGAAATTCTTGATACTCTATCTCTCTCTCTTTCTAAACCAACCCTGTTTACAAACAAAATTCCGCATTCATAAGATCTAGGCACACCTAGCATAATTCGAAGTTGCCTTCGCCCTAGACGTGAAAGATTTGATATTTCTGAGGGTTTGGTCCCAAAACTCTATTTCAATTATTTAATTTAATTTAATTGTCTTGATTCATATTTTCCTTGAAGTTACTAACCTGTGTATTCTGTTATTAGAAAGAGGTACGAGACATCCAAGTAAGTTCTTTAATTGCTTTATTGATGTTTTGATATAGAAATCATGTTTAGGTTGTTATTTTGATTCCTAATATCATGTTAGGATATTTTCCCTAGCATCATGATAGGATGCTTTCCTTAGTATGATGTTTAGGGTAGAGAATATAATGTCAATTATGATTTCTATGATGCTTCCTATTTTCTTTTCTAATATCATGTAAGTATCATGTTAGGGCTAAAACTTTGATTTTTATAGTTTAGTGACATGCTAGGGTTTGTTATTAATCTGTAGTATCATGCCTAGGGTCTTGCTATTATTATTATGCTTTATTATTAACATGATTATTTTTATAATTATTATGATGATGATTATTACTATTATTATGATTGTTATTATTATTATGATTATTATGTTGCTTGATGTTTATTATTGTTATTGCTTGATCACGCCTTTTATGCATGTTTAAAGGGAATTGGTACTTGTAATCACACTTAATAAGATAATTAATAATCTTGTTTAGGTTAATATGATTATAATTCAAGTGATCACCAATAATAGTTTTGTTTGTGCATTAATATTCAACCAACATAGATTAAATAGGTTTAGGGTAAACCTAATGATTGCATGTTAGTCAGAAAGCGCACATGAATACGAGAAGAATAAAGTAGAGGCCTATTATTAGGGCAGGTTCAATCTCTTTTAGGTTGGATTAAGATTTGTACTTTCATCCTCGAACTTCCAGTCTTGGTTCCAGACCTATTGGAGTTAACGATCTCATGAATCGTTAAGGGGTGTAACCTTCACCTTGTGAACGGCTTACAAGTTCCTAAAACTTGTTGGCGACTCTTTTGCTCTAGCTTCCTCCCCTTTGGACGCCACCATGCTTAAGTGTATGATCACAGTGGGGTTCAAGTTTGGGGTAATGTTTGAAATATTCCCTACAAGATGACACGTATTAATATAGATTATTGCCATATATTTTACGAGGTTAACTCACTTTCATGGGTATTCTGGCTTTCAAACCAACATCATATGGGTCAACTATTTAACAAAAGCGTGTAAGACGTACTGTTAGGCCATGAGTGACTCCTTAGGTTGACCTTCATACCAAGGGTGATTTCATAGAAGACACTAACCTTGTCAACTCTAAATTGATCTGCATGCATGACAAGGGTGATTTTACCCTAAACAAGTCACAAGTTGTTAGCGGTTCGGTCTCATGGGTCGCATAATAAAAAGATTGGGTTAAATGGGCTTTTGGCAACTTTAAATGATTCTGGTCAAAATGGATCAGGGTTAATGACAGGTTAGAACAAATACGACTTAGTTTGATTTCGGGTTGGATTATGACAGTCTGGTTTGACATATATATATATATATATATATATATATATATATATATATATATATATATATATATATATATATATATATATATTACGAAAATGATTCATCAAAATTTGGGTTCAATTTCGAGTTAAATAAAATAAGTATGAATGGTTTGATGAGTTTTAAACGATTTGATTCTTTTCAAATTTAATTTATTTGATAACAAACAGTGTTACATGTTTCGGGGTTTTTTGGAATCCCTCGGGACACTGGTCACATACTGTCGGCAACGAGACTTGTCATCTACAAAACAACGAATATTCCGTCACCGGAATATTCGCCTCCGACGGTGAAATTAGTATCCGGAAAACGGTAAGGCTAGAGAGAGAAAGTAGAGAGAAGCTGGAGCTTTTGGTGCTCTATTAATTGTTATGTCACAATCCACCCCTCCCATCATAAATAATTGGGGTATTTATATGAGTGAGAATTTGTGCACCTTTGGGGTTTATGCCCTGAATTTTCGTGACCTGATTGGCTGCGCAATCAGGTATTGACACGTGTTACATGGGGGTGCCTTTTTGCGGCTTTCTATAGAAATCTTGGGATTTGGGCTCTGATGTAAGAAAGACCATTTTTCTCTCATTTCAGGTGCTCTTTTGTGAGCTTAATTTTTACACGTGTCATCTTCCCATCGAGACACGTGTCACTCTTTGATTGAGCCACGTGTCAGTGGTATTTTTTACCCTAAACATTACACAATTAAATTAACAATGCTAATAATAATATTCGGAGTATTAAGTATATTGTATTAGAGGTCCTCGTAAATGAGTGACTTAAATTTAATTTGAGGTCTTAAATCCATCTTCATAATTATTCTATTGAATGTTTGTTAACCAAGTTCAAAGATAAGCATTTAATCACCTCAAACCTCAAATTGACCACCTCATGAAAGGTACTTTTGTTGCGTTTGAATACCGTTAGAACTCTTTATTTATTTATTTATTTTTAAATTATAATTTCCAATCTGAAAGTTTGCAAAGAATTACAAAAAGAAAAGAAAAAAAGAAGAAAGAAAAAGAAAATACAGCAAATCAACAAGGGAAGGTTTGACATGCAACCACCACTCACTCTACTCCACTAAACCCCACCTCTTCTAATAATTCTATCTTCACTCGTTCATATATGGTCTTCCTAAACTTTAATTTCCCAAATTATCCCGCCCTATCCAAATCAAAAATCAAATCATCAACTCTTTCCCTTTTTCCATTATTAACACAAAAATAATACTTACTTTGTTCTCATTTGTTTTAATTTTATATTTTTTACACGTATCATTAAGAGTTAAATATGAAACAGAGTGAAAAATACCTCAAGTGATTAGAGCTTCTTTTTCAATTTCAGTAGATCCTGAGAACGATTCTCACCCCTGTCCTTGTGGCTCTCTAAACACTAAATATGAAATGGAACACATTTTTTTTAAATAATATGGTACCCATATTGATGTCGATTTGTATGAGAAAATTTCGTTTTCATTATTGATCGCTAAATATTTTAGTTGGTGTGTAATAAATATTAGACTATATTTATTCACTTGATTTTTACTTACTAAAATTTAATTGAATATATTTAGTTGTAAATAAATTTTTGAAAACCCTTACTAACCTTGAAATAAATAAAAATAAGACGAACATAACTAATACTCCCTCCATTTAATAATAATTAACAATTTTTTTAACTATTCGTATACATATACTAACTTTGACTATAACATTTGACTATTATATAGATTTATGATTAAAATTATGCATCGACATATGTGTCAAGTGTGACTGTATCGGTTAATATATATGAAACATAGAGGGTATATCTTTATTGCTAGCTATGGAGTGTGTAACATTTTACCCCGCATGGAATAATATATAACATTTCTTCTTTTATCATATCATACCCCTTCAATCCCTTTTTGTTTGCTCTATTTGCTATAAATGGTTGTCTCTTACTGATTATCCCATTCCATTTTAGGCCATGATTAATTGTTTATTACTTACTAATATTGATTAGGGATCACTACCACTATCTTTGCCTTACCATTTCTTAATAAAATAGATTTTTTAGGATGGAACAAACAAAAAGGGACAGAGAAAGTACTAATTATCTATTCTCTTCCAATCGGCTTAAGAAAAAGAAATTAGTCGGCATAAATAATTTAAGGACGATAAATAAGTTTGAACACAATTAAAGTCTCTATAATGAATAGATTGACTACATATTGTTTTCATAGTTTAAAATTTGGACTACTTAAGGAGTGACAGGTTTTACCAATAATGCTCATACAACACTATCTTCTGTTTCTTGAAATTTCCAAGATTGCAAAACCTCAGATTTACAAAACCTACCCACCATTCCCATAAATGCCAAATATTCACCCAATTTTACAACCATTTTAGAGAGAGAAGTTTCTAGAGAGAGAAACAAAAAGACAGAGAGACTGCTAAAGTGAGGTGTGAAGTTTTGGAAGCATATACAGAGCCTTTATAATTTAATAATTCAGTGTGAAACTCATAAATTCACAAATTAAAATTAAAAAAGATTCAATTTTTATCAAAAATTTGTAGATTCAAAGCTTAAATTATTTACCAGAGGGACAATCTACGATCTGGGTTGTCCCCAATTTTTGCTGTTTTTAATTTTCTCTCTCTAAAAGTTTAATTTTCTCTCTCTACCAAAATCATGCCATCGGGTGCTAAGAAGAGAAAAGCTGCCAAGAAAAAGGCGCAAAAGCAAGCCCATAACTCTGATGGGTCTCACCTTCAAGGTATTTTTATGTGCTGGATTTTAAATTTTGCTTAAACCCTTTATTCACATGGCTTATCTGTATGTGAGTAATCAATCAATGATTAATTTCTGCTTTTTTTGCTATTTAATTGTTGATGTTTGTTGAAATTGGGTATTTGGGTTTGTGTTTGTTTTTGTTTTTTTAATTGGGGGTTTATCTGATGGGAATTTGATTTTATGGGGTTTTTGATAAAATGATTTGAATTTTGTGTAATTTTGATTGATTTGATTGGTTTGTGCTCTTGATTTTGGGAATTGGGTTGTTGGGTATTTGTTTGAATTGATTGAATTGTTTGATTTTGTATTGAATTGAGTTTTGTGAAATGGATGAAACTATGTTAGGGATTGATGAGACAAAATCCCATGATGAGAGGGAGAGTGATGGTGAGAGAGAGTCATCTGAGGAACGTGGTGTGAGTAGGAAGAATGAGGAGGGTGAGCAAAATGTTGCCGAATTTTCAAAGGAGGCGAAGTTGAAGGAGAATTATGATGATGATGATGAGGTGAGGGTTAATATTGAGGGTGATGTTAGAGGGAATAAGAATGGGAAACATAAAAGTTCGAGCTCGAGTTCCAGTGGTAGCAGTTCTGATGATGATGAGATTGCAGTTGAAAAGGAGAAATCAGTGGTTTCTGAGGTCCATGGCTCGCTTCCGAAAGCATCCAGGGAGAATCCAGTGATTTCCGAGGCGGCCTATGGTTCGGTTGAGGAGAGTATCCCTGTTGAAGAGTCAGTTAAGCAAGTGGTTTCCTCGCCGCAAGAGTTGAAGACTGGGAGTGAGAGTGCGGATGTTGAGGATCAGGTGATCACTCATGTTATTGAGTCAGAAAAAAAGCAAAACCTGGATGAAGTCTTATCATCAGCAGGTGAAAAACAGACAGTTTCTCCTGGGGTGACAGAATTTCTGCAGGAGAAGATTGAGAAAAAAATTATTCAAGCTCAGGAAGGCCCTAGGAATCAATCTGAATCCGCAGACATCACAGCAAGAAATGGTGAAGGCTTGCCTCAGTCTTCTGGTGTAACGTCTGCGGATGCTTGTTTTGAGGATAATCATGTGAAAGAATCAGAGACGCAGAAATATGTTGAGGATCAGGTATAGTAAGCTTTCTTATTTGCCTGCTTAGCAATGAATGAAATGTCTTTCTTTAACATGTCCACCTTTACTAAAACCTTGATTTTGCAGCCTTTGGCACCTTCTGCTCCACTGCCAGTGCGACGAACCTCCTTGATGAATTGCTGTGGGCTTCTTGAAGTTTTCTCAGGTGGTGCCAGTAGATAAATTTAGGTGAGAATCCAGTTTTCTTGATTCCCATTTTGTCAAATCTTTGTTTGGATTAGGCATGGCTACAGATATCTTCATAACTGACATTGTGATGTTGATGCATAGAATCCTTTTTGTCTCTTTCACTGTACTTTTATACTGTTATCATTAAAATTACTTAAATTGGATTTAATAGGTGTTATGTGCTCATGTCAGCGGTTTTTTGGCAGTACTCATTTCTGCAGTTGATGCGTTGTTTATCTTTTAAAAGAAACCTTATGGTGAATTCAGCATTCTTATTCAGTTTTAGTGTGAAAATTGTTTGTTGGATTTAATTTCCTGTTGGTTAAGGTAGCATTAAAAATTAAAGCCAGAGGGACTGGGGTGGTGGGGGTAGCCATGTCTCATTCACTACCCTGCTGCCTGAAAATATCAGGATTTGAGCAGACATAAAAGATAATGTATGCATGATAAATTTTTAGCCAATTTACCCAGCAAAGGACATTAAGCATTACTTCATTTTATTGCATACATAAGATGGGCCTACAAAAAGTCTCCAGGCTACACATATTCACCTTTATATTACTCCGTAGTTGTTAGGTGAGGCTTTATGGTCCTTTTTGAACTTTTCTGCTTTTAGATGCATTAACTTTGCTGTTCATGCATCAAGATGGTTGGTCCTTTTGTAAATTTATGCTTTGAGATGCATAATCTTTGCGGTTCATGATGTGCATCATGTATTTCTGCGTGAACCATAATTTATATGCTGTGATGTTATTAATTAGATTCTGGATCATTGGCTATTATAAGCCAAAGTTGCATGCAAATGCTATTCAGTTGTAATTTGTGAAGAGCTATATGAACAGTGCCAGTCAAAAGCTGCTGTTATTTAAATTCAAATCTTGTGACTTATGAATTTGTGATACTATGATACTCCCTCCTCTTCCTTTTGTTTGCCCTGTTGGGGGTACAATCACTTTTTTAATTTTTTGTTTGGGAGGCATGGATGAGAGAGAAGTGGTGGGACCAAGTTTAGTTGGTGTGAGATTAAAGTTCTGGTCACTTGTTACCACAATTATTATGGGGCAAACTTAGACAGACGGACTAATAAGTGATTTGGGGCAAACATTCAGAGACGGAAGGAGTATTTGATATTCAAGTCATTGCCTAGTTAAATAGCCAAATATTTATAGTATAGCACCAGGATGCACGTCCCAAAATCCTTCCTCTTTTGGGTGTGTAGCCTGCTGACTGTTTTAATAATCTAATACCAGTTTAGAAGTCAACTCATATTACTAGAAAAAAACAGAAATTGTGAGGCTTCATTCTTGGTTACATATTATAAATGCAGCCTAGTAGACATGAACTTACCTTTAACGCAATTTATATTGATGATTTTTATGATGCTGCTAACTAAATGGGTTGAGTAGTGATTTGGTATGAATGCATGTGTCCTATATACATATTTCACTAATACTTATTCTTGAGAAATTTTCAATAAAGTCTTGTTTAGCTTCTTGATGCAGTTCACTTGGAAAGTCTAGAATCTTGAAGTCAGATAGATTTGGTAAGGACTGTAACCATGGGATGAGTGAGTAATATAGCTCTCTGTCACTGCAGCACTGCGGTACTTTGATTCTTAAACAAACCTAAAACTGGCCTTCCTACCCATATACCCCGTTTTAGCTCCTGAAAACTAATATTAAGATTTAAGACTGCTCTTAACTGGTTCTTCCTGTAAGCTCAGTGTAAAAGTTGGACTGTTAAGTTTTTTTGTTTCTTCATGGGACCTTTCCAAAGTTTTTCCCACTCAAAGGCCCCTAGGGAGTTGTTTAATTGTGACATCTCGATTGATCTGTATATAATATTTTCATTCACCCCTAGATCTTTAATATTTTCATTTGAATCAGATGTAACTTAGATGAATTGGGAAGAAATTTAGCATCTAATTGAGTTATTCCTTGAATGGCATTTACTACTTTTCAATCTGTAAAGATGCTGAAGGTTTTAAAATATACTTCCTCTGTTCTTTTTTACTTGACCTGTTTCTTTTATCACGCTTGCCAATGCAAAACTTTAATGATCAATAACTTTAATTCTCTATAAGTAAAAATTTTAAAAATTACATATTATGATAGTATTTATTGAGACGAATTCAAAAAGATCTTACATGAATATATTTTTCATTGCATATTATTTACAAAAGACGGTCAAAGGAAGGGTGATGAATAGTGTAAAAGTCAAAGCGGGTCAAGTAAAAAAGATCGGAGGAAGTACTTCGTAACTGAAATTTATAAACATCTTGCTTGAGACCTTATGTTTTACTGTGCTTTTTGAGATAGATCATATTGCCTTGCCAGTTAGTTTTTTGCTTGATTGACTTCTTTATTTTTCAACTATTGACCTATGTTATTTGGGCTTGAACACTCCTGAGTCTTTAGATGTCCAACTGGCATGCTTGTCTTTATATGAAAATTCATCATTTATATAAGCCGGGGTGAAGTATTTAGTGTCCATACCCATGTTGGTGTGTCAAGGATCTACCACAGATATCAGATGTAAAATGAAGAGTTCGAGCAAGGTAGTTGTGGTCCTCTTTACTCTTAGGTCCACCTTCATCTAGAATCTAATTATCTGGTACAAAGATGTTAAATGTTGATATTTGTAGACCACAGTATGTACCCAAGTGTTAGTTACTTTGTGGTGTGGAGTCATAGTGGTCTAATTGGAAGAGAGTAGTTTTAGACTTGAAATCCTAGGGTTGTGTAGCTCTATATTTACTTTATTATCTGAATAATTTCTTTTCAATCTGATAGAATCACAATTGATGAGCATTATCAGCCTTCTCCTGACTAGGATGAAGGATTTAGAAACTTGTTGTATTTACCAGTCAGCTGCTATACTGTGTTGCACTAAAGATTTGTGTCTTATTACTTTTATTAGCCCTTTATTATCTGAAAGCATTCATGAAATTTTGGTTTCACAGATACCTGGTATGATTCTTTTGATCTGACTATGAATGTCATTTCTTTGGGTTTTTATTTGATGCAGAGGCAAAGTATCTACTTTCAAGTTTCAAATTTCAAGCAATGTCAACTTGTGAAGAGTAGAAGTGTCGCTATGAGAAGTAGAGAACGTGGTTATATAGGAATTTATTGATACATAGACTTTTTTTTAATGATCTTTAAGCTTTCCCTGATAGAATATTTTTAAATTCAATGTACTACATAAACTGTTCGGTCTCTATTATAGTGCTTTTGTTGATAGTCCGGTTAATATCAGAGCGTTGTCCCAATGCTCTGGTTTTTGGTCCTGCACATGGAAGTGCATTTTGTTTGTTCTATTTTTGGGCATTTGATGTATGGTTTAAAGAAAAGAGTCTGCTTTTATTACCTGCTCTAGGTTGCTCAGCACTCTAGCTTCTCTGTAATTTTAGTCATGCTGTTAAACTTTGCTGTAAATGCATATTCTGTTCAATAATCAAATTTGTGGCAATACATCCCTCAATGGCTGCCATTTGAGACATTTTATATATTTGTGGAAGCAGGCTTTTAATGTAGCCAAATGAACTCGTTTCGGGGAAGAAGAGCGATTTATTAGAATTTGACTTCTCTCTTCCCCTTTCTCTCTGACCCCTCTATCATCCCTCTCTTATACTGCTATTGCCTTTAAGATTCATCCTTCGGCGTTGCTTTTTCTACTGCTAGGTAGATTGATGACTTTATCAGTTGGCTTATGTTTTTCAACCTAGTGTCACATTCAACAAGGAACCTGTGAGGTTGATGACCTTTTTTAGATTGACATCAGCAAACCATTCTTAGTTTCAAAAAGGCAATAACTTTTTCTGGAAATTTTAAACCAATTTGTGAAATCATTATTTCCAAAGGAGGATGTATCTATTTATTTGTTTTTTGCATTGTAAATGTGACTGAGTTTTCAGATTGGTAGATGCCTATTGCTTAGATGGTGGTGTGGTGTTTTTCGTGAGATCGTGATCAAGTATTAAGGTTAGGGGACTGAGTTGTCTACTTTGCTAGCTGTTTGGGATCATCTTCTTCTGTAGGATACAGCCATACAGGTGACTTCAGTGCTTGTGGTACCTTTCATATTTTGAATTCGTGCTTCCTTTCTCGTCATCAAGTTCTTTTGTTTGATACTCGTACGAAGTATATAAAAGCATACAGTTGTAGATTATGTATAACTTTAGGTTGAGCAGGTATCATAAAATTGAAAGCTTGCTCTTGAAAAAAGGATTCAATGCACTGAACTTGACAAAATATGCATTTGCACAGAATGATATTTTTTATTCAATGTTAAAAATCAATCGGAGTAATCACAAATCATAAACATAAACGAAACTTTACAAGGCAGCAAAATCAAACGACTTCAGAATCTCTCTTTTCCGCTCTTCATGGACAAATTTTTCAGAGAGCTGGTCCGTGAACTGCTGCAATGTATAAGAGCTGTGTGACGGAGAGGATTATGCTGAATGCTTCCATTGCAACCAGTCGGGCGTTCCTGTACTGAAGCTCGATCTCCTTGCACCCGAAGCTGCAAAATAAATTAAACATATAAGTAAAAAGAATTATATGAACCCCCTGCTTTTCAGATGTTGTGACAATTTTTACACAAAATGTTATAGGAATGAAAATTGCTTTACCCCATAGCCAAGAGAGTTAGAGTCCATGCAATGGTAGCAACTGTAACAGTGGCAGGTGTGCTCTCACGGCTCAATGACCGTAGGTTAAGGAAGCCTGAGATGCATGAGGCAGCACCTACAACTCCAGCTAGTAAAGCAAATGTCACGAAAAATCCAGTGGCCGCGTTTCCCATGGGGAAGTAAATGGGTGAAAAATGTGCAGGGAGCTCCAATCCTGGACCTGTTATTTTGAAAATCACATTATCAACATAGTGTTACAAACATTAACTCTTCTTTTTGTTTTTGCATTTAATTTACTAACAAATAAATTCTTTTACTCTCTTTTTAACAACAGTTAAATTTTCTGAAGATGTGCCTGTGTGAGAGCATAAAGCAGGAACTGGTGTTATGAGCAAGTATTAAGAACATTTTATAGAGGAGTATCAGAAATTATACCGATAATAAAACCATGATCAATTGCACGATTCATAGCCCAACCACCAATACCCAAGAGCACGACATACATGCAGAAGTTGAGGGCCAAAAGCAAAGAGGCAGCAGGTTTCATGGACTCGTTGGCCATTTCTTCAACAAGTTATTGATGAAAAAGAACTAACAGATTTTGGTAGCCGGAAAAAGCTGTTAGCAGAAGAAAGTTTATTACAGGAAGAGCTATAAAAGGCGGTATCAGAGATTAAGGCTGGCTGATGAGTGTTGCAGGTTGTGGCAGAGGCATAAACGTCTTATATATGGTCTTAGAATTGGTATGGTTTGGTTCCTTGCTTGCTAGGAGGCTTCTTTGTGGGGTTGTAAAGGGTATGCCTTAAACTCTAGGCAAAGCAGAAGACGTGATTCTTCATACTTGGCCAAAAGAGTTAGAAAATTAGTTTTTTTGGATTGCATATTCAAAGAACTTTGTGTAGTTTGTTCTTCTGATGAGGAAAAGTAATATTCTTTGCCATCCAAAAGGATGTTGATAATCTTGATACCTCAACGGTATTGGAAACCATAACATGAAGTAACACCTTATAGATCATGGAACTCCAAGTTCCTAATGAATTGATTTGGGTTGTCCTCTGTATTCAATTATACCCACTAATCTATATTATAATTGAAGAGTCTCTTTTAACCACGTTGTCGACATAATAAAATATTACAAATTACATTGATTTGAGCGTGATTTTGTTATGCGTTTCTAAACTAATACTCCAAAAATATCTATCAAATACATTGGAGAAATATTAAATATTTTAATGTTAAATTGATTAAAATGAATTGTATATATGCTACACCGGCATTACTCCTAGTCTAGTAGTCTTGTACTTTCATAATGATGCTTTATCAACTGTTGTATACTGCACTAAACACTTTTAACAACCGTTGTTAAAAGTGTTTAGTGCAGTATACGATCTTTGATAATTCTTGTACTTTCATAAGAAAGTGTTGAACTTGTCGATGTTCTAATTTGAATCACGGTAAGCTTCAAGGCATATACTCTTGTATATTTGAGACATCTCTGGGAACTAGGATGCAATAAAGCATATAATCAAAAGATGTTTAACGAGTTTATCTAAATATATACTTCATATTACATATTTGATACAAATTACACTACCTATATAAAGTGTTTGTGTGATAACACGATAAAATACACCTTTTATATCCCATATTTATATGATATTTGTCGTGAGTTCTTTCTACATTCAATTATTTAAGCGTTAATTTATATATATTTCGATTATTATTGCTCTCCTCGAATCTTTTTTCTTTGTTTTGTAGGAATAAGCTATTGTGTGAGTTGAGCTATGTATTGGAGTTGTTTTAATATGACAAAGAAAACTACCAATTGGTTGTTGGTGTAGTGGTGATTGGGACTACACTTGGTAGGGAGGACCCGTGTTCGATCCCCCGCAACAACAATTGGGAGGGGACTGGAACCTAACCACCCAGAACTGATGTTGAACCGGGTAGAACACCAAAAAAAAAAAAAAAAAAATGACAAAGAAAACGAAATTACACAAAGACAACCTACTCAACAATCGAGGTGTGGCGTATGACTTTCTCCACAACGTACCCGCGGAAGCGCATTATAAAAGGAAGAAGAGTGGTGTGGCAGCCCACTCCACAGCTTATATATAGCTTGTTTTTTTTTTTTTTTTTTTTTTTTTTTTTTTTTGTAAAAGATTATATATAGCTTGTTATTAGGGATAATAAGGAGAAGAGCCGCTTGATAGATAAGTAGATAACTAAGAGCAGCATAGTTGGTTGTTGTTTAATAATTTTCTTCTTTGCTTATTTCTCTATTATGTTACTAGGTTAAGTCCCGTGTCATGCACGGTAATTTTTAATACTTAATACTTATCATTAGTTTAACACTATTATTTAATTATAAAAAATTATACCTAATTGCAAAAAAATTATCACGCTAAAGAAAACAGAGAGAATAATATATGCACGACTAATAAAATAACTATGAATTACATTACAAGGTTATAGATAGCAAACTTTTATTGCATATTATTGTATAAAAAAATAATATCTTTGTTTGAATGTGTACAAATAGAATATACTTATCAAATAGGAAATGAAATATTATAGCATAGTTTATATTAAAAACTTTTTTAAGAAGCTTTGGGCAAAAAAATAAAATTAAAAAAAAAAAAAAAAAAAAAAAAAAAAACTTTTGGAGGGAAATTTTTTAACCAGGAGATGACATGTGTCATTTCTGGTTTCGCCTTTAGTATAAAGTTAAGTTATAGATTCTAGTCATATTTTCTAGCGTTAGGTTGAACCCTAGCCATGATTAATACTTGATTTATTCTTTTAAATTTTCAATTAATTATTTATATCGTTCATGCTTAATTGATTGTGCTTATACCAATACTAGATTAGGGATAATTGGTATTGTTATTATTCCATTGTCTTGATCGCAATGGGAGTTGGGTTTTGACGGATTTGAATAGATTAATTAAGGGTATGAAATTCTTCACGGAAGTCGGTAGAACGGATTATTGGAAAGTTAGGGTTCCGGACTAATGTCTTTAATTTGCATGATTCCACGGAAGTAGGTTTGATTGTTAATTAGGGAAGTCATTGACAACTCGGGAGAGATATCTGGTATTTTATGGGACGTACCTTTCCTTGTGAACATATAATTGATTGATTGGGATAAGAATTTGTCTTGTATTGATTATGTTAGTGGTAATACTTAATTCTAGATATTTTTATTATTTGATTTTCTTGCTTTAGTATTATAATATTTTCAACCCTATTTTGATTGACTCGACTAGTTTTAATTCATAGTAATCCATATTGATACTACCTTCTCTGTGGAATCGACCCTGACTTACCTTACTACATATTAGGACAGTTAGACCTTTATTATTTTTGTTAGGTGTGCGACCGCCTATCACTGTGTAACCTAAATTAATATGGTTAATTGATTCCAGTCTATGTTAAATCTTTGTGGTTTTTTTTTTTTTTTTGGTAAATGTCAATGTCATGAAATAGACCTTTGTGCATATTTTCATAAATGCCTTGTCATAAAATAGATGTACATTAGGTTGATAAATGCATTTACAATATATTAACAGTACAGTATAATGTACAATCAATAATACAAGATGAAACTATGAAACAATCTTTTCTATTTCTTCCATTCCTCTTATCTATTTATGCAAACGTATTGAGATTTACAACAAACAAATCAAAGCTACACTCGCAAATTTGAATCTTTTCAGAGATTACAACAAACAAATCAAAGCTACATGCACTTCCACAAACGTAACCATATTTTATATGAACAAATTTAATTATATGAACAAACGAATATTAATATAAATATGTGTTGGTAAATTGATTTGAACATCTTCTAGTTTCCTCTTTTGATTGCTCCATGAATGGCTCCAATGTACATAAGCATTGTCCCGCTAAGGATGATGATGAACGCCTCCAATGTTTTCTGCATTACGAGTAGCCAAACTTTAATAAGGAAATCGCGGTTAAATTGTATAAATACGAGGAGTTGTTTAAGGTAAAAGAAGGATGTAGAGAAAGAAAAGAAAGAATTGTTAGATCAAAGAGTTACCAGGCGATGACTATCGGTGTGTAGCCTAATATGTTTGGAAGCAAAGCTGCACAACAAAGAATGTCACGTTCATGTTAGTTTATTTGCAAACTCTAGTAGACTTTCTTGCCTATAGTATGCATAATAATTAACCAGAAAATAATAAAATGAAGATTTAGGTCACTTTCAAGTGATTAGATATTGATTTGGTTGTGATTAAAAATTAGTGTTATTTAGCAAATACATTCGAAGTATAACTTAATATTAATTTTACTTTCTTAAAAGGATGGTTTTAGTTAATAAAGATGGCACAGCCAACATAGGCACATGATAGGCACAACACAATACGCTACTGTGCTTGTGAATCTTTTTAAACACAACATGATCTAACATGACAAAACACGCTAAAATAAGTTTACTTTCACTCCCTTAACTATAACATGACACGGTGGCATGTGAACTTAAACTGTGACTAGGCCGCCCTCTAGAAATACGTAGTGAGCTTTGAGCCTAGTCAGGCCCAAGACATGTCCTATAAGGCTATGGCCATCTTTAGTAACATATGACAAAATAATTGTTAATCAACAACAATAAGCTTTGACTAGTAAATTTAGTAGTTTTAAATTACAGAAATCAATTTTACTCTAAAATAATCAATTAAAGTCTGAAATGATCAATTTATTAAATTAAAAGTAGTCTACTCTCAGTTGTCAATACTTAGCCAAAGAAACAAAAATCATCATACGTCTCTTAAGCAAAGTTGTGAACAAAAGAAGTAAAAACAGAGCATTTACCCCAACGCAAGCACGGTAAGGCTCCAAGCGACGGAGGCGGCGGCAGCGGCGGCTGGCAAGCTATCATGACCCCAATATGTAACATGGTTTAGTCCATACAAGCATGAGACTGCCCCAACTGCTCCCGCTATTAGCGAGTATGTTATGAAGAAAAATGTTGCCCCATTTTGTCCTTGAACTGCCAATAACACAAAGTATGATCCCATGTTAGCAAATAAAGTTCATTGTTACACCACAATTTTCAAAACCCATGCTCCTTTTTCTATTTTTTTTATATATATATATATATACTACCTCCGTTAACTATTATTTGTAACAAAGGAATATTTTATATCTCACAAATAATACCCCTTTGTTGTAAATAATAGTTAACGGAGGCAGTAATTCTACTTTCTCTATTCGAGTGAAAGAAAATATGACAACTTGATTTGAACATTCTTAAAGATTGCTCTTTAATTCAGTTGATATAGTAGTATGGTAACTTACCACCTCCATGATCAATAATCCGGTTCATAGACCAACCACTTATGCCCAAAACAACTACATACATGCAGAAGTTAAGAAACAACAAGAAGGATGCTGCTGGCCTCATTTGCTTGTATGCCATGATGTAACACTTCAACCCTACAAAAAGAAGTTTACAAAATTAACATAAACTCTTTAATAATACATATTTCGTATAATATGTAATGTTCTCTGTCTTTAAAAGCTCTTCATGTTTGAACAATATTTGTCTTGCAAAAAACTGTTAAGAGACAGAGGGAGTAACTAATGATACAAATTAATTGTAAGTATACATCAATTATTACCTGAAAGTATCTTATGGGTTGCAAATTTGTAATAAGCCTTGGTTATATGAGAGTAAGGTTATGTGTAGTATTGGGATATTTGTGAAATGTGGGAGTCTAATTACAAAGTCACATCTATATAAAGGGAAATATTTAGATTAAAGAAAAAGATATACAAGTATTGTATATGCTTTATTTTAATGATCATATAGATCATCCTAGAAGCAATTAGGTGATTGGTAGCTGAAGAAACTATGGCCAATTTGTAATTTGCTAATGTTTTTCATTTTTATTTTACTTCAACTTTCTAGAACTGTTTTTTGACCAAAGAATGATAAGCATTGCCAACGTGGATGTAGAGGTAATTAGGTGTCAAGTTTTCTGCTAAATTGCCAAATATTTGTCCTTATTAAACTTCAATCAAAGCATAAATCATGAGTATCTTTGTGTGAATTGATTAATTGGGTTATTGGGTATGGTGTAAGAATGGATGCCTCTTTATTGGATACCCTTGTGTTCGGATATAATAAACTAAATTATTCCAATTTGTTAGGTAATACAAGTACTATTATAATAATAATAATAATAATAATAATAATAATAATTATTATTATTATTATTATTATTATTATTATTATTATTATTATTATTATTATTATTACTATTATTATTATTATTATCAAAAAACAAAACCTACATAGTCAATCAATATACAAGAAATTGGTAGGGAGCCGAGATACAATCTGGGCCCCCACCCCTCTAGCTATAGCGAACCCGATCCTGCTGAAGATGTGAGCAACTGCACGAGCACCAATATCCTGAGGTTTTGTTATTATTATTATTATTATTATCAAAGTTATAGGAAAAGGTCAAGTGTATCAGTTATTTTTGAAATAGAGAACGGTTGCATGATTTATGAGTCTAAAACTCTAAATATACACTTATGTCTTATAAGAATTTTTTGCCAATTTAAGAAGCTATAGTTTATTTTTAATTTTATAACTACTTACCTGAATCTTTAGCCTCAAAAAGTCAAAACATACCAATAACTAATGCAAAGGAATAATAAATAATCGATACAATTCTCTTCAATACTAAAATTTCAACTAGTATGGAGTATAAGGGCATGAGCAGTGTCTAAGTCAAATTGAGCAAAGTAATATTATATTGTTTTTTTTTTTATATGATACCGAAAGTTAAAAACACCTGACAATCTTTAGAAGGTTGGTTTGAGTACTTGTATCTTAGGTTAGGGTCGACATTATTGGATAAAATGAAAATTACCGATTAATTGGGCAAAATAAGTAGACACATCAATGTAGTACACTAATCTAGTTCTACAGTTTAATCGGATGTATAATAGACATATACGCTAGCGTAGTTATTTTTGTTATATTTCTTTTTCCTCCATTCCTTATCCGCCCATAGAAATATAGATTTGATGTAGCTTCTTTTGGCAATGATTTCTTAAAGATTGCCCTTCTTGATGAGAAATCAATCAACTTAGAAATAACACGTTATAGATTAGGTTCATTGGTCTAATCACACACGACAACAAGCTAAAGACTTTTTCTGGTTGGGTTAAATGACTAAAAGGCCCATAGAATTGTGTACATATTACTCCTACATGAGCTAAGTTACATTACATATTGTAGTTGTTGTTGGCTACTTAGAGGTCAAGTTATAAAATCATGTTTTATTTTGTTTCTTCTTTTCTGGTCTCTTACTAATGGAAACAACTGTCCAAAGTTGTTTAAATCAACAAGTAATCAATTTAAGCAATATTAGATGGGTTTAGAGCTTTAGATTATAATATTCATGACCAATATTTATGTAGCATGTGGCAAAAACTACTAAGATTGGGGCTGTATGATGAAAAGGATTGACATTGGACAAGAAGAGCACTTAGCTTTCGTAAGTACATAGTCACGGATATGCCGTTTAAGCAATTGAACAAACCAAACGAGCATTTTTAAGGCTCTAAGAACTTTGGTCTACATTTATGTCATTGTCCATTTAATTGAAAAGAAAGAGAAAAGTGTTGGATTCCACTCCAGAATATTGTTGGTTGTAATTTTTTTTTAAAATCACTAACTAATAAGTGTTTAGTCACACAGAAAGAAGGTTTGAAGAAAATTTTTGGAGAAACTGCGAGAGAAGTGAGAAAAAGAAAGAGTTTAAAGAGGGTTGCGATTTGGATCTTGGTAGTTGAAGGTTTGCGATTTAAAGCTTGTGATTTGTGAATCCATTTAACTAAATACCAAGAGAAGAGAGAGAAAGCGAGAAGACAGCCATAAATCTCTCAAGAGCAAGGTCTGTTCGTAATTTGGGCCTCAATTTCAAGGAAGTTCACGTCAATAATTACTCTTGTCATGAATGACACTAACAAGTGTTTGGGATGATGTTACATTAAGGGGTGAGCAAATCGGGTACCCGGTCAAAATTTTAGGACCCAGACCCGGAATTGGTTGGAAACAGGTCCCAAAATTCGAAACCGGAATTGGAATTGGTTCAACCGGGTCCTAAAATTTAGGACTAGGAATAGGAACCACCGGGTACCAGGTACCGGTTCCGGTTCCGGTTCCGGGTACCCACTTATGTAAATAATTATCAAATTATAATATAAATTATAATACTTATTTAAGTTTATTTTCATTTTTAGCGTTTAACACTTGTATTTATATGTGCGTTAAGATATTTTATTTATGTTAGGTATTAAAAATAATTTTTTTATTTTACTAACTAGATACATTTAACATAATTTTATATATTTAAAAAAAATAAAAATAAAAAAAACTCATTTAGTGTAGCATATGTTAGTTAACCAGGTACTCAACCAGTTCCGGGTCCAAAAAAATCAAGAATTGGAATGAGAACCGGTTGCAACCGGTTCCTTAATTTATTACCCGAAATTGGAACCACCGAGTCTAATTCCGGCTCCGAACCCACTTATTCCTAACCGGTTCCAATTCCAATTCCGGGTACTCGAAATTTCTGCTCACCCCTACTTACATTCATTTCTCATTCGATTAGCTCTCAACCAATTTCATTGTTTGAAAACAATCAAACACCAAAGGAAAGTACCGAGTACTAGTTTTCTCCAAAATACCATTTTGGAGGATTTCTATTCTAAAAACAATTGCCAAATTTTGCATTTTGGCCTTTTGGGTCTTGAATTTTAGACAGGGTGTCTCATATTCTCATATAGAGAGCCCAAAATGTCAATATGCATCAAATATCAAGTCAATTTTATACTTTAAGTTCGTATGTTGGGCAATGGTTCTCAAATATCAAAATTAACGTCTCAGATTTTGGGTTAGATTTGAATTATACTTGATTCACCTAACACAAAGTTGAGGATGAGAGATGGTTAGGAGTATAATTTAGTGGGCCATCTAATTAAAAAAAAGGGAAATACAACAACTTTTAACAAAAACAACTTTCTAATTTTAGTGTTTTAGTATTATGACATTTCTATTTTGAGGAAGTGTTACAAATATAAAGAATAACATCTTAATACTTTTTTTGTAGAGAGCCACTAGCATAAGTGATAAGAATCTATCACAGCACAAAAGTCTAACCACTGGTATGTTGTTTGTGGAAATAAACCAAATATCATCAATAAACATTAACATTTATTGTTTATTGATGATATTAAAACCTAGTCTAAAGTAATAAAACCACCTCTCATCTAGTAATAGAACCTAGTCTAATTATTAGAAATAAAACTTAGGGTATGTTCTCATACGTTTATTTTTAGCTCCTAATTTCCTTCTCTTATAAAATATTCATTTCGGTTCAGCTAATTTCAGATTAGCTAATTTCAGTTTATTAGAACAGGCCTTTAGTCTAAATGTAAAGTTATTGGAAATAAAACCAAATAGCCCTAAAATGAATAACTTCACATTTTAGACTAGGTTTTACTCCTTCCGTTTTAAAATACTTGCTCAATTTCTCTTGGACACGCATGCCGATGTTAATCTTTGTTCACTAATATCTTTAATTATCAATAGGTATAACTTCTGACAATTGAAAATTAATAATCTATTCATTGATATGATTCACACGACTATATTTTTTTCTTATGTATAAATCACAAATATTAGTAAAAGTTAGATAAATAAATAGTGCAAAAAATAGAAATAGAACTAGTATTAAAAAACGGAGGGAGTATTACTTTTTGAGCCACTAGTACAAACTCACAGCACAAAAGTCTAACCCCTAGTGTTAAAAAGTCAAGTTGTTTTTGGAAATAAAACCAAATATCATCAATAAACATTAACGTTTTTGAAAGTCCATTATGCTCGATATGCCTTCAACCCTGGACAAGCAAGCTATCAGTAATTGGTGCTAGGGGTGAGCAAACCAGGTACCCAGTTAAAATTTTAGGACCCGAACTTGAAATTGATTGGAATCGGGTCCTAAAATTCGAATCCAACATTAAAATTGGTTCAACCGGGTCCTAAAATTTAGGAATTGGTATTGAAACCATCGGCTACCGATTCCGGTTCCAGGTGGGTTATGTATGTAATAATGTAATTGTTAAAATATTATACAAATTATAATTCTTATTTTAGTTAGATTCATTTTTAGCGTTTAATACTTGTATATATATTTGCATTAATCAATTTGTATTTATGTTAAGTATTAATAATATTTTTTTAATTTACAAATTAGATACATTCAACTTATTTTTATTACTTAACATTTATTTAGTTTAGCATATATTAGGTAACCGGATACCCAACCGGTTTTGGTTCCAAAAAGTTGAGAATTGAAATTGGAATTGGAATTGAAATTGGTTATAACTAGGTCCTTAATTTATTACCCGGAATTAGAACCACCGGGTCCAATTCCGATTCCAAACCGGTTCCGGTTCCAATTCCGGGTACCCGGAATTTTTGCTCACCCATAATCGGTGCCACCCTCTAGGCCCATGGGCACACAGGCCCATCCCTTAAAAGGGCCAACAACTCGGCTTGCGACAGGCCCTCCGCCAGCAAGGCCACCCTTTCGGCTGGCAGCAGGGCTTCCCATCCGGCATAAGAATAGCCATTGATCACTCTTGGCATACCATAGGTTTTTTCAAAAGAATAAATGAAATGTGAACAGCTTTAAAGTAACAGAAAGCTCATAAAAGAACAGCAAACTGTGTCGCAAGATCTGTTCTAAGGATTAATATGTGCCCGTAAAACGAGATGTCCAGCCACTATATACAAGTCTGGACATTAGATACCATCGGGCAACCATAACCACTCGTAACCGAGTTTAATCGTTATACTAGTTTAAATTACACTATCAACACGATTGTTTACAATTTGGATCTATTTAGTCGTCACGTTACTAGTTTAAATTTGATTTAGACCATCAATGCTACTACTAATTCTAGTCTCTAACCTAAGAGAGTAATCATTATTCAACAATCAAAAATTGAAAAAAAATACCACAATCTCAGCCGAAAGATGGTGATAAATTTAAAATCTTCACTGATAAATCAGGAAAAAACATAAAATCATCATCACAGATTGCATAAATGCATAGCATTGATTTAAATCAAATTAACAAAATAATAATATAAATTGAGAAGATAGATAATTTAAGAGATCAGATGGTAGTGCATGTAAGATATTCATCATCAAAATGCTGAAAAGGTGGATACAAATCCTCATTTCTCCTTCAAAATTTCACTCGAAACTATTCATTTTCATTATTTTTTTAAAAAAAAAATATAAAAAAAAAAAAACTTATTCAAATTCGAAAACTTTCCCAGAAATGAAACAAAAATTTGTAAAACAAATGACCGAAATTAAAAATTAAAGAAAGAATTTCACTCCAAAAAGCTGCTGATGTTGATGCTTACTGAAGCCGAAATTTGAGTTTATAAATTGATGACAACAAACCCTAGAATTATTAACTTGAAATAGTAACCGCACGATTAGAAAGAATCTCTCACCGGCTGAGGCAGAGATGCCGCCTATGAATCAGAACAATAGCTGTATTTCTTGATTGGGCTTTGATTGGGCTTTTTTTTTTTTTTGAAAAAGGGCCTTGGTTTTGTAGTGATTCATAAAATCAAAGCCCATTTCTAAATTATTTTAGAAAATTATACTTCCTCCGTTCTTTAATTATTGCACCATAAGGGTTTGGCACAAATTTTTTGGTAGTGGAAAAAAGGATAAGAGAGAAAGGTAGAAATACCAAGTTGCCCATGTGATTGTATGCACAAAATAAAAGTAAGGGTTGAAAAGCAAGAGTATATTAGGTATTTATAGTGTGAACACATAAATTTCTTTTCCTAAAATGGATATGGTGCAATAAATGTGAAACTTCCTTAAAAGGTAAGTGGTGCAATATTAAAAAAACGGAGGAAGTATAACAAAAAAAAAAAAAAAAAAAAATTATGTGGAACTACCCTAAAAATAGTGTAATCCCCATACCTTAGAGTAAATTATATTTATTTTTTCCTATTTTCTTTACGAATATTTTAAATATTTTGGAATGATTTATTAAAATAAAAGTAATGATTTATATATTTCAATAGCAATATTGTTTTCTCACTCAAATTTTGATCAATGTTTTTTTAAAACTTCCAGCCAACCTACAATTTGAAGACCTACTTTTCAATAGCAAATTTAAAAGAGCATAATTGCCCATTTTAAGCCCAATACTACAATCCTAGTCCTATTAGAACAAGCGAATTATTAAGCCCATATTTAATCCACAAAAACCCCAAAACCCCTCACCTATTCTATGCACATAACAAAGAAAACCCCAAAAAATATTTCCTCTGCATTCACGAACAGCAAATAAAAAGAAAAAAAAATTCTTTTCTTCGCTGCTGTGCTGCTGCTGCCGATACTAGCCACCACCGACGCCACCGCGGCCCCCTCGACAACAGGAGAGGACTTTATAGAAGGTGATTTCTAGTTAGTAAAGTGGCATACCAATTCGTTTGCTCGATGTACGTACAAGGATACGAAACCTTGACTTTAGATGCATGTTTAGGGATGTATCGAGAAAACTTAGTATAATGTATAGAGAAGACTGGGCTTAATTGTTTGGTTATACATTGTGATTTTCGTATGTTGTGTATTATTCTACTTTGCAAGTACTATTTATGCATTAATTTTGTAAGATGCACTTAGAGGCAAAGGTACGTGAACATGTTGAATGATTTATTTATTACTCGTTCATGATCATTGAGATGGAATGAGTAAAGGAAGAGTTTAAGTCTTATAAGACGAGGTTAAGGTTTTGGGGTGCTTTATGCACTCAAGGTGTTTATACACCAAGGTAGTTAAAGGAATCAATAATAAATATTGCTTGTCACTAATAAATCTAGAATTGAATTGGAAACTTGGTTTACTTGATTGAATTGATATTGGATTGATTGTATTGTTTTGAATACGAGTCATCAACAAGTCTAAACTTGTAAATCACGTAAAGTGCAAGATAGATGAGCAATAAAACTCTAGATTTGTGCACATCTAGAGTAATGACAATCAGGGGTTGGGTACACGGGGTATTAGTCGTGCACTTTTCTAGAGGCCGTCTGATCAATCAACGAGTCTCTTGTTTCAAATACTTTTCAAAAACTAGGAGCTAGATGAGATCTCATACTAGCTATGGTCACGGAGTCGTACCTGTGACCATTGGATGTTTATTGATGTTTCTGAAAGGAGGCATGGGGTTTTTATTTTATTGATGTTCCAAATGGAGCATGGGATGGACAACCTTGTCCATTGTTTAATCCGATGAATAAAATGAAATCATTTAATTATTAACTAGTGAATTCTTAGTAAAGTTGACGGTTGAGTCTTGTGTTTGAGTCTATAATTTGATCGCATGTGATGGTTGAATATTAGTAGAATGCTGGGGATTTCTTATTATATTTTGTAACTTGTATGTACGCAGTGTTGCTGATTGCGTGCTTTTGTGTGTCTTTCTTTGGTCATGCCTTCGCCTTTCAATGATCCTGTAATGATCCAATTTGTACACTTGTAATATTGGGGAGCAGATTAACCACATGTTTTTATATATTCAGAACTTAGCTTGCATCAAGGTAGTGGGATTTTGAGTGGAGTGTTGGCTACAATTCACAGTTTATGTTTTTTCTTACTTTTGAATTTATTTATACTCTGTTTGACTTATTTATTAACTTTTTTACTGGATTTTGAATAAGGATCTTAATGGTTCCAAGTTGTAAGACTTAATTTGATTTTGTTTATTGGTTTTGAAACTTTATTTTAGATGGGTTAGTTTTCCGCTGCTAAATTCTGAATTAGCCTAAACGTTTGAACATGTGATGGTAACACGCCAGTAATCCTCTTGTATTTTATTAAAGGTATTTACAGGTGTAAGGAGGGTGATCCCATTGTAAGGGGGTCCTTCCTTAGATGCCCATGGCCGTTTAAAAGCCTAGGACTTTACACTTGTTAGGGTGTATTAGGATTTGAATTCCTGACTGTTTGGGGGACCTTGAATTAGAATTGATTTTATCCTCACGCTTTTTTGTAAGAAACAAGTAGGAGTCGCCAATGAGTTTTGGGAAAACCCATAAACCTCATTCATGCCTTTCTCCCATGTGGAGTTCATGGGATAATTAGCACGAATCGTAAGTTTACCCATGCCCAAATTGGTCTACATAATCCAGAAATGAGTTCAGGAGTGAGGGTACTAAAATAACGTTCTTTTTAAAGGAGAATCGCTATTCTAGCCCTAGCACGACCTCTACTAGCTCTTCCTTTTTCACAATTTCATCACCAAATAATATATGCAACGCGAAACTTAAAACTAAGTTAGTTGATTTTATTTACAAGCATTAATCACGTAGGAATTACATTGCAAAAGTCGTTATTCTTTGTTTAATCAATATTCGTGAAAATAAAGAACAAAATAAACAATATTCGCCTTGTCTTAAGTGATAAAACAACAATTAATTATCAAATTCTAGTCTTGATTTAGTTGATTAACAAAAGAATACTATGTAAATTAATTAATTAAAATTTTGTTTAAAGTGATCAAACAACACTATTTATTCAATTAAAGTTATTTAAACAACAAAGGAAAAGTGATTTATCTAAGTGCTCAGGAAACTAACCGTTCTTCCCTTATGTTAAATCTCGGTTTAATGTGTTTATGGACTTTTTTCCTTCTTCGTACCTCCAAGGACTTCAATGGATTCAATTAGGGTTGGAAAGTATTTGGGAAGAGAGAAGAAAAAGTAGTATGATAGTAAGAGAAGTTGAGAGATTAGGGTTTTGAGAATACTAGGGTTTTAATTCTGAATTTTTCGGTCCTCGTAATGCTGAACGAAGACACCTATTTATAGGCGTAGGGATCTAGGTTTAGTGTTTTAGAGCCGCGCCGTCAGGTGGCGCGTGCAGCTCTCTAGTTGCGTTGGGTGCCGCGCGCATCTCAATGAGTCGCGTGCGCCAGGCGCGCGCAACTGATTGAGTTGCGCTGGTTTGCGGTTTGCCTTATACGAAAATGCATTTTTAAAACTTCCATAACTTTTGATTGTAGAGTTGGATTAAGGCGTGTGAGATATCACTAGAAAGCTCTGAATGTCTACTTTCCAATTCCGTTAGAATTAGGTTAAAATATGTTATGTATCAAAAGGTATGGCCGTTGGAGTGAAAGGGTGTCGATTTTAGGGCCCGGTTCAGTGTTTTGATCATAACTTCTTCGTTTTGGCTCGGAATTGGACTTATAATGTACCGTTGGAAAGCTCTTTGAAAGGGCTATCCATCTGTATAGGCCTTGCATGGGAATTTGATGGTTGTTTTATATGTTTGGCTTGGTTTTCATCAATGTAGGTTCCATTGGATCCAACACTACTACAAAGTTGGGCTTAAGTAACACCCATTGGTAACACTTTAAAAAAGTTATGATTGTTAGATTTTTACGTAAAACTTTTGTAATATTTTGTTATTAGGTACCATTTTTTGTAACACTTTAATAATATGTATCACTTGATTGTAACATTTTGACATTAAGTAGCACTTGGTTGTCACACTTAATTTTTATTTTATTTAACTTTATCTTAATTATTTATTTCTTAAATTAAAAATTTTAATTTGATATGATAAATCCCCTTTTTTTTTCTTATTCTTATCAAAAGTTTTTTCAAAATCGACCCTCAGTCACAGCCTCACAACTCTCATCCTCCCTCAAAGCTCAAAGCTTTCGATGTCCCTTCTTTTTCTTCAAAAAAAGCTTTCATTGTCCCCCATCTTCATCGGCTTCCACCGATCCCCTTCTCGCTCCTAGTGCTCCACTGTAGCCACCGTCCTCCACAGCCTCACTACGTCGCAAGTTTGCAACCCGTGCTCCTACTCGAAGACGTACATAACAGCTCGTGCCTACGATTGCCACCTCCTGGCCTCCATCCTCGGTGGATTTCACCTTAAAGTTAAGGTTAGGGTTAGTTCGGGTCCCTTTCCCTTCCAATATCAACAATAATTTGAGCTAGCTAAAATTAGGGTTTCAATTCGCTCTCTCTGATCTTGTTGATGATATCTTAATTAGATGTTGAATTTGCCTATTAACATGTTTAATTTCATTATTTTCATATTGAATTTCGCATGCATCTTAATTGGTCGAAGTTTTTATATTTGGGATTTTTGTTTTTTCTTCTTTTCGATTACTGCTGATTTGATTTACCTTGTAATTTGATCTTTGTTGACTAATCTGATCTTTGTGGGCAAAAGAGATGCATCCAAGGCCGCAATGCCAGTTATAATTGCAGGAACATTGTTTGATGCTCAAGCTACTATTGATACTCCTGCTATTGCCAAAACAACCACTATGGCAAGGTTTGGTTTTTTTTTTTAAATATATATATATATATATATATATATATATATATATATATATATATATATATATATATATATATATATATATATATATATATATATATATAAAGCTGTAATTATGGAATTGGGTTTATATTTTTCATTATTATGATACTTTTTCTGATTATTTGTTACTTTTGTTAGAAATTTGTGATAATTGCATTAGCTGCCACGTTTTCCAGGCTTTAATTTTGTGGGGTTAAGATGATTAATTGGCTTATTTTCTGCAATTCACCCTTTTTTTTTTTTTTTGGATTTTGCTTAATTTTTTTTTTTTTTTTTTTTTTTTTTTGGGATTTAGGTGTTTGATGTTTATTAACAAGTCCAAGGCATTCATTTATGCATACTTCGCTCTTCCTTGTCTTTCTAACTTTTCGTAGTGTATTCTGCATTGCTATTGCCTAGTGGTAAGATATTACTCGATCAAGTTGTCATATGAAATATGTAAATGGCAATGACTAATAAGAATAAAAATTACTTTCTTATGGGAAAATGTAGCTGAGTATGACAAGAGTTGCAACATTCAGTTGGATCACAGGTGTAATGTCTGTTCATGTGTCTTGGGGAGTTTGCTATCAAAGTTTATTCCGAGAAAGTACATATTTGAGGCATGTTTGTACCTCTAAAAATTTTGTAGTTTGTTTTGATGCAACGTTAAGCATGGGCTAGCTAAGAATATAAGTCGAAGGATTGATAGATTGATAAAGCTTGAAAGCTTGCAAAAGATAACAACGGCTTTAGGCCATTACTCTCATGATTCTTAATACAATTTTCTACATACTTTCCTCTCTCTTAGACTCTTCTATTTATACTACTACAAGCACTACAAGAACGGCCAAAAGCCTCAATGCTACTTTTACTATTGTTTGTCATTAAGCTAGAGTTACCACACTGAAAGACAAATAAACAAAAATTAAACCCCCTCTCATCCCAGTGAGCCATTGCTTGTCTTGGTAGTGGAGGAGTGTTCTGCAACTGTATTCTGCTGATGTGTCTGTTGCTCTTGCTGCCCTTTTCTCTTCTTTGGTCTCTTGCTGTACACTAAAGTCACGGGTGGTGGGTGAGGGTGCATTGCATGTGAGTTTTGGTTTTCATCGTGCTCTTACTGATAGTGATACATTTTTTCAATTGTCAATATCTATCCTACTCGTGTCTCCATTCTTTATCAACTATCTGTCACTTAGACTGCTAGGCGGGTACGTAGGAAAAAGCAATCACACTCTGGTGATCTGGTCCATCTTCTTTAAGTCCATCAGAGAGTTATTAAATATGTTGCTATTGTAATTTTTGTTTGTTAGGTAAAGAAGGTTTTTGTTATTCAGCATTTCATTACCCCTTAATATTTTACAATGATGACCTTATCAATATTATATTGCATCTTGTGAACATTCTTTTGTTTTTGTGCCTTCTAACAAAACCCATTTATTCCTTAGGTAATTAGTTTGTGCCTTAGGTGATTAGTTTGTGCCTTTTAAGAAAATCCATTGGATGAAATATAACCTTTTGTGACCTAGTTTCTTATTTCTTTAAAGATTTCATAAGTGGCTTCCATCCAAATTTATTTTTATGGATCTATAATTCTTGTATCTATGATTTGCCAGTTGGCTTCTAAAGTTTGACTTAAGGTAGATTAGGCTTATTATTTAGTTGAAAGAATATTAGTTGGCTACAGTGTTTATGGTCAGATCAATGTTAATATCTATGATTAAGAACTCCTTACGTAATAAACACCTTTAGTAAGATATGTATGCTTGTATTAGTATCTTATTTCCTTATTTATAAATATAATTCTCATCTACTATAATAAACAACTCCTTATCCTCTTAATTAAGTGCTCCAAAGTTGGCTTTAAACTTGTTTCAATTCATCTGATATGCTGCTGTTTGGGAATGTAGAAAGTAAGTTTTTTACAGTTTAACTTTGTATTTTCATGAGAGTTAAAATCTAAAGCCATATGACATGATGATGACCTTTAACTATGAATTAATGAAATTTTTTCTCGTTTACTCTGCATGATCAAGTGAAAATCAGGAGGAAGAAAGTACTAGCTGCTAACATAGAAGAAACTGTTAGTGTTGGGTCTAGTTCAGCTGTTCAATCCTAGTTCGTGGAGACGTAAATGGTCCCTTATCCTAGTGTAGCTGTTGCAACTCAGCAACATAGATTCCATTGTGACAAGTGTCGCACCTGCAACTACAGATGCAGTCAGCACAAGTATCACCACTGTTTTTGCTAGCTAGCTGTCGTTATGTGCTATTATTACTGTTGTTTGGTGCAACCGCGCTGACTGTTTTTAGAGATTGGAGGTCTAGAAGGACCGAAGTTCACTTTTGTTTTATTTTTATTATTAGATTATTAAGCCAATAAAAAAAAAAAATTGGTGTTTATGAATGTTTTTTGTAAGAACTATGAAACTAATTATTTTAATTCAAATTATTGTCTATTATATATGTTAATTTCACATTTGTTGATTGACTTTTTAGGTTTTTGTTTTTTTTCTTTAATAATAATACAATAGTAAAAAAAATGATAAATGTTATCTATTCATTAATAGGGTGTTATCTTAGTTTGCAAAAAGTGATATATAATGTAGAAAAAAGTGCTACTAAATGTCAAAAGAAGATTAGAAAATGTTACCTAATAATCAACATAGTTTTACATTAGTTCAAAAAAGTGATACATCATGTTGAATAAAGTGATACTATATGATTGAAAAATGTTACTAAAGATAAGTAAGTGTTACATAAGAAATAAAAAATAACACTTTAAAAATGATACCAATGATATAAAAAGTGATACATAATAGGGTATATAGTAACACTTTTGAAAGTATTACCATACATTACCCAAAGTGTTACATAAAACATTAGGTAACATGGGCGGAAGTATCACCCAATAAAGTGTTACCTATTGTCTATAATAACACTTTTACCACTTTATGTAACACTTTTTGGGTGTTACTTGAGGTTAGCTTTGTACTAGTGCAATCATTGCATTTGCCATACTTGGGTTCGTTATTAATCAAGTTTAAACATGTATGAACACGTTTTAGGCCTAATTAGTAATCGGACAAGGCTCTAAGATAAATTGGTCTCAAATATGGGTTTCAACTTACTTCATAATGCATTTCGTAGTCCATAAACACTTCAACTTTGATCTAACATGAAGAACGGATTTTTGTAACATCATCGCACTTCCTTTCGGGACAAGAGGCCAAAAGTAGGTTATTATAGTTATCCCCCACTTTGATCGAGTCTTGAATAGACGATGATCAAAGTAGTCAAGGAAATAAATCCGAGACTCATTCTGCGAAGTTCTCAAAGAATAGAGAATCTTTCAGAAATGTTAAGGATGTAGAAACGATCCTTGATTCACTAAGTGTTTGAAACAAGTAGCTATTAAGGCTAGAAAGAGTATTTTCTATGTCTTAACGCGCTAAAGAATCTAGATTGATCCTTTGTATTTGTAGAACACTTTTACAAGTAAAGGTGTTCTGGGTGATGTCAAGTCATGAGAAGAGATCGGTTTAAAAAAGGAGTAAAGGGGATGATTTCCTCTCAATCATGTCATCGTTGGTCTAAAGTCCCTTGATATGTCATTGAAACTTTAGCCTAACTTTAACAAAGTAAAAAGATGAAAAAAAAGCGTTTTCGACATTCGAGCCTGAACGGTCCGGTATTCGAGCCGGATGCCCACAAGATAAAAATACATGTCTCAGGACTGGAGGAACATATCCAAATCCAGTGAGAGGGAAAAAAGTCAACAACTCTCTCGGCAGTTTTGTCCACAAGATGAGTACACGTGTCGTGACTACATAGGCGTGACATCGTCTCGTCGCTTCTTTATACAGGGGGTGGACGGACGCCCTAACTGTTCGGTAAGCTAGTAAGCTCACTAACTGCCGTATTTGCTTCCTATCAAGAAGTGTCTGTTTCTGATGGTTCGGCGCGCCTGTCGACTCGTGAGCTAACGCCTAAAGTAATCCTCCACCTTTTAGTTCCGAGAGGTGGATCTCGCAAAGCTTGAGCTGAAGTGAAATTTTACGCAACACCTACGCCGTACAATTTTGCGCCGTACGATACGCCTTTTGCATTTTTACGCTGCATGACAACTCCTTCCTTTTTGCTTCGGACGTGAAAAAAGAAGAAAAGTCGAACATTTATAACGTTAGTACAGTAAAATGACAAACCTGTCAATGGGTGCTTTTACGTAAAGCACCACCACGGAACGTCTTAAGACAATCTTACGAAAAAGGTTCAAAACGTATGCTTAGAGAAGGCACAAAGCACGGTGTGCATGCAAGAATGATACAAAAAACCAACAAAGAAGAAAACAAACTATTGGGTGCAAAGCAATTTTAAAAGATTTTGATAGTTCGCGCGTTATTACGTCTAACAACGTACAAAACCGTTGGGAAAAATTCAAAACAGATCAAAATCTGAGTACCGGTCTTTTAAGTGACCAGTGTTCGCGCGCAACATAGTAAGTCGCGCTAGCCAGGCGCGCGCAAGAAACTAAGTTGCGCTGGGATGCCACGCGCAACTTGATGAGTTGCGCGCAACATTTGGACTAGTAAAAAGATTTGGAGAAGGGCGATCTGCAGCTCACTCTCTTTTTCTCCTCTTCCTCTAATTTTGATCTCTTTCCATTTTGGTTGTTGTTTTAAAGCTAATAAGGAAAGTAAATCTTTCTCCTTTTATTTTACCAGACTTTGATCTTGGTCAATAAAATTGATGTGCCTGAGATAGTACCACCAACTGTCAAAAGAGCTGCATGCAGACCATCTAAGCAGATAAGGAGAGCAGCTCATGAAGCAAGAAAAGGAAAGAGGCACAAGAACAACAAAGGCAGTCTGTGCAAGGAGTTGGGACACAATGCCTTAACTTGTAAGGCAAGAAAGGAAGCAGCAAGACAGGTAGAAAATGCAGCATCCTGTTTACAGCAAGGCAAAGGAAGGGGGAAAAAGAGAAAGGCTGCAAGTTAGAATCCTTGAAGCTGCAAGAAATGTTGTATAATTTTTTGGGGAAAACTTTTATAACTTATGTGTTAAGTGTCAGGTTTTTTTTGGACAAAGTGTTAAGTACTTGGTTTAAGTACTTGGTTATTTTGGAACAAACTTGTTTATTACATTTCAGCGAAATGTACTATAACTATTGCAAAATCATGTAGGCATAATTTTTTGAAGACAAAAGCTAACAATTCAAACGCATATTACTTTTAGCAATGAAACTTTGTTTACAATAATCATTTTAACGCTACAAATACAATAACCAAAAACATAAGTACTCCTATTTTAATTGCTATGTCTACTATCTTTTGTTGTCTTGCTACTCTTCTCTTGAGGTCCTTCAACTCTTGCTTCAACAAGCTCTCACCTCCATAGAATTGCGTGTCTGTCCTTCCCATGCTTTGATTATCGTAACCCAATACGACATTTTGCTCCACATAACCCTTGCACCATCTGAAAGTCTCACATACATCACACTTATAGTACAACCGTTGTGGATTTTTGCCGAATCTGAGCTCCTTATTGCAAACTTCCTACCACAACAACAAGCTTTGTTAGGTACTTTTACATACGAAAAATTGAAAGAGGAAGATGATGATCTCGAGTGTGGGGACATCTTTGGAAATGCTTTTGGAAGTGTGACTTGATACGTGAATCCCTCAAACACTCCATTTATATAACAAACAAACTAGCCGTTATTAGTGTTCAACGGCTAGTTTTTTTAAAATAATACCGTTACAAAAAAATGGGTAAATGGTGAAATAACTTTAAAATCATGATATATGGTGAAAAAACTTTTAAATAAAATGGTACATGGTGAATTGGTAAATTACCCCAAACGGCTGACTAATGGCAATTAGCAAAAAAGGCATTTTATGTTAATGTATGGTAATTGGTATTTGGTGTATTAAAAAGTTTTAGGTGGTATACGGTGAATTAAGCTTTAACTTAGTGGTATATGGTGAAATTTCCGTAGAAAAAGTCATAAAAAATAGATAAAAGTCATAATTTCTTCTGTTAAATTCATGTTAACTATTGTTGTCCATACATAACTATTTTCTATTTAAAGGCTGTTTAAATCAAGTTTTTACTATAAAAAGACTTAAATTAACGGCCTCTATTGTTTCTATATAAGGTTGAGTCTTATATCATAACTTTGCAATAAGTTTTATATATATATATATATATATATATATATATATATATATATATATATATATATATATATGTATATGTATATGTATATGTATATGTATATGTATATGTATATGTACACACACACACACACACACACACACACACACACACACACACACATATATATATATATATATATATATATATATATATATATATATATATATATATATATATTAAGCTTTATACTTATACATTTGTTTTGTATCTTAGTAAATATTTAATGTTTTCATTCTTTTGTGTGTGTGTGTGTGTGTTTTTATTTTTTTATTTTTTTTATTTCAGCCACTTCCTGCAAATAGGAAAGGTTTTCTTTTAAGATTCAGAGGTCCAGTTAGAGTCTATCGTGGGAATAATGACAGATTTTAGGAGGTTAGAGTGTTAAGCGTACCACAAAATACAGGAATATGTGGTGGTTGTTTTATTGATGATGCATGGACAAGCTTTGTATCATCCAATAATATTGTTGAATGAGAAAGACTGGATATTTATCATGATAATGATTCAAACTTTTACATTAGAGTTTTTAATGCTGATGGTAATGAGAGGGTTCCTACTGAAGCAAAAAATGGTATTAATGTATAAGTTTGTCTTTTAATTTTATGTTTGTAATAAATAAGTTTATATTTATCAGAAATAATAATATTTATATCAGGTATAACCGTATAAGATTATGTTTGTCATAATTAAATTTTTTTATCAGAAGTAACTATATTTATTTCAGGATAAAGACTATTTTTTTCAGGAATTATATAATATTTGTTAGGAATAAATTCTTACAATTAGGAATAATAATACTTTCATTTTATATTTAATTAACAAATAATAAATTTTAAAATAACAAAGTATGTACGTACCTGATTAATTATCATCCCATATCATTGATTTAGCAAGCTTTATCCAACGTTTCAAACGTATCTCTCTGGTATAGCATGTATGATGTACATTTGCATTATCTTGAGGATGTGAAAGCACAGCAATCCGGTCTTTGTGAAGCACAAACAAGAACACATAAACTCATTGCTTTGACAGTGATATATGACTTGATAAGTGTGCTTATAATCTTCATCAAGAGAAACATCAAAGAATTTGACATATTGCATTGAAGTTGGCTTTTCCTTTGCATATGCTCATAGACTTGTGTCAAATTCCAACTTAAAATCCTTGTATAAGTTTAGAGTATAAACTTCAGCAGCATGTTTTAATATTTTTGTTGTTGTTTTTGGTTGCTCAGTACTACATCTGAAGTTGTCACTCTTTTCAGTGCTTCTCCATCTTTTCACAGTAGCTTCAAATATGTGAAAGAACTCCAAAAGTTTAGTGGTTCTGTTGGCCTTAAATGAAATTGCTCTGTTTGTTACTTCTACTCTTTGAGATGAAAGAATTCCAGCAGAGAAAATATCCTTGCTCAATGCTGTGCACCATTTTTCTCGTAGCCCGAATAACCTATCAAACCACTCTTTTTTTTTTTTTTTTTTTTTTTTCTAATCCATGATTTTGAACCATCTTGTTGCAGACATCTTCAAATTCAGATTCTGAATCACATCCACTTAAGCACTTGTGAAACATATTCTTGAATTCAGGATTGTTTTTTACAGTTCCAAAGTGTGATACACAGTCTACGTCTTGAATTTGGATACACCTACAACAATGATAGAACAATAATGTGATTATTTTCTTCAGTTTTTAAAATTTTAAATCAGAAATAAGATTATTATAATCAGGAATTATATGATATTCATTAGGAATTAGCAAGTTTTAGTCATGACTTAGACAATAAAAATTAAATAATAGCATTTTATAGTCAGATATTAGATAACTCATGTCAGTAATTAATCTATTTTTGTCAGGAATAACAATATTTTAGTCAGGAATTAAAGAGTCACAGTCAGATATTAGATAACTCACGTAAGTTATTAATCTATTGTTGTCAGGCATAACAATATATTAGTCAGGAATTAAAGAGTCTCAGTCAGATATTAGATAACTCATGTCAGTTATTAACCTATTTTTGTCAGGCATAACAAAAAAGTCTAAGAGTTAGAATTTTTCAATTAACATTTTAAATTTTAACATTATATAGATCAGGAATTAAATATTTTTTTAATCAGGTTTAACATAATAAAGGTAATATTAATCAACAATTGTTATGTTTTATAGGGTTATAAAAAACTTAAACACCAAGAAAGTTGATACAATTAAAAACTTATATCATATAAAAAAAGAGGAAATTTTAGATTTTAACACCTCACAAAAACGCAAAAATTGATTTTAACACCCCCATAAAAAAATGGATTTTAACACTAGATAAATTTAATTTCCAAAAATTTGGTATTACCACCACTTAACTGATTCCGTTTAGGAATCCGTTAAGTGGGCCCATAAGCCACGTGTTGTGTTATTATTGGCTAAAAAAAGAAAAAAAAATTTAAAAACTTTAAAAAAAAAGAAAAAAAAAAGAACAACCTAAAACTACCCCAGCCACCACCATAGCGCCACTCCTACGCCACCACCGCCTTCCCCCCAACTCACCACAACCCTCCCCGAAACCACCACCCGTGTCGCACCACCAGCCCTAACTTACCTGAACCCTCACCCTCCCTTTCCCGCAGCCGTATCGCCCCCAAAAACCACCAAACCTAAAACCCTTGTTCCCCAAAACGGCCACGTATCTAGCCACAAATAGCCAAAATCGGCCGGTTTTGGGGCTTAGTGACCTTAACCGGCCGATTTCGGCTTTTTAAGGCCGGATTCGTGGTCGTTTAGGGGGGACGAGGGTTTTGGGTTTGGTGGTTTTTGTGGGCGATACGGTTGCGGGAAAGGGAGGGGGAGGGTTCAGGTGGGTTGGGGCTAGTGGTGCGACACGAGTGGTGGTTTCGGGGAGGGCTGTGGTGAGTTGGGGGGAAGGCGGCGGTGGCGCTGTGGTTAGGGGTGAAACAAACTCGGTTTAAAACCGAACCAAACCGAAAATCGAACCGAATAAGAAATTTGGTTTGGTTTTTTTTAAAGTGGTTCGGTTTCGGTTTTAAAAATAAAAAAAAATTCGGTGTGTGGTTCGGTTTCGGTTTGCAAAAATGAAAAACCGAACAAAACCGAACCACACCGAAATATAAGCCCAATCCAATTAAACCCTAGCCCAACTCTGAAATGCCTTAGGTATATAATACAAAAAAAACAAAAAAAAGCCCTAATCACTCAGCCTCTCTCTCTCTCTCCACCCTTTCTCTCTCCTTTCCTCATCTCTCTTGCGGATTCCGCCATGGCGCCATAGCCCATTCTCTCCTCTCCTCTTCTTCGCTTCACGCCTTCATTCTCCTCTTATCTTTTCCTTTTTCTTGTCTTTCTCCTCACCACCATTAACGAACACAAACAAATTCGCTTTCAAATTCGCCCCCTTCACCATCTACGACCACCATCAACTAATTTCAAGGTTTTCACGTCAAATTCGACCATGAAAACTCTAGATCTAGAGCTTTCATGGTCGAATTTGACCTTTAAAACCCAAATTCGATGTTTTTTCGATGGAATGTGAGGTATGTCCTCTTTTTCTTTCTTTTAATTTGGTTTGAGTAATTTTTTTCTATAATTTATGCTGAACTTCTAATGTATGTCCAATTTTTTCTGATATTTCGGTGCTTTTTATTCCAATTTTGGTTTTATCTTAATTATTTCGAGATTATTTGTTTGCGGATTTGGGTTAGGGCCTTAGGGGTGGTGAGATAAGGTTAAAACTTGTTTAATTATGTTTGTATGGATTGGTTTGGTTTGGTTTGTTTGATTCGGTTTTGATTGGTGTGGTTTGGTTCGGTTTTTTTTTGCAAATTTTGATGATTATGGTGCTTGATACGAAAATTCGGTTTGGTTCGGTTTTTTTTTATGAAACCGAAATAAATATGGTTTGGTTTCTAAAGTAAAGTGGTGCGGTGTGGTTTCTAAAATCCAGAAACCGAAATAGAGTGGTTCGGTTTCGATTTGGGTAAAAAACCAAACCGAAAACCGAACTTTCACCCCTAGCTGTGGTGGTGGCTGGGGTAGTTTTAGGTTTTTTTGTTTTTTTTTTATTTCTCTTTTTTTTAACAAATAAAATGTTGACACGTGTTACTGTGGGCCACACTTAACGGAATTTTTGGATGGTGATGTGTCCAATTTATATAGTATTTTATCCCCGTCCCTTGGTCATAATTAGTAGTGTTTTTAGCTCTTTAGAGCCACTTTTATTACTAATTGGTGTTTTCCAGTGTTTTGTAGTTTTGTTTGAGTTTTGTAGGAAATTGCACCTTTGGAGCGTTTTCCGGGTTTTTCATGGAGCAACTACGGACATTAGGAGAACACGACCATCTTTAAAGCCCAGGACCGGTTAGAGCCGGTGATTAAGGGCTCGGTGTGTGATGCCGGGGCATTTGGACCAAGTATTCAAGACACGAAGAGGAAATCCGGATTGGGCCGAAGAATCAAGCCCAATCAAAGTCCAAGCCTCGAGGAAGAAACCGGGCCCGATCGGGCAAGCTTACGCCCGATCGGGCAGGCGCGCAGTAGGAGTCGTCGTGCAAGGCGCGCCCGATCAGGTGAGCATTAGCTCGATTGGGCACGGCTGCCCAGGAGAGTTGCGAAGAAAGAGGCGAGCCCGATCGGGCGCGTGTTTTTTAGGGTCCATATCTGCCGAATTCTTAGTTTCTAATTAGGATTGTTTTTAGAGTTGTTTAAGTACGATTTTAGTACGATTTTAGTACGGAATTTTTGTTTACCTTCTCTCTTAGACTTTCTCTCTCTACTTAGATTATTTTCTCTCTCTAAAATTCTCTCAACTTTGTTCTTGCTCAACTTTGTAGTTTCATTGATTTTGGTAACGATTTCTTCTCTATTAATTTCAGCAATTTTATTTCTTTATTCTCTTATGGCTTATTTAATTGTTTTATTTAGTTTAGATTTAATTATGAGTGAGTAGTTTTATTTCTAGGGTTTATGGGGATCCAATAAATAATATGAAGGGGTAATTTATGATTGTTGATTGTCAATGCTTAATTATTTTCCTATTGATTGATTTAATGCTATGCAATTAGGTTTAGCTAGATTTAATTATATGAGTTTAGCAATATTGATTCGAGATTCGAGAGATGAGAATTGATGTTTAGGCTTAGTTTCAATAGGCGGACTAATTTATAAATGGTTAAGTCGAGATTCGAGAGATGAGATTTAATACCGGTAAATTAACTCTGTGATTGTAATACGTAGCGAAAGCCCTTTATGATCTGTTTAATTGATGCATTGATGATTGATTGTTATGTTTTACCCTGGAATATTGTTTATTGGTGAACCTATGCCCTAGGCTTTTATTTCATTGATTTCTTTCTTACTTTTATTCCTTCCTACTCTTACTTTTAGTAGTTTAATTACCCTTTTTATAATAATCTGGTTACTTGAAATTTAGATTGCTTTTAAGTAATTAGGAATAAATTGACTTGTTTCCCCTGTGGTTCGACCCTTCTTCCCTATCTACATAGTTAGTGGATTTAGGTTTTATTTTTTATTGGGTGAATACGACTTGAGCCTGTCAGATGGAAACCGTTAAGTGGTGGTAATACCAAATTTTTGGAAAATTATTTGGTGTTAAAACCCATTTTTTTATGGGGGTGTTAAAATCAATTTTTGCGTTTTTGTGAGATGTTAAAATCTTTAATTTCCTAAAAAAAAAATAGACTTCTAAAAAATCTTTAACTCCTAAAAGCATTTACAGATTTACTCACTGATCGTAAAAGAAACCTTCTAGAAACTTAAATGTGTGTGAGGTGTATTGGAAAGCCAAAAGGTTTTTTTATGGGGGTAGATGAGAGGTCATCTCCCGCCTTTTCATTTCTTACCTGTTCTTCTATTTAACCCTCATTTTCTCTTGAGTTTTTTGTGCAATCTACATTAATCAAGGGAATAATTATGACTTGATTCTTAAACAAAATTCAGGTAACTTGTTTATCTTAAATTGTGGTTGTTTTTAAACTATTAGCAATTAAGTTTTAGTGTTTACACTTTTTTTTAATTACTGTTTGATTGTTTGAATTTGGGTGTTAAATAAGGTTGTTTGTGTCTGGATTATGTTTATTTGTTTGGTAATTGATTCATTAAGGTGTATTTATTTGAAATAGTGTTGTTGGTTAGGGTTTTGACAGAAAAACATAGTGTTAGTGGAAGACCCTAGTATCTATATTTGATGATTGTAGGAAATAATGGACGGTCTAGAGGATGCACACCCTTTGTTATCGCTGCAGGATATTCTTGTTGTCCATGTTTTTCCCAAACTTAATCTTGCAGCAAGACATTCAGCAGGAAATGTTTGTAGGAGGTGGAGGAGAGTTATTCGGTTCGGGCTAGAGGAAGCCAATCTAGTTTTGGGCATGGAGCAGATAATGGTTCTCCATGTCTTCTCTAAACTGAAATTTTTTGAGCAAAAAATTGCCTCTTTGGTTTGTCAAGATTGGAGGAGGATGATAGTTGATTGTGCATTTATACCTTGGTATCATTACAACCAAACCAATAGCTACTATACATGGGTTATTGATGACCTTATCAACAATGAAAGATAGGATTTCTGGGCTGATATCAATGAGGATTGGTCACCTTATTGTGATGGTTTTCTTCTGTTGTTTGGGGAGAACTAGGTTGTAATTTAATTTGGGGTTGGATAGGGTAGCTTTTGGTTTTTGTTAGTTCTAGTGTAGTACTTATATTCTAGGTTTAATTTGGATGTACATGTTGTTGTCAAAGGATAGTGTGACATTGTGAGGTTGTTTTTTTAACACTTTGTCACATCCTTGACAATTATTTTGGAAACGAATGGAAATGTTTATAAATTTTAATGGAATTTTCTTGATTACTTATTTTTTTATTTACTTTCCTTAATATTCTTAACTATACTATACATTGTAGTGAATCTTGTTCTTATTTTACCCTTTGGTATGGATATGGTTGTTTCACTATGCATAATGCTATATCATGATGTGAATACTTAAGAGTTTGGCATTTAATATTTTAAAGTCATAAATAAGATTATTATAACCAGGAATTAGATATTATTAGCCAGAAATTTAGGATGGTTTAGTCAGATATTAGGTAGTTCATCTAAGATATTAGTGTATTTTAGTCAGGCATATTATTCTTAAAGTCATAAATTAGCAAGTTTTAGTCAGATATTAGCTAATTTATATCAGGGATCGTTCTATGTTTATTAGGCATAGAAAATTAAATAGTCAATTGATGATGTGAATACTTAGAGTTTTGCATTTAGCAGTTCTAAGTCAGAAATAAGATTATTGTAATAACAAATTAGCATGATTTATTCATATTTTAGTTAATTAAATTAAGTTATTGGTGTATTTTAGTCTGGCATAACATTCTAAAAGTCAGAAATTAGCAAGTTTAAGACAGAAATAAGATTAATATAATCAGTAATTAAATATTATTAGTCAGGAATTAGAATGGTTTAGTCAGATCTTAGATAATTCATCTCAGGTATTGGTGTATTTTATTCAGGAATAACAATCTAAAAGATAGAAATTAGCACGTTTTTGTCAGATATTAGATAACTTATATCAAGTATTGGTGTATGTTTATCAAGCATAAAAAAATTTAATAGTGTTTGATTTTACTTAGAGTGGCTCTCAGTATTTTGTGATTTGGATAAAGATATTTTAAATAAAGATATTTAAAATAAAGATATTTACCTAGACTTTTGGATAAAGATGACAAAAATGTTAGAATAATAAATAGAAAATATTTAAAAAGTATTTTTTTAATCTTTTTTATTTGTCTATGAAACCATGATTTGCTCACACATTTTGCATGTTTGTGTTCCTGTATATTCTCTCTCCTAAAACAAACTCTTTTTCTTTATTTCTCAAATATGGAAAACAATTCTCTGTCTTCTACTTCATCAAACGATCCAGAGGAAAATGTTTTTGACGACTTTGAAAAGAGATAGAATTATCTATTCGAGAGAAGAGATAGAGTGAAGGATGGGTTGATGAAGCTATATGAAAAAGTTAAAAAGAATGAAATTGAAGAACTGAGGAAGATAAAGAAGGCGGAAGAAAAATTCCAGGAAGAACAAAAAAAAGAGGACGATCAACAAAAGAAGGAACAGGAAGAAGAAAAAGAAGATCAAAAGAAAAAACAAGTTTAAAATCTCAAGAAGAAGATTAAGATTATAGGTTTTCTATCTCTCTCTCTCTCTCTCTCTCTCTCTCTCTCTCTCTCTTTCTTAAGGATTAACCTCAATCAATATCATTTTAATATATGAAAAAAAAGTGATATGTAATAATTAAAATTTCAAAAATATATTACGAGTATATTTTATGATACATTACATTTTACGAAATATATGAAATCTGTAGCTTATACATTGCCGAGTATTTATTTAGTATTGTACTTTGATTTTATTTTGTTTTGTTATTGTATATTATTTTAAGTTTAACTTGGTATGTTTGATTTATGAATTTTATTATTTTAGTCATGTATTGTCTTTTTTTTTCAGTAATTAAATTATAATAATCAGGCTATAATAGTTTTTGGTCAAAAATTAGTATATTTTAGTCAGGAATTAGATTTAAATTTTCATATAATGGTTTATATTTGTCAGAAATTAGATTACACTAAATTCCTTTTATTACAATATTTATATTAGGGCTAAGTATAATACGTGGACAAATAAAAAGCCAGGAAATGATGAATTGATTGATTTAGAAAAAAATTACTTGGGAAAATGCGCAATAATAACTGATTTAAGTAAAGTTTTTTAAAAAATCATATTCTCAAAAAAAATCTATACACCATTTCATATTTCTCTTTTGTTCCTTAAAATAAACCATCCATTCCAGAGCTTCAACAAAGGAGATTTAGTAGTTTTATTCAATTTTTATTCGGATTCAACTAAATTGCAAGGTACATTGTTTTCTCTGTTATTTTTATTGTTTTAAATATTGAAATTAAGTTGAAAATATTATTGGTATTGTAGGATTTAGAATTCTATGTTCATCATCAGTTTTTTTGTGTAGATGTGTACAATGTGTTATAATGTGTGAAATTTATGTATTTTGTTAGTTCTGATTGAATTTTCGGCTTTGTTACTCAAGTAATTTAATGCTTATAGTTGGTTGATGTTCATTGTTATTATTTTTGAAAACAGAGTATTTTTTAGTTTGAATTATTTTAATTTGTGGTTGTGTTAACACTACGATTATTGGGTGTTTTGTTAGTGTAAATGGATCCAGTAGACGACCCTCACTACATGGCTGCTATAGAGGATGCCCCACATGCTTTATCTATTCCTGAAATCTTATGCATGTATATCTTTCCTAAGTGCACCCCTCGAGCCCAAGTGATGTGTAATTGTGTTTGTAGGCATTGGAGTGATATGTGGTATTTGAATGCCTGGATTCCTCATGTTGTTAGAGCTAGACAGGCCAGTGAAAGGTGGTGGATTGCAACTGATATTATGAGGCATAATGGGTATGACTTTCATATTTCAATGGTTCAGGATTGGGCTGAGTTTCTGGATGGTTTGCGATAGCTATTTAGGGACGAGGAAGATATGTGGAGTAAGAAAAGGAAGAGGGAAGAAGTTATTCAATCTGGTGGGCCGCAGAAGAAGATTAGGCTAGAGTAGTGATGTAATTAGTGCTAGGTTAATTGCCCTGTGACTTGGTTTTTGGTTAACTAGAGGGCAGTCTTTTGTATAGAATGGAATTTTTTGCTCTTGCCATAGTTTAGTGTGACAGTGTTCATTTGCTTTTGTAAGGCATTGTCACTAGTATGACAAAGTATTATGTACTTAATTGATTATTAATGAAATGAAGAAATTTAAATACTAATTTGGACTTAATTTTTTGTTTTTGTTTTGGTTTACTTTCTGTATGTTTTAATTGTTTATTCTTTTTTGTGCATAATGTTGGTGAATTAAAAAACACTCCTAAATAATTGGACTATGTTACCTCAATCAGGAATAAAATTCTTTCAGTCAGAAATTAGATTAATTACATCGATCAGGAATATTTACATTTTAGTCTGGAATTATACTAATTTAACCAGAAATTAATTTATTTTTGTAACTAAATATATATTATTAATCAGGAATAATATTATTTCTTTTAGGATTATTATTATTTTAGTCAGGTATTAGATTATTTAGGGCAGGAATTAAATCATATTTGTTAGAAATTATTTTTGTTGTATTTGTGTAAGGAATTAGAATATTTAATTCAGTTATTCGTATATTATAGTCAAATATTAGATAATTCTTGTCAGATATTACTATATTTTAGTTAGGATTTAAATAGTTTCAGAGTTTAATTAGATTGGTTGTGAATAATTAGTGTTTTGGATTTAACATTTTTAACTTAGAAATAAGTTTATTTTAAACAGGAATTAGATATTATTAGTCATATATAATTTCTTTCATCTTAGGCATTGGTTGATTTAAGTCACGCATAACATTTTATTCAAGTACTAGATTATGTAGGGCAGGAGATAATTTATATTTATCAGGAATTAAAGAATATTTGTCAGGAATATAATTATTTTTATAACTAAATACATTTTTAAATGAGAATAATATAGTTTCATTCAGGTATTAGATTACTTTTTTCTGGATATAAAACTTTAACATCAGGAATAAGAAATTTCATCACGATTAAATAGTTTGAATTCAGGAATTAAAAAATTTGAATCTGTTATTAATATCTTAGTTAGTTATTACTTTATTTTTCAGAGGAGTTATATTATTTTTGTCAGGAATTAATACATTAAAAATTACTTAGACTCTATTAAGTTATAGAATACAAATCACATATTATAATATAAAATACAAATATTATGAAGCTAAAACTGCTTACCTCTGGTATGACGTTGCTCATTGCAAGATCTTGATCAGTGAAGATTTATTTTGATTCAATTCCATACATTGATATTTTGAAGATTGAAAGCAGCCAAACAAATGTTTCAGTCTTTTCATCAGTTATGAATGCACATCCAAACATTGTTGTTCACCAATGATTGTTTATACCAACAAATGGAGCACATATCAACTTATATTTGTTTGTTCTGTATGTTGTATCGAAAATTAAAACATCACCATAAGCTTTGAAATCTACAAGCATTTGAGAGTCACCCCAAAAATAGTTCACAACTGTAATCCCCCGTATTTTTAAATATTTTATAAATGAAAATTTATTTTATTTATAATATTTATTTGTTATTTTTCATAATTTAATTTCAAAAGTTTCAAATTATTAATCTGGGTCGAAAATTATTTGAACAAATTATTTTATGCACCTTTATTCTACAATTTATGTCCAATCACACAATCCTAACCCATTTGTTTACTTAATCGACCCATTATTTTTATGAGGCCCAAACTTTCTTTTTACCCTACAATAATTCTCTCCTATAAATACCCCATGAATCTCCAAAAATTTCCCACACAAAAAGGTTAGTCTTATTTTCATCCTCCTTTGTTTCATTATTTTGCTTAATGTTAATTTAATTGTTTTGGGTTTTGATTTTAATATAAAGATTATATTTTTAGTATCAAATTATATTTTAATGGTATAAAGATTATAAATTTCAGATTATATTTATGTTATAAATTTCATATTTTATGAATTATAAACCTAGGGTTTCAATTTATTGAAAATCATGATTTTAGGGTTTTTATGAACAATTGATTTAGGGCTTTTATAGTAATGATGTTTTGACTTTTTGGTGATTATAACTATTGATTAGTTTAACTTAATTCCATATTATTTTGAACACATAGATTCGTGTTTTAATTTTTAGATTTTCGTTCGTTAATATTAATCCCGTTTTAATCCCGATCAGATTCTGAACTCATCTGATTTTGATGAAAAAGTAGTGTTTTCCATGTAGAAAAAAAGTTTTAAGAAAGAATCACTACCTTTGGTAGTGTGCACCACCCTCTCGTGACCAAATTCAGCCTCTAAATATGATTTTCGGGTAGCTTTTTGATTTTAACGAAGTTTTATATACTTAAAATATTATCCTTGAGTTTGATTAATAAAATTAAGGAAAATTTGCCAAGAATAATACCACCTTTCAGCCATCTTCCAAAAATGGAACCACCATTCGTTTATTTCAAAATAATACCACCTTTGATGCCTATCTTCTATAAATGGAACAAAAAATCGGTGACCTGTTTTACAAGTTGCAATTGACACGTGTCATATTTTAATTGGCCAAGATTTTTTAAAAACATTTTTATTTAGTAATAATGATTTTAAATTTTTAAATAAAACTTAAAATTTTTAAAAAAAGGAAACTGAAAAATAAAAACTCCTCCCTACCCAGCCCCTGTCGGTCGGCGATCGACACCACCACTAGACCACTGCCCACCAAAAACCACCCCCTCCCCTACTCCTTTCCATTCTTGGCCACACCTCTCTTATTCCTTTTTTCCGATTTCAGTCCCCCTTCCTCTTTCCCTTTACATTTTCGACCCCTTCCTTCCCCTTTTCCGATTCCCCTTCCCCTTTTAAGATTTTAGCCACCCTCCCTTTCCCCTCTCTAATTTCAGGCCTCCTTTCCCTTTCACTTTCCGATTACATCCCCCTCCTCCCATTTCCTTTTCCGATTTCGGTCCCCCTCCCCCTTCCTCTTCACGTAACCATAATTTTTGATAGGTTAGGGTTAGTTTCGGGGAGGTGGTTTAGTAGTTTTCGGTAAATAAGGGTTTCGGGAGGTTGTTTGCGAGATGGGGGACTCGGAAATGGGTAAAGGGGAGGAGGAGCCGGAAAGTAGGATAGAAAGGGGGCCGAAAATAAGGGATGGTGATTTCCGGTGAAAGGAGGAGGTGGGTGGGTAAGGGAACCAGTTTTTTTTTTTTTTTTTTTTTTTTTTTTTTTTTTTTTTTTTTTAAAAAAAAAAAACAAAAATAAAGATTTTTTTAACTTTTAACATTTTTTAAAATAAAAATTGCTAAAAAATGAAGCAGCCAATGAAATTGTGACACGTGTCACTGGTAACCTGTTTAATAGGTTACCAACAGGTCACGTTCCATTTATAGAAGAACCATGTGAAAGGTGGTATTATTTTGAAATAAACGAAAGGTGGTTCCATTTTTGGAAGATGGCTGAAAGGTGGTATTATTCTTGGCAAATTTTCCTAAAATTAATTATGTTTAAAGTTAATTAAGCATAAATATATTTTTTTTTATTGAAGTTTTAAGTGCTGGAAATAGTTCCTAAGTACTACTTTTGATGTTTTATAAAGAGGGTTTAATCACCACAAAAAAAAAAGGGAGATTATTAGGGGTTTTTAAATAATTTTCAGATTTTTATTAAACTTTAAACTTGCTGTAATTTCATGTATAAGAGTGTATTTTAAGTTTTTTATGAAGAAAATTTAAAGAACTATATATAAGCCTTTAATTTTAACTAAAGGGAAGGTTTTAAAGTGTTGTTTGATTTGGATTTTGAAGGTTTTAAAGTAAGTTGGTATTGCTGTAAATTTGATTGATTGGGTATTGATTGAGATGTTATTATTTGGTTTAGGAAAGGAGTTTATTGAAGGTGATTTCTAGTTAGTAAAGTGGCATACCAATTCGTTTGCTCAAGGTACGTACAAGTTACGAAACCTTTCTTTTAGTGCATGTTTAAGGACGACGGATCGAGAACTTAGTATCATGTATAGGGATGACCGAGTTAAATTGTTTGGTTATACATTGTGAATTTCGTATGACGTGCACTATTTTATATTGAAAATATTATTTGTGCTCTAATTATGCAAGGTGCGCTTAGAGGCAAAGGTATATGATTGGTGTAATGATTAATTTATTATTCATTCATGATTATGCAAGCAGCTAGGATGAGTAAAGGAAGAATTTAAGTCTTCTAAGACGAGGTTAAGGTTTTGGGGTGCCTTATGCACTCAAGGTGTTTATACACCGAGGTAGTAAAGGAATAAATAATAAATGTTGCTTGCCACTAATAAATCAAGAATTGAAATAATTGAAAAGTTGTTTTACTTGATTGAATTGATATTGGATTGATTGTATTGTTATGCATATGAGTCATCACCAAGTCTAAACCTGTAAATCACGTAAAGTGCAAGATGGATGAGCAATAAAACTCTGGATTGGTGCACTTCTGGAGTAATGACAATCAGGGGTTGGGGTACATGGGGTATTAGCCGCGTACTTTTCTCGAGGCCATCTGATCTACGAGTCTTTTATTTCAAATATTTTTCAAAACTAGGAGTTAGGTGAGATCTCATACTAACTACGGTCACGGAGTCGCGCCCGTGGTCGTTGGATGTTTATTGATGTTTCCGAAAGGAGGCATGGGGTTTTTCTTTTAATGATGTTCCAAATGGGACATGGGTTGGACAACCTTGTCTATTGCTAAATCCAATGAAATAAATAAATAAGTTAGTTAATATTAACTAGTGAAGTCTTAATAAATTTGATGGTTGAGTCATGTGCTGAGTCTATAATTTAATGATGCTTATGCTTGATTAGTAGTAGCATGTTAGGTATTTCTTAATTTATTTCGCAGCTTGTATGTACTCAACTTTGCTGATTGCGTGCTTTGTGTGTTTTTTTTTTGTCATGGCCTTCGCCTTTCAATGGCCCTGTGACGATTCAATTTTTACACTTGTAATATTGGGGAGCAGATTAATCACATGTTCTTACATACGCAGCATTCGCATCAGGTTTGTAGGATTTTGAGTAGAGAGTTGGTTATTATTCGCAGTTTATTTCTTTTCATAAGTTTTAATTTATTTAAACTATGGTTTTATTTATTTATTACTTTTGTGGGGTTTTGAATAAGGGCCTTAATGGTTCCAAGTTATATGATTTAATTTGGTTTTGGTTATTGGTTTTGAAACTTATTTATAACTGAATTAGTTTTTCCGCTGCTATTTTCTGATAAAGCCTTAACGTTTGAACACGTGGTGATAGCACGCCAGTAATTCTCTTGAATATTGTTCAGGGTCCTCACAGGTTTAAAGAGAGAATTATTGGGGTGTTACAACAACATTATTTTCTTCTCCAAATTTCAGTCTATAAAAGAATGAAGGATCTTGATCCGCTCTTTCTTGAAGTACATTCTACATGTCTCCACCTTCAACCATACTCATTTTCACCCTTGATACATAGTTAAGGTGATCTCTCTTAGTATGACCTACACATTCTTCTCCCCCAGCTTCATTGTTTATATAATTATAAGCATCCATTAGTTTAATACCACTCTCAATCATGCTCTCAATTAGCTCACCCATTGGAGCTGATATTTGTCTTTCTGATCTTAGATGATGTCGTTGAACTGTTATTACCAGTTCATGATTATGTTCCAACTCATGTGTAAGAACAACAAATCTACCATCTGCATTTTTCTTAAAACGAACATGAGCTTTGCATCCAGTTCTTGTCTCATTTACTTCCCTTTCTTTTCTCTTTCTTTCATCAGTTTTACACAATATGGGTATTTCTACTGAATTCTATTCACCTGCAATCTTCATTTTACCCTTTGTCTATCCTTCCTTAGAACATCTAAAATAAAACCCATACAGTAAATCATTATTATCTCTTCTCTTTATTTATTTTCTGACACTGAAACCAACAGATCCTGAATGAGCTTTGTATAAAAAATATCCATCATTGTAGTCTGATACTGCATATCCTGCTAAACATCTACTTATGTTTTCATCCTTGTCATATTTATAATAATCTGCAGCAAAAGTAAATATAAATTATACAAAAGTCAGGAATTAAAATTTTTTTTGTGTAAGAAAATTATAAAATTTAAGTCGGGAATTAGAATATTTAACTCAAGAAATATATCAATTCAGATAGTTTGTCAGGAATTAAAGATATACAGTCAGAAATTAGATATTATATAACATGAATTATAGTTAAACTGTCAGGAATTAATTTTAAGCAATAACACGAATTAGTATGTTTCAATCAGGAATTAGATATTTTGTGTCAGGCATTGAACAATTTTTGTCAGACATTACAATATTTAGTCAGGAATTGAACTAGAAAATTACTATGTTTTAGTGAGAAATTATATTATTTATATATCAGGTATTAGTATATTTTTGTCAGGCTTAAATATACTTTAGTCAGGGATTAAACTTGTTTTGAAAATTACCGATTTAATGAATTAGCATCTTTTATTCACGAATTAGATAATTTATATCATGTATTACAATATTTTAGTCAGAAATTCAATAGTTTTGGGTCAGTTTTAAGATAACATAAGCCAGGAATTACATAAAATTACACAGGAATTATATATTATTACACAGGAATTGCAATTTTTTAGTCAGAAATTAAAATTGTTTTGAAATTTATTTCATCAGAAATAAGATTAGAATAGTCAGATATTTGATTAAATGATTCAGGAATGAGATTTACAAAGTAACGAATTGAATTAAAAATTAATTTTTATGTGTAATTACTATATTTTAGTCAGGAATTACATTATATATGCTAGGAATTAGTCTAATTTTGTAAGCATAAAAATATTTTTTCTCATGAATTAAACTGTTTAAGATTATTTTAACATTTCATAAATTTTCAAACAAACATACCTATTATATTTGCAACATCTTCATCCCTTTCTTCATCATCTCTTCCTTGATTGGTGTTCTCTTCTATAATTACATTATTTGCTGCATTCATTATTAGTGCTCAACACTTTAGGTATACAATCTAAAACTAAAATAGCTTTGCATGCAAATTATAAGTCGAATTAACTACGATCTGAAATCAAATTAGCCTTGCATGCAAATTATAAATAGAAATGAAATTAACTACGATCTGAAATTAAATTAGTATTGCTTGCAAATTATAACTTAAAATTAACAACGATCTAAAAATAAATTTGCCTTGGTTGCAAATTATAAGTCCAATTTAACTCGAAATTAAATACGATCTAAAATTAAATTAACATTACATGCAAATTATAAGTCGAAATTTATTGTATGCAAATTTAAATCGCATCCAAAATTGAATTAACTTTTTGCGAAAATTTATAAACTCGAAATTGATTATGAACTAAATATGATCTGAAATTAAGTATAAACTGATATTAAATATAATCTGTAATTAAATGCAATATTAATTTAATTACGATCAGAAATTATGTAATTAAATTGAAATAAATTGTACCTTTTTCAGCAGTAATTGAGCTCGAAATTGATTCTATAGGTGAATCAGATTCTTCTTCAATTATCATTATGTTGTTTGATTTCTCCATTTTTTTATTTGAATTTTCAGAAATTTGAAAATTTGAATGCTCTGATGTTTGAGAAAATGAAGGAGTTCTTAGTTTCGTGAAATGAATGCGTTCGCAATTTTGCTAGAAAATGTCGGCGCTCGAAATTTGAGAAAAATGATAAACAATTCACACATTTTATAAATTGGCGCGCGAGCTTTGGTCGGGTATCTTAGGCCCGCACCTTTTTTATTAAGAGCCCGGTCTCACGTGAGTCCAGTCTTACACAAAACGCTTTGACATCGATAGAGGCCTTTAAACGCAATCGATTTTGCTTGATTTGCATTTCACTTTGTTTGTAAAAAACATTACGAATCTTTGCTTTTTGCTTAGGAAGAGTCCTGTATAATTGAACCGCATTTCGATGAGCTGTATATGGACCTTCTCCAATATGAGCAAGGAAACCACAACGTTTTTTGTCATTAACTTTTTTCCAATTTTTGAATCCGGTTAAATTAAACGATTTTACCCGAGAATTTGGTGTTTCAGTAAACAAATACCAAGGTAGATAAAATGCAGCATCTTTAGAAGGTGAATATTCCAACCAATTTGGGAACTTAGCAAACCAAGTAGATTGAAATCAACGACGATGCTTGGTAGGCCCTGAAATGGATGTTCTGCCAATTGAGGTTGATAAGGCCCCAATTTAATATAAGCACGTCTTATTTCATTTCGTTTTCCAACTGGATAAGCCCGTATTGGAGGACGTAACCCTGGATCACGTTCTAAAGAATTGATATCCACATCGTCAATATCAATAATCGATAGACCTTCTTCATGATTATGTGTCCGGGTAGGAGTATCTTCATTAACTGGATTATTTTCGTCGGGTGTTTTGTCATTTTCTAGCTCTTTTCGTTTGAAAAAAGAGGTAATAGATTTTTGTTTGTTCATATTTGTTTACCTAAAATTAATTATATGTTAAATTTATTTTATAAATATCAACAATTACGTTTTAATTAATTATTTAATTCTAACAAGTAGCAACCAATTAAAAAATATAATATGAAAGAAAACAAGAAACTAATTTTAAGCAATTAAGCATACATTCATAAGTGACTAATTTGTTAATTATCAATGTATTACAATTCACAAATCACAAGTATAAATCAAAAGTTAAAAATAACTTATCAATTGATAAATATTAATAGAGAAATAAAGAATGACATACCGAAGGCAAAATGTGCTCTATACTTTGAACTAAGTAATTTATTAACTTTGATAACGTCTTGTCACCTAAAATTATCAATTTGTTTATTAATGCTCAAATTAATCAATAGTACATAGTACAATAACATAAAAATAAAAAAATAAAAAAAAAATTAATTGCAAAAAGTAAAAAAAAAATTGAAAACAAAAACTTATAAAAAAAAAAAATTGAGAAAGTGGTCGAGTATAATACCTGATATAGTGATATTATATATTGGTAATTTGTTCTTGGAAGTTGGAATTGAATTGGAACCTTGAAAAAAGTGAATTTATATCAATTGTTTAATGAAAATTGTCATGCGGGGGAGTAAAGGGAGTGGAAAGACCAAGGGTTCAGGTTTGTCACAAATCACAATTGTCAGGTACTTTTTTAGGGAATTGGGAATTGGGAAAGAATCTTTCCTTTTCTTTAGTTTACCCACCGCCTAGCAATGGCGTATCCAGGATTTCCAAACAGTGGGTTCGGAATTGGAAAAAAAAAAGAACGCGAATACATTAATTAAATATTCAATACATTAGTTCAAATTTCGGATTACAAATGGATTACACTTAGAAAAATTTGTAAAAAAAAAAATAATTAAAAAAAACCTACAAAAACATTCTTCAAGTTTTCATACATTGGAAGCGTATCGATACATCATCATCACTAAATCTAGCAAATAAGTCTCTCTCAAGAAAAGTGACTAAACTATCATTCAATAAATGAACTAGGTGAAAAACAAGTTGAGGATTTTTGTGTCAACTACACACAAATATAACTCTAGCAAATAAGTCTCTCTCAAGAAAAGTGACTAAACTATCATTCAATAAATGAACTAGAACCCGTGTCTCCTTTGTAAGTAGGGGATGAATGACGCGCAAGGGTAACACCACTAGGCTACACAACATCTTGTTGTTATTTAGTGGAAATATATTTTATTTAACCCTTTTTTATTTAATTTTTTTTTTTAAAAAAAACTTTTAATTTTTTTTCAAAAATTCAGTGGGTTCAATGAACCCAACTTGTATCCGCCCCTGCCGCCTAGGAAATATAAATCAATCAATTTTGAGTTTTTTTTTTTTTTTTTTTTTTTTTTTTTTTTTATATAAAATTTTTTAATTGGACTTTAAAATTTTTTCTTCAAAATTCATAAGGGCCAAGCCCGTTTCGCCCCTTATATATATATATATATTCATGTAATTTGTTAATTTATAATTAATTATATTACAATGTATTTAATTTTGAAACACTTAAATTAAATGCTAGATTCACTACTAACCTTGTATTATATTCTCAACGTAGAAGACTTTAGATAATAACACGTTTTCTAAAATTTTAATTCCTTTTTTTCCTAAAATTGTCATTCTTATTATAGAATTTAAGTTTATTTTTATTCTTGTTATAAAATTAATCCTTTGAAAGCACTTTCTAAAGAAAAAGACTTGCAAAAACATTTATCGCAAGTCCTTTTCTTGAAAAAATCTAAACCAATATATAAAGAATATATAGATCAACATTTGCATAACACTTTATAGTCAAGAAATGTTAGTCCTAGAATACGTAATGGCGTTCAACAAATCATTGGAATTCCAACAGCTTTCCTTAAATTTTGTAACAAAGAAATCACCTAATGTAATTCACCTAGCGATAATAGACGTAAGATTAGTGATAAAACAAAGTGTTTTTTTTTTCCGTAATAATTATAAGACTAGCAAAATTAGCACACAAATGGTTCAATTATCTCATTCAAGTCAATATTTCATAAAAATAGCCACAAAAAATAGCGATAAACCATTTCATATAACAAAATCTTAGAATGAGGAATTAAATAAAGGTTCTGGTTCATTAGAATGTGTCACAAGCCAGAATCTCGAACAACCCAAAATGTTGAAATGAGCACTAAAAGAAACAGAGTATCTAGGGTTTGATGAAGAGGAGAGAGAAAGAAAGAGCTTCTGCTACTACTTATGGTAAATTTGTGAAAGCTGATTTTGGAGAGATAATGGTGAAATTTGATGAGAGTTGAAGGTGTAGTTTTTTCATTTTGAAATGATTAGAAACAGAGTATTTAGAAACCATTGATGAAGAAGAGAGAGAAAATGAGAGTTACTGCTTGTTGTGAGTTTGTGAGAGTTGATGTTGAAGAAAGTATAGTACTAATATCCGATGAGACTTGAAGATGATGGTGATGATTAAAGAAGTATTTTTGATATTAACTTTTTACTTTAAGATGAGCATTAGAAATAAAATGTTTTGGAAACCATTGATGAAGAGGAGAGAGAAACTGAAAGGTGCTGCTATTGCCTGTGGTGAGTTTGTGAGAGATGAGAGTTAGAAGTTGATGGTGATGGATTATTTGAGGGGTTTTTTTATCGTAATTTTTTTTCATTTTGTAATGGAATGAAAATTCAAAAAGTGCATAAAGTGTAAGTGCTTGTTTCTCGGGAGTAAATAGGATGACATGCTAAAGACCGAAAAAGGAAAACTTTTAGTTAATTAGATTTATGTCTTATTAAATTTCAATAATTGAAGATATAATTTATGAAAAAAAACGTACATTAATCACAGGCTTGTACAGTTTGTGGAACCAATTCTTGAGAAAAAATAGAAAGAAAATTAATATGTAAAGCTAACTTTATAAACTATTTGAAAGCTAACTTTTTTCAAATTGTATACACGACGAAAATGATGAATAACCTTCCACCATTCTTGAGTTGGATACTTAAAAGATGTTGAACTTATAAAATATGTTTCTTCACCTACAAAATTTAGAGCTGTGCCCAGGCCCAGTAAAATCCCCAGATAAACAGGGGTATAATCATCTTTTCAAGTACCAGTGGAGGGTACACGTGTCTTTCATGTACTAGTTGAGGGGGTACATGTGTAATTTCCTAAATGCAAGTTGCAAACAGTAATTGGACATCTCACCAAAAGTATTGAATAAATGACCTCGTCTTTTCAATATATTTATAAAAATGCCACCAGATTAACAAAATTTTGTTTATCTGGCAGATAAACTTGTATTTGCCCCAAAATTTATACGTTTATTTGTCTAAAATCAGACGGATTTATATAGAATTGAAAAAATGTTGAATTTAATTAAGATGGCGATAAAATTTTATCATTTGATATGGTAAACTTTAATATAATAATTTTGTTAATGTATATTTAATTTTTTAATGGCATAAATGATAAATGATGAGGGGACGATTTTTTTTTTTTTTTTTTTTTGGCAAGATAAAATGAATGACTATTTGTTAGTTTTATATTTTTAATAGTTTTATGCTTAGGCGTTGGCCAGATTGTCCTAAACTTTTTAGCTTGAAGGTTAATTATGATTGTATAACCCATTCTGATAATGTAAAGTATTTAGACATACGATATCATATCGCTGATATATAATAGTGTACTTTTGTAGTTTTAATTTATTTGTAAATAGGTATCTATTTTATCATTAAATTGATTTTTTATTGCATTTTATTTTTAATGAACTGAAAATGTTTTTACCAAACTAAAATTATTTTTTCTGATTAAAACTTATTTTTACTGATTTTTTTATTAAAATATATTATAAATGGATCTCATTTAAAGAACTTTTTAAATGAATTTTATGATGAAAATAGTTTTGAGTTATAAGATATTTATTAAAAGTTATAATGAATTTTGAATATATATGAAAAGATTAATTATATTTTAATAAAACACTACACAACATTTTTATCTTAAAAAAAATCTATCTACTCGCTTACTTAGCATTCTATGTGTCACAATAATATCTATTTGGCGCCTACCTGGCTCGACACTTGGCGAAAAACTGGCGTGTCAAGTGTCGCTGTCTCGTGGCTTAGCTGCGAGACCTACTTTATATTTTAGTGATATATTTTTTTATTTAATCCAAAATTTTATTTTTCTAAATGACCATGGTTTTAGTTGAAAACAAAATTATTTATTATGTATTTTCATATAACCCAATTGAACATAATTTTAAGATATAAAGTTAACCCTTTTTCCTTTGTTATCAAATTAAAAATTATGAAAAACTCGTTCAATTAAAATTTTAAAATGTTCAATTTAATGTTTTTTTTAAATAATTAAAATAAATAGTGACATGGAAATCTACATGGTATATAGAAAATTTGAAAAAAAAAAAACGAGCAAGCCCCAGTTTATAACCTTGACAAACAAATTATGTTTTATCAAATGGCATTTTCGTAAATAAGTTGCATTGAAAATTGTTTTCTTTGATTAAAAAAAATATATATTTCCGTTTGTGGGCCACTATGACAAGTTGGATAGCTTTTTGGAGTTAACAGTTTTATTTAACTCATCGTTAGTTACTATTCATCTTCTTCCTCCCACCTTTTCTCAAATCTTCCACCGGCAGCACCACCATAGCCACCATCTGGTCTACCACCATCACATCGACCACCATCTGGTCTACCACCATCACATCGACCACCATCCGAAACCCATCATAGCCACCACCATTTGCCCGCCTTCCACCGACCAAACCTAGAAAAGCCTTCCTCTTTGTCCCGTGTCCCATCGTCTTCCTTTTCTTCCCGTAGTCCTTCTCTTCTTCATCAACAATGGTCGCTTCGGGGCGAAACAAAAAGACACCCTACTAGAAAAGAGTGTAAATTAGGGCCATATCAACCCCTTAGGGGAAGCCTTTCCTTCGCGGCGACAATTTGAACTGCCATAGGTGGTGGTGCCATGGAGGAAGCAGTGGTTTATGGATTTGGGACTTTGGGCTTCAGATTTCTACCATTGAAATTGAAGGATGAAGGAGGAGAGAGAAAACAACAAAAAGTTGAAGGAGGAGAGAGAAAATCAAAAAATACCAAAAGGTTGAAGGAGGAGAGAGAAAATAACATTTAACCAAAAGTTAGATGTGAATATGTAATTTACATACACACCTCTTGATCAAAAATTTTTGTGTTATGAAGATTATAAACTTGTATTTTTCTAAAAAAAAAATCTCCTTTATATATACTTGTTTTTTTTTAAAAAAAAAATCATTTTGTATGTTTTTTTTTTTAAAATAATATAAATTTCAATATCTAAAGATAATTTTTAACACTTTAAAAATAGATAATTTTTTTAGTTTTTTAAATAATTTAAATCCTAATAAATCATTATTCGTTAGTTTTACCTACGTAAATAAATTCCTAAATCTCATTCTTCATTTTTCCTTAGGTGGCGAGTGAATTATTTAAATCTAAAATAAAATAAAAATCTATTTTTTATTGGTCAAAATAATGTCTTTGCTTATGTGGCGCGCCAAATAATCCTGAAAAATGCCGACTTTATTTATTTATTTATTTATTTATTTATTATTATTATTATTATTATTATTATTATTATTATTATTATTATTATTATTATTATTATTACTATTATTATTGTTATTGTTATTGTTATTGTTATTGTTATTGTTATTGTTATTATTATTATTATTATTATTATTATTATTATTATTATTATTATTATTATTATTATTATTATTATTATTATTATTATTATTATTATTATTATTATTCATGTCTTAAAATTTTATTTCGGATAAAAATACTCATTTATGATAATTCGGATAAAACTATCTTAAGTTAATATCATAAAACTTGTTATGGACGAATAATACACAAAGATAATTACTAAATTTATTTTATAATACATAACGATAATTTTATATACCACGGATTTATTTAGTTTTGCGAAATTTTTTAATATTACGACAACAGTACTTCTAAAACACTTGAAATCAAAAGGCAAGTTAAACTTAATAAACATAAAATTTTAAACAGCAATAACTAGTAATTATTAGCACCACCTTTAAGACGTGACCATATATATATGCTCCATCAGGTCATGTTGCAATTAATGACATTGAGTTCGATTACGAATTCAAATATGATTTTTAAATTGAAGTATGGATTGCAATTTGCATAATAATTTCGAAGATGCTAAGACAATGCTGAAATTCAGGTGATTTTGCTTGATTCACTGCTCCAGAGTATTGGATATCTTGAGGTGGATTCATTTCGTTGTTATCTTCTCTTTCATCTTCAATGATCATATTATGCACAATAAATGCATGCGTTCATGACATCCCCTACTTCACTTTTTTTCCACAAACGTGTCTGTGGTTGCATACAATTGCGAATCTTTTTTGGAGAACTCCAAATGCCTTTTTAATATACTTTCTCACGCCTTTTTGAAATTGGGAAAAATGTTTCCTTTTCTTAGAGTGCATGTTGGCTCGAGGAATAGATTTGACAAAAACTGGCCACTCGTGGTAGATACCATCTGCTAGATAATATCCCAAATAGTACAAAGTACCATTTATTGTGTGTTGTATGTTAGAGCTTCGACCTTTAAGAAGCTCATCAAATATTGGATACCGATCTAGTACGTTAATATCATTGTTGGAACCTGCAACACCAAAATAGGCATGCCAAATCGATTAATGTTTAGAAGCGATAACTTTTAATATCATGGTAGTGACCCCTTGATCACCTTGATTGTACTGGCTTACCATGCCACTAGGCATTTCCCATTATTGTCAGTGCATACAATCGATGCTTCCTAGTATACTAGGAAATCTACAAGCCTTAGCTTGTTAACTTGGAGAAGACGTCATACATCATCGGTTGTGAATTTACGTAAATAGTATGCTTTATAAATCTCGATCACCCCTCTACAAAAATTCTTCAAACATTCAAATTACATGCAAGTAGCCGTTGGGAATCTTGAGATTGAATTGCAATTCACTTTGTTAGGTGAGGTGACAAGTTTTGATTGCCTCATGACTAAATGTTGCATCACTTTGTTCTCCATGCAAAGTGTGGAGACGAGTTTTGATTTTCCAAACTCACTCCAAGACTCGCGTGAGTCTTTGATAATTTTAACGTATGAGTGTGGAGTGAGACTCATCTCCAAACTCTACTCTAGACCATAAATAAACTTACCCGCCTTAGGGTGAGTTTATCCCTAGCCTTAGGCCCAAAATCAAACTCTGCCACATCAGCTTTCCACTAACTTTTAAAATTTTCAGATTCTTACAAGAGTTTCTCCAAATTCACACCTTATTCGAAGACTCACTCTAGACTCACTTATTCTCTCAAAAATATATTTATTTTTTAAAAATGTATTTAATTATTTTGTTTTGTAAAAACTATTACAAACATTATTAATATCCATGTCTTATAATTTTATTTTCAATAAAAATACTTATTTATGATAATTCGGATAAAATTAATTTAAGTTGATATCGTAAAACTTGTTATGGAAGAGATAATACACATCGATAATTACTAAATTTATTTTATAATACATAATAGGTGTCATACCTGTTCAATATTATTTGTAGGAGCAGACTAATAATTTTGAGATTAGAGAAATTTGGTCAAATTTTGCACTTGTGCATAACCCATTTGTGAGTTTGATGAATTTTGAGATTAATTTTGTTGAGATGAATTCATAATTATGGATCCATGATTTGTTTTTTTTTTTGATGAATTTTTTTGTTTATATATTTTAATATAGGGTTTTTTTTTTGGGGGGGGGGGTAATAAATGGGCAATAAATATACATATATCATATCATATGAATATATACAAATTGATCAGGATTTAGCCGTTACAATATATCAATTGGAGCACTTTCAAATTACACATACAAGTAGCCGTTGGAAATCTTTGGATTGAATTGCCATTAACTTTGTTAAGTGAGGTGGTAAGTATTAATTGATTCGATCATGACGAAATGTTGCAACCCTTTTTATCTCATGCAAAGTCTGGAGGTGAGTTTTATCCAAGACTCACATGTGTCTTTTATTACAACGCATGAGTCTGGAGTGAGACTCATCTCTAGACTCTACTCCGGATCCCTAATAAACTTACCTTTAGCTTCTTCTTTTAAACTTTGATTTTTTCACCAAATGCCTTTGAGTTATTTTTTTTATTTACCATATACCCATGAAAATTTTCAAATTCACCATATACCCTAAGTTTAACAAAAAAGTCACCAGATGCCCAAAATGACTAACGACAGTTAGTTCCGTTTGTCATTAGGGTTAATTACGCCAAGTGGCAGTATCTAATTGGTTTTTTAAAAAAGCTGTTTATTTAATTATTTAAAAAAATTAAAAAAAAAAACACCTCAAACCCAACCAGTCTGCCACCTTCTGCCGGCCAACCCCCTAAGCCCAGCCACCTCCCCACAACCGCCATCCAGCCAGCCTTCCCACTGCGCCGGTGCCGCCCCTTTCCCCACATGCCAATGCTCACCCCTTCCACTGAACCATCACCTGCACATTTATCTCCTTATTGCCTTGAATCGCAAAACCCATCAAGCCTAACCACTAGAGCCGAAATTCAAGCAACCACCCTTGAAACCCCGTTGTCGACAACCCTAATTCCCTCCCCCACTTCGCCGCTGCCCACCTAAGCCAAAAACCACGCACCACACCTGAAACCCTAAAACCCCAAAATTGAAACCATATGTTTTGATTTTTGGGTTTTTTTATTTATTTTTTATTATGGGATTAGGTATTGTTGCTCAAGGGGTGGAGACGGCGCCGGGGGGGTGATTTGGGTTCGCTGGTGCGTGAGGGGGTTTTGGATCTTTGGACGGCGACAGTGGGTAGGGGAGGGTATTTTGAGGGAGAGAAGGGGTTTTGAGGTTTGGGGGAAGGGGTGGTTCAGGGAAAGAAATAAAAGAGCGCTGGTTGGGCTGGGTTGTCAGCGTGCGGGTTTAGGTCGGAAAGCACCACGACGCGGGGTATTCGGGGACAAGGTGGTGGCAGGGACAGGTTGGTAGTTTTTTTTTTAATTAATTAAATAATAATTTTAATAGTTCATTAATTTAGGCAACCAATAACATTATGCCATGTGGTATACTTAACCCTAATGACTAACAGAGTTAACGTCCTGTAATACCCTATATTTGTTAAATAATTATTTTGATCATTTTTTAAGTATAATTTTATAAATGATAAAACATTGGTAACCCTATTTTATTTTAAGTAGAACTCTAATATTTAGAGGTGTATATAAGCCCAAAAATATGCTATTTATTTTATCAAATTCTTTACAGAGTATCGAGTGCAACCGTGAGCTAGATATACCTTTTATTCTTCTTATTGATTGTTTGGGTTTATGCGTGAATCAAGCAAGCTACACTTGATCTTTCCTTTCCACCTCATCATGAATTCATGCTCATGCATAATTAAAACTCCAAGTATCATTTATTCATTCTCATGACTTTGGTAATATGTATATCTTTTCGTATTTTATATTGTTTCGTCCATCAATACACCATGTTTTGGCTTTTTGAAAGGTAATCACACGAAATTTTGGACATGTTTGATATTTCGTATTATTATGTGTGATATGATTTATTATTTGCACTCTATATTATTATTATGTGTAAATTTTATAATTGTAATTCGTGTGATCAAGTTCGTATATGTATATGATTGATTATTGGTATTATATGATTTGATTAGATATGAGTATCGTATTACTTTTATTGTTTATTATTGATTATGTTTTATTTCTAGGGTTTTTAATGTTGTTGTTATAGGGAGTATTGTTTTATTGAGGTTTTAGGGTTATTAATGCAGAGTATTATTTTTGGGGTTGAGATTTGATTATATTTGGGTTATTAGTATTTTTTTTTAAGAGTTGGGATATTGTGATCGAATTGTTATGTTAATTTGGAACATGTGCCATTATTGAGATACTATTTATTATCAAGTTTATGATTATTTGATCAAGTATGAGATCAAAAGGTTGAGAATTATTATTTTGTTCTTGGTTTGAGGCTCGACGTGATATACCTTAGTCCTTGGCATGCTGGTAAGAGGATGATAATCATGAGTTAAGAATGAGGTACAATCTTTGTTATTTATTTTTCTATGGTCCCCTGCAGTGGGAATTGACCCGTATGTGGTCTGGTTCAGTGTTTTCTAGTTATTGGGAGTATTCAAGTTTTTATACTTGTTGGTTTTATTCGAATTACCCATGTCCAAGGCTAGGTATAAAACAAAGAGCATGCCACACTTATGGGTTATATGAATTAATTGAGTAAAAGTTCGTATTATTATTCGAGGTTGAGTTGTTAAAGGTAATTTTCAGAGTACAATGTGTAATGTAGTTTCGAACTACATTGTTTAATTGATCTAGTAATGTTAATTATTATATTATACTCTATATTCTGATATGTGGTGATTACTCAGCTTTTGCTGACGTGTGTGTTGTTTTGTTGTGCTACTTGTGTTTGCGGCCATGTCTTTTTCTCATGGTGGCCTTGCGACGATCTATTTTGGAATTTGTCCTTAATGGTGAGCAGTCAAGTTTGTCTAAGCAGGTTGATCAAGTGGTCGTAGCTAAAGGAGCTCAAGTGTTTCGATTAGTTTGTTATAACAAATTTGTAAAGTTGTATAAATAGCTCACTTAGATTTATTGGGTTGTAATTATTGGGATTTTTGTAAGCCTTAACACTTGACAGGTTGTTAAGTGTGGTGGTAATACCTCCGATTTAGGTGTATGCCGCAATTTTATTTAAATGTTGTCTATTTTTCATTTATTTATTGTTTATTATTAGCTAGTAAATCGGGGGTGTTACACGTCCGTTAGTCATTTGGGCAACTGGTAACATTTTTATTAAACTCGGGGGGCATATGGTGAATTTAAAAATTTTCATAGCGATTTAATGAATAAAAAAACTAACTCAGGGACATTTGGTGAAAATCCGTTACAATTATTGAAAGAATTTGGTCAAATTCTCACAAAAAAAAAAAAAAGCCCAATTCAATTTTTAGGGTTTCAATTTCTATGATTATTGTTTAATTTTGAACAATTATTCGATTCCTCTACATCTCTAAATTTTTTGATAATAGAATTTTTTTTTTTTTTTTTTTTGAAAGATTGATAATTGCATTATTGATTTCAATAAATTTTGACAAATAGTGAAAAGCTGAAATTAATCGAAGACTTCACGGAAAAAAAAAAAGAAAAAGAAAAAAGAAGTAAGCGGTTGTGAAACAAAGACCCAAGAAAAAACGTCGTCGTTTTACCCAAACAGCATCCTGCTCCTGCAATCACGCTCACAGCTCCTTTCCTTCTTTTTCATTACAATTATAATCATGAACCCCAATTTCCCACCAAATTATGCTCAACCCCCAATTTCATTTCACAATCAAACAATCCCAAATGAATCAAATTCAGATTCTACCCTATTAATTCGTCATCTTCCTGAAGCTATTCCCTTTGATATTCTTTCCCGCCTTTTCTCTCATTATGGTGCTCTTGCTGCTCGCCCTTGTACTTCTGCAAGGTCTTTTTTCTTACTTTTACTTGTTATTCTTAACTTCATTCTTGTTAGATTCGTATCGGGGACGATTTTAAATGACGATTCATGTTAGCCGACCCCAAATAAGACCTTGTTGTTGTTGTAGTTGTATTGTTGTTTAGAATCGTTTGAAATTAATTTGCTTTGTTGTCGTTTTGGTTGGTAAAAGGGTAATATATATTGATTAATGTAATACCCTTTTGTTAGTTGATTTTAAAATTCAAATGTTGGTGCTGTGATATGGAGTTTTTTTTAGTGGGTTTACATGAACGTATCAGCTCGTTTACACCCAGAAGGAGACGGGGCGGGTTTCATGTATAGACGGGGAGGGTATTACATTAATATTGATTAATGCAATACCCTTTTGTTTTTTGTTGTTAAATCCAAATGTAGTTTTTTTGGTGGGTTTACATGAACGTATCAGCTTGTTTACACCCATAAGGAGACGGGGTGGGTTTATGTATAGATTGGTGGGCTGTCTTGATTTGATGGAGTAATGCATTTGGGAATTTTCTTTCTTAATCTCGTTATAAATTTGTTATTTTTGATATATGATTGTAATGTGGTTCTTCTGATGAGCTTAAGATTAGACTTGAAATTGAGACTACTCTAGTATGTAGTTCATGGTAATAAATTAATAATGTGTTAAAAGTGAGGGAAACCTTTGCAATGGAATTGGGTTATTTGCTTATATGAGTTATATCTAATCGTGGACCTTATTCAAAGCTTTCTTTGCTGTATTGAACTGTTTTGATAACAGACGAATTTATAATATATAACTTTTAGAGAAATGAAAAACCAATTTGTATTGGTATAATGGTATGCTGCTAATGGTTTTTTATTACACTTAGAGAACTGTTTCTTTGGATTTTGGACATCATTGTAAATTTCTACATGTTGTCAGGTTAAAAAACTGTGCATTTGTGGACTTCAGGGATGAAATTGCTGCCTCACATGCACAACGCCAACTTAATGGGTAGGCATTTCAGATTTCATTCTCAAATATAGAATTCATACTTTACAGTGTTTTCATTAATTCTAGTTGAAACCAGTTAATTGTCTCTTGTATCAATTTTTGATGATGAGGAGCTTCATTGTTATGGTGGGTTAGGTTACGATTTCTTGGCAAAGTCTTGTCAGTGGAGAAGTCTAGTAAGCCTTCAGAGGACAACAAGCAGGTTGGAGGTGAATCTGAAAAGAATACACTGAAACCCTTAAATCAGGAGAACGCACAGAGTAGAGATGTGCAAGAAGGCTCGAAGTCAGCCAGCCAGCTTGCAGCTGAGCCAATTGCTGAAAAGCTTGGCATCAATTATCCATTTCCTCCTCATATAGAGTATGTCATCTGTAACTTGCTACATCTATTGATTGTTTATGCTCTTTAATCTATGTGACAAGAATGAATTTGAGGGGCCTCATCCAATTTGTTGGCTGTGGTATAAATGTATTTACAGTGTAACAGTAGACTATTTTAGTTGAGGTTATTTTTTGAGAAATTATGGAGATAATAATGTTGGAATGATTCAGGGAAAGTATCAAAGTATAATATTAGAGTAACTGACAAGACACTTAACATATACTCCGTCCAAATTTTATATATTTATGGGACTTTGGGTAGGTGTAACTGTGTAAGATAGTCAGTGAGTTACACTTTAAGTTTTAGAAAGAGCCCTGCTACTTTTTATCTTGCACCTTATTATATCTTTGAGGGATAAACAAAGTAGCCTCCCATGGAATTTCTATTTTTAGAGGAGCCCACATGAATGGTATTTGGGTGTGGTCAAGCCTTTACTGTACAAAACTCTGACGACAAAAGGGTAAGACCCATTGGATACTTATAATTGTCATTCTTTCTATGACTATCTTTGAAAATCATCAAATCTCAAGATTTCATTGTACTTTAACCCAAAAGTAAGGAGAATTATAACATTGTAAAGCACATGGTGGCTAAGTGGCTAAGTATCTTGCAGCAATTCTAAAAGGCCTATTAAGGTTCTTTTCTCTGTTGCATCTTATGACTTTCTATGGAAGAGATAAGTGGTCAATTCTTGCATTGGAAGTTGACTCATCATAGTAGAAGTTTGTGTTGTTAGGCTTCGATGAGCTATTGCTGACTTTATGAGGAATGTAAACATGTAAAGAATACATAATTTTGCTTTTTTGTGGGTATTCTAGCTAGATATCAATGATAGGTTTTTACAAGCTCGACTATTTGATCAAGTTTCATTGTGAACGAGGTCATGGTTTTGGCTCTTATTGGGCTCATGCTGCCTTTGCCATTTGTTTACAAAAAATGAAATTGATCACCTGGTATCTAACATGGTGTGAATCACCTCATGCACAAAATGGAAAGCCTATGCCAGAAGATTGAAATTTGGAATTACATTGTCTTCAACACTTGGTTTCAGTTTTTTTTTTTTGAAAACCACTTGGTTTTGGTTTTAAGTTGAAGCTATCTCTGTGGTTTGTGTGGTTTATAGATACTGAAGTGGACTGATACTTTTATATCTTTATAAGACCTCACAATACACAGATTAACATATGGGGAGTTGCCCACATAGCTCTTTAATGTTTTGGATACATGAAATTTGATTGCACCAGGTTTCTGGAATATTTTTCCCTTATGCATTGTAGTTAGACTTGTTACATATGGTGTCTCAGGTTTTGACTAGCAAATATAAATATAAATATAAACAGGAGAAAAGTACTAGTATAATTTTTATCTCTATACGTTCTTAATCTATTCATTATAGGTTATGGTGTAAACTGCTAAAATATTTTGTCGTCTCGGTGTTGGCTTTTGTTTCTTTTGTCATGAAGGAAAATGTTGATGCTAATTCTTTACTTTGGTACTACTTTGGTGTGGCCTTGAATTTTTAGTTTGATAAAGCTGTATTGCTTGTACGATCTTAATCTATTCATTATAGGTGATGGTGTAAACTGCTAAAATATTTTGTCGTCTCGTTGTAGGCTTTTGTTTCTTTTGTCGTGAAGGCAAATGTTGATGCTAATTCTTTACTTTGGTGTGGCCTTGAATTTTTAGTTTGATAAAGCTGAAATGCTTGAAACTTGGGAGAGTACTAATGTGAAGTATGGGCTAAAAATCTGTGTGCCCTTATTCTATTTTCCCTTTTAGGCCTTAGAGATGAAACTTGGGAGAGTACTAATGTGATTCATTTACACTGATGTTTTGATATTTTGCACTGTTCTGTTATAGGTATGCTTATCCTCCTCCAGATGGAAATATACTAACCAATATTCTTAATGCTCTTATTGCTGTTCCTCCCTTTTATACCCAGGTACTCGTTCATATTCTGCCTATTTGACTATTTCTTCAATATTTTAACTGTTGATAATCATTTTTTACCTCACTCCTTTCTTGTAGGTGTTGCACTTGATGAACAAAATGAACATTCCAGCCCCATTCCGTATGGCACTACCCACTCCCCCTTTACCATCTACACCAGCTCCACCTCCACCTCCACCACCGTTGCCCTCAGTAACTGAAAAACCTCATCAAGGAAATTTGTCTAGTGATGAGTCAGAAATGGAAACTTCGGATGAGGTAATCATCTGATTTATTTACGTGTGTTTTGCTAAATAAAGTGCCCTTGATCATATTGGTAGATACTGCTAGCCGCTGCATGATTAAGAATTTAAACTGGGTTTTGTAGAATGCCAAATTTGCACTAGAAAATTCATTGTTGCATCAATCATAAGGTCTTCTGGGCTAAGGTTCCTGGGGAGGGGTGAGTGCATGCTAGTGATTCTATTTTCTTTGTTACGTTGATGATCAAAGATTTAAGGGTTAGGAGGCAATGAAATGGCGAGCTCGGCGAAGAAAGTCATATTGACCAAAGTTGAATACTCTAGTTATGCCCCAAAATTCTTATTGTTAGGAGCAGGTATAGGAATTATTGTGAAAGAAGATTCTTACTTCTTAAGTGGAGCAATTTCTTTTCTTTATCTTATATATTCACAACAGAGGTGGTATTTGACTATTTTCCATGTTACGTAGTTTGACAGTTTGTTGACAAAGAAAAGTTGCTTAAGTTTCAGGGAGACATACAGACAGTGGCTTTCTTTTCTTGTGAATGATTGATTGATTGAAGTATAAGCTCATGAGTTAAGGCGAATTTTATGATTTTGGAGATTAAGTAGGATTGGCTGGGGAAATGGTTAACTTGGCTTGAAATGACTGGTAATAGTTAAGCTATTGTTCTTGAGATAGCTAAGTAGGGGCTATCTATCATACTTTTACTTTTCTATAATAAACTGATTGAGATTGGGTAATTAAATCAAATCTAGAACTAATCTTTTAGAGAATGTAAGTATATACTTTATTTCTTTCTTTTTTTTTTTTTTTTTCCTTTAGGAGGCTGATAATGATGCAGAAGCTCCAAAAAAAAGGATCAAGCGTGTAGTTATTGTTGGCCCTGGCATAGACAAAGATGTATCTCATGAAGCTGTTGGACTTAAACCCGCCACTCTGGTTCCGAAGGAAATTCCAATGATAAAGAAGAAAAACTCTGTATTACAGGTCAATTCAATTGTTTTGATATCCCTGTCAAAAAAAAAAAAAAAAAAAACAGTGAAGATATATGTTCCTTAATCTGAATTTTGTACAAGTTTTCATGTGTATGTGGATGCAGATCAAAATAGTCCCGAAAAAGGTCCAGCATGAGGTTCTTACTGATAATACAGTCAAAGAGTCTGAAAAGCTGGAGTCTACAGATATGCCATATGCAACCATTGACCAAATAGAAAGCCAGAAATTACCCCCTGAGGAGATACTATCTCTCCCAATGTTCAAGGTATATACTTTGGGGTGCTCTGATGTGTATGAAACTATAAACTACGGCAATAGTAAACGTGTCCTTTGTTTCTTTTAAGTTGCAACACTCCTCATTTCACGCTTACCAATGCATTCAATCACTAATATCTTTAATTATCAGTAAGTAAAATTTTGATATTATGAAAGCATAAATGTATGGAAATCTAACAAGATCCCACGTGACTTAATTTTTGTTAATTATATATCATTAATATTAGTTTAAGTAGAGTATATGAATAAAACATGACTCAAAGTGTTACAAGTAAAAAAAAAAAATATGAAGTGAGTTAGAATCTCTTTTTCTTTTTTTAAATTCATTTTTTATATCAAGTTTGGATAATTTAGTCTTGTGATTTCACGAATAACTTTACAACAATTGTTTGTACAATTGTCAATACCATTGTGTGTGTGTGTGTGTGGCAATGCTTTATTGAAATTGCGGATATTGAAATATTTAATGAAGGGGCTTACAAGATACCGATACTGGTCATGTGTATTACCAATAATTTGGTGTTGGAAAAATGAGTTCTATGGGTCCTTAAATCTTGGTTAGTACCCCGTAGATAATTTTCTCATATGGGCAGCTGAAAATTTTGCTAAAAGTCCATAACAATTTTTAATTGAATCTACTTGATTTAATTTTCATGTTTGATGCATAGCGTTATATGTTGATCAATTGCACTTTGCATGAAGTTAATGTACATGAAATCATGTGTGTATGAAACTTGGTTTCCTCTTAACTATCTCAGACTGCTCAATTGATGAGCTTAATCAGAAGAACTTGATTCGATAAGTGGATGTGGGTTATCAAATTTTTAATTAATCTTGTAGGCTGACATTGTTCCACAGTCTGCATGTCACTTCTTTGAACCTGATAAAATATGCTTTCTGTTCTGTAAGCATGTCATTAAACAATTATGCAATCGCCCACAAATGTTCGACAAGATGAATTTTCATCCATTCTTTTGATTTACGTATTGGTTAGCTATATTGATTTCCTCATCTTTATGTTTTATTTTAGTAAATGTAAATATTTTATTATGCTAAAATCATTGTTTCTGCATTGCTAGAACTATGCTGCTGGAAATCCTGCCACAGTGCTGTACATAAAGAACTTGGCAAAAGATGTGGTTCTGGATGATTTTTATTTCATTTTTGGTGAGTTAGAACAACAACGTTAATAATAGGTGGAATATTTCCCATATTATATTTTCATATTTTAATATGCTTTCCTTGCCAATTGAACAAACGTATTGAAAAGTGAGTTACTTTTATCATTTTCGATATTTAGGACTTCCTATATTATCTATTATCTATTTCCTAATTCCTTGTGCCTTCAATTTCTGTATATTAATGCAGGGTCATTGTTTGGGAGCATTGATGCTGCTAAAGCTGGTCTTAGTGTGAAATTAATGCAGGTCAGTTGTTACTTTTCTAGCCTTTTAATCCTGTATCAGTTTATCACTCCTTTCCAATGCAACTCTTGAATATTGGTGGTTTATTTGGGAAAATTCTGAAAAGAAGCTACTGAATGTCTGATCATGACTGCCATTTTACTTCTCTAGGATATGTATTAGTTTTCATGATCTAGTTATAGAACCTGTTAACTTACTTGAAATTGTAAAATTCTTGTTTCTTAGCTCTGAATAGGCTGAGAAGTTCTTTTTGGCTGGCTTTAATTTTGGCAATCCCTTAATTGTTATGCTTTACAAGGATGAGAATTTTACAACTCTACTGCTCATATTGTCTTTTAAGTTTCTTCTGGCTTCCTTTTCCGGGGCCTGCAGAAATGCATATTACTGATGTAGATTGTGGTCAAATCATACTGTAACACAAAATTTGCCTGTATTTAACTTTATCTTATTTTTCTGTCGCACTAGTTTTTTAGCATATCAATATTCACAAAATTAAAACAAGTTATCAGAGACATCAATCTTTGAGCAGACCAATATTTGAGCTAAATGTACTATATCTCATATAATCTGTTACATCATGGCAATTTAACCAACAATTAGTCCATGGCAATTTAACCAACAATTAGTCTGCCTTTTTAAAGGTGAGAATATGATTTATTTTATTTATTTATTTATTTCAACATAAAGGCAAATAGGCAATTATCTAGTCCAGAAATCTAAGGGAAACTGTTAAGGACCCAAGGAAAGTAATCTTTTATTGAAGGTGTCTACAGTACTGCAACTTTTATGTACAAAGTAATCCAAATGAACTTATCATGAGGTTCTTGCCTTGTTCTAGTTTTTGTTCATATAACATCATCAATATGATATTATGATATGATTCTAGTGCTTTGCTGAGCCAGTTGACTTCAAAAGTTCAAATAGGCAATACTATAAACTATACTGATTTGCAGACAAGCATGTGTCAGGATGAGATAGATTTTTGAAGGGAAAGGAGGGTGAGGGAAGATAGGAATGGAACCACTGTGGAGAGATGGTTTTTGATATTGATATATTTGGAGGCCAGCTTTGACATTACTGGAACCTAGTATCGATGTGGTGTTGTGCTTTGGGCATTAGTTTTTCTGTTTCATATCTGTTTGGAGTAATGCAACTTTTTTTTGGAATGTAACTCCCTGAATATTTTTTATTGTTTTTATTAATCCAAGGAATATATAAACTGAGTCTTTCAGGAAGGAAGAATGAGGGGGCAAGCATTTGTGACGTTTCCATCAGTTGAGTTAGCACACCGTGCTCTGGTAAATTAATCATCTTATATACCCCTAAAGTTCTCCTTGTCGTGCATCATTTTTTTTTCCCACATGACATTTTTGGTTGAAATTTGAATAAGTAGATTTATGTGATCCTCCACATTTTATCCGAACATAGGAAGCCAAGTTTTATAGAGTAAAATTGGTCAAGAAATCAGGCTTGTTAATGGAACTTTTATCTTTCAGTTTCTTATATTGATTTGAACCTGAAAGCTTACAATGGAATTACTCAAACTTCTGGTTATACTGGTTTAATACCATTTTGCATCTTGAGTGGAGCAATGTTACTTTATTCGTACTCAAGGGGTATAAGACCTGTAATATCACTATACTAAACCTGAACTCATCTCACCTGTCATTTTTGAAATTTATGCCTGAATTATGTGTGACGTGTCATGTTTGTTTGAATTTCCTGTTTCCCAATTTCTGAGTTACCCAAATTTTAAGTTTATTTTGATTCCTTGGCATTATGTATTTTGTTGGACCCAGAAAGTCTACTCTACATTGCTTGTCACAGTGCCTACATTCCTCTCAAATGACTAGTACGCCGCAATTTGGTGATTACTGGTCGAACTAGTGGTCATGTTTTCATCTTTGAAAACACCTCTTCCTTTCTATTATTATTTTTTTTTATTGGTTTTCTTCTCTCATTATATTTTACCAGCAATTAATATTTTAACTTTATTTAAGCATAGACTATGTATTAATTCCCGTTATGATGTGTGCAGAATCTAGTAAATGGCTATGTCTTCAAGGGCAAGGCAATGATTATCCAGTTTGGCAGAAATCCAGCAGCTAGCAAAACAAGTTGAATGTATTGCTTCTTGGAATTGGAAGTTTTCTGTATGATTGGCAATTTTGGTTACATTGCACGCATGATAACATAAGCTCATCTACATTGGCCATGGCCCATGGGACTGGTACTTGATGAATGTCTGGCCATGGGAAACCCTCCTACTCCTCAAGACCGTTGAAAGAAATATGGCAATCATCATGAAAATTGGCTCATATTATCCAAGGCATTTGAATTCTGCTCGCAAAATACGAAGAAAAGGACATACAAGACATTTTCATAAAAACAAGTGTAGAACTGATTGGTAGCTAGCATTGGTCCTTGAGTGACTTCACATATGTATAGATTATTGTAACATCCACAGCTCCATATTTTTAAAGAAAATTAGGTTTCCTCTTGTGAGGAGGGCTTCCTAATATGTGTTCTCTTCGGTTTCTTGTAGTCAAAGCAGCACAACCACTACTGGTGCAATCCTCCTTCATCAACATGATTCCAATTCCATTGTTCTCCAAGGTTGCCATACACGCAACCCCTTTCAAAAACCAGAAACTACCCGATTGCAATTTTATATAAAAATATTAGTTGTAATGAAATTTTGTAAAAATATAAGCATGCTTCATAATGAATAGTTGAATACTAGCTTTACTAACGTGACAAGATCAATAATTCCATATTTCCATGAATTGATCTTTACATTATTAGACCTACTCAGACCAGTTTAGGTGAAACTACCAAACTATGTGGGTTAAGTCTTGGCGCATAACGCCTATTGATTTCAGCGCATATAGAATGATAATTTTGCAATTAAAAAGTACTGTTCAGATAACTTATACTTAGTGGCACATTATATATGCATAATGATGCATTATAATGTACCATTAGAGAGTCAGCTTTTTCCAAAAGTTGAAACTTATATGATGGTAAAAAGTACCACTACACTCGTAATAGTCCACAAAACATACTATTCAAACAAATTATATTTTAATGGTACATTATACATGCATAATGGTACATTATAATGTGCCACTAAAGAGCTAGCTTTTTCTAGAAGCAAAAATTGAATCAACGGAAATTACTTCCTTACCCTCCTATTTACATAACTCGCCCATAGTTGCTATGCGCTCAGACTCACTCAACTATGTTCACAAAATAGTTTTCAAGTGATTATATATCTTGATGGTCTAGACCAAAATATATATACTCTTTTTGGGAAGGAGTAAACGGCTATTTGGCTAAAGAAGCTCCCTGCTCAGAATTGGCATGCCTTGCCAATCTTGACTTAAACATGGTCTAAGAATAGGCTTTTGCACAAGAATATATGATTATCAAGCATACGTATTTGTTAATTTATACATCGAATTGGAACCACATCTGCTGTAAATTTTACGAAGACTAGTCTACAGCTACTGTAAACTTACAAAACCTAATCTACAAAATTGAAAAGCAATATAGCAAGTTACTTGGTAACCTCCATAACACAAACCCTGTCAAGTGAACACGCATCCAGTAAGCTCTGAAGTGAACAGTGAAACTCATAAGAGTTGGGTGTGGATGGTATAACATCTACCCATTCCTTGTTAATCAACTCAACATGTGAATAGGACTTCAAAATGGCATCCAAGGGGAGTTTCTCCATCTGTTTCACCAACTTCTGCATAGATTTCACAGGCAGTATCACGTGGAAGTTATCCTGAACCTCTCTCTTATCATCAAAAGTCACAAGTCCAATATCTGCTTCTTCTGAATGCACAAAGCCCAGAAAAATAGGATTTCCACACAAATGGCTTCGGCTGATGCTGCACACCTATAGGAACGCCGACCAAAATAATGAATAAACAGAAGGTTCACATGATCATATACAACCATATTGCTCATATGAATACAAAAGCTGGACATAATAATTTACCTCAACATACTCTACCCCTGATTTGATTAGATCTTCCAAAATATTATTGGATGCTAGTGCACTTATTGTCCCACCAAATCCGATTGATGATTGGTGTACCTCCCAAGGTGACTTCATCAGTACTTCGTTCTTCTGTTCTACTTTTGAACTGCTAACTACAGGAATTTTCTCCTCTTCTAAGAATCTCACCTGTTTGCAAGTTATGAACATAAGAAACAAATTTTAAAAATCATGCAAAAAAGAAAAAGAAAAAGAAAAAGAAAAAAAAATTGTAAAAATCAAACTGCCCAAGTCTAACTGAAGTTGTGTTCTATCACAATAATTGGAATTGATGCCATTCCGACATGTAAAGGCCATCTTGTAAGGAATTTCATCTTGGTGGTCCATGAAAGGTTGTCATGTAACAAGGCTTCTAAAATCACACAACAAGATCGATTACACATTGTTACTTTAGATGTTACAACATAATAAAACACAGGTATTGATATAGGCTTCATTATTGTCACCTTCAACGCCATCAAGTCCACCTCATACCCAATTCAATTCACTGTCAGCGATCACATTACATAAATTATTGATCCTCTTCAGGCTTCGCTGTTCTCCATCATTGGTAGAATTATTAAATATCAAATATTTTTCAAGGAGGATGGGGCTATCAAATTGGATTGATATTGGATGAGGAAACCATGTAAATGGCAGTTGTGAGAAGACAAGTAGCAAGTTCTGGTAGAAGAGAAGAGAAGCAGCAGAAATAGAAGAAGACAGAACTGGAAATTCGGTATTATATAATTGTAGGTCTCAAGTCCAGAATTCAAACCTACAAAAGGAAACATTTTTTGTCCTAAAATACTTGGTGTTTTTCCCCCCTAAAAACCCCCCTCCCTTCTGAAACAGTACTTGGAACTCATCATATAAGGCAGGGGTACTGTGTCAGACTCGACTTCTATATGAAAATTTCAATGTATGTGGTCCAAAATGAAGCTTAAGTGTGCATATATATGTTAGTATGGCGGGGATTTGATACAGGTACATGAGGTAAAAATGTAGAATGAAGTTCGAGTGCAAGCCAGCCAGGCAACCCCTCAAGTTTTATAAGCATTACATACTTGGCTAATTGCTACTTCTAATGAAGACACTTCATAAACCAACATATAAAATCAGTAACCAGAATGACAGGTAAAGCCAACAATTCTGCAAGATATATAACTGACGTATAAGAGCAATTTTGCAAAAAATATATAAATAAAATAATGTTTATTTTTTTTAAAAAAGCAAAGAATAAATATATAATGTTGCAGGAAATTGTCTATTCTTGGCAAACAAATATTTAGCCACAAAAACACTAACCGTTAACGCAAAAGTTATTATCTACCCACCTTTTCCCGGCTGAAAGTAAAGTAGTCATGAGTTTCAAATAGCTTTTCAAGAAGTTGAATTTCCACAACTGGTGAAATGAAGATAATTGATACAGACTCGCGCTGTTCTGCCTGCAACAAAAAGTTGACAATCATAGAGAGGCGTCTTCCATCAAGGGGTCTCCATAAACAATATTATATATATATATATATATATTCTGCCAGCAACAAAAAGTTGACAATCATAGAGAGGCGTCTTCCATCAAGGGGTCTCCATAAACAATATTATATATATATATATATATATATATATATATATATATATATATATATATATATATATATATATATATATATCAAAGTATAGGTTATGTGGGAAATAACAATATTGACACATATGATTAATTAGTTTTTAGGAATAACTGTTTTTAAATAAATTCAATAGATGTTAGGTACTTGTTTACAGGAGTCATAAGCTTATATGTAATTTTCACTATAATCAAGACGTGCAACACAACTTAGCTACAATTATTTAAAAGCTGATAAAAAAAATTGACACATGGTTAATTAGTTTTGAAGAATAACCGTATTTAAAATAAATTCAATAGATAATAGGTACTTGTTTACAAGAGTCATAAGCTTATATGTTATTTTCACTATAATCGACACGTGCAGTACAGAATGCTGATAAATTGCAGCAACATGGAGAACCAACAGTGCCTTGAGAACATTTTAAATAAAAACTCATTGAAGCCATCGCAAGTCTTTCTTAGTATGTGTGATGAAGTAAATGGATCTTTCATTGACATTCTTCTCTAAAGAGGCCAAAGTGAAGTCTGTATGAAATCAGTAAAACTATCAGCAATTGTCTAATTTGCCCACTACTTCCTCTACCAATTTCAAATGGGCATTTTCCACCTCTCAATGATTTTACATTGAGGTTCACTTCTGCGTTAAACAACTAAACTATCTCAAAGAGGCATTTGACCTATAATCATGCAAGTCCACCTTTTCTAAAATCTAAATTATGTCCGTATATTATTGATAGAGAGTAGAAACTCATTGGTGCCAGTTCATTATTATTCATTAATGATAGGGCCTTTAGGGGCATATCTATGCTATACTTCAAGCAAGCATCAACAGGTGGAGCAAACAAAAACATTTAATTTCAAAGCTCAATTTCTTGTCAAGTTTGGCAAGAACTCCGTACTTTATTAGTAAGCATTGCATTGTGATGGTTTCATCCCAGGTCACCAACTCATCAGGAAATCCATAAGATTAAGGGGCCGAGAACAATGGTCCCAACTTATCATTTTACTCCGTTATATATCCTACCTCACTTAGAAATCATAGAAGACCTCATCTTTGCTGATGCTATCATCAAAGCAATCAATAAGCTCCTATAACTTGTTGATAGGGCCTGATAAGTTTTAGATTATTTCACTTACTACAGCCTTTGACGGGCTCCTGTTTAGTTTGTGTGCGGCTGTTTCAAGGGAATATCCCCAGAATGATATAGGAAGATCAGCAAGACTCATAATAGATTGACCCATATCTAACAAGGTTCAATTTCTCCTTCCAACTGTGGTGTTATGGTAGAGTTAATTAAGAAAGGATTACACAATCCCTTCGATCATCATCGAATTCTTGGCTCAAATATTCACCAACACAATTGGATTGAAATACATTAATTGTCTAACCAAGTTGGTTTTGTACTTAATTTTTGGAATTCTTCGAACTTTTCAAAGGACTATTTTTGCTTCATCAAGTAGAGATAGCCACATCGACTTAAATAGTATGAGTAATGAGGTAACTGAGCATTTAAACTCACATCTGTACGAATGAGTGCCAAAAGATCATGGACCCTTTCACCTTTCCACCAAAGAGCAATTTGGTCACGTTTCCCAATAAGTATGACTCATAAACATCAAAAGATTCATAATTGAATGATGAAAGGATTCCACCCTTTTATAATTTTTTGATGCGCTTTTGGTTAATGAATCATCCTACAATGCCATAGGTAGGTAGAATTCAAATCATTTGTTTTTATTTGTATAGAATTTTCTAGAACATACAAACCATTGATTATTTTGCAGTAGCATATTATTGTATGAAACAAAACAAATTTTTTCTCGTATGTCAAAACAACAACCTTTGGAATCCAAAACAAAAACAAGTACTGAAATAATGTTTTTCGTAATATTATAAACACAATAACAATTATTAAGAGTCAAAATGAGTCCTAAATAGAGTCGTAAATTGTAGCTTCCAACAACAAGTCAAGCAACTCTTGCTCCATTGCCAAATCGAAGCTTCACTTCTCGCTTCACCGGCTTCCTACTTCCTACTTTGCTGGTGCACGTTGTACTACACACGATGATATTCCTTGAGTAGTCTTTTTGATTCGATTGAGATTGTTAACCAAATTGGAGAGTATATGAAGATAGTTATGAGCAAGTACTTTTATTGTGATGTGGACAACTACGAAAAGGTGTATTTCCATTACAAGAACGGCGTAATGAAAGGCAAAGAGTTACATAGTATTTATGTTGTAAATTAATATCATTTCAACTTATATTTGGGTATTTTATACCGATTATGGTACTCACATAGTTAAGCATTGTGGGACTGTAGCAAAGTAGGAAGCTGGCGAAGGGAGAAGTAGAGCTTCGAGTTGGCAATGGAACCAGAGTTGCTGCACTTACGATTGTAAGCTACAATTACCGACTCTTCAGAACTCATTTTAGTTCTTAATAATTGTTATTATGTTCCTAGTATTACGAAAAAACATTATTTCAGTAACCGTAGTAATTGTTTTGGATTTTGAATGTTATTGTTTCGAAATAAGAGACAAAAGCTGTTTTGTTTCATACAATAATATGCTAGTGCAAAGTTAAACAATGGTTTGTATGTTCTAGAAAATTCTATACAAATTTAAAACATACACAGTGAGAAAAGAAAAACAAATTATTTGAACTCAACCTACCTATGGCATTGTAGGATGAGTCGTTAACCAAAAGCGCATTTGAAAGTTACAAAAGGATGAAATCCTTACATCATTCGATTATGAATCTTTTTATGTTCGAGAGTCATGTTTATTGAGAAAGATGACCAAATGCCCTTTATTGGAAATGGTGAACGGGTCAATAACCTTAGGGTACTCATACATACATATGTTTGTGAGAATATGAGTTTAAATTTTAAAGGCAATAGGTGCGTTTAGTTATTTCATTATTCTTACTAACGATATAAGTCGGCTATCTCTACTTGATGAAAAAAAAAAGTCGGGATCCTTTGTTAAGTTCAAAGAATTTCAAAATGAAGTACAAAATCAACTAGGTAAGCCAAATAAAGCTTTATGATTTGATCGTGGAGGTGAATATTTGAGCTAAGAATTTGATGACCATCTAAGGGATTGCGGAATACTTTTCACAAACTCCACTAGGAACACCATAGTTGAATGATGTGTCAAAAAAGAGAAATCGCACCTAAGATGGACGATCCATGACGAGTCTTGTTGATCTTCCTATATTATTCCAGGGATATGCTCTTGAAACACTAAACGGGAGCCCATCAAAAGCTATAGAAAAGACTTCATATGAGTTATGGACCTGAAAAGTTCTAAATTTGTCAATTCTAAAGATTTGGGGTTGTCAAATCTATGTAAAGAGTTTACTTACAAACAAACTGGCAACCAAATTAGAAGAAAGACCTATCTAGGGCCTCTCCTCATGTGGCCGGCCAAGCAAGGGAAAATAAGGGAAGGGGAGTGTTTTAGGCTTGACCTAATTTAATCTAAATTTACAAGTGTTCTTTAAACTATATTTAACCTAAAAAAATCAACTTTATTTGATTGGTCAATAATTAATTTTTAGAAATCTCAGAAGACCTAATGCTACCATTAAAGCCATCATTCAGCAACGAACCTATTCTTTTTTTTCTTCCAAGGGTGGAAAATAATTCTTCCAAAGGTTCCTTTTTATAGAGAAGAATGCCACATACCTTCCCCCCCCCCCCCCCCCCCCTCTGCTAATTCCATTGTTCCTTGTCGCTCAAACAAAAGAAAATGAATCTTGAACCCTGATTTCCTTTAAAAGATGCAGAAAAATATAACCAAGAAAAATCCTGGAGGAACCAGTAACTTACAGCATATTCATGTAGATTTAGGATGATGTCACTTGCAATTCACAAGTGCAAGAAGATTTAGATTGAAGAGGGTAGTAACAATCATAGTGTAGTTAGGGTGGATTAGAAACAGGAGAATTTGTCACAAGATAGAAGAAGGTTAGTAATAAAGAATATAGAAATATCACAGATATGTCACATAAAAGTACATAACAATAGCATATGGCATATGGTAAATACATCTAAGAGTCGAGCAAAGTACTTGAATCACCAAGAAGTTCATGAAAGTAAACACACACAAAAAAAAAAGCACCTGTATCAATGTTTGCTTGTCTGAAAGCAAAGTCTCCAGGTGGGAAATGGTTGGATCTTCACCATTTTCAAGGTGCTTCTCTGGATTTTCATTGTTTACGACTAAGACAGTAGCAACTTTGCCTTTCGATATGAGATGGACTCCTGTTTTTCCATGCTCCGAGTATGCATCAAGTTTCTCCATGCTTATGTTTGTGAGGTACTTTTCTGGTATTTTCAAAGGATTTCCACATTTCCTTGAGGCAACATCTGGCAGATTCTCACCAAGGTTACACCTACACATATCAAGGCAGTCAAAGAGAATGAGAAGCAAACTAAAACACCCTTCTAGAACAATACACTGTACAATTAATAGTATAGACTAGTAGAGAAACCCTTTCTGTGCACAGCTAACTGCAAAGGATAATTAGCATAAAATGAAATTACAAGACAATCTGAAAGGCATTATTAACTATAATTTCCTATTAGATACTTAAAAATCTTACTATGAACTGGATATGCTATCAGCAAGTTATATATATATATAATCCCTAGCTCAATTACTTACCTCCAACATGGTTCACTTAAGAAAAAAAATGTGTATCTATGTTTGTTTGGAAGGATCAATAAAAGAAAGTTAAGAAGTTTATATGCATCGAATTCAAAACATTTTTCCAATAATCTTACAACTTACCTAACTGTCCAAAACACCAATTTGACCAAATGTTAATTTTGCTGAATCACCATGTTTTGGAACAATATCCTTTCTAATAATATTCATGCTTAGCTATCATGTAATTAAGCTCACTTAAGCTATTTGGCATGATTAAATTCCTCTACTCTCATTTCACACCATCAAGCAAAATCCAGATTAGCAAAAAATTTAGGATTTTTTGATATCCCTCCATAGTGATTTCCTCTTTTATTTTTCCTTTCATTCCTCTTTCTTACAAATAACATTTTTTAGCTGGATTCATTTTCCAAGTGCGCTAATGCTTCAATGTTACGTAGGCCACTACATCATCATAGATCATAATAAATCATGCATATCATTTAAGCATATTGCATCTAACCTTAATTGTATTGATACTGAGAATGATACAGACAGCTACTGATTGTCAAAAAAAAAAAAAAAAAAAGATACAGAGAGCTACAATTTATCACCAGTGCTAGCAAAATCTATAATAATAATAACTTCCCTTTGAAAAAACTAATTCCATGAACATCGCCAAAAAAAAAAAAAAAAAAAAAAAAACCTTTAAACTGGATGTACCAATTACTATAATCTTTTTTTAGTTCCCCTCAGGAGGTTAGCTGAAAGTGTCGTAATGCTATAAGATACAATGGCTTGGAAATACTTTTAACAACCATCAACCACAAGTACAACAATATTTGGAGTTTAAAATCGTACTACTCTCAATTTACCGCCTTTGATACGAGTGTTTATCTTAAAATGGTCAATTATCACTTTCCCATTACTTCATGGTGTGACCCATAATCTTCAACATACTTGTGCATCTACGTTATTCTTATAAGTGCACTAAAGTCGCCATTCCTCTAGTTGGTTCTCCATATTTTGTTAAAGGGATCTGCTAATTATTAGAGACCAACATTAACTAATTATTATCACACTTCAATGCATACTCACTAATTTGTGAGTAAACAGTAATACAAAAGAATAAAACACCTCAATTGTGGCACTATCTACAGAATTCCCACATCAATATGTAAGAGAAACATGCCTCTTCCTTACTGTACAATGATAATGGCTGTCTCAATTTTGTCATCAAAAAGCATCAGTATGCATTAGCCAAGAGCATCACAGCAAACAGCATTGAAAAATGTACTCATGTATCTCACGATCTCACCCAACCTCCAGTGATAATAGAAAGTGTGACTCGCTGATAAGTGATGCACTAAAATAAGAATAAGATGCTCAAACTCACCCATTAATGGGCTTCTTAACAGCTTGTAGTGCCTGCTGAAGCAAATTTAAGTTCACACAAACAATCTGCTCGGCAAGTAAGGTCCTACTGGACTTTTCTCCATATTGAAGCCCATGAAAGATATGTTGCTGGTCTAATTCACACAATTTCTTTTTGGCAGAAATTAGGCGCCTTTGAAACTTCTTTCTTTCTCTCCATTCCTAAAAAGAAGAAGAAAACTATTACAGGAGTATACATTTGCATGGTAGCTGCTAAAAACTCAAATTTCAATTTTAGAATGCCAGATATAAGTTGGAACGACAACAAATCTGATCCAAAGAGAGTCATTAGCGGATAAAGTGGTTTTGTAACAGCTACAAGATTAGGAAATATGGAACTAAGAAAATTTTTGTACATGACAAATTAATTATCTACAAGAAAGTTAGTAGCTTGTCATTGGGATCACTATTTGTTTTTATTTTTTTTTAATAGCTTAGAAATTACAAATCACGAGAGCTACAAATGACTTACAATTATACGTCTTTCCTTCTTAGACCTTTCATTAGAACGCACATTCAACTCCAAAAGTCCCTTTGGGGGAGTAATCTGCATCTCTCTTTTGTCCATGTCAACATCAGGAACTATTGCTTCAACAAATGGGATCCAAACAAGATGGCCTGACTCGTATTTCTCTGACTTCTGCTTAATACTTTCATCAGGGGATCCAGCGGATGCTTCAAGCAACACTTGTAAGAGATCATTCCCACCACTGTCGATGACACTAACAACAGTTCCCACTGATTCACCTGTCTCCTAGAAAGAGAAAGAAATCACCGATTGCCTTCCTGAAGATTTTACATGGAGGTCTTGGACTAGAGATACACTCAAAACACCTTTATTGCATAGAATGACATGACAATTGTTATCCAAATTCATTGCAGAAATGTCCATAGAACAAGTAAGAAGTAAAGGTGGATGTCTATACAAAAATTTAACAGAACTCTTTAGGCTTGTGACAAGATGCACATATTTTCATAAAATGCTACATAATATGAAAGAATTAGAAGACTCAAACCTTAAGAACAACCCTCATGCCAATAAGATCACGACTGTAATACTCGCCCTCTTCGAGCTCTGGCCTATCAATATTTCTGACAAGAAAAGTTGCCCCCACAAGCTGTCGAGCCTGATATAAATATAGTGTTAAGAAAAATCTTTAATAAGATAATGGAAATGAAGATAATGAAGATCAGAAGAGAAGAATTGAATTACAAGGGTACAGGCCGCACAACAAGCAACTGACTTAAGAAAGTTTAGTAAACCTAAAATGGAGTTACAGAATGGAACCTTAGAACAATTAGTGATGTTCAAGAAAACCCCTACTAAGAGCTTCACACCTAATAACCAGAGATCGTGATCAGATTTTCTCTTCCCATCTTATTAACGGATACATCTCAGCCCAAGGCTTTGTGTTGCCTTTGCTTACATTAGTTCATAGATGCAAGATCACTAATCTTTTGTCTCTTTAAAACTCATGGCCTAGTTTTTTCAAAATATGAAGAATGATGTGGATAGTATCATAGCAAGGGAAAGAATAAGAAATTTTGGATTAATTAGTACCTCTATATTTTTTTAATTATATTTTTACTTGTTCGCTTATCATGATGTATTTACATATCTTACCTTGAAGCTTACTGATATGAGTATTTAGGCAAATATTCCACAATTATCGCTAAATTTTCCTAAGAATTTCCTATTAAAAAATCTACTCTCATTATTCATTAAAACCCCTCTGTATTATTAAAATTTGGGTGTGTATGTGTGTGTGTGAGAGAGAGAGAGAGGGGAAGGTATAACTTTAGTTTAAGAGAACGTATTTTATATGCAACACAAGGAATATTACTTAATTTCATCTAGATTTCTACTATGCAACGCAAAATCTTCAATTCACCTCTAGCAGCCATATTGGATCTTAGTCTTGAAGAAAAATCATCAAAATGTTTCAAGAAAGCTGAGTCAGGAGATTAGCTCATGCTTGACGTGAGCACCCAAATAACACAAAATTCCTAAGGGTTTTACTAATCCTATGAAGTTGAATATTAGCTTTCTATGATAAGGATTATGGTATGAGAGTTATATTAGGATTTAAATTTTCAATTATTTTTTATTCCAACAACAGTTTAGGCTATATATATATCCCTAATATACTTGGTTATGTTGAGAAAATTTTATACAACTTAATTTACAATTTTAATTGGAGATGTTCTACATCACACCATCAACAATAAACCTTAATAATCACCAGCATAGCCATATTCAGTACATTTAGAAAATAACAGATTCATATATTTCTCACAAGATAAATTTACAAAAGAGTAACACTGGTAGAATGATTGTTTTTCTTTTCCTCCCTCATCCTTTACCTTACTCAGGCGGAAATGGATATTCATATTAGACTCATCAATCTGTCCCTCATGGTACTTGTATAGTTGTATCTAGATAGTTAAATTGGCTAGTCACAAGACTCTCACCCATAGAACGAATTCTTTTTACTTGCTTAGTGGTTTTTAATTCCCAGGTTTATAGAAAGAATTCTGTAAATCAATATGACAAGAGATGATGCTTTTAATGAAATTTGTGAGACAGAAAAATGATAAAAACCTGATCTACACTGTCAAAGCCGCTCAATTTAACTATCCAACTCTTACTTCCATGATGGCCTCTTCCTTCCTCGATCTCAACTTCAACAACTTCATCTCTTCCAGAATATTGTTGTCTCAACCATCTTTTTCCCGGCTAAGAAGAATGTAAACTTATGTTATTGAAACACTAGAGAAAATGAAGTTTCTGAAATTCTGGCTATCAGGATTGTACATACCGTTCCAAAGCGCAAGTCAGGAAAATCAGTGTTATGCTTTACACGAATCTCTCCTTCAAGCCCATGTACATTAGATACATAGCCAATCTCAACAAAGTCTAAATCTCCATTGTTTTCCTCTATTATCTCTTCAGCAGCTGAAGCGGAAGAAAGAGCTGAGAAAAACGATAATACATGGTACATTATTTTGGAAATAACAGTTGTTCAAAACAAAAAATGCCTCCATGATGTAAGCAAATGTTTATCATCTAAAGGGGATATTCTGGTCTTTTAAGCTAACCATGGAAGAAATGGCTTAACCTGAATATAATTATACGAAATACTAATATCTATCATGAGTTAACATATAAATATTAATCATTCATTATCGCCAGGTTCGTGACAAACTGAGAATACACAACCTATGTTACTTCAACTCTTCAACTCACCCCAAGTACCAGTGATCAGATACTTGGACATGGATATGACATTTAGACACTTCATTGTTCATTCTGAACCAAAATCACGCAGAAATTTCATAAGACTGCCCTGTCTTACACTTGGACGCGTAACCATGCCTAACACTACCAAAAAGTCTGTATAAACATATGACAACTACAAATTTGATGATTGAGGAATAAGTAACCTTAAATTCTAATTTTCATTAGTAATTTAAAAGTTTAAACCTAGGAAGGAAGCAAAAAATTATATGCTCCAAGTGAGACATTCAACTATAATAATCAAACACATACTTTCCTATTTTTGCAACTAACTTACTGCTACAACCAAAATAACTCAAAAAAAAATTCAATTCTTCCACAATTATATACAATAATTATAAGAAACCCACCAGTAAATTCAAATTTTCAAAACAAACTAGCATGAAATTCAACAAACAAAAATCCCAGAAATGAATAAACCAAGATAACCCAAACAATTTATGTTCCAGTAAAATTATTAGAAACCCACCAGAAATACATCAGTTATACTAAAAATTTCAAATTAAACTAGCATGAAATTCAACAAACACAAAACCCAGAACTATAAACAAGTCAAGCGATTAAAAGAGAAAATTAATGCAAAAATACTACAGGAAATTGGAAGTACCAGAGCTTTGTAAGGAAGAAACTTTAAGCCCATGAGTTGGTTGAAGACTAATGAGGCGCCATTGACATGGAATACGAGAAAAAGAAGAAGAGGGGTTGAAAAATCGGGCAGAGTACGAGGATTTAGGTGGAGAGGAGAGAGGATTTGAAGAACAGAGTAGAGAGATAGATGAGCTCTGAGCCATCTCTAACAAGTAAGAAGGAATGAAATGCAAATTTGTACTCGTATTTAATACGGAGTATTATAGAGCAAATATTAGGAAAAAGGAATAATTGTCAAAAATAATACTATTATAAAGTTTGAGCCATTTGCTAAAAACAAGTCAAACTTATAATTATTTCTAATTCTAAATAATACAAACTTTAAGGGATATCTTGAAAGAGTTGTGTCTTCGATAAGTGCAATTACTAGGTATATCAAGGATCACTATTATGGAGATAATAAGTTCGTTCTCTTGGGGCGTCATCATCTGTTGCTAGACTATGAGAGATGATCTTTGGGCTAGTCAAATGGTCCAAAGCCCGCTAAAATGGATCATATGAGGTCACACATAAGGGTATTGGGTTAAGCAAGTGAGAGGCCCATTAATGGGTCTCATGAGCAATTAACTGATCATGAAATGGATTGGGCTAGCATAGTTAGATTAGAATTAGGTTTTGGGTTTTTGACATGGGCTCTTATTTAGAGATGAGATATATAAATAAGATACATGCCTAGGGTTGCAAGCAAGCAGTCATAATTCACACACAGTGTATTTTGACATCAAGGCAACCAATCCCAAAGACCTTAATTCATCTCTCTATCTCACGGCTATCTCTCTCCTCCCCTCGTTCGTACGGCCGACCACCTTGGTGGCGCGTGTGGTGGTTCGTGGTGGTTCATGGTGATTCGTTGCTCGCACTTCTCCGTAGAAGGTTAATTGAATGGTTCAATTGCAACTAACTGTAGGGGATTATAGGTACTACGCAGCGGAAACAATCATGAATTATATTCATATAGCACCTAACCAAGGATCTCATGCATAACACATAAAGAGTAAGAATTATACCTTTGAAGCGTGATTCCACTAGCAATCGAGTAAGAACAAGGGAGACAAAGAACCTCAAACGTGATTCCTCTACTTGGTCCACAGGCACAGGTTAAGACCTCCACTAATGCTAGTTAGTCGCGATCGAACTCTTCAATCGACCTTCTACGGAGAGGTATGAGCAACGAACTAGTCACGAACCACCACGAACCACCGCGAACACCACCAGGGGTGGTCGGCCGCAAGTCCAGGGGGGGGGGAGAGGGGTGCCGTGAGAGAGAGAGAGAGATGAGGGAATTGGGATTTTGGTTGCCTTGATTCACAATTCACTGTAAGTTGTTTGTGACTCCTATGTCTGCAACCTTAGGCACAGATCTTATTTATAGATCATATCCATAAATAAGAGTCCATGACCAAACCCAATTCCTAATCCCAATCAGACCACACTAGCCCAATCCTGTTCATGATTAGTTAAATACTCATAAGGCCTAATAATGGGCCTCTTACTTGCTTAACCCAATACCTTTGTGTGTGACCTCATAGGATCCATTCTAGTGGGCTTTGGGCTATTTTACTAGCCCAAAGATCATCTCTCATAGTCTAGCAACAGATGATGACGCCCCAAGAGAACGAACTTATTATCTCCATAATAGTGATCCTTGATATATCTAGTAATTGCACTTATCGAAGACATAACTCCTTCAATCTCCCACTTGTCTGAGACAAGTGCGCAATATTCAAATTCCTTAAGTCAATGTGTGCCGATTTGATAATATGATTGCATCTCATGTCGTGATCATATTAGTCCACAAATCTTTTCTTGAAAACTGAGTGAGAATTACAAAACAAATGATTACTGTGTAATCCATTTGAGCACGACCATGCATTTTCTGAATTCTCCCTCTTCAAGGGGCCAAGACACATTCCTAATTAAATAGGTAGACTCAATCCAATCTTGTGGCAACCAAAGCTCCCACTCAATTTCAGAAATAATCGGGAAACACCCTTTATAATCTCCAGTTACGGGCAGACGTTTGAGTGTACCACAGCCATAACATCCATTGAATGAAATCAATGTTCCACTCATGTCAAAGGAATCCACTAATATATCCGGAAGCTCTATACTTGAACTTCAAAGTAGGTCTATAGTTCGATCATGCATCATTCATGCATATCCATGTGATTGACCGAGCTTCACTACGCTCCTATAGCCCATGAAACTGCGCTATCCAATCAATCTTACATGCTAGTCCATTATTAGAAATCATTTATGTCCAATTTAATGATTCCGAACTAGGAACTTAAATAATATATGAATTTTGTTCACTTGTGGGGTTTCATTCACCAGGTCATCAACCTGATGAGCCCATCTATTCATAATTATTTTGGACATTTTATTTAATTTCCAAAACCATAATTAAATAAGAGAAATAATAATTTCTATTTTAAACATAATTCTGCAAATTGATGCATTTCTCATGTAATATGTTTTCTCAAAACATATACAACTTAAATTACACAACTTGCTTCAATCCTAGGACTTTAATATGACTCTCATATCTTAGTCCATGGAAGGGGTTTAGCGATTTCTCACTCATATTAAAACTTTGCAGAACACGACCTTCCGCAGGTCAATGGTCTCATAATTGAGGTGATATGTCATATCCTTTTGTTTGGATTTGTGATGTGACTCTGGCTCCTTTGTTTTTGGGCAAAGGTGACCTGTTAGTCACATAACATTTTAATCCAAACTTACTCTATAACTATCTTACTATAGTTTAATACACGAATTCTGACATTGAGTATGCAACAGTGCTCTGCTTTGAACTCTTCAAGCTCACTGTCCTTTTCCATCCAGACACAAATATGCATTTAGATCACCATCTAGAATCATCTTGCCTGTTTGGAAAACTTGCATTCGTGTAACCTTTTGACAACTTGCTTAAATTACTAGAACTTCTTTTAGTGCTTCTCAAGCACTCAAGGACTTTTCTTGGTAATTCTCTGTATGCTTATTCTGAATTTTCTTGAATTCTGCTACATATGCACGAGTCATATGCAACTTCTTGTATTTTACTTTTCATGGCACATATAATGAATCCTTTTGCAGAAGCATGAGGTACATTATCCATACAACTCAACTCTATTAGCTTTTGAAGTCACTGAGTCTTACTGAGTGTATTACCATGAAACATGGGAAGATATCCTATGTTAGAGTCTTGCTTCATGAACCTGTCAAGATCCTCATCAACATAAGTCTCTCGATTCATTCCAGCCATTCTTCAAGATTCACTTCATGGATTTTAATTCCCAATGTGTACTCAACATCTTCTAAGTCTATCATATTGAGAAAATCTTTCTAATCACTGCTTGACTTATTCAAGCATTGATATATCATTTCATATGAACTGTATGTAAACTACATACTAGACTAAAAGACCAATTGCTCCCACTTAAACTTCTTGTTTCTACAAGAATTCTTTCGTTCTACTAAGGAAATCAAACTGTTTGATTGCCTAATCAAAACGAATGTTCCAACTCCCTGATGCTTACTTCAATCCATAAATGAATTTCTGAAGTTTGCAAAACTTTCTAGGAATTTCTGGATTTCAAAACTCTTAGGATGTATCATATACATTCTCACCATCAAGAACATTTCATGAAAGCGATTTTGATATCCATAACTAGAATAATCCGAATAGGCTTACCCAACTAATAGGTTTGACCCTATTTGTAAGACTATTATGGACCAACACATCTTTACAAACATGGAGTCCATACTGGATTTCATGGTTTTAAGCCATTTCCTGAGTTGAAATTTATCCAAAGCTTGTTTGTAAACTATGGATTCTAAACATTCCAATAGGAAAATTTTAGAATCCACCTTTTCTCAGAATTTCAACAAACTGTTTGTTTTGATCCCAAGTGACTTACGATAGGTATGAACAACAATAGAATCATTCTCTTCAACTCTTTGAAGTCTTTCATTCTAGTGGGACAACAGAAGCCTCGCTAGTGGAATTAGCTTGCTTTGACACATGGTTTATCAAATTAGCTGATTTCATATGCCTTCGTCTCTGATGTAGTGTTATCCACATCCATTTGTTGCTCGTCTCGAATCTCATCGAGATCTAACTTTACTCCCACTTGGCTTTGTAGGAAGACATTCTTTCTATAAAGACACTATCGCGAGCAACAAACACTTTGTTTCTACGCGATTGTAGGAATAATACCTCTTAGTTTCCATGAGAAGACCCATGAAGAACTACATTTCTGATTTAGGGTGTATTATGTTGTCGTTGTAAACATTTTACATTGATTTCATAACCCTTAATCCTGTTATAAAAGATAATTTTTGGAACATTTCCAAATCATAACTCTTATGACATCTTTTCTACTGCTTTGGTTAAGTTTCTTGTTTAGTGTATTCGCAATTGTTGTTGTAATAATGCATATCCTCAAAACGATATTTGTAAATCATTAAATCTTGGATCGAACAATGGCAAGCAAAGTTTTGATTCATTTCTTCATAAATATACAATTTAATTGTAATGTTTCTGGATTGTGAATTAATTCAACAATTCCCTTTAGATGATCATTCCTTTTTAAGCTAAATATTTATCACAACAATCATATTGTGGTGTTAAATTGTTTATCTCAAATTGATTTTACATTTCATTTGGAAATTTTGAACTTTTCAATTATTCCAAGCTTTACTTCATTAAGTAATTATCGAAATATTTACTTAAATCGTTAGTAAAAGCGATGAAATAGTTAAATCCCTTTGCTAGTTTTGAACTTATTGATTCACATACATCATATGTATGAGTATCAAAAGGTCATTTTAGCTTCTTTTACCCTTTCTACTAAAAGGCAACTTGGTCATCTTAACTTATCAAGCATGACTACTAATTCTCAAGTGATTCATAATCATATAAGAATGAGAGTCCATCCAAAACTTTGGATGTGCAAATGGTTTATGTGACCCAACCTTACTTTGTTATAAATAAGTGTACTTCAAATCATCTAAATTATTTTGTGATCTACTTATATCAATGTCATAAAACAAAATTAACTCATATCTAGCAAAATGAAAACAATTTATTACCTTGGTCATGGATCAACACTTGTACAAGCCAAGTAAACCAAATTCAGTATTCAAAACAAGAAAACCGAAATATTGTCTCATCAAAACTGGAAATTGTTCTAAAATCATGATAAACTAATCAAAATTTAAAACTATGAAGCTATCTCTGGCTACTCAAATACTTCTAGTGAACCTTCAAGCTCCATTTCCATGCTAGCTTCACTTATTTGCAGTTCCTGCGCAACATCACTATGTTAAGCACTGCAACTTGGTATCATATACCTAAGTGAAAGTTAAAATGTTTATAACATTATACCTGAGGTTGATGCTTCATTCTTCTTGAGGAAGTCATGGTATTTCTGGCAATTTCGCTTCCAATGCCCCTTCTTTTTGCAGTAAAAGCATTCACTTTCACTTGTAGCCTTGGGCTTTGGAGTCGTCTTAGGCTTTTCAGGAGCCTTGGCAACTTGCTTGCCCTTGCTCTTGGCACTAGCCTTTTGCCCCTTCTTCTTGAACCCCTTTCCCTTTTGAATCATAAGAACTTCCTTCTTAGGTTCCTTAGGGATTTGTTTCTCAGCACTAACCAACATTGCATGCAATTGATTCATAGTCTTTGCAGTGGCAGTCATGTTAAAATTCATGATAAACTGGTTAAAACTTTCTGGTAGTGAATGGAGAATGATGTCTGTTGCCAAATCATCACTGTATGGGTGCCCCAGTTTTTCCATACTTTGAATTAGGCCGATCATTTTGAAAACATGATCATGAACTGTGGCTGCCTTCTCCATTCTACAATCCAGAATTTCACGATGGAGCTCATACCTTTCAACTCTAGCTTGTTTCTTAAACAAAGCTTTGAGTTCTTGCATGATTGAGTAGGCATCCTGGTCCTCAAAACGCTTTTGAAGACTAGGCTCCATGGTAGCAATCATCAAGCAAGTGATAGGTATAGCTCTGTCATGAGCTTCCTTGTGCTTCTTGATCTCTGCCGCAGTTGGATTTTCTGGCAAAGGTCCTGGTAATGGAGTATCAATGATATCCTCTTTACCCTCAGATTTCAGAACAAGTCTTAGCATTCTTTCCCAAGTGGAAAAGTTCTCCCCTGTCAACCTATCCTTCTCAAGGAATGGGCGAAGGTTGTAAACGTTGTTGTCACTGTGATTACGGCTACCCATCTATGTCAAAATAAGGCAAAGTTTAATAATTATGTTTAATTTCAAATTAAAGTACCATAAACAATTATAAAATTGGTAACTTTAAAAACATTCATTCAATATTTAATTGATCCCTATTGAATAAAATGATTCCAAGATCCTTTATTTGTGCAATAATTGACCGGACTTTGGCCCTACCATCAACTATTACATTTTCAAGGTGAGTAAACTCTTTACTAATTACAACTCTTTGTAATTCTTGGTTGAATAATTAACCATCACATGTTTAATTATTACCCTTAGCTTCAAGGTTCTAAACTCTTTAGGTAACCTTGTTGAGTATAACCAATCAAAAGTGTAAAATTTGTCTTACCCCCACTCCCCTAAGATATAATATGACACCCTGCTTTGGCATGACCCATCATAAATATGAAAGGTTTCATCGGGTTTTTGATTGGGAAAGCAACCTCAATATTACTGGGACCTAGATTCATTATGTGGTGATTGTTTAGTGAACTCTAGCGCATCATCAAACAACATAAATAAAATCTAACACGCACAATCTACTAATGCATAAATAAAACATGACATAGTATGGCCCCTTAATCCTAAGAAAACTAATAAAGCAAAAGCTCCCACTTGAACCTTCACGGATCTCATCCACCTTGCTCCTTTGGGCCTCCACTCCATGGATTCTTGGATTAACTGCAACCTGTAATCTTATTCTATTCTATCTACTACTTAAATAAAATAAAATAAATTACAAAAATACTTAACGGTACGCAGACCGTATTTAGATTACAAAAATACGAAACGATGCGCAGATCGTATTTAAAATATATGGGCCATACTAGTCTATATAGCAATATATAACATCATATATTATAAAATGCCATATAATAAATCACTCATCATGCTTTCCTAAACTACAACATCGAATGTTCACAGTAAAGGAAACATGGCTCCTAAAATATCTCATATTTTAATTAATTAATTAATTACTGTAATTAGATAATATCATATATTATTCATGACCAATTATAAAATATCATATATTTTAGTTTAGGTATGAGATAGAATCAAATCTTATTTTAATTATGGAAGATAAATCATATTTATCTTCCATGGTTATCCTAACTTTTAGGAGATTCTATCCTAATTACTTGCCAATCACATATTTTAAATCAATTAATATCCTAAAATAATTATGGGATAATCATATTATTTAATCAATTATTATCCAAATATAATCTTTTGCTCCATAATTATCCTATCTTAACAAAATCAACAACTTTAATTTTGTTAATTATCCTTTCAAAATCAAAACTTATCTTTTAATTTTAATTTTGAAAACTGATTTTATCCAAAATAAAATAAAATATTTTTTTTTTTTTTTGAAAAAAGCTGTCGCCAGCCACCGTGGTGTGGCCAGCCGAAGCCAGCCACCGTGGCCGTACACCGCAAGGTGTACGCTGCAGTGCAGCGGCGCAGGGCAGCAGCAGCAGTGCCGCGCTGCAGGTGCACGGTGCTGCTGTTGCTGCTGTTCTGACCCGTGCTGCTGCCCTTCCCCGCCCCTCCCTCCGGACCACCAGCAGCGGCAGCCGCCGTGGCAGCGCCACCCAGCCGCGGTTGCTGCTGCTGAAAATTATTATTTTTTTTATTTGATTTTTAATTTAAAACAAAACAATTTTATTAAAATTAAAATTAGTGTGGTCCATCCAACTTTAAAATTAAATCATATTCAATTTTAAAATTAGGGTTCTTCATGAATTTAATCCCAATTCAATTTAACTTTTAAATTAAATAGGTTGATCATGAAAAATTCATAATTTATCATGAAATCAATTAGATTAAATTCTTTAAACATAAAACTTTCGAATTAAATCAAAATCAAAAACACAAATTTCACAAATTAGGGTTAATGATTTCGAAATTTCGAAATATTAAAGGGGGGGGGGGGGGTTCGAATTTTTTTGAACTTCATAGGGCAATTTTCGAATCAAATTAGGGCTAATATGGAGCAAATTAAACAACTTTAATGATTCTATATTGTTAAATCACATTTAATATAATAATTGACCCATAATTAAATTATTCTCCCTCCTAATTGAATTAAAATTGTGGATTAACAAAGGTTTAATACTCAATATATGTAATTGCAAGAGGCTAACTGATACCACTGTAGGGGATTATAGGTACTACGCAGCGGAAACAATCATGAATTATATTCATATAGCACCTAACCAAGGATCTCATGCATAACACATAAAGAGTAAGAATTATACCTTTGAAGCGTGATTCCACTAGCAATCGAGCAAGAACAAAGGAAACAAAGAACCTCAAACGTGATTCCTCTACTTGGTCCACAGGCACAGGTTAAGACCTCCACTATTGCTAGTTAGTCGCGATCGAACTCTTCAATCGACCTTCTACGGAGAGGTATGAGCAACGAACTAGTCACGAACCACCACGAACCACCGCGAACACCACCAGGGGTGGTCGGCCGCAAGTCCAGGGGGGGGAGAGGGGTGCCGTGAGAGAGAGAGAGATGAGGGAATTGGGATTTTGGTTGCCTTGATTCACAATTCACTGTAAGTTGTTTGTGACTCCTATGTCTGCAACCTTAGGCACAGATCTTATTTATAGATCATATCCATAAATAAGAGTCCATGACCAAACCCAATTCCTAATCCCAATCAGACCACACTAGCCCAATCCTATTCATGATTAGTTAGATACTCATAAGGCCCAATAATGGGCCTCTTACTTGCTTAACCCAATACCTTTGTGTGTGACCTCATAGGATCCACTCTAGTGGGCTTTGGGCTATTTTACTAGCCTAAAGATCATCTCTCATAGTCTAGAAACAGATGATGACGCCCCAAGAGAACGAACTTATTATCTCCATAATAGTGATCCTTGATATATCTAGTAATTACACTTATCGAAGACATAACTCCTTCACTAACTAGCATTAGTGAAGGTCTTAATCTGTGCCTGTGGACCAAGTAGAGGAATCACACTTGGGGTTCTTTATCTCCCATTGTTCTTGCTCGATCGCACGTGGAATCACGCTTCAAAGGTGCGATTATATGTTTTTTATGTGTTATGCATTAGATCTTGGGATTAGGTACTGTATGAATATGATTCATGTTATTTCCGCTGCGTAGTACCTATAATTCCCTACAGTGGTATCAGTTAGCCTATTGCATTTACGCATATTGACTATAATTCTTTGATAGTCCACAATTTTAATTCAATTAAGAGGGAGGTTAATTTAATTATGGTTCAATTATTATTTTTAATGTGATTAAACTTTTGGAATCGATTAAATGTGATTTAATTATGCTCAAATAGCCATGAAGATGACCGTTTTTAGCCCTAATATGTTCGAAAATTTCAAACCCCCTAACCCTAAATTTCGAATTTTTCGAAAATCCTAGCCCTAAAATATGATTTTTGTGCTTGATTTTGATTTAATTCGGTTTATTTTATGATTCATAATTTTAATCGGATTGATTTATGCATAAAAATGTTTTATGTATGATGATAAATTTAATTTTAAAAGTTAAAATTAAATTGGGATTAATTTTAAGATGAACTCTAATTTTAAGATTGAATGTTGATGTAATTTTAATTTTTGGATTGATTTGATTTAATTTTAATAAATGTTATTTTAATTAAATTGAAAACAAAAAAAAAACAAAAAAAAAAAAAAAAAAAGGTTTTGAGGCCGGCAGCCACGGCTGGGTGGCGCAGCCGCGGCGGCTGCCGACCTGATGGCAGTCCAAGAGGGAGGGAGGGGAGGGCGGCGGTCCAAGGTGGCTGTGGGCAGCAGCGTGCAAGCGTTGCACGACTGCTGCCACGGCTACCAGTGCTGCTGCCCTTGCGGCAGTGGCTACTGTTGGCAGCCAGCCACCGTGGCTAGCTTCGGCTGGCCAACCACGGTGGCCGGTGTGGTGGTACACAATTTTCAAACAAAAAAAAATTATTATTATTATTTTATTTTAAAAATATTTCAAGATAAATATGATTTATTTTGGATGAGATAAAATATTTTGAAAATATAATCTTTTATTTTGACAGATAAAATCGATTTTTTTTGGATAAAATCTTTTATTTTATGATAAAACCAAATATTCAAAAGTTGTTATATTTGATATCATCCATATTTAAAGTTGTTAAATTGGTAATTATCCATAATTAAAGTGGTTAATTTTGGATAAGATTTGTTAGGATATTCTGAGCATATTCCAAAAGGATAATAGTTGATTTAAATAATGTGATTATCCCATAATTAATTTTGGATATAATTGATTTAAAATTTTGTGATTGGCTAGTAATTAAGATAGAATTTCCTAATTTGGTTAGGATAATCTTTGAGGATAAATATGATTTATCTTTTAAGATTAAAATAAGATTTGATTCTATCTCATGACTAATTTAAAATGTATGATATTTTATTGATAATGGTCATGAATAATATATGATATTATCTGATTACATTAATTAAAAATATGAGATATTTTGGTGCCATGTTTCCTTAATTGTGAACATTCGATGTTGTAGTTTAGGAAAGCATGATGAGTGATTTATTATGTGGCAATTTTATAATATATGATGTTATTTATTGCTATATAATGACTAGTATGGCCCAGTAGATTACTAAATACGATCTGCGCATCGTGATGTATTTTTGTAATCTTAGTACGGTCTACGTACCGATAAAGTATTTTTGTAATTTTATTTCATTTTATTTAAGTAGTAGATAGAATATGGTAAAATTACAGGTTGCAGTTAATCCAAGAAGCCCATGAAGTGAAGGCCCAAAGGAACAAGGTGGATGAGATTCATGAAGGTTCACGTGGGAGTTTTTTGCTTTATTAGTTTCTTAGGATTAGGGGCCATGCTATGTCTTGTTTATGCATTCAGTTTATTATGCATGTTAGATTTTATTGATGTTTTGTGATGATGCGCTAGAGTTCACTATTTTAATCACAACATAATAAATCTAGGTCCCAGTAATATTGAGGTTGCTTTTCCAATTAAAAACCCGATGAAACCTTCGATATTTATGATAGGTCATGCCTCAGCTGGGTGTCATATTATATCTTAGGGGAGTGGGGTAAATCACGTTTTACAATTTTAATTGGTTATACTCAACAAGGTTACCTAAAGAGTTTAGAACCTTGAAGCTAAGGGTAATAATTAAACATGTGATGGTTAATTATTTAACCAAGAGTTACAAAGAGTTGTAATCAGTAAAGAGTTTACTCACCTTGAAAATGTAATACTTGATGGTAGGGCCTCAGTCCGGTCAATTATTGCACAAATAAAGGATCTTGGAATCATTTTATTCAAGGGATCAATTAAAATTGAATAAATGCTTTAAAGTTGCCAATTTAATTCACTTATGGCACTTTAAATTTTTATTAAACATAATTGAATTTTGCGTTTACTTACAAGTAACATGTCGTTCTAATTTTATTATTAAATATAATCTCCTTGATTGAAAATAAAGTTGAGAAACGTTCTCAAAAGGTTAAAAGATAATCCATAAACCTATATTCCAATTTTGCTAAGATGGTTCTAAAAGACAAGTTTTAGAAATCCATGTCACATGTCTAAGGTTGGTTTTATTCAAAATATTTGAGTAAAATGCCAACACATCTTCATTTTGAAAAATGTTTCAAGGGATATAATGAGATGGGAGGTACAAACCCTCTAAAAGACAAGTATAAAAGTCCAATAACATCTCTTATCTTCAATATGATTGAATATAAGAAAGTGATTGGAAATCTCTATGATCAAAAGTTGATCAAATGACGCTATTCTTCATCCACTTTATATAAGAGTTAAATAGTTGATTTAACTCTATTATAAATAATGATTGAATACACTTAGCAAAATCATGAAAAGTGCTTAAAGTAGTTAAGCAAAGCATCATTTTGAACCTAAGAGAAGTGTTCTAAGTGGGTCAAATGGGAAAGGTTTAGGAATATATGAGGATTGCATTAAGAAGTTATAGGCCAAGAAAAGCAAACAAGTTGCTACTTCTCAAACCTAGAACTACTTACATGCTAAAAGTTGTTATGAACAACAAATGTTTCCAATTAAATGGGCCAATTCCAATTAATTACAGACTACCTCATATAGTTGGAAGGTAAAAGAATGGAAATGTTCCAAAATTTAAGAAGTATATTGTAGAAATTGATTTAGCACATTGATACTTCTTGGACATATGATGTCTTGTTTAGTTCTCTCATTGAGAATGAGGTTGAACTAAATGAAGAAGTATGTCTAAAGGAGAAATAAATCTACAAGTTTAGAAGCAAATGTTGCTACTTCACAAGTAGAGTCTACGAGTCTGGAAGCAAAAGTTGCAACTTTACAAGTAATGCCTATCTTTCACCTTACCCTGTTATTGGCTAGAATTAAATAAATGTTATTCACTCTTGCCATTATCAAAGCACCATTCAATGTTAGTAATGACTAAGCATTGAAGATTCAAAAATATGGAATAAATGTTATTCTATGCTTCATTGAGTCATAATATGTTTTGAGATTGCTAAATAGGTTCAAAGTTCTATATGATAGAAATAATTAAACCATTTCTCTATATATAAATTGTCTCTAAAAATGTTTATTAATTCGAATGAAAAATGAACATTGCATGCGAAAGATCCAAAGGGATGGGCTTTCAATATCATTGGATTATGAATCCATTGATATATGTAAATATCATTCTAATTTGAAAGTATTGACAAAGTCACCATTTAGAGAAATGATGATGAGAACTCAAGGTCGAATACATATCGATGTAAGAAAACCAAAGGTTCAAAGGCTAGAGATGGACAATGAAACTTCATTTGTGATATGATCACACGTGCTTAGTTGAAGCATAAGAGTGAAAATTTTGAAAAGTTCAAACTGTTCAGTATGAAGTTCAGTATCAACTTGACAAGATAATGATTACATTACAATATGATTGTAATTGTGAAAATTTAAGTCAAGACATATACTTGGCAACACATTCAAAGTATTGCGATATGATCGTAATAATGAGAATTTAAGCCAAGACCTTGATGAACATCCAAGAGTTGTGAAATTGTTTCACGACAAACTCCGAAAGAAAACCTTGTGAAGTGTTTATGGAGGGAGCTATCAATCTATATGAGATATATTTTGATAATGGATGAAAATTACCTATATTCCAACCATTATTCAGGGGATATACTTTTTAAGATAAGCTACAAAACTAAACAAACTATATATGTCAAATCAAGTGTAGCAAAGACTCCATATATGATATGGATAAGAAGAGTTCTTATAAAGTGTTTCTACAAAGCAAGGAATAAATGTTGTATTAAATCGTTTAATGCACGATCAATTCCTATACAGAGCATAGGGTACTACTACACAAATCATACTTAGCATGTTTGTTGCTCAAGTAGGTGCCCTTATGGAAATTTTTCCAAAAGGTCAAGTGGGAGTAGTATAAATCTCGAAAGAGTTCAAGAAAAAGCAACAAACAAACATGGCTTAAACCATGGTTGGTTCACCCTATGCTAAATGTGTCTCCTCAAAAAGGCAAGTGGGAGTATAAGAATCTCGAAAAGTTCGAGAGCCTTGAAAGAGTTTAAGAAAAGTGATTTCGAAAATCTTGAAGAAATTTGAGAAGTAATCGAATCAAAGCAGCAATATGAGCATGATTCACCTCATGTTACAAATGACAATGCGTGGTCTTATTAAGTGTAATGGGAATAATAACCATGTGTCGAAGGTAGTACATTCCAAGTGCACATCCTCAATTGTCGTTTCTCATTGAAAGCTAAACAAAGTTGTTGTATGAGTTTCAATTGTTGCATAAAAACCCACAATGATGACTAGCATATGTAAAACTTAGCCAAAGAAATATGATTTCATATTGACTAAGAGTTCTAAAACATTCGTTTTGGAACATGATGATTATGCAAGTAACAAAGATGATTTGACAAGTTATGACTCCAAGTGGTTTAAAAACCAGGAAATCTGAAATATATTCTAAGTCTGTAAGCAAGTGTGTGACACTTGAATAATTTGCCTAATTGGGTGAGACCCATTATAAGCAAAACAGACAAGAAAGAAAAATGTTTCTAACTAAAGCAAATACTTATTAAAGGATTCAACTAATTCATAGTATGACTATGACTACGATGAAAACTTTATATTAGTCATGTTGCAAAGATCTATTAAAGATATTTTAGTGATTACTACCTTATAAGATTTGGTATATGGACTTCAAAACACTTTATTGAAATTGTTCATGAAAGAAGATTTATATATGATACAATCAAAAGTTTGAAGATCCAATAATCCTAGGGATGCATAGCATCATGGAGTCAGTGTTCTTAATTTTGTGAGTAAATCAAATCGTTTGATGTTCTCGTAAAATGAAGAAAAATCTTGTGTGTACAAGATGTTTAGTGGGAGCTGTGAAGTCTTCTTGGTCTAGTATAAAGAGAAATTATTCATTGCTTGAAGGGTCAAGTAATGGCTGATGCATTTTATATGAAAAACCTTGAAGAGAATAATGAGTACATTTGGGATTCAAAATCTATAGAGATAGGTTTTTATTGATGTTTGAGTTTGGTTAAGAAGCTTATATTGATAAGATTCGTATAAGGTTCAACATTATATTGAAAGGAGTTTCAATCCCATGTAACATGGCACATTGCTTAATGATTCAATACTTTGAGAAAGATGGATGAAATTAAGGTTTTGAGTGATGATCCTCATGCAATATGCAAAGGATGCATCATGCATGTCATGGACTATACTCGTCTATTTGATTCACATGTTTTTTAAGAACAAGTGATGACAGATTTCAATCAAAATCCAATGTGATGTTGGAATACAAATTAGAAATTCCAAAATTCCTAGTAAAGGGATGAAAGAAGATTCTTAGTGTATGGAGATGAATATTATTAAAATTTAGAAATTGCAAAATTCATGTTTGTGAGAATGTCTCATGAACTCTACTTAGTAAACCCCTTCCATTTACAAAGCATGAGAAACATGCTAATGAAACTGGATTGAGGCAAATGATGTAATTAGAAGTTGTATTTGTTTTTGGAGAAAAACAAGTTACATGTGTAATACATTCATTTGCAGAATTATGTTTATCGATTGAAACAAAATTTCAATCTTATTTAATCGTGGTTTCAAGATTAAATAAAATGTCCAAAATAATTATGAATTGATGGGCTCATCAGGTTGATGACCTGGTGAATGGAACCCCACGGGTGAACTAAATTCATATATTATTTAAGTTCCTAGTTCGGAATCATTAAACTGGACATAAATGATTTCAATTCATGGACTAGCATGTAAGATTGATTGGATAGCGCAGTTTCATGGGCTATAGGAGCGTAGTGAAGCTCGGTCAATCACATGGATATGCATGAATGATGCATGATCGAACTATAGACCTACTTTGAAGTTCAAGTATAGAGCTTCCAGATATATTAGTGGATTCCTTTGACATGAGTGGATCATTGATTTTATTCAATGGATGTTATGGCTGTGGTACACTCAAACGTCTGCCCGTAACTGGAGATTATAAAGGGTGTTTCCCGGTTATTTCAGAAGTTGAGTGGGAGCTTTGGTTGCCACAAGATTGGATTGAATCTACCTATTAAATAGGAATGTGTCTTGGCCCCTTGAAGAGGGAGAATTCAGAAAAATGCATGGTCGTGCTCAAATGCATTACATAGTAATCATTTGTTCTGTGAATCTCACTCAGTTTTCAAGAAAAGATTTGTAGACTAATATGATCACGACATGAGATGATCATATTATCAAATTGACACACATTGACTTAAGGAATTTGAATATTGCGCACTTGTCTCAGACAAGTGGGAGATTGAAGGAGTTGTGTCTTCGATAAGTGCAATTACTAGATATATCAAGGATCACTATTATGGAGATAATAAGTTCGTTCTCTTGGGGCGTCATCATCTGTTGCTAGACTATGAGAGATGATCTTTGGGCTAGTCAAATGGTCCAAAGCCCGCTAAAATGGATCCTATGAGGTCACACATAAGGGTATTGGGTTAAGCAAGTTAGAGGCCCATTAATGGGCCTCATGAGCAATTAACTGATCATGAAATGGATTGGGCTAGCATAGTTAGATTAGAATTAGGTTTTGGGCTTTTGACATGGGCTCTTATTTAGAGATGAGATATATAAATAAGATCCATGTCTAGGGTTGCAAGCAAGCAGTCATAATTCACACACAATGTATTTTGACATCAAGGCAACCAATCCCAAAGACCCTAATTCCTCTCTCTATCTCACGGATATCTCTCTCCTCCCCTCGTTCGTACGGCCGGCCACCTTGGTGGCGCGTGTGGTGGTTCGTGGTGGTTCATGGTGGTTCGTTGCTCGCACTTCTCCGTAGAAGGTCAATTGAAGGGTTCAATTGCAACTAACTAGCATTAGTGGAGCTCTTAATCTGTGCCCGTGGACCAAGTAGAGGAATCACGCTTGGGGTTCTTTATCTCCCATTGTTCTTGCTCGATCGCACGTGGAATCACGCTTCAAAGGTACGATTATGTGTTCTTTATGTGTTATGCATTAGATCTTGGGATTAGGTACTGCATGAATATGATTCATGTTATTTCCGCTGCGTAGTACCTATAATTGTCTACATATCTGCTTTAAACAAGTTATTTAACCGGTTTTTTTTTAATATATTTATCTTATAAAGTTGTTTAATAGTTTAAAACAAATAATACAATATCACGTGTTCCATATAACCTATTCATGAGATAACTAATCGGTTTTAACTTGTTTAAAGCGGATAACCCTCAAAATTTTTATTATTTAAAAAAAATTAAAAGTTTGACTTGTTTTTGGCGGATTGCTCAAAGTTTGTATTATTTTTGACAATTTTTCTAAAAAATGGAAACTAATAATCCCACTTTTAGCTTTTCTGCTCAAAACAATCCCACCTTTTTGAATTTCCAAAACAATTCTACCTTTGACCCCATCTTCTCAAAATGAGTCTTTTACCGATTTGTCAAATTAGTAACCTGTTTAAGAAGGTGACTTGACATGTGTCACCTTCTTATTGGCCTTTTCTTAAAAAAAAAAAATTAAAACCCCTTCCCACTTCCCGATCCCTTTCCTTGCCGGACCGACCCATCTCCCCTTGCCGAAGCTAACTTCTTCACCTTTCCGCAATTTCCCCCTTCCTTGATTCTCTCCCTTGGCGGAATCCCTACCGATTTCTCCGTTGCTGACTTGCTGGGGGTGATCACCTGGTCTGGGTAAGGGGTTTCGGGTTGAATGGAGTGGTCGGACTTGAGTAGTGAAGTCTCTGATTCAGGTGGGTTTAGGACAAGGCCTTGATCCGCAAGCCTCTCGTACCTTTAAAGAGCCATATTTGCTTTTAGCAATTTTGATCAACTCAGCCGTTTATGTATAAATGACAGCAAATTGGGTGGTCTGCTTTATGCTTTAGATATTTGTTCTCATAATTGCTAAAAGTAAACTGGAAATTTAATTTGTTTGAAAATTTATGGATCTAATTAAGGCATAATTGAATGTGTTGTTGGAAATCTTAGATTCATCATAATTAATCTGATGTAGTTTTATTCCTGCAACAGAGAGTTAAGCGGTATTTCGAGGTGGGGTTTTGGGTGGTTTTCGACCTCGGTTTTTAGAGTTTCGAAGGGCTGAATTGGTCGTGTTTCAGGGCAAGTTTCGTGGGTGACATCGGGTTTTAGGGCGACTGGGATGGCAGGGTTTCAGGTTGGTTGGGGTGGTCGACGTTTCAAGGTTGGGGATGGCAGAGTTTCAAGGTGGTTGGTGTTAGGGGGTTTTGTGGGTGGATGGGGGTGGTCGGGCCGTCATGTTTCAAGATTGCTCGGGTCGTGGTTAGTTGTGGTGGGGTGGTTGAGGTTAGGGGAGAGAAAGAAGGTGGTGGGTTTAGGTAGTGATGTGGTGGTGGTAGTGGTGGTGGCTATATATGGTGGGTAGCTAAGGTGGGAGATGAGAGATTGAAAAAAATAAATAAAAATTAACCTGTTAAACAAGTTGTAGGTTAAAAGGCTCATTTTGAGCAGATAGGGGTCAAAGGTGGGATTGTTTTGGAAATTCAAAAAGGTGGGATTGTTTTGAGCAGAAAAGCTAAATGCGGGATTATTAGTTTCCATTTTTCCTAAATATTATGGAGTTATTCTTTGTGGGAAGATATCGAGAAAATACAAATTAAATTATCTCATTCATAGATAAACAAAATACAAAGTATGTTTATCAAATGACAAAATTATAAATACACCAATAACTTTTTATTAAAATTGAGTCCTACATTTGTTGATTTATTTACAAATATGTCATCCTATATTTGTTAATTTATTTGCAAATATGTCATGATGACTTGGTAAAATTATTGATTTATTTATAATTTCGTCACTTAATAAACAAATTTTGGTTATCAAGGAGATAAATTGAGACTTCCTCGAAGATATATATCATGTATGGTTAGCAAAGAAATATTTGATTAACTTAATAATGTAAAAGATTACAAGATTAATACGTGTCAAAGTATTACTACGTATATGAAATGAAAAAGATAAGTAAGAAAAGTATGTCAATCAACTCCATTATTGATATTCTAGATATCTTTTTCAATATGCCCTGCAAGACAAATGACGATTCAGAAAGTTCGTTCTTAATGAAGAGAACATTGAGTATTTGAAGAACAGAGTAGAGAGATAGAGGAGTTCTAAGCCATCTCTAAGAAGGAACGAAATGGTAATTGTATTCAATATTATAAAGTGTGATAAAGTATAGCCTAAATATGTGCAAGGATAATCTTAGGAAAATAATTCAAATAAGGAAATTTTGTCAAGAATTACCCATTAAAGCACGTGTTTTGAAAACATCTACCTATTAATTTTTTTTTTTAAAAAAAGAACTACCACAAAGTTGTAAAAAGTTTAAATAGCACTACCACTCTAATAATTTCAACTAGAATATTTTCCAGGTAGGTTTCACTTTTTACCTTTACTTCATAAAATCAAAATTTAAATTGACTTAATTACCCCTCACAAAGGTAAAAAGTGATAAAAAGTGAGACCCAAATGCCGGAGATTCTAGCCAAAATTGTTAGAGTGGTAGTGCTACTTAAACTTTTTACAACTTTGTGGTAGTTCTTTTTTTTTTTTTAAAAATAATTAATATGTACTTGTTTTCAAAGCACATGTTTTAATTGGTAGTTTTTGACAAAATTTTCTTAAAATAATATGGATAGCAAATGAATATTTGCTTAGCTCAATAATTTAAAAGATTAAAAAATTAGCAGTAAAAAAAATCAAAAAAATTGATATGAGTCAAACGTATTATCAAAAGAATAAAAAATTTATATCAATTAAGGCCATGTTCACTTCACATTAAAAAAAAAAATAAAAATAATTTAAGTGCAGTATAAATATATTAAGTCAAATAAAAATAATTTCATTTCAGTGAAAATAAGTTCAATTCAGTACAATTAATTTCAATTTGATAAAATAATTCCAGTTCAGTAAAAATCAGTAAATATAAAAAAAAAAAAATCAGTAAAATAATTTAAGTTCAACAAAAATAATTTCAATCCATCAAAATTAATTTCAGTTTAATAAAAGTAATTTCAGTTAACAAAAATAAAGTGAAGTGAATGAGGCCTAACTCCATTAATCGAGACTCTTGATATCTTTTGCAATATGCCTCGACGACAATTCAAAAAGTCTAATCTTGATCAAGAGAACATTGAATTGTGGTCGATAGTAGTTTAGTCACTACTACAAAAACTAAAAAAGAGACCCCAAATTAAAGACCCTTTATTTAACTAACGGGTTTGTTTGGTATAAGAGATCCAATATTAATTATAACGGGTCTCTTACGTGTTTTAGGGACCCACAGTTGTGGTGAAAGAAAAAATGAAGTGAGAAAAAAGAACCGTTGTTAAATTTAACGGGTCTGTTAAATATTTTAGGGCCCACAACTTTAATAAAAAAAAAATTCAGAGACATAAGAGACCCGTTGGAAAATTTAACGGGTCTCTCACCTTTGCTCTTAATTTTAAAACGTACTCTACCCTCTTTTTATGTCGAGTAGATTAGTAGTGCATATGGAGTACTATCTTCTTCTCATTTTCATATGTTATTCTCTCTCCTACAAACCCTAACCTCAACCCCTTAATAAAACCCTCATCCTCTAGCCGTCACTCCCACTTCCTTCCTCTATTTTTTTTTTTTGAAGAAATCCTTCCTTCATAATATTGAAGCAATACAAGTACTCTAAAATAGATTAAACGAGCACTACTATCATATCCTCAATATCTCATACACCACTGAAGCATATTGTTTCCTCTCTTCCTTTTGGTTTTAAGATCGAATTTCACAACTACCGTCATCCCTCTCGCCTATTAATTGTTCAACTAGAGTGTCTAAATCGTAAGATCTAAAGTGTGATTATATTTTTTGAGTTAATTTTTTGTATGAACTTGGGTTTTCATGTGTTGTAAAGTTTTACTTTTTTTAAGATTTTTTTCCTTTGATTATTTATTTTGATGAGTACCCATCTCCGAAATGAATCTATTCAGGTCAGTATTTATCTATTGTTCCTTATTTTTTTGGGTTCGATTTCTTCTATAATTTTGAATATTTGTTTGATTAAAATTTTGATTTAGTTTTAGATTTATTATTATATTCAGATCTTGTTTTTGTACTCCAAATTATGGTTGTGTTAATTTCAGTTTTAATTTATTCTGAATTTTTGTATTTGGTTTGTTCAATTCTTACGGTGTACATTTTAAACTGATTTTACATATTTGGTTTGTTATTGAATATTGCAGTGATTGAATCAGATGGAGATGGTGAAAAAAAGTTCAATTGTGGATTGTGAGTAGGAAGAATGATATAGATAATTAATATGTGGTCTTCTCAAGCTAGTTTTCCGTAACCAAAGAATTGCAGTATCAATTGCATTACTTTTTTTTTTGGAACCATATAAATTGCAATTTTTTTTGGTATTTTTCAATGTTTAATATACATCAATATTTGTTGGAACTTGGAAGTGATATACTACCTCCGTTAACAGTTATTTGCAACGAAACGGACATGCGCGGACTCCTAGGAAAAAGTTTTAAAACATGATTATTGAAATACAAGGGTAGTAGTTAAGTATTAATCTAATTTAAAAAAAAACCACAATTTAACCAAAATCAATAAACCACCAAAATCAGAACCCACAATCACCACCACCAACACCACCACCGAAAACCACCACCACCACCACCTTCAACCCAGAACCCACCAACAACCACCCCAACCGAAACCCAGAACTTACGAAAACCACCACCAACAAACCGACCGAAACCACCACCACCTAAAACTCCCCCCACGAATTGAATTAATCCCAACCACCACCACCACAAATTGAATTAATCTCAACCACCACCACAAAACCCAACACCACCTAGACAATCAACAACACCCACGAAACCTCGAACACCACCTAGACCCCCGACATGCGATCTAGATAGAAGATGGGGAAGATGAAGGAGTGAGATGGAACCACCACCACTAATTAAACCACCACTAATTGAACCACCACGAAACCCAATTAAACCGAAACCCACATGCGACCACCTCCACGAAAGAAACCAGACCCACCCCCACAAACTCACACCGCCCTCACGAAACTCACGCCACCCCACAAACCCAGATTCCAAACCCGTAAAATCGAGACCATTTTTCCATATCTGAATTGAGTGTCCTTCTTCAATTCATGAAAAGTGGTTGAAGGAGGAGAGAGAAAGTTAATGTTGAAAGGATAAAGATGTAGATATTAGATTATGGAGAGGAAGAGGAAGTGGATGATGAAAGAGGAGAGAGAAAGATAATGGGGAAGATGAATGATTTTAATGAAATTGAAGAAGGGTGAGGGATGAATGATTCTAATGAAATTGAAGAAGGGTGAAGGTGATGATGAAGCTGAATGATTTTTGGTGAAAATGCAAAATGATTACAATAATCAGATTGTTAGGTAAAAAGTTAAATCAAGTTAATAATTTAATTAGATGTCTAAGTTATTTAAGTAAGGGTAATATGGTCATTTTGTTGACAAAAAGTTACTAAATTTGGAAAGAAAAAAATTTGTTGCACATAATAGGTAGCTTCCCAAAATGGCAAATGTTGCAAATAACCGTTAACGGAGGTAGTATTTGTTGTACGAAGTACGTTTTTAGGAAGTAATTGTATAATTTTATGTTTTGGTAATTGTATTTTTAAATTTTATTGTAGTATTTTGTTTTGGAAAGAAGTAAATTGTACTCCAGTATACATGAAGTTGTACATTTTGTCAGCATCATATGTATAGTCGTTACTCCGTATTTTATTTAATCTTGTATTGTACTTTTGTACTCCGTAATTAAATTTTATAATTTCAGCATTTCTAATGGAGCGTAAAAAGAAAAGTTTCAAATTGAAAATTCAAACAAATATTGCAGAAAAAAATATTAATTGTTTTTACAAAAAAAAAATATGAAATAAAAATTCAAAGAGACCCGTTATTTAATTTAACAGGTCAATTTGACCCCATTTAAGAGACCCCCTAATACAAAACACGGGTCTATTTTCCTTCTCATATATCTATCATACATCACACCTAGCAAACCCCATATCTCTAATAATGGGTCTGTTTGTTTTTTAAAACAGACCCCTTCAATGAGGGGGTCTCTTTATCAAACAGACCCCTTAGCTAGAGACCCGTCCAAGACAGGTCTCTAAGGCCAATTTAAACGGGTCTGTTAGCCTATTTTTGTAGTAGTGAGTGAGGAAATCAATAATTAATCATGTAACACGCGTAATGTCCCATTTTGTACCTGCTCATAAATGAAAATAAATGAGATTGTTAAATAATGTTTCATCTTTGAATATTAAAACGGGATAAGCGCTGAGGTAAGTGGCGCTAAAGGTGAAAGTTTGGTGTTTGGTTTAGTTTTGAATGTTCCAAACCGAATCAAATCTAAACTTTACCTTATATCTAATCAATCCAATCCAAACTTAAAAATTTTATTTTGGCTTCGGATCAAAAACAAAATTATTGGTGCTTCTTCCCAAGTTGATGAAAAAAATTAAATAAGAAAATATAACTAAATTTAAAATTTATAGGTCTATAACAAAAACATTTTTTTTTTTAAAAAAAGAGAGAGAAATACAACTATGATATAATTGAGAGAGATGCTAGTGTTAAGAGATCAAAAAATATATAAATGAAAAAATTTACACATTCGAACAAATTTCATAGATCGAAGTATAACTAATAAAAATAACAAGCATGCAAATTTCATAGATTGAACTTTTTTTTTTTTTTTTAAAAAAGTAAATAACTTACCTTTTAAATTAGATGAGAGTTAAAACAAACGTTTGTTTGTTTGAGTCTTAGAGATGCGAATTCGTTTTTTTAGGCAATATTGAAGATCAATTGATATGTTGAGAGAGATTAGGGCCATGTTTACAGAGAAGTAAGAAAAAGAATTGTGTTTGAGAAAGTAAGAGGAAGGAGGCTGTGAGAAAGAAGGGAAGCTGTGGGAGAGGAGAGAAACCACATTGTACATTAGGGTTTCTTTTTAGTTTATACTACCTCCGGCTCATTTTAGTTGCAACAATTTCCATTTTGGGGTGGTTCATATTACTTGCAACAATTTTTTTTTTCCTTATTTGGTAACTTTTGGCCTGTAAAATTACATATATGCCCTTACTTTTTTCCTAATCTATTTTATTAACACTCCTAATTTGTTTTGCTTAGTTTGATGATTTAATTAATTAAATTAACTACTCCCACCAAATTTACCCTCTTCCCCTTTAAATTCCTTCATCTCCCAACCACCTTCATTGAATCTGCATTCAATTCTGGAAAATGGTTGGGAGAATTAAATTCTGGAAAATTTTTCCAGAAAACACACCCCCCCTCAAACCCTAACTCTTTAAATCTCTCTCTCATCCTTTCTTTTTCTCTCTCCTCTTCGCCTCCTCTTTCTCCACAAAAATTCTGAAATCTTTCCCCTTCTCTCTCTTCAACTTCTGGGTTTTTCACACCGATTCACCCCATTTCACTCTTGAAATGTCTTCTTCTCAACCAAAAATAATTGATCTTGTAAGCCATGAGTCCTTTTCTTCTGGATCCACTCGATCCCCACCAAAACCTGAGGCAACCACGTACATACCTCGTCGTGGTTCTAGGGTGATGAAGCCGCTCCGTCGTGCTTCTATAATTGCAAGGAGGAAGATTGTTGGGGCGAAGCTTGCTGAATACATCTCAAGCGACGAGGATGAGAAGCCGACTAAAGTTTCTGGGTCCAAAAGGCCGGTTCCGCCACCTCACAGCCCAGATTTGAAGGTTGCTTCCACCAAAGAAGGTGGATCTGCTGCTCTGATGGCTGTTCCAACTGCTTCACCACCACCAGACGCCAATTCTGAAACTGGGTCTTCTTTGTTCCAGGAGCTGACTGCCGGAGAAGTCCTTCAGCCACCTGCTTCCCATCCCATGATGGGTGGGAGTACTTTTGGGTCTGGCGCTGGTACTAAGCGCTTGAGAGGCTTACCTCCAGGGGGGCAGGATCTAGATGACGTACTGGAGGCTTACCTCAAGATCTACTACCCCCAGTAGTCCCTTCCCCCATACTAATTGGGCAGCGTAATTTCTAAAACCCTAATCTTCTTCTTCTGTTCCAATTTATGGTTAATTATGCTATTAATGAGTCCCCTGTTGGTTGTTATGCCTAGTCTGATATTGTTGGTTGATTGGGTATGATTTGATGTGTTTCCTTTTATGTTTGGATATGTTGTTTGTGTATGAGTTGTTGGTTGTTTGGATTTGAATTGTAGTTTTTTAAATGAATTGTTGAGTCCCCTGTTATGTTAGGATATGATGTTGGGATATGATGTTGGGGTATGAGTTGTTGGTTGTTTGGATATGAATTGTTGATTTGGATATAAATTGATGAGTCCCCTGTTATGTTTGGGTATTATGTTTTGGTTTGAGATGTTGGTTGTGTGTATCTGTAATTGTTTATGGATTATGAACTGGTCTGTTGGTGGACTTGTGGAGTAGTGATTGTGTGTTGGTTGACTGGTAGGATGATTTTGTTCACGAGTCCCCTTTCTATGATGCATTGAGTCCGGTAAGTAGCGGTCAGAGGGTGGCAAAGAGCGGAGAGGGGAGGTTTCGAAGAATTTGGAGATTTCTGAGGCATTGATTCCCATCTCGGTCAATCAATCGCCCAACAACTTGTATCAAATTGAATCCCATCCAAATGATGAAGGGACTCATCTGATAGCTATTTGAGTGTCATGGCTGCTCTAGTTACCTCTGATTGAGGTTTCTATTGAGGTACCATAACTCATTGATGCCTTGAAAGAGAACTGTAACCCTATCTGATGGATGATTAGTGCCTAAAAAAGATTGAGTTTCCATTAATAACAAAAGGTTGTGATTTGTCTCAAACCAAAGTAAAGTAGCATACAAGACTACCTAAGAATGTTTACATTAAGTATGTACCAAAATACACCTAACCAATGCCAACAAAAACAACAAAAAACATGTTCAGATTGTACTGGTTATGTGTGGCAGTCTTTGGCTCAGATGGTTTGATTGTGCTTCCTTATAGTCTTCAATCTGCATCTACTTCCATTTGAAATTCAGTTGCATTTGTACTTGGGATTGTGATGGAATTAAGATAGGAAACAACCTCTGCAATTAATTCCTTGTCTACTTGAAGCAATTCTGGTAGAACACCTTGCCTGTCTAGACTTCTTTTTTTCATGCGTGGTATTGTGTAGTTGCTTCCTCCTTTTCTTGTTAAGATCTCAATCATGCATGACTGAAGTTTAATCCAACTGTATTTGTTCAACTCTGGATCAAATCCTTTGAATGCTATTTCAACTTCTTTGATGAGATCATCTAAATTATGAGGGAATGACTGATACTGCAGTGATTGAATGAAATTGAAAAGTCCTAAGTCTAGAACATTCATGTCTGGTGATTGAGCTGGTTGAAAAACAAATTGTATGTTGAATCCATATGCTTGTCATGCTTCTTGAAATTCTGCATCTTGTGGTATTTGGTGAGGCCTAGCATTGTCCCATTGAATAGTTATGTCCTTGGGAAGCTGGGGTGGCCACTGTTCATGTATTGTTGGCAACACTTGATTAAGTAGCATGTCCCTTATTGCTTCCTTGTTAATACTCTGGACTGCCTTTGCCTCAATGGTTCCCTTGTCTCTGTTTTTACTCTTTTTCTTTGCTTCCTCATACTTCACAAAAGGGAAAATACCATAATTCCCATCATGTAATAATTGTTTGTTTGCATCATACAATGGTTTCCCAATCATGCCCATAAACATAGCCTTTATCTTGAACCTTTTGGACTGTTGGGCTCTGTATGGATTGTCTTCAGCTGGGAGGAGGTAGAATGTCCTTGTTTCTGGGTTTATAAAAAACCAGTTTTCATCAATGTGTATCCATTGTTGCATGTCTTCAAATGAAGGGTCCCCTTCTGCTGGAATTGGGGTTATGTGACTTAGAACCCATTTCAGTCTTGCTATTTTATGCTGGTCAGTGAGTGCTGGTTTGTTTATGCTTGTGTGTGTTCTCAATCTACCCCTTTTCCTTAATCTGTGAATAGCTGACTTAGACACATGAAGTGTTGCAGCATATCCTCTTTCAGTTTGTCTTTTGTACAAAGGCACTGATGTTAAGAATTCATCAGTGTACTCCTTTTGTTTTCTGCCAACAGTACCTATTTTTTTGGTCCTAACATCTACAACATTGCCTTCTAACATGTGCTGCTTAATTACCTTAAACCATCTTGTTGTTGTTGATCTATGCACATGATGCTTTCTGGCCAAACTGGATAAAAATCCTCTTGGCAATTAGTCCCCTTCCATATTGAGCATGATCTCATCAGCTAGTTGGCGCTTTTCTTCTACTGTCATTTCTCTGCTTTGTTTGCCATACATATGCAGTGGACCATGTAGTTCACCATCATCATTTGCATCATAACCAGCTTCTTCTTCCGAGTTGCTGTTGTCTTCTTCAGTTTCTTCATCTGTGAAATGATGCCATGCTTCCATTGTCTGCTCCTCATTGTACAGTTGATTTTCATTAAAAAAGAGTTCTTCAAAGAACTCTGCCATGAGTCCCTATCCTTTTTTTTTAGGCTGTCTGAAGGTGATGAAGTGGTGCCTGGATTTTTTCGGATGGTCTTCAACGGAGCCTAGAAGAACTGAACATGGATGCTGCTTTTGTTTAACTTACCACTGTGAATTTAGGCTAATTATAAACTAATTGTAGGCTGGTTTTTTGTAAACAATGAATTATTCACCCTAAACCCCCCAACTTCTCCCTGATCTGTCTTTTAGTTGATAAACAAAATGTTTGTGCTTTGGAACTTCCCCTTTTTATAAGGGGAATTGATTTGAATTGTTAAGCTAGAAACAGGTTTTGGGTTATTTTGGCATAATTTTTGAATTTCCCTTGAAAATTTGGGAGGGAAATTGGTGGGAAACAAAAAAAAGGGTTATCCCTCTTAAATTGGCTAGAAATTTGGGAGGGAATTCCCACCCAAGTGAAAAGTCAGATTTTTTTGGGTGGGAAAACTCCACCTCACCAAAATTTCCCACTTGTTTTACTTTACTAAAAAAAGGGGACCACATGCTTTCCCTCCTTTTTAACTCCCTTAATTACTTAATACTCACATGCATTAAGCCCCTTAAAAGTTTTGCCTAGGTTTGCGTAAAGTTGTACTTTGTTGCAACTAAAATGAACCGGAGGTAGTATATGAAATGGTAGAATTAGATTAGCTTTAAATTACTTGGGCTTATGCACTAATGGGCCAAAATTTGTTTTTTTTTTAACCCAAAACCGAATCCAAGCTGAAATCCAATTTATTAAAATTTTCCAAACCAAATTACTAATTCAGTTTGGTTTTCGGTTTGGTTAGGTTTTAATCCGTATTACTTTCATCCCAAAGTGGTAATAAGATCATCACAATAAATCACCAAAGTATGACTGTATGAGTAACCTTAACACCTAGTTTAGCGAGAAAATTTAAGACCTTCATAATTTCAGCAATATATTAGCAACAGACCTATACTCTGCCTAAATAGACAAACGAGCTAATGACTTTTGTTTCTTTGAGCACCAAGTAATAAGAGTGTGCCTAGTGAAGACAAAGTATAGCCTAAATATGTGCAAGGATAATCTAAGGAAAGCATATTATTATGTCCACCTAGTAAAGGAATATATACTTTTTTTTTTGAAGGAAAGAGAGAGCTTTTATTAATAAAATTAAATCAACTCCATTTCCGCCAAAGTCAAGATACTTTGGGGAAAGGAGCACAATCGTACAAGTTCCACATTCTCACCTGTATCCCAAATTGCTATAAGATGAGCGACGGTATTACATGATCGTCTAATATGTGAAAAAGTACAAAACTCTAACTTAGCTCTATCATATGAATATCATCATGTATGGAATAGATGGGTGGACGACCCTTCCGATGAACCCACAACCTTTATAACGTTGATAACATCCAATTCCGCCTGTAGGGAATATTTCAGGCATTATCCATAGCTTGAACCCCACTGCGATCATACACTAAAGTATGGTGGCGTCCAAAGGGAAAGAAGATAGAGCAAAAGAGTTGCCAACAAGTTTTAGGAACTTGTAAACCGTTCACGAGGTGAATGTTACACCCCTTAACGATCCAAGAGATCGTCAATTCCAATAGGTCTGGAACCATGACTGGTAGTTCGGGGATGAAGGTACAAATCCAACCTAAAAGAGATTGAACCTGCCCTAATAATAGACCTCTACTTTATTTTGATCGTATTCATGTGCACTTTCTGACTAACATGCAATCAATAGGTTTACCCTAAACCTGTTTATCTATGTTGGTTGAATATTAATGCACAAACAAAACTATTATTGGCGATTACTTGAATTATAATCAAATTAACCTAAACAAGATTATTAATTATCTTATTAAGCGTGATTACAAGTACAAATTCCCTTTAAACATGCATAAAAGGTGTGATTAAGCAATAAATAATAAATAGAACCAAGCAACATAATAATTATAAAAATAACAATCAAAATAATCATAATCATAATAATAATTAAAATAATCATGTTAAAACATAATAGTAATAACAAGATCCTAGGCATGATACTAACAAGATTAATAACAAACCCTAGCATGTCACTAAACAATAAAAATTAGGAAAAATTACTTCTAATACACCAACCTTTGCCCGATTCTCCCAAAATACACCAACCTTTTGATTATTCTAGAATAAACCAACCTTTATACCCCTTCTTCCCAAAATGAACCCAAATGACTGGTTACCTAAACAACCGGTCATCCCTTTCTCTCTCCTTCCTCCCACTGTTTGCCATCATAGCCATTACCACCACCCCAAGCTCCACCTCCATTTTATCTTCCCCTTATTTCTTTTGAAGTCACCACTCATCCCACCACCACCTTCACCAGACCACCCCTAACCCAACTGAGCCAGCCTCCTTGCCCGCCCTCCCTACACAAGCCCTCCCCCACATGAAAGCAGCCCCCATTTCAGAATTTTTTTTTTAAAAAAAAAACGACCACTTTGAAATCATCATTATATCTATTTTTTTAAAAAAATAAAATTGAGGGTAGAGAGGAGATATGGACAACAACGACTACAAGATTGAAGCAAAGGGCGGTGGTTATGTGGGGTTTTAAGGTTTGTGGTGGTGAGGATGGGGTGGCTGACGCATGCCTAGGTGGTGGAAGGGGTGGTTTTAAACGGCATGGGTTGTGAGGTTTGTGCTTAGTTAGTTAGTTGTTATGGAGGTGGTGGCTTTATAGACGTGGTGGCTGGAGGTGTGTTTGGTGATGGTTGGAGGTTCGTGGTGGCTGAAGGTGTTGGTGGTGGTGGGTAAGTTAAAGGGGAGGTGAAGTGGCCTGGTAATGGAGGAAGGCCATGGAAGGGGAAGGGGAAGAAGAGAAAAAGAAGGATGGTGGTGGCTGGTGGGTCTAAGTGGTGACTATGGTGGTCAGGTGGTAATGGGGGAAGAAATAGAGAAAGAAGGTGATGCCTGATTTAAATAAAAAGGTAAATTAAAAAAAAAGCAAAGAACCAATCATGAAGTGCCACGTAGCACATGTAACCGGTTGTACCGGATGGGTGACCTGCTAGGTTCATTTTGGGAAGAAGGGGTATAAAGGTTGGTTTATTCTAGAATAATCAAAAGGTTGGTGTATTTTGGGAGAACCGGGCAAAGGTTGGTGCATTAGAAGTAATTTTTCCTAAAAATTAAAGCTTTAGCCCTAACATGATACTAACATGAAAATTAGGAAAGAAATAGGAAGCATCGCAAGAATCATAATAAACATATTTGGTATTATAACCTTTTCCCTAAACATGATACTAGGAATCATAATAACAACCTAAACATGATTTCTATATCAAAATATCAATGAAAGCACTTACTTGGATGTCTCGTTCCTTTTTCTAATAACAAAATACACACGTTAGTAACTTCAAGGAAAATAATAAATTAAACAATTAAATTAAATAATTGAAAGAGAGATTTGGGACCAAACCCTCAGAAATTAAAACCTTTCACGTCTAGGGCGAAGGCAACTTCGAACTTGGCTAGGTGTGTCTAGTGCTAATGTATGAGGAATTGTGTTTGTAAAAGGCTAGGCTTAGAAAGAGAGGGAGATCAAGAATTTCTTGATGAGAGTTGGTGAGAAGAAAGAATTAGAAAGAATAAGAATTAGTGAGAATTGATGAAAATTGATTATTGTTGAGAATTGATGATTGAAAACAGAATTTTAAGAGGCTATTTATAGAGAAAATCAGTCAAATGGATAGAAAAACGAATCAGAGTTTCAATGAGAATAAAACTCGATTAGCGCCAGACGCTAGTCATTAGCGTCAGGCGCTGAAGGTTAGCGCCAGGCGCCAAGCCTTAGCGCCAGGCGCTAATGCTTGTCGTCAGGCGTTAATAATCAGTTTCACGTGTTTTTGTTTTTATCATATCTTTTGATCCAAAAGTTCAAATAAGTCATATAATATTTCGTCGGAAATATCTTGAAGTATTTTTTTCAACCCAATTTGAATCAGATTAAAATCTTCTGTAGATAAAAAGATATGGTCGAAATAGTGGAAGGGTGTCAGTTTTGGATAGAGTTTCATATCTCATTTATATCTTTTTCGTTATAGCTCGGATTTAATATTATAATATATCATTGGAAAAATAATTTCAAGATCTATCTAACCATATAAAATTTGAATAAATATTATGAGGCACAAAAATAAAATCTGACTGTCTTTGAACATCTTTAAATTCGAATAGAATTAGGATTTAAGAAAAAGGAAAGTTTTTATTTAACTCAAATTCTTTAATCTTATCTTTTCAAAAAGGATAATTAAGATCTTATAGAAACTTATAGAAGCTTCTAATTAATCCTAATTAGTTTAGGAATAGGATTAGACCTTTGGACTCTCCACATGATCATTGGGTCGTAGGTAAAATCCGGTTTGAGCCCAGTTTAGTATTTTGGCCATAACTCCCTCATTATTCATCGGAATTGGACTTATAATATATCGTTGGAAAGGTCTTTTCAAGCCCCATCCAAGTACACTATTATTGGACCCTTATCATGGACCAAATAAACTGGAATGCACATTTTTCATAAATAAGGTAAGAAAAGAAATATTTTCAAAAACAGAAAGAAGAGATATTTTAATAAAAACATCCTCATCACTAGACTTTTCACACTTTCGCTTTGTTCGATAATCAAATGACATGAAAGGTATTCATCACTGGGTTTGGTTTTGGGGAGACACATTTGGGTGTCTACACTACCATAATTCTAGCATGCCCTAATCTACGCGTAAGCTGGAGAGCATAAAGTATTGCACGGGCTTCCACAACTTCAGGTATAACAATGACAGTCCTTCTCTTTGCCGTTGCAAAAATAATCTTCCCTTTAACATCCCTGCCCACAACCCTAAGCTAAGACTAGCAAAATCATTGATTGGCACATGAGCGTCCACATTAATTTTTAGCGTATTTGCTGGGGGACAACTCCAACGAGAGAAGCTGCGAGGAGAAATCACTCTTGCGATTATGAATCACAGTTTTTACAAGTTTGATACAAGTTGAATAATATTATACAAAAAAGATAAACTACTAGAAAAACCGTGTTTTTTAGATGCTTTTTGGCCCAATTTAAAACGCATAAATGCATAAAAAAAATAGTTTTGGACACTTGGAAAAAGCGTCGATAAAAGTGAATTGAGAACTTTTCGATGCTTTTTTGCGTTGAGTATTTCAACGCTTTTTTTTTTATCTAACTAGTTGCCTTTTAATATCGAGATTCTCGATGCTTTTTTGTGTCAAGGGTGTTTTTTGACGTGTTTTGTAATCGACAATCCTCGACGATTTTTATTGGCCCAATCTTGAATGTTGAAGCTGACTAACAATATCACATACAAATCCACTCTTCATGTCAACAAAATTAAAATAATAATTTTGTAATAACATTTTTGCATTTGGGATTCATAAAAAAATAAACAAATTAAATTAATTATAACAATAACTTGTACTTCGTACTTACTTTTACTTGACAATAAGGCTGGAAATAATAAGCAATATTTTTTTTCCAAAAGAAGGTTTTTTTGTTTTTGTTTTTAAAAAAAGTAATTTACGAGATTGGGTACCTTGTGCCCGACCCAGTATAATCCAATACCCATTTATGGGTCCCAGGATATATTGGATCGGGTCATGGGCTGGGCTATTTAAGTACATGAAAATTAGGGCTGCCCATTTCGGATATTCGATCCTATTCAATCCGAAATTTTAGATATTCGAAATTTTTGGATCGACAATAGATCGATCCAAATCCGATCGATTTAAACCGGATATCCGATTTTTCGGATATTCGAAATTTTGGATCGGATCACCGGATATCCAAATTAAAGTATTAATTATAAAACTATTTAAAAAACAAACTTAATGGGAAACTAACAGCGCAGCGAACCTGTTCAAACTTCATGACATAAATAAATTTTCAGATTGTACCATAATACCATTGATTTAATTTTAAAACCCAATTTTTTTTTTATAAAAATAGACCAAAATACACTATGAACCCTAAATTTAATTGAAGAAAAGTAGAATATGGTTGTAGAATATCACATTAAAAGCCCTAAATAAATAAATTTCATATAACGATATTTTCAGAAAAATTACTTACATATATGATAGATCTATAAACCTCAATTAAAAACCCATATTCAGTATTCACCATTCACAAATACTACTACATAATCTGTTTAATCCTGTAAACCTAGTAAATAATTTTAAAATCTAACCACCAAAATCGTAAAAAGTAGAACTACGAAGGACAAACTTCATTTTGTCGAGTAAGAGTGACGATTCACGGTGAGGGTTGCGGATCTGATGCTCCGATGAGGCAGTAATGTCTAGGCGAATTTGGGATGCGGGGTGCGGGAGGCGGAGAAGGTGAAATGGTGAATGACGGTGAGGTTTCTCTCTTCTAATCCCCAAATGACACTGTAACACCCCCAAATTACTCTCTAATATTTAACAATAATAATCCAACTTTAAGGAGTAACTTGGGAGTATTACCGCCACGTGATTACGTAAGGCTTTAACAGAGTTTTACAGCGGAAAACAATACTTATCTTTATTAGTAATAATAAATGTAATATTAATAGTTTTGAAACACTTCCAAAGTAACTACAACACTAATACTATGTTTACTAAATTAAACTAGGTGATCACCGCCCATCATTCCCAATTCAACATATAGTTCACGTTGTTCGATCTCCATCACCTATCTACTCATCAAAATGATAAGTAGGGCCAAGCCAAAACAAAACAAATACGTATTAGCCAAAATGCTAAGTACATACAAATGATAGACATGTAAATCAATTTAATTCATTAAACATGTTTTCGAAGAGATTTAGCTTTAATAAATCATAATTTATCCAAACCATTCATGAATAGAAATTCATGTATAAAAGCTTGTCAAAAGAACCAATTTCTGAAATAACCAACTTTCCAAAGATAATTCCGGATAGGATAGATCGACCCGTATTTTCATAAATCATTTTCCCATCTAAGTGTGCACACCCCCAAGCTTGTAACTCCTTTACATAGTGCTATCAAGGAGAAAGACTAGGTCATACAAAGTCCATAGTCTTCAACTTACTTCGCATAGTGGGAGTTAAAAATCCAAAGATCCAAGAAATAAATCCTGTTAAATAAACTTTCCAATGTCCCATACTCGAGATAATTTAAACAATAAAATTTCCTTTTAAAACATCTTTAATATCTATACAAGTTTGTAATCAACCATATAAAATATTTTAACATTTGAGATCAAACAATTAAAACATGTTTCACCGAAATATATTTCGCAATCATTTAAACATGGTTCGAAATCACTTAACATGTAAATCACGTTGCATATAAAAGTCACTTTATGAAAGATCTAGCCACGTATACATGCCTTGATCTTTGCAAAACAAACACGGGGTTCCTAGTTACAAACCGGAAATTCCTCCTATAAAATCCTAATCAAATACTTTTCAACTCATAGACCCAAGGACTTAGACTATCGAATTTACTAGTTGTGCATGAACAACTTATTATTATAACCCTTTTATAAAATTAACACTTGTATTTATTAAATAATCTTTAATAATCCATAATAATAATAATAATAATAATAATAATAATAATAATAATAATAATAATAATAATAATAATAATAATAATAGTAGTAGTAGTAGTACTGATACGTAAGTAGTAGTATGTATGTGAGTAGTAGTAGTCTAGAAGGTATAGTAGTATGTAAGTAGGAGTAGTAGTCATAATAATAATAATAATAATAATAATAATAATAATAATAATAATAATAATAATAATAATAATAATAATAATAATAATAATACGTAGTAGTAGTACGTAGAACATAGGAGTAGTAGTAGTAGTAGTAGTAGTTGAGAGTAGTAGTAGTAGACTACTAGTAGTAGTATTACTAGTACTTAGTAGTAATACTAAAATGAGAAATATATGACTTACTTACGGTGAGCAATGCAAGGAAGGAGGTGGCGGCAAGGTGGTGGCCGAATGGCGGCAATAGGGTGGCGGCGAGGAGGTGCTCGTGAGGAGCTCAAGACTACAAAATGAAAGCTTAAAAGGAGGTGAATATGGAGTAGAAAGGAGAAAGAAGAAGGAAAGTAAGAGGAGGAAGTAGCAGATGGTGAAGTAGCTCATGTTTCATGGCTATGTATAGGAAATGTGGTGTTCCTTGTTCATCCTTCATCAATGAAGGAGGCAAGTGGGTGGGTTTTTCCCCCCTCTTGCCAACATTATATATATATATATATATATATATATATATATATATATATATATATATATATATATATATATATATATATATATATATATATATATATATGTGAAGTAGAATTCTAGGCAAATAGACGTACAAATTTTGTGTAGTACTAGTGTACTACATATATGAATTGAAATAGCGAATTTTGTACTTTGTCGTCTGAATTGGGTACAAATTATTAACGGTTGAAAATCTGATTTTTGGATACGACAAATTTTGACTTGACTCGTATAATTAAAATCTTTATAATTATAAAATTATCTTCGTAAAATCATATTGATATTTTTGTATAATAATAAAATATTTCGAAAAAATCCATAGTTAATAATAAGTAAGTGGCTTAAAAATACGGGGTATTACAGACACAAATCAAAATAAGGAAATTTTAGGGAAATCACGGAAAAGAGAAAAGGTGTTCATTTTTTAAGGTCACATGGGAGGTCAACGTCGGAAAAAAAAGTCAAATATTGTCGGATTCCGACCTCAAGGCCCCCTAAACAACAAAATCAACTTATAAGGTTCTTTTAAACCACTTTAAACATATAAGGTCCTTCTAGAACAAGTAGTAAACATATATGTTCCTTCTAGACAAATCTATAACTAAAAGTAAAGTAGAAACCACTGACATCACCATTGCATATGTGTCAGGTTTTTATTAAAAAAATTCCCGCCAAAATTATAATTGACATCATCCTTTTTTTTTTTTTTTAATTATTATTCTTCTATTTTTTTTCCTTTCAAGTTAAAGGTACTGTTTGGAGAAGCTAAATTAATTACACATTTTCATAAAAACTTAGTTTTTTTTTTATTATTTTTTTTTTTATAAATTGACTAACAAGTAACAACACAATTTTGTTATAGAGAAAAAAAATTTACTACATAATTGGTGGTAAGCTCTTTCATTTTTCCTTCTTTCCTCCTATAACCATGCACTAAACGCTAGGTGCTAGCATTTTTTAAATTTTATTTTAATTATAAATTTAATTAGAATATTTAACATCATATCTTCTAATATACTGTATATGATCAAATATTTTATTGTTAAAATCGTGCATTGCAGAGGACAAACCTATTCATAAACAGAAAAATGTACTATCAATTACAAAATTCTAATATGGAATCTAAGGAGACACTTGGTAATCTATTATTGAAAAATTTCCCGCCAAATTACTTTATAAAAACAATCTAATATATATAAATAAAGTAGGCATTTTTGGAGAGCATTGTGAAAGCCACATAAGAAAAGGTATATTTTTGACCAATTAAAAATTAGATTTCTATTTTATTTTAGAATTAAAAAAATCACTCGCCACCTAAACAAAAGCGACAAATGAAATTTTAAATTTTTGTCACGTAGGTTAAAACGACGAATAGTAATTTATTAGGATTTTAATTATTTAAGAACACTAAATTTTATCATTTTTATTTGTTACAAAACTAAAAATTATCTTTAGATATTAGGATTTATATTATTTAAAAAAATAAAAATTATATTTTGATATTTAAAAATATAAATTATCATTTGATGTTAATGGTTTTATGTAGAAATCTGATAATATGATACTTTCATACAAAATTTAAAACTTATAATGCAAGAAAAAAATTAAGAGATCACTAGAAAATATTTATATACAAAATGTACATAAAAATTTGTGCATCGCACGCCACATAAGCAAAAGTAATATTTCGACCAATGAAAAATTATATTTATAAATTAATTTAGAATTTTAATTTTCAGTTGCCATTTAAAAAAAATAACAAATAAAATTTGAGAATTGAAAACAAAAAGTAGTAATTTAAGATTTAAATTATGAAAAAAAACAAAAATTATCTTTTATATTATCTTTTACATTAGGATTTATATTTCTTTAACAAATAATTATAAATTAAAAAATATATTTTGATTTAATGATTTTATCTAACTATCCGATGAATGAGATAATATTTATTTCAATTTATAAATTCAAGTTCTATATACGTTAAATTTGAATAAGAATAATTTAAAACCTAACAAAATATTTTACCTAAAATTAAATGTTAAAATAATAGAATAGAAAATAAAAACAAAAAAATATTAAGAAATTACAAAAAAAAAATATACAAATTGAAATATTTAAAAACCGTGCATCGCACGGGCTTACATCTAGTGTTTTATTAAAATAAGATTGCATTGCATCTAGATAATGAATTTTATTTTTATATAAAATATAAGTAAACTTCCAAAAATATCAACTTGCACATCTATATCTATACTTATACTCCCTTCGTTTTTTTTTATTATTTTTTATTTGCATCACTTTGGGTGGCACAAAGTTTTAGGAGAGTAATATAATATTGTAAGTGGTTGAATAAACTATTATAGTAAAAGTAAGATGGGGACCATAAAAGAGAAAGTATGTGAGAGAGCATATATATTTTAATTATTTTAGTGGGGACCATAGAAGAGAAAGAGAAATGATAAAATAAGTTGAGTGAGGTTTAAAGTAAGAGAGAGAATTGATAAAATAAAATATAAAGTTACCAAATATAGAAGTGGTGCATTTTAAAAAAAAATACCCTAAAAAGGAAAGTGATGAAAATAAAAAAAACGGAGGGAGTATATTAAAAAGCGTTCATTCAATATTTCATGGCAATGTTAAGTGAAAAACGCATAGAAAGAGGTTTGAACCCTTAACTTCATGGAACGTATACCACACGCCTTACCATCTTAATTAGCAACAATTTATGTTTCATTAAATCCACATAAATGTATATAAATGTAGAATTAAAAAAAAAAAAAACACCCAAACTAAAAAGGAAAAATTGATGGGAATAATCTCACCTTTTGAGCGTCGGAGATTAATAATCCCATCTTTGGGATTCTTTTTAATAATCCCACCTTTGATATCAATCCTCTCAAAATGATCCCGGATGACTAGTAACCGGTTGAAAAGGTAATTTTTTTTATTAAGTTTATTTTACACGTGTCACAATTTGATTTGTCCAAAATTTAAAAAAAATAATAAAAAAAAGTAAAAAAAAAAAAAAAAAAAAACCAACACCACCCAAGTCCTAAGCCACACCGCAGCCACCACCATCCTCACCACCATCCAAACCCATAATCAGAACCACCACCCCACCCAGACCCAAAAACACCGCCACCCAGACCCGAAACCACCGCAATCCACCCCAGGCAACCTAACCCTAAAACCACCTTCGAAAACCCACCAAACCCAAAACCACCTTCAATAATTCGAAAACCCACCAAATCGGCCGAATCGAGGTCGGCGAAAGGGGAGGGAGGTCGGGATTGGGTCTGAGGAAGGGGAGAGCTTCCAGGATCGAAACAGGGGAAAGGGAGGGGAGCCGAGATCAGGACGGGGAAAGGATTTTCGAGGATTGTGGGGTGGTTGGTTTTCGAGGTTTTCGTGATGGTAGAAGGGAGGCTGGTGGTCTGAGGGAGGCCGCAACATAGATCCCAGCAACCATCAGATCGGGAAAGGGTGCAAGGAGGCGGAATCAAGACGGGGGAAGGGAAGAGCTGCCGGAATCGAAACGGGGGAACGAGGCGGAGAAAGGGTCTTTGAGGGTTGCGGGATGGTTGGTTTTGAGGGTTTTTGCGATGGTGGAGGGAGGTTGTTGGTTCAGGGGAGGGGGAGGGTGGCGTCGGCGCTGGGGAGGCGGTCTGGGCGGTCGGCGTTGGGGAGGTGGTCTGGGCGGTCGGCGATGTGGGGCAGGTGAGTCTGGCAGCGAGGTCGGCCAAAACAGGCGACGGGGAAGGTGGTTGGAGTTGGTGGGTGATTTTTTAATTAATCAATTAATTTCTTTTTTATTTTTTCTTAAAAAAATTAAACTTATTTTTTATTTTTTTTACCAATCACTAGCCAACACTTGTCTGGTAACTTGTTATAACAAGTTCCATGACTGGTTGGGACTACTAGGAGCGGATCAGGTACAAAGTTGGGATTATTTTAAAATATCCCAAAGGTGAGATTATTAATCTCCGACGCTCAAAAGGTGGGATAATTCCCATCAATTTTTTCAACAAATGAGTCTTTCAATTCTTTTCAATATTTTAACATTATGTTCTAAATTATTAATAATAATAATTAAAATACTTAAAAAAAACTATCAACATCCTAGGGCAACGCCTGGTCTGCACAGTAGTTATAATTGTTACATATTTAAATATTTTCTCTCTAATGCTTTTATTGTTTTAATATGAAGTATATTTTATGTGGTTTAAACTAGTTTTCCTAAATAAATAAAAAACAATGGATATATGACTAAAAAGTTGTTGGTTTATTTATATTTTTGTCATTTTGTCTAATTATCATAGCATTTTAGTAAATAAATAAAAAATTGTGGGACCTATATATGACAAAAGGACAAAAAGTTGTTGATTAATATACATTTTAACCATTTGTTTAAACAAAATATGTTTATTAAGGAGATAAACTTATATTTTCTGTTAAACATGTTAGGAGACAATTTACTATTTCACTAGATTAGCTCCCGTGCGATGCATGGATATAGTGATAAAAGAGCTATATAAAATAATACTCCATTATATATAAAAAAAACATCTATCTACAAATAAACTAAAGTAGCAACCGTTGACGTCATCTTTTCCCCAAAATTGTACACGTGTCGACTTATTATGAAGAATTTTCCCGCCCAATTGTATGACTTATTTTAGAAAAAATAATTAAAAAAAATATCATTTAAAGTTACAACAATTGTTATTGTATTTATCCCAAGTTACAATTGTTTTAGAAAAAAAATAAAAAAATTAATAAAAATAATAAATTATCCTAAAATAATGGGATTTGAATTGGTACAATTGTTTTTGTATTTATCCCAAGTTAGTATACATTTTACATAAATCAATAATTTAAATTACAAGTAATAAAATAAATTGACTATTATTTTCTTAAAAGGTAGGGATATTAACGGATAATTGTTTTTCTACTTTGAATTCATATTAATGATTGGCTTGCCTTTAAATAATGATTCATTATATTGCTGGGGTTGCTTCTTAATACAAGAATTTTGATTTTTCCTTTTTTTTTTCAAATCAAAATATTTTCTTAATACTGTTTTTTTATTTTTTATTTATTTTTTTTCGTTTGTGTTTTTCTTTTTTTTAAAAAAATCATCCACCTTAATATTTTGACATACTATTGAACATGTTGTTGATGATACTTTTTTTTTTTTTCTTTCAAAGATTGATAAATTGAACTTTGTAGTATTTCTCTATATTTGATAATTTGGGTGTTGTTTCATTTAATTTTAAGTTGGTCACTACAGGGCAATTATATTGAAAGAGTTGATTGCATTATTAGTAATATACATTTAATATAACAACATAGGCTTATGATATTATCTATGGCAAAAATGTGGAAATATTAAAGTAAAATTAATATTAATTATCCAATTGATGTGTGAATTTGTCATGCATTACAAACTTAATACGGAGTACTATTTTAAGTAATATATTAATTAGTTATCTAACGCCTCACTCGAGAAGATTATTTGTAGAGTATATGCGAGTTCAACACTACGGAATATAATTTTAGGGGATTGCTAAACGCAACCTAAGTTTACTTAACGTAACCCTTTTTTTTCATTTTCAATCCTCAAAAACTATAAATTTTTAATTCCCTTCTCTTTACTCAACATTCTTAATACAATAATAAGTTATACTTCATCCGTTTTCTTTTAGATGCAACACACCCTTTAGCGCGGTGATAAAGAAAGGTGGGGTTTACATGATATAATAAAATTTAAAATAGGATGAGTGGTTGTTAGGAGTGTAATTTAGTGGGCCATGTGATTTAAATAAGGGAAATAGTATAGTTTCTCCCTAAAGTAACTTTCCTTTTATAGTGTGTTGCAGGTATTGTGACATTTCCTTTTTAGGGAAGTGTTGCAAGTAAAAGAAAACGGAGGAAGTATTATTTTTGTCACATGAGTACACTGTAAGTCTGTAAGCCATTGTATTAAAAAAAAAAAATATTCAAAGGTCTAACAAGGGTACCAACTCAATATAGGCTATGAATGACTTCAGACAATGCATATGAAAATTTAGCTACTTTTTCATCTCAACTACACATAATAGCCTCCTGTATTTCATCCTAACAACACAATACAACATTGCCTACTTTACCCCAGCAACACAAAACAATTAATGCAATATGAGAATTTTTAGAAAATTTATCCCAACCGATTTTTAATTTCTCGATATGCATAATTTTTTAATGCTTCACTTTGATACAATTACATATGATTAAATATGGATGACATTATCAAATTACAAATAACTATCCCAAAAAGGTAGAAATGTAAAAGGGATTAGGGAAACCAACTTTCGTTAATTGAGTTAAGTTTCTTCGATTTAGTGAAATTGCAAATTGGATATATGAAGTGGAAAATGAGATTAATTAGACTTTGTGATGAATTGAATTGGAGCTATGAATTTGATGAATTACATATAAATTTTGCTGCTCACAAAAATTGACGAATCAATTGATTCGGAAATCCGAAAGGTATATTGGGTTTTTGGAATTTTACAGAGAGAGGAGAAAATCAAGGAAAGAATGAGGAAGGAGGGGCATAATTGGTTTTTAGGAGGGTGTGTTAGAGTAAATAAGGGTTGTATTTAGCAGCTGTGAATTTTATTTGTTAAAACCGTGCATCGCACGAGGCTAATCTAGTAAATAAAATAAAGAAACAACCACTAATATCATATTATACACGTGACAACTTTATAAGAAAAAATTTCCCGCCTAAATAAAAATCTGACATCATTATATTTTCTTAGGTTTCAAATTTCAAATTTAATTTCTCCTCCTCTCAATTTATCTATACTCTATTAATTTATTTTTCTTCTATCACCAACTATTGGTATCTAATACATCTTTCCCTTATGTTTCATCGAACAAAATATTTTGATGTATATATTTTTTCTATTTTTTTGTATATTCACAAGTTTAAAATTATTTTTTATTTGCTAAATTAAAATCGTATATTAAAAATCTAACTTTTATGTATATGCTTAAATTTTCATATTCGGTTTGTTCTTCTTCAAAATTAATTTTATAAAATTAGCATTTACAACTAATTGTTATGTCTCAATAATTTTTTTAATACGTAAAAATACATAAAATATATATACTCTATATTTCAAAGAAATTCGTGCATCGCACGGGACTAATCTAGTAAATTAATATTTCATTGGGTAAATGGTTGTCAAAAGGTTTATTAAAAAAAATTGTGAAGTCGTTCAAAAAAAAAATTATGAAGAGTTATTTGTATAATATATACTGTATTAAATTATTTTGAAGCTAATATTTAGTTTTTTGCATTAAAAAAGATGTAAAAGAGGGAAAAAAAATTTGGTGGGAAAAAATTAAAGGAAAAGTTGACATATGTACAATATGGATAAATAAATGATATCAGCGGTTGCTACTTTACTATTAGTTATAGATTGAAATTAATTTATTTTATTAATTATTACTATAATTTTTGTTTTTATTTGCTGATAAATATGAAACATTTTATCTTAAAATTACTCACCACCTCACGCTATGTTACCTAATAATGATAAGAAATTGTCCAACAAAAATTGTTAATGTGATAGATATAAAGATTTTGTTGAACTAATATTTTGTATCTTAATTTGAAACACGTTTTTGGTATATATTAATTTTCAAACAAATTGTTGTTTCTTATTGTTTGAATCTAAAAATTCTCTCTTTTTTTTCTAAAATTTAAACCTCTATAATTTTTTTTTTGGCAATTCATCCAAATTTTAAATCGTAGAATTTCGAAATATAATTGAGTGATTATATATTTTGATAAAGTTTTTAGGAAATAAAAATCAAATTTACAAATAAATTAAAACATATAAAGTGATCCAATTGTGACTCATCAAAATAATTTAATATCTATTATGTATCAATATATATAATTATATGTGTTGATATATAATTTCACGTAATTTGTTAATTTATGAATATGTTTTTATATAATTTATTTATATAATTTGAACCCACTTATAAAAAATGCTAGATTCGTCACTAATTTTGGTAAGTTTTTACGTATTGCTAGTTTTATACGGAATACGAGTATTGCTACTTTTTTTTTTTTTTATGTTATTTGTGTTTCGTAAAAAAAAATATTATATGTTTTACAAATATCGCTTTGATTATATTTAACAATTTAAATACAAACCCTTATTCATAATTCAAAAATAAGTCATAAAAATGTACTATGTTCCATGCTCATGCTGTAACTCATTTCCACTACAATACTACTACCTTTATTTCTATATTGATGATAAATAGCTTGATTTTGTCGTCATGCTACCCCCTATTAGAGAGTGTCACATAATAATTTATCACCATCCTAATGCGCTTCCTACATTATACTACATATATTCGTATTACATACAATATATATTTTGTTTTGTTTGAATTTGGTCATCTGGACCATGGTGACCCACAAAATATATTCATTATTTGTATTAGGAAAAATTGACAAAAATAATACAAACTTTGAGCAATCCGCCAAAAACAAGTCAAACTTTTGATTATTTTTTAATAATACAAACTTTGAGGGTTATCCGCTTTAAACAAGTTAAAACCGATTAGTTACCTCATGAATAGGCTATATGGAACATGTTTCGAGTGTTTTTTTGATTTCCTTGGATACTGGTCAAGCTCTCCTGGCAACGAGACAGTCCAACCTGCAAAACAACGAATATTCCGGTTGACGGAATATTCGCCTCCGACGATCAAGTTAGTGATCGGAACGGAAAAGGCTAGAGGGAGAAAGTAGAGAGAAGTTGGAGCTATTTAATGCTCTTTTGTTGTAATGTCTTAATCCACCCCTCGCGTCATAAATGATTGGGGTATTTATAGGGGTGGGACTCGTGCCCCTTTCTAGGGTTTGTGCCCTAGAATTGCGTGACATGATTGGCTGCGCAATTAGTGAATGCCACGTGCTACTTTGGGGGCACCGATTTGCGGCTTTCATGGATATCTCTCGGGATTTGGGCCCTGACGTTGTTAGGCCTCTTTTTGCATGCTGATTTAAGGGGAACATATGCCCTAAACACGGGGCATCTTCTCGTGACGACACGTGTCACCCTCTAACTAGGCCACGTGTCGCTACGAGATTGGCTTGAAACTTTGGGTGCTCTTGAGCTGAATGCGTGGCATCTTCCCATGGTGACACGTGTCACCCTATAACTGGGCCATGTGTCACTACGGGACTGGTCCACGTATATGGGGTATTTTTACCCTCAACATTTGCCCCTCAGAGGGGGTGGCTCGTACGCTTATAGGCCGACTCCTCTGACCTCGAATAGCCTTGGGGCGTACAAGTGTATTAGGGTTTTGACAGATTTCTGTCCGCCCGATAATTTAGAGTGAACGCCTATCTATACGAATGGCGCGGACAACAGTAGGCCGTCTCGCTTTTGGGAGTTGCGGCCGTCTTGCCATCGTGGAGGGAGCTTTAGCTACGTCAGCTTATTTTTGGACGTGCCGTTTATTAGGTCGTCTTCTTTTTCGCCTATTCTGACGGCGTTGCTCTTTGCCCCTTCAAATTCTAGGTTAAATTTTCAAATTATAACCGTTCAACTTTGTTAGGCGGGAAAGATGAATTTACCGTCCTACCCCCATAAATTTGGCCTATATATACAAGAGGTTTGACCTCATTTTCACACTTTGGAACTTTGCATTTTCTAGAGAGAAGTCAGAGCTTCTAGAGAGAGAAAGTGCCATTTTCCTTGAATCTTCAAGAGCTCCGCCGTGCGTTTGAGTTTTTCGGGCACATTCTTTGAGTTTTCCGGTCAACCTTCAAGACTTTCAAGTTTTCTACACGTACAGAGGTAGGCCGCCTGTTTTATTTTCCTTGCATTTTTTATTTCTTTATTCTTCATTTAAAATCTGGCTCAACACTCGGCTTCGTTCGTTTCTCCTCATGAGGTCGGCCGTTCGCCTGGGACTGAGGAGTCTAGAGTGGACGGAGACGAGTTGTCTCCTTCGTGGAGTGGGTCCATTTCTAGTGCGTACCAACTCACTTCCACTCATTCTTCTCTGTCCCTGCAGTTGAACATGGCAAGAACGATGCAGACGTACGATCGTCACGCGGCCAGAAATCCAGACGGTAGTCTGGTGAACCCTAGGCCTCCTTATGACCCTAACAACCCTAACTTAGAAACGCCTTCTACTACTCCTACGACCGCTTCCACGGACACTCACTGCTCGACCGTGGAAGTAACTTCTTCTTTTGAGGAGCGCCAAAGAACTCAGGGCGCTTCTGCTGCGGGGGAACGTCCGGGCAAACTCCGGGATTAATGTTCCCCCAATATGCCAACTCGGTCATGGATGGGGCCGAGTTGCTACTCTGTGAAGGGCCTCCTTCCTCTTCTCGGGCTGACGCTGATCCGTCCGTCCCCACTCCCTCATAACTCTATCTCCGATATGGCAGGTCGGACAGGCCAAGGACTGGGGTCTTAATTAACGAACCGTCCGACCGGCCTCCTCGCAGAGCTCCTCCTACCGGAAGTCAGGCGGCCGGGGCCAAGGACAAGGGCAAAAGGCCCCTAATTCATGAAGACACCACCTCTTCCTGGGGCGACCGTAGTTCTAGGAGCTGCAGCTCATCAGAGGCAGCCGATCTGGATAGAGTGCAGTCCTCTGAGTTTGGGAGTGTTCCTCAACCAGAGGAGGATGAGGTGGAGAAAACGACCGAGGGTGAAGCGGCAGCCTCTAAGGGCGAATAGGCGGCCGAGGAGAATGTTGCCAACATTGACAACTTCAAGGATCCGTTCGCCTGCACAGTGGGTAGCACAGCCTTGGGCTACCTGAACTACAAATTTGAGACGTACAAGGAATTCCTCCACCTTGGGGAGGGATTCGAGATTCAGCCTCCAAGGAAGTCACGCGCTTTGGCTGCTTGGGAGGAAGAGAGGTTGCGCCAAAGGTCCTTTAGTGTCTATAGGGCGGCCCTAGATGTCGGACTGCGCTTCCCCCTCCACCCTTTCGTCCGCACCATCGTGGACGAATACGACATTGCCCTCTTCCAGCTGATGCCAAACAGCTGGTTGAACATTTTTGGGTATTTGGCGACGTGCATCTACAAAGGCTTCAAGCCGGACTTTGCAGTCTTCTGTGAGATGCACTCACTAACCAAGCTGGACGCGGATACGGACGGTTGGTTCATTCTGAGCTCCACCAGAGACTACATGATGGTGGTTGACCGCGTCTCAAAATGGCGCGACTAGAAGCACCGATTCTACCGCATTAAGACCAAAGATGTTGAATTTAACTTACGGATGAACCGGTTCAATGCTGAACAAATTCAGCTTGGACGCGGGGACCTCAAGCCTGATAAACCACCCGTCCACCCCAGCCAAGAGTACCAGCTTGAGTATTTCAAGGTCAAGAGGGTGAAAAGGAACGACAAAACTGAGCACGTTCCAAGTAACTGGGTCCCTTTATCCAGCTGGCTTCGGGATCCCACATTTATGTCCGCCTATGGCCTGTACAAGAACTTGCCCCAAGGTGGACACATGGACACATATTCTTACACACACGTAGGTTATTTGAATTTGAAGGATTTTCTAACACTTTTTCCTTTTCTTTTTCAGCTGAGGCTTACAAGATGCTTGACCCAGAGCAGAAAGGGGATGTAAACATGTCGGAGATTGACTTAGCCCGCTACAAGGCTCGTCGGAAGCTGTACGAGCAATCTAAAGAAGTAAGTATCCATTTCCATTTCTTCTTTTCGTCCGTGTAGGCATTACGGAAGGGATCTTCTTCCTAACTATACACGGCCAATCAATTGTATTATCTTGCTCTCTTTTCGCTAACTTTTGCCTCTTCAGCTGTCAACTCCGACCCCTAGGTCCAAACAGAAGCAGTCGTCCCCTGCATCCAAGACGGACAAGGACGCTAGGGCGTCCAAGCAAAGGAAGACAGTCGCATCCAAGTCCACTTCCACTACCGCGGCCAAGACCACGTCGCAGACTGCCTCTAAGCAGTCCAAAACAGAACAACCCCGGCTGAGTGATAGCGGGGCCTCCAAGTCCATAGATCCGGCCGCCATGCCGGATCATGACAAGTCCGAGAAATCGGACGATAGGGGTAAGTCGACCTCGGCAAAACCGACCGGGCCAGAAGTGACTCCTCCCGTACAAAGAGTCAACGAATCTGATTGGCTCGAAGCCTCTCAGTCGGCCGACGATCAGCCTGGACGGACGGGGGAGGAGGGTGACGAGCCTGCGCCGCCCCCGTCATTCACTTTCAATCTTCCTACCCCTCCAAGCTTCTCTGACGGTCAGTCCGAGTAACTTTGAATTCTCTACTTCGCTTTTTTCAAGTCTGATTAAACCTGAGCTAAACTTTTATTTTTTGCGCCCTTACACAGACATTGCAGAGGAGCTGCACATGAAGCTGCTCGGCCAATCCCTCACAGGCGCGGACAGGAAGGCCATGAGGGAGGCCATGGTCAGGGCGGTCCCTGCTGAGCAGCGAGACAAGCTGCGGGGGATCCATGAGGGCTTCCTTGGCCCAATGATCAACTGCAGTGCCCAGGTAATTTCTCTCCCAAATGCCACACTTAGTCAATTTTTCATTCTTATTTTGCTAACACGTTTTCCCTGTACGCAGCTCTTCCTGCGGTTGAATGCCTTCCTTGAATGGAAGGACAAGGAGAATGAGAGGCTGAAGCATGCCTGGGCCTAGATTCAGAAGACCCAGGATGCCATTACTGGGGAAACGCCCGTCTAGCGCCGGTATTTTGAAACCCAAATCAACGCGCTGTCTGACAAGGCGGCGCGGCCGGCTGAAGATTTGGTGAAGCTGGGCCAGGCCCTGGAGCAAGAGTCTGTGGCCAGAGATGCCATGAGGCATGAGAGGGATCAGACCCTCCCGGACGACCAACGCTGAAGGGAAGGATTCGAGGCCTCCGAGAAGCTCAGAAGTGATGTGGCCTTGGCCCAAAAACACTTGAAGGAGGCCTTGGACGAGGCAGACGTTCTCAAGGCCGAGGTGGAAAGTTTAAAGAAGTCCGTTGAGGACTTAACTCTCCAGCTACAGACACCTCGGGTGTAACACCCCAATAATTCTCTCTTAAAACCTGTAAATACCCTGAAGAAAATCCAAGAGAATTACTGGCGTGCTACCGCCACGTGTTCAAACGTTAAGGCTTTATTAGAAAATAGCAGCGGAAAAACTAACTCAGTTATAAATAAGTTTCAAAACTAATAACCAAAATCAAATTAAATCATACAACTTGGAACCATTAAGGCCCTTATTCAAAACCCCACAAAAGTAGTAAATAAATAAAACCAGAGTTTAAATGAATTCAAACTTATGAAAAGAAATAAACCGCGAATAATAACCAACTCTCCACTCAAAATCCCACAACCATGATGCGAATGCTGCATATGTAAGAACCTGTGGTTAATCTGCTCCCTAATATTACAAGTGTAAAAATTGGATCGTCACAGGGTCATTGAAAGGCGAAGGCCATGACCAAAGAAAGACACACACAAAAGCACGCAATCAGCAAAGCTGAGTACATACAAGCTGCAAAACATAAAAGAAATCCCTAACATGCTACTAATAATCAACCCTTACGCATCATTAGTTTATAGACTCGACACATGACTCAACCATCAAATTTATTAAGACTTCACTAGTTAATATTAACTAACTTATTTATTTATGTCATTGGATTTAGCAATAGACAAGGTTGTCCAACCCATGTCCCATTTGGGACATCAATAAAAGAAAAACCCCATGCCTCCTTTCGGAAACATCAATAAACATCCAACGACCATGGGCGCGACTCCGTGACCGTAGTTAGTATGAGATCTCACCTAACTCCTAGTTTTAAAAAAATATATTCGAAATAAGAGACTCGTAGATTAGACGGCCTCGAGAAAAGTACACGGCTAATACCCCGTGTACCCCAACCCCTGATTGTCATTACTCCGGAAGTGCACCAATCCAGAGTTTTATTGCTTATCCATCTTGCACTTTACGTGATTTACAGGTTTAGACTTGGTGATGACTCATATACATAACAATACAAACATTCTAAACACAATTCAATCAAACAAGATAAGTTTCCAATTTCAATTCTTGATTTATTAGTGACAAACAACACTTATTATTTAATCCTTTACTACCTCGGTGTATAAACACCTTGAGTGCATAAGGAACCCCAAAACCTTAACCTCGTCTTATAAGACTTAAATCCTTCCTTTACTTATCCTGTTTGCATAATCATGAATGAGTAATAAATTAATCTTTACACCAATCACATACCTTTGCCTCTAAACGCACCTTGCATAATTAGAGAACAAATAATACTTGCATTATAAAATAGTGCACATCATTTGAAATTCACAATGTATAACCAAACAATTTAACCCAGTCAATCCTATACATGATACTAAGTTCTCAATCCGTCCTTAAACATGCACCTAAAAGAAAGGTTTCGTAACTCGTACGTACCTTGAATAATAAACGAATTGGTATGCCACTTTACTATCTAGAAATCACCTTCAATAAACTCCTCTCCTAAACCAAACAATAACATCTCAATCAATACACAATCAATCAAATTTACAGCAATACTAACTTACTTTAAAACCTTCAAAATTCAAATCAAACAACACTTTAAAACCTTCCCTTTGGTTAAAATTAAAGGCTTATATATAGTTCTTTAAATTTTCTTCATAAAAACCTTAAAATACACTCTTATACATGAAATTACAGCAAGTTTAAAGTTTAATAAAAATCTTTAAATTATTTAAAAACCCCTAATAATCTCCCTTTTTAATGGGTGATTAAACCCTCTTTATAAAACATCAAAAGTAGTACTTAGAAACTATTTCTAGCACTTAAAACTTCAATAAAAACATATATTTATGCTTAATTAACTTTAAACATAATTAATTTTATCAATCAAACTCAAGGATAATATTTAAATTATAAAAAAATCTTCGTTAAAATAAAAAAACTGCCCGAAAATCATATTTAGAGGCTGAATTTGGCCACGAGAGGGTGGTGCACACTACCAAAGGTAGTGAATCTTTCTTAAAACGTTGTTTCCACATGGAAACCACTACTTTTTTTGTCAAAATAAGATGAGTTTAGAACCTGATCGGGATTAAAACGGGATTAATATTAACGAACGTAAATCTAAAAATTAAAACACGAATTTACATGTTCAAAATAATCTGGAATTAAGTTAAACTAATCATTAGTTATAATCACAAAAATTTCAAAACATCATTACTATAAAAGCCCTAAATCAATTGTTCATAAAAACCCTAAAATCATGATTTTCAATAATTAAAAACCCTAGGTTATAAAATTTACAAAATCTGAAAATTATGACATTATAAAATCTGAAATTATAAAGTTTAATCATCAAAATACAACTTGATACTAATTAAATTTTTTTTCAAACAATAAAATCAAAATCCATAAATCAATAATTATAATTATACAAATTAATAAAACAAAGGAGAGAGAAAATAAGACTAACCTTTTTGTGTGGGAAATTTTTGGGGATTAATGGAGTATTTATAGGAGAGAATGTTGTAGGGTAAGTAAGAGGATTGAGCCTCATAAAATTAATGGGCCAATTAGGTAAATGAAATGGATTAGGCTTTGTTTGTATGATCATGAATTGTAGAACATAGGTTCATAAAATAGTTTGTGCTAAAATAATTTTCGACCAATATTAATAATTTAAAACTTTTGTAATTAAATTCCGGAAAAGTACAAATAAATATTATAAATAAAATAAAATTTCATTTATAAAATATTTAAAAATACGGGGGATATTACATCGGGCCCCTAGTGCGGATGAGGTCGTCCGCATTGAACAGAACGCTGAGGACATGCTGAAGAGCCACTTCTTTGAGGCTTTTGAGCTTATGGTGGACGAGGGCGAGACGACCTTTTATCAAGAACACTTCACCAAACGCGTTGTTTGCCTCAGAGAAGAGGCTAAGAAGGCCAGGTAGCCTTCTCCTGAGCTGGACGTCACACCAACGACCTCAGAAGAGGAGGAAAACGAAGAAGTGGCGGCCAGCAAAGATGTTGAGGCTGAGAGCAAGGATACGCCTGCTGAGGACGTGTCCCTTGCCGCCGTTCAAGAGCCTGACCTAGGCCAGAGTCCAGCTTCTACCCCAGCCGCCCCTTGATTTCAGCTCTTTTTGCCTTGTTTTTGTTAATTTTTATTTTCTTTATCTGCCGCCTTTTCGTGCGGTTTAATGTAAAATACTTTACCGACCTTTGAGCAGTCTTTTTATTAATCCAAGTTTTTCTATTATGCTTCATACTTTGCAAATTTTACACTTGACATGTTTTTGCTTTTTCGTACGCGTACTTTTTACGTTTTTGTACATTCGTACAATTGGGGGGGGGGGGTATGCCCCTTTATTCGGCGTTCGCCTAGTCCATATTCTAAGTTGTTTGATTGACTTGGTAGAATTTATACCTTGGGGGGTATGACTACTAGCAAGTCAATCAAATCATAGTAATGATTGCCCTTGGACTAGGCGGTACGCCGAATCAACACATTATTTGGCCGTCCGATTGGCTTTATGGGAGTTTGTCCGTTGAAACTATCGTTCGGACGTGCTCAAAAAATTTCAAGTATAACCTCAACTTAAAATTTCTAAGTTTGGCTGGGCTGGAATGCCTAGGTATGCCCTTGCCTTATTAGATGGGTTTCATATGGTACCTTACCATTTTCGTCCGCCTCAGTGAGGGACGGACGTATACATGCGACTCAGGGTCAAGTCGCTCGTTTTTATTTTATTTAATTTACTTTATTCTGTGACCGGGTTGCTGTGTTGCAAGCAACCTAATCACAAATTTCACGCGGCATTTCTAAGTAGACTATGACCGTGCAAATAATCATAAATAGAATGGAAAATAATATAACAATGTTTGACTTTTCATTAATTTGTCAAAATTACATTGTTGTGGCCGTACGGCTTACATTGCTCGGTCAATAGACCTAGCTGTATTTACAGCTTTTGGCTAAGTACTTAAACTTAAACACAATATTTCTTCAAATTGTAAGTGTTCCATGTACGCGGAATAGGTCGGCCGTTCATGGCTTCAAGACGGTAAGTCCCATTTCGGACTTCTTCCCTGACTCGATACGGCCCTTCCCAGTTTGGGGTCAGCTTTCCATCTTCATTTGCTCGTCCCACAGCCTCCATCTTCCTTAGGACCAGTTCTCCCAATTTTATCGGCCGCTTTGACACTCGGTGATTGTATGCCCTTGTCATCCTTAGACGATAAATTTCGTGTCTAAGTGCCGCGTTGCCCCTAGCTTCAGGAAGGAAGTCTAGGGCGGTCTTCATGGCTTCCCAATTAGTCGCTTCATCATATAGCATCACCCTAAGGGTGGGCTCATACATCTCAATTGGGAGGACAGCCTCGGCGCCATAGACCAGGAAGAATGGAGTTTCTCCTGTGGAACTCTTGGCCGTGGTTCGTATGGACCATAGCACATTAACCAACTCATCAACCCATAAGCCTCCTGCCCTTTCAAGCTTGCGCTTAATTCCATTGGAGATCAACTTGTTGTATGCCTCTACCTGACCGTTGGCTTGTGGTCGGCTGATTGAAGCAAAGCAATGAGCTATGCCCTAGTCCTCCAACCATTCTTTGAGTTGAGGCGTTTCGAACTGGGGTCCATTGTCGAACACCATAGACTGAGGAACGCCAAAGCGTGTAATGATACTCTTCCATATGAAGGCTGAAACATCCGTCCACTTGATGCCCCGTACAGCCTCGGCCTCCACCCATTTTGTGAAGTAGTCTACTGCTACAAACACATAACGCTTTTGACCGGATGCTGGTGTGTATGGTCCTAAAATATCCATCCCCCATTTGGCAAAGGGGAGCGGACTACTGATGGCCGAAAGACTGTTGGCAGGTCGGTGGATCAAGGTTGCAAATCTCTGGCACTTGTCACACTTCTTTACCATTTTCATGGCGTCCGACTTTAAACTCGGCCAGTAGTAGCCCAGATGGGCAGCCTTTTCAGCCAAGGCTCGTCCTCCAATATGAGAGCCGCACTGCCCCTGGTGAAGATCGTCCAGGACATCATGCCCTTTCTCTGGAGTGATACAATTCAGGTACGGCTTCACAAATGCCTTTTTAAACAACTCTCCTTGCTTCATTTCAAACCAGGCCGCTCTCTTTTTCATCAGCCAACTCTCTTTAGGATCGGCCGGGAGTAATCCATCCTTTAGGTAAGATATGATCCCGTCCATCCAAGTGGAGCTTCTATCAATGATATGTACCGGCTCAGCATCAATACTCCTCCTTTCTTTTACCTCCCAAAATACCAACCTGGGGATATCACATGATGCTGAGGATGCTAATTAAGAGAGGGCGTCCGCCTGATGATTGGAAGAACGAGGAACCTGTTGTAGAGTAAAATGATCTAGGCCCTTAGCCTCCTCCTTTACAATCTTCAAGTATTTCATCATAGCTAGCTCCCTTGCCTCAAAGTCTCCATTCACCTGGCCGACTACAAGTAGGGAGTCCGAGCTTACATCAATTTTTGTTGCTCCTGCCGCCTTACACATTCTAAGGCCGGCCAGGAGGGCTTCGTACTCGGCCTCATTATTAGAGGCTTGAAACTGGAATCTCAGAGCGTACTCAAACTTATCTCCCTCAGGAGACTGACATATGACACCTGCACCACAACCAGTAGCTGTTGCACTACCATCCACGAACACCTTCCAGATCTGGTCTCCGGCCGGCTGAAGATCTGGCCAAGTCATCTCAGCTAAAAAATCAGCAAAGGCTTGTCCCTTGATTGCTTTTCTTGGCTCAATTGCAATGTCAAAGCCTCTCATTTCCAAGGCCCATTTAAGCATACGACCACTTGCCTCTAGAGTTGTAAATGGCTTCTTCAGAGGTTGGTCTGTGTAGGCCACAACTGAATGTGCCAAGAAGTATGGCCGCAGCTTTTTCGATGCCATGTATAATGCCAAGCCAAATTTTTCAATAGGGGGATACCTCAGCTCAGCGTTGTGAAGTACATGGCTGATAAAGTAGACTGGGATCTGGTTGCCGTCCCATTCAGCAAGCAGGACGACACTTAGAGAGTGTTCAGAGATTGCAAGATAGATAAATAGCTTCTCACTCTTGAGTGGACTGACAAGCCGAGGCAATGTATGAAGGTGGATTTTTAGCTGTACAAATGCTTCCTCGGCCTCCTCTGTCCACTCAAACATGGCTTTCTTTTTTATGGTTTGAAAGAAGTAACGACACTTATCCCCTGATCTTGACAGAAATCTACCAAGTGCTGCTAAACAGCCGGTCAATATTTGTACTTCTTTAATCGTCCTTGGTGACTTCATGTCCATGACGGCTTGGATCTTTTCAGGGTTGGCCTCAATTCCACGCTGATCAATTAAAAATCCGAGAAATTTACCGGACTCAACACCAAATACACATTTCTTTGGATTTAAAATCATCTTATGCCGCCTGAGCTCGGTAAAAGTTTCTCGTAGATCCTTCAGATGGTCGGCCGGCTCTTTTGACTTGACAATCATGTAATCAATGTACGCCTCCATATTCCAGCCGAGCTGATCTCTGAAGACTGTATTAACGAGTCATTGAAAGGTAGCTGGGGAATTCTTAAGGCCAAATGACATAACTTTGTAACAGTACAACCCCTGCTCAGTTACGAACGCTGTTTTCTGTTGATCCTCTTCCCATAATGGAATTTGATGAAATCCGGAGTATGCGTCCATAAAACTCATCAGGGCATGCCCGGCCGTTGAATCAACCAGGCGGTCGATTTTGGGCAAGGGAAATCTATCCTTAGGGAATGCCTTGTTCAGGTCGGTGTAATCCACACACATTCTCCAAGTTCCATTCGGCTTCTCCACAAGAACCACATTGGCTACCCAGTCTGGGTAATAACATTGCCGAATGAAACCGGCGTCCAGCAACTTTTTTACTTCAGCTGCGGCTGCCTGATTCCTCTCTTCCCCATGATTCCTCTTCTTCTGGCGGACAAGCTTAATGGCTTGATTTACAGCCAGCTTATGCACGGCCAGGTCAGGGCTTATTCCTGGCATCTCACTGTAGACACCTAAAAACGTCTCCCCAAAACCAAACCCGATGATGAACAACCTTTCACCGCCATTATTGGTCGGGTTGAGTATTTAATTTTTGGAGTGCTTAAATCCATATTTCCATTTCATAAACCAACCCAATTCCTAGCCCATTTCCCCAAACCATAACTTATTTTCCTCTTTTCATGCCTTTAAACCCAAAATAATTCATTTAGTGTCCTTTTTATAAAAACGTATGATCCAGTTTATTTTGGTCCATAATATGAGTCCAATGATTAAATAGTTAAATGGGGCTTGAAAAGAGCTTTCCAACGATATATTATAAGCCCAAATCCGAGTTATAACGAATAAGTTATGGTCAAAATATTAAACCGAGCCCAAACCGAACCTAAGCCCACCTTACCTACGACCCAATGATCATGTGGAGGGTCCAAATAATTTAATCCCAATCCTAAACCAATTAGAATTAATTAGAAGCTTCTATAAGTTTCTAAAATATCTTAATTATCCTTTTTGAAAAGATAAGATTAAATATTTTGAAATTGAATAAAACTCCTTTTTTTTAAAATCCTATTTATATCCGAATTGAAAGACGTTCAAAGATAGACAGATATTATTTTTGTGTCTCATAGTTTTTATCAAAATTTTATATGGTTGGATAGCCCTTGAAATCATCTTTCCAATGATATATTATAATATTGATTCCGAGCTATAACGAAAAAGATATGAATAAAATGTCAAACTCTATCCAAAACTGACACCGTCCCACTATTTCGGCCATATCTTTTATTATATAAAATATTTTAATCTGATTCTAATTGGGTTAGAAAGTAGACTTTAAGATATTTCCAATGATATCTTATTCATCTTATTCTGATTTTTGGATCAAAAGATATGATAAAAACAAAAACCACAAAAACTGCTGTCTATCGCAAGAGTTTTATCCGATTTAAATTCTTATCTTTTCTTGATTCGACCCCTCTTTTTTCCTTATAAATAGAGGTCATATCTCCCCTTTTTGAATCATCAACAAGCTTGATCATAAAATAATGCTCTTCTCCCTCTTTAGCCTAAACACTAGTCTCCCTATTCTTCCATAATACTTCTCCTAAGTACTCCAAGGAGTTCATACAATACCCAAAGTTCTATACTTAAACCAAGGCGTGAAAGGTATAATTAACTGAGGGTTTGGACCAAATTAAATCTACATTTATTTAATTTAATTTTAATTTGATTTATATTTTAATTGAAGTTACTAACAGTTTATTCATGATGTAGCAATTTAAAGGAAACGCGGAAAGTGAGTAATTAATCACTTAATTACTCTTATTTTTATTCTTATTGCTAGTATCATGATTAGGTTATTTTATATTTAATTTGACTAACGTCATTATTGTTAAATTGCTTCCAATATTAATGTTTATTCTATTATTTTTATGATCACCATATTGCATGTTTAAAGGGAATATGTAATTGAAAACCACGCCTAATAAGATAATTTGGACAACCGGTTTAGGTTCCTTTTTAATCTTGTTGTTTAATTCAAGTGATCACAAATATTTTAGAATTATATGTTGCATTAATATTTAACCAATTTAGCTTAATAATAGATTGGAGCAAATTGAATATTTTATTTGTATGCCTTTGAGATCGCAGGAATCACTTTTCACTATAAGAATCGAGTAGAGGCCAATACGGGCGAATGTGACTCCATGACTCACTTCGTACCATCATCCCCGATCCTCCTTTCGTGGTTCCGAACCATATGGAGTTAGTAATATCATGGATTATGAATGGGGTGTAACCTTCACGGGTCAATCGTTGTTGCTTATCGTTGTCCCTTTATCGTGGTTGCCTTTTATGATCCGTGAACGGTTTACAAGTTCCTTAAAAAACTTGTTGGCGGCTCCCTACTTTTGCTTTGTCCATAATCGTAATGTCAATTCCCACTTCCTATGATTGCCAAGCATATTCACAACATGCTTTTTACGTAGGCGCACTTCGAGCGACGCCTACAATTTGGCGACTCCACTGGGGAGGATTTTTGGTTATTTATCGATTTGAGTGATCGGTATTTAATTGAGATGAGTGGATGATACTTGAAAGATTCTTGAAAAATATTCCTGCGATTTAATTGGCATTTTCACATATGCATATGATTTTACCTATTTTGCCACAATAGTACGTGTTCTACGTATGTGGCTAGCCCGGGGGATTTATGCTCTATCAACCCGAAAACGCTCATGGCAATAAGGGTTCATCCGAGTTTTTAAATCCACCCAAACCATGGAGTCGAGTTCGATTTCATCACGAACTCGCGGAGCCGCCCGTTGGAATACACCCTCAAGGGAGGCTACCTTGCTAACGCGTCCAAACTCTTAACCATGGTACCCTTTGACACCCAAAAGCTTGACCATAGTGGAACATAGATCTTGACTTTAGGTTGCAAACTTCATTGCATCATTTGTGACAATGTGATTATATGTGAATTTTTTTGAATTTTTATTTATTTATTTTTTATCAAACCCTTTTTTTTATTATTAGAGTCGAGCCATAGATTTTATTTTTTTTAATTTTTGAGTCAACCCGGATTTTTATTCCCATATACTGCACAAGAGTCAACTTATTTTGGTCATATCTAGAGTTCTAGAAAGAGTTACGTGTCGTGCAACCTATGGATCTGTAGCCCCGAGTTTTATATTTCATTTGGAATTGGTTTCGTCTCAATCAGAGTCACAGATCAAAAGTTATAACCGATATACTACGACCAAGCTAGTCTTAGCCAAGTCCTTTAATCCGTGTCAAATCGTATAACATAGGATTATAGATTTATTATTTTTTTTTATACCCATGAGTCATAACTCTTCTAGAATTCTAGTCCTCTTCCTAGTTTCATGTGATCAATTTTTATGCTAACCTTAACATGTGTTCTTCGTCTTTGATTGTGGTTGATCTTATTTATGAATAACGATTGCCAATGGACCGTTTTCACCTAGTAAATAGCGTAAACATTAAAATTTGACAAAATTAATCAAGTTAGTTTGTCTTTTAGTCTTCCGTGCTATTTGGTCATTGGGTCCTTTGTTTTTCACAACATCTTCATGTCTAGCCATGCAATCACATCACGAGTCTTAATAAACTCGTCTAATCACACATGTTGAGTCATTGCACACACTTTGTCTTCGAGTAATGCACTATATTGTTTATGATCGTATATTAGGACCATGCATGCGTCGTTTTCCGTCGTAATAGGAATGAGTGGAGTTTTCCCATTAGATTTCAAAATTGTTTCTTACACTCTTCCTTTCCAATCTGAGTATTGAGTGAATGCATTAAGTGAGTTCATCCTTACAAAGTACTTGAGTCTAAAATCTCTAGGCAATAGTTGGAAGAATAAGGGGAACGTCAGTCCTTCCTTCTTTCCTTCCAATCAAAGCATCAACAACAAGAAACTTTTTTTTTTCACCAGGCGGCAAGAAGTTACTCATAAACAGCCATGAAGACAATGCACGATGCATGCTTCTCACCAAGATTTCATTTTTTCTTCTTCTTTTGTTTCAAACCCTTTCCCCTAAAAAGTCTAGCATAGGTTCTCCTTATCCATGTGTCTATATGTCACATTTCTTACCTTCTTCATAAATGAGCATCTCTTTCTTACATTCGATCATGTGATAAAAATAAAAAAAAAATCATCAATTGCCGAACTAAACACAAGGTACACCAATAATTTGAGGCACCTTTGCAACCCTGTCATTCCCCATTAACCACTCAATCACATATCCATTTCTTCATCAATCACTTTGAGCCTCGTCTAACGTTTGGCCTTTATTTCTTCAACCCACATTCACTCAACCCTGGGATTTGAAGATGTGTAATTGTATAACATTCAAAAAGCAAGTAAAAAAAAAAAGTAGCAAAGCAAAAATAAAACAATGTCTAAAGGCAAGTGTTCCAATGTCTTTGATATGAACACGTCTCAAATAGCGTCTCTCATCGAGTGCTCGGTACCGTGCCTGAGAAACATGAATGCTAAGTGAGTGATGGATCGCATGATCTGAGATTGTCTATATTGATTCAAAAGAATAAAAAAAAAGTTCAAAGAAAAAAAAAATGTGTTGAAAATAAACTTGCAAAATTCAAAATTTTCAAATTCACAATTACACATATTGGGGGCTTCTCTCGGGTCTTGAGTCTTTTACCTCTTTCTTTCTTAAACCATCAACTTAACCACATTACAACCCTTGAAAGACCTCTTTGAGGTGTACATACACTTGTGCAAAGTTCGGTTAGATCTACGTTCGGCCTGATTCCTAACGGATACGTAGGCAACCTCACATTGAGGTGCGACCACATTCATATTCATATCTATGCATGATCGAGTCAAAGAATATCCAATGCTTATCTCTATATCCCTACCCATTTAGAGCTAGACTTGGGGGCTTGAACCCACATCACATTAGCTTACCCAGCCTAAAGAGTCATCATCTTTGACTCTTCACACATATATTTCCATCACCATAACCTTTGCAGCCTCACCTTAGTATCACTTTCACACACTTCTTTCACACATACATATCCATATCATCTTTCCCTTAGGAACCCTTTATAATGAAATCTTGTATCCCTATCGCGCATGCTTCATCATCTTTCAAGGCAACATTCATCAGAAGAAACGTTGTATACTTGCTTAGCTTCTTGACCTGAGCAATGTTCTTTGTTTCATGCATCGCATAATGTGCTGAGCAATATTTCTATATCAATGATTTGTAATAATACAAAGCATAATAGTTCTTAGCTCCTTGACCTAAGCAACGTTCATAATCACTTCATCTATATACGTGCTTAGCTTTTAGACCTAAGTGACGTTCAAGATCGCTTCTTTACACCATATATGATGCTTAGCTCCATGACCTAAGTTCATTCATCTATCGTGTCACATGATGTAATTTTCCTTAGCCTCCTAGCCTAAGAACATTCATCATGCATACATTATTTTCAAGACAAGCAATTCAATCCATACGATTCATTTCGTCTTGCTTAAGAAGGAAGTTTAAAACTTCTTCCCTTTTTCATTATTTTCTTTTGGGGAAGTTTAAAAACTTTTTCAAAATTTTTATCGAGGGAAGTTCGAAAACAAAACTTCATTTTTCACGTCTTTCTTTTTCAGGAGAAAATTAGTACCTTCCACTCGTCTCATGACAAAAATGACGGAAATTTTTTGCTTTTGCATCTTCGTTTGCTTGTGTATGCACAAACACATACACACACACACACACACTCACAAGTCATGCATACACATGTCAAGTCAGTGGTCAAGTCAATCACAATATATACGAGTCCATTGGCAAATTTATTTTTGCAGGTCTTATCTACAGCCCACATTCGGGGACAAGCAAACCAACTACAACCCACGTCCGGGGACAAGCGGACCATCTACAGCCCACGTCCGGGTAAAAGCGGACCATCTACAGCCCACGTCCGGGGACTAGCGGACCATCTACAGCCCACGTCCGGGGACAAGCGGACCATCTACAGCCCACGTTCGGGGACAAGCGGACCATCTACAGCCACGTTCGGGGACAAGCGAACCAACTACAGCCCACGTCCGGGGACAAGCGGACCATCTATAGCCCACGTTCGGGGACAATCGAACCACCATCATTTCATGACGCAAGGTTCTCGATACACAGAGATTTGCAATCTCATCATCTGTCGACTTTCCTCACGCATGGAAAGTATTATCCGGTGGATTTCTTCAAGCATAGAAAACCGCCAAGTCGGCTTTCCTCAAGCATGGAAAGCGTTATCGGTGGATTTTTTTTCAAGTATAGAAAACCTCCAAGTCGGCTTTCCTCAAGCATGGAAAGCGTTATCGGTGTGTGGGGAATAATTTCAAGCCTTTAAAATCCCACTAGCTTGAACCCCACTGTGATCATACACTAAAGTACGGTGGCGTCCAAAAGGGAAGAAGATAGAGCAAAAGAGTCGCCAACAAGTTTTTTAGGAACTTGTAAACCGTTCATAGGATGAAGGTTACACCCCTTAACGATCCAAGAGATCGTCAACTCCATAAGGTCATGAACCAAATAAGGGTTCGGGGATGAAGGTACAAATCCAACCTAAAAGAGATTGAACCTGCCCTAATAATAGGCCTCTACTTTATTCTGCTCGTATTCATGTGCGCTTTCTGATTAACATACAATCAATAGGATTAACCCTAAACCTGTTTATCTATGTTGGTTGAATATTAATGCACAAATAAACTATTATTGGCGATCACTTGAATTATAATCACAATTAACCCTAACAAGATTATTAAATATCTTATTAAGCGTGATTACAAGTACCAAATTCCCTTTAACATGCAATAAAAGGCGTGATCAAGCAACAAAGAAAAATAAATATCAAGCAACATAATAAATAATAAATATCATGAATAAAATAATCATCATAACAATAATCATGATCATCATAAATTATAACAACTATAATCATAATCATATTCATGTTAATGTTAAAGCATAATAAACATAGCAAGATCCTAGGCATGATACTAACAAGATTAATAACAAACCCTAGCATGTCACTAAGCGATAAAAATCAAATCTTTAACCCTAACATGATACTTACAATCATAAATATTAGGAAGAACATAGGAAGCATCATAGCAATCATATTTAATATTAAAATTACCCTAGACATGATACTAAGAATCATAATAACAATATAAACATGATTTCTACATTATAAATCAATAAATCAATTAAAGTACTTACTTTGATGCCTCGTACCTCTTTCTAATAACAAAATACACACGTTAGTAACTTCAAGGAAAATAATAATCAAACAATTAAATTAAATAATTGAAATAGAGACTTGGGACCAAACCCTCAGAAATTAAAACCTTTCACGTCTAGGGCGAAGGCAACTTTGAATATGGCTAGGTGTTTCTAGATCTTGCGAATGCGGAATTTTGTATGAGAAAAACCAAGTTTAGGAGGAGATGAATGAGAGAGAGATAAATGATTAAGAGAGAATTAAAGAATACTAATGAATGTATGATGAATCTTGATGAATGAAAACTGATTGTAGGTGAATGAAAACGGAGTTTTTAATACGATATTTATAGAGAAAATCAGCCAAAAAAGATAAATTAACAAAACAGAGTCTGACGCTCAGGAAACGGAACTGGCGCCAACCCTGGCTAGCTGGCGCCAGACGCCAGCACTAGCGCCAGGCCTGGGGTTGGACGCCAAGCTTGATTTTAACGCGTTTTCGAAAATCCGATAATTTTACCGTACTGGAGGATAAAATAATATAATTTCTTCGAAAATGCTATTTGATTTTGATTAAAACTCTGAAAAGTCAACAAAAGTCAATTTATCAATGCTAATTGAATTAGGAATGAAAAGAACCTTCTAGATGAATCTAGAAGACTAAAACCATTCCTAATTGCATTAGGAATGACAAATCATATTAGGACCTCCCCTAGATCATTGGGCCGCATATAAAGCTCAAACCGGGCCCAGTTTGGTAAATTGGCCATAGCTTCCTCAATATTCATTGGAATTGGGCTTATAATATATCGTTGGAAAGGTATTTGCAAACCCCACCCAACTACGCCACTATCGGACCCATATCATGGACCAACCAAACTGGATTGACTGTTTCCTTAAAATAAAGTTTTCAAAAACAGAGAGAAGAGGAAAGAAAATAAAAAACTTTCCGCAACACTAGACCTTTCCACACTTTCATTTCATTCGATTATGATTCGACGTGAAAGGTACTCATCACCGGGTTTGGTTTTAGGGAGACACAAATGGGTGTCTACAGAAGCCCCCACTTTGACTGAGTTTGGAGAAACGCAAGTTTCGAAAACAAAAGTCAAAGTATCGATAGGGACGGAGAATGATTCAGAACGTTCTGCGATCCTAAACCACTCTTGTAACGCCGATACCTGCAAAACTAGCGTTAGTCAAACAGATAGAAGAGTTAAGAAGCGCGTATCTTCCACCGTCGAGCACACGTCTCTGAAAGTAACCGATTTGCCGCCGCTTTGCTGTATCCTTGCTTTGATGACCTTCTGCAAGCTAGAGAATGCCATCCCGCTTGAAAACCGCTACGCCTGTAACTTCTTCCAAATTAGAAGATTGCTTCGCCTGAAACTATCCTCTCCGCAATGATAATATTCCACATTCTAGGGAACATTATCGAAGATTATTTCTCTTGAAACAATCCTCATTCGCATTGACAATATTCCACATCCTAGGGAATACTATCGAAGATTATTTCGCTTGAAATAATCCTCAGTTACTCGTGACAACTCTCCGCAAGCCAGGGAACGCTGTCGAAGATATCTTCTCTTGAAGTCACCTTCGTTTGATGCGATAATTCTCCAAAGGAAATTACCGAAGATCCACGCCTGTCGATCTTTTAAAGTTCGCCTGAACTTTGCTTCCGCTATGCCTGTACGTCGGCGCTTCTGTTGCTTTGAACCTGTATGTCGGTGCTCTTTGCTTTTGAATCTATATGTCGGTGCCTTTTGCTAATGAGCCAATGCTTAGGCGCTTCAAGCTAAGTGAGACGATCTCTTATCAGGTCGATCACTTTATGTAATCAAGCCGATTACTAAATCATGTCAAATTGCTTAGAGGGGCTAACTGGCGTACCAAGGAACCCAAAAATATGTTGCAGAAGGCTAGCACAACCTCATCAGGTGGCTGGATGCTTTGGCGTCGCTGAAAAACCATCAGCGCCAGCTATTTGGTGCTAGCGCCAGGCGCTGATGTTGGCGCCAGGCGCCAAGCCTAACTTGTGACGCCAATGCATAGGGACTGGCGCCAGCACGGGATCTTCCTTAAATACCCCTTTCCTCTTCATTTTGCTGCTCTGTTCGTCGCAAAACTGCTCGAGGAAATTGAAAGCTTCAATTACTCATTGCTTGCTCGTTTCTCAACCGAATTCGCTCAAATTTGTTGCAAATCAAAGCTCTTCTCATCTATTTTCCTGATCTATGTAAGTTTTCTTCAAACTCACATCAGTTTGTATGAATTCTTGGCATGTTTATTCACGAATTTCATGAAAATTCAAAATTTATAATGCTCAATTTGCTTTGTTTGTCAAGTTTTATGCCATGAAATTGCTTGATTATGTTTATATATCGCCTTGGGAGTAATTTGAGACTTGTTTGACTCAATTTGGTGAAGAAATGAGCAATTTGCCATTGTTGGACCTCTTAAGGTCGTGAAGAACAATGTGACTCGTTCTTGATGTTTTTGCTAGCAATTCTTGTTCAATTTATCACAATAATCACTATAGTGTTGCAAGAAATTGTTTGATTGCTTAAAAAATGCTGTCATGCTCAATTTGAATTTGTGCTCTGTTTTAGTACTACGTACTCTGTTTTTGTGAACATAGTATCATGCGGCTAGGCGAACCTTAGATACTATAGAACCTTAATTTATGATGATTCTGCACAATGTAGCATGTCTAGACAACGAGGCTCGGGTTCACGGTCCCGAAACACTAGATGGGAGCATGAGCCCGTAGAGGACGACGCCACGCCGTCCACTTCACTTGATCGACTTCCGGAGTGGGACGAGCGGACTCTGTTCTTCGCCCCTGTCCACCACATTTAAGAGAGGGTGAGACGGGGTACCGAGCCCGGGAGGACACGGCATCACGGCTCTGGCTGTGACGGTTTAGGCAATTTGTACAGGATGCACATCGCCAGGGATCTTGAGACGAGGCTCCTATGGGAGTCTTGCGGGCTAGCTACTCTATTTGAGACCTCCGAGGCTATGGTCGCCTCCAGCGGGGGTCATCACGTAGTGCGCGCTTTGGTGGAGTTCTTCTTGGACACCACCAACATCTTTCATTTCCCTTGGGGCGAGATGATGGTCACCCCTACGGACTTCAGTCTCATCACAGGACTGGAGTTCACTTCTGTGCCACTGTCGTTTGACGGTGGGATCGACGTCTTCTCTTCAGAGGTCGAGGAGTTGTTGGGGCCGATCGCTATTCGGGCCCGAGCTGAGGTCGAGACGACTCAGTTCAGTGCTAGGGGAATTCGCCGCTCGACGCTGGCAGCGGCTCTTGACGACGATGCGACCACCCGAGAGCAGCGAGTGCACATCTTTGTGCTGATGTTGTTGTGAGGGACATTCTCCCCTAACAAGGGTAGTAGGGCATTGCTTTACTACCTTCCTGCTGTCCGTAATCTCCAGCGGATCGAGACTGATGACTGGGCCAGCTTGGCCTATGCTGACTTCGTTCGTGCGCTGAGGGACTCGTGTCGTCACCGGTCCTTTAGGACGAACGTCGCTTTGTCTGCATTTTGGAAGGTCGTAGAGGTAAACATTATTCCCTATAAATTTTAGCCCTACATATTAGTTAGCATTTACTCACACTTTTAACTCCTTGTAGATCTGGTTCTACGAGTACTTTCCTTCCGTTGCGTCGGCGAGACCATCGCCGAGGGGATTTCCAGTGAGCGCCTCTTGGGGCGGCCACCACGTGGACATGTCTACTGCACGTGTCCGGAACTGGATCATCTCGGTATGACTTTTATCGTTTATCTTGCTTTTCCGCGGTGTTTTAGATATATTCTTTCCTGATTGATGCTTTTTATAGGGACCTGAGGTGGTATACCGACCGTGGGGCGGTTGGACAGTCCCTGGATTAGCCGCATAGTACTCTACTGAGTGTCGCTATTTTCGGGGGACTTATGGGGCGGTCGCGTACTTAGGAGAGAGGGTCGCTAGACAACACTCTTCTGATGTCTTCGTCGTTCCTGCCGCTCCACCACGTCATATGTTCGACGAGGCGCGGTGGTCGAGCATGTCTGAGGGAGCTGGTACCCCTTGGCGGTCTCATGCGATCCTCGGGCGGTGTTATGCTGAGGAGCTACTACCTTTGTTAGCTCCAGCCCCTGTACCGGCTGAGGATGTGAGGGTAAGATTCTTAGCTTTTATTTTTCGCTAAGTAGCCCTCAAGTAATACTTTACTGATTTTTTCTGTTTTATCAGGACGGTGCTGCTGAGTTCGTGCTGCCCCGTATGTCTATCCACTACCAGGGGATGTACGGGCCGATCGAGGATATGATTCCTCCGGCTCCCGAGGGCGAGCGCTTCGTAGAGCGGTCGATTCCTCCCCACCAGACTAGCGTAAGCCTAGTTTTAATTCAGAATTTTTGTGTTCATGTATATCATGTATATTTACTAACTTATTTTTCTGACAGTTTTCACGCGAGGTGGTTTCGGCTATGGCACGATGCATAGATGCCTTCCGAAGCCAACTCGTCCGGATGAGGAACGCGGCCACCTGTCGTCGGGATGATGTCGTCCGAGAGGTAGCCTTTCTTTACCCATTATTTTTGCATTGCTGCTTCAATTTTACTTTGTTTCTGATTTAATTCTTTTTGCAGGGGCAGCCTATCGCTTCTCACACCCGCACGAGACCTGAGGGGCAGATAGATCCGGCGAGGTCTAGCTCGAGTCGTTGTCGTACTTCGTCAGGGGGTAGAGGCAGTCGCTCTGAGGCTGCTCGAGCCGACGTTGCTGAGGGCTCAGGATCTTCTTCTGAGGGTGCTCATGCCGCACCGGTAGGAGAGGCTACTTCGGCTTTCAGAGGTGGCGGGATGTACGAGGTCGGCTCGTCATCGCAGCAGCCTCCGCGATCTCAGCCTCAGGTTGATCCTGGATGGAGTGGTCCTATCTTGAGTCTTCCTCCTCCTACGGAGACTGGAGCTGGTGCTGAAGCTGGAGCTGGTGGAGAGGTGACTCCTCGTACGGCGCAATTTTATAACATGATGGGCCTACGTCCTCCGGCGCCATAGTTTGTTCCTGTATATATATTTTATTTTGACTTTTTTATAGAACTTTGCCTTTGACTCATTATTTAGACACATTTTGTATTTTTATGTTTATTATGAATTTATTTATTGCTGTGTGTATGTTTGTGTGTGCAAGAAAAGTGTGACAACAATTTTGCGCGAAAATTCCGTCATTTTTATTATTGATGGAGGGTATCCGACTCTCTCCCCCAAAAAGGAAAAAATAAAAAAAGGAAAAAAATTAGATAGAATGTCGGGTGTTTGGAATTTAAAATAAAGTCCAAAAAGAATAATTAAAAAAATAATAGCTATATTTAATTAATTAAGAAAAGGATAAAAAAAAAAGATGTTTAGGAGAATTAAACGGAGCTATAAAGTCATTAACCGACTCGAGTTTAATATTAAAAACGCAAGCTGAGCACGCGCGGCTGTCTTGGTGACTTGGCGCCAGCTGGCGCCATACTATGGCGCGTGGCGCTAGGCGCTACACTTAGCGTGTGGCGCCAAGCTCTGGCGGTTGGCGCCAATCACGGGTGTTTGACGCCATTTGACGCTGACTCCGTGTTTTATTCTGATTAAAACTCTTCGCAATTTGTGCATAATTAGCCCCCTGCCCAGCCGATTCTTCTCATAATTCCATCGAATAAAATTATTCTCTTCTTTAGAAAAAATAATAATTATGTCTTTAGCCACTAAAACCTTCACCCAATACACTCATGAATGGTGTCGGTCTCTTAATGCTAGAGACAGAAAAGAATTAGATTTATTTCACTTGGGGGGAATTTATGGCATCAAAGGGGTAGATTTTTACCTAGACTTCATACATACTGCTCTAGAATTTTGGAATGTTGATACTCATTGTTTCAGAATAGGGTATGATGAGATTAGCCCTTTGCCAGAGGAATTTGGTGCTATTTAGGGCTTTCCTGCAATAGACCTCGTATTAATCCCTAGAGTAGATGCATACTATTATAAGGATTTTGAGCGCTTCTTTAATTTAAAGGAAAGGGATTTATCAAAAATAGTAAATGGCAACATAGTTAATTTGAAAGAATCCGCACGCCATTATTTTGATAAACCTCTTTCTGAATCTTTTCATATATATAAAAGAAGGGCGTTTTTATTTTGCATGCTTAATCAATTTTTTCTTAGTAGTGGTAAAAATAATGAGGGTCAATCAATTATAACCACTGTACTAGAACAAATTGAATCAGGGAGAAATCCAATGCCATTAATAGTTGGAGAGACTATGATTAGTCTAGATGAATTGAAAAGGGACCCAAAAGCGCCTCTTCGCGGTTCTCCAATTTTATTACAGGTAGAAAAATAATATTTTTAATTACAGAAATAAAAAAATACATTTTTGTATTGTAATAATAATTTATTTGCATTGCAATTTTTTTTTTTTACAGATGTGGCTAATAGAGAGGCTAGGATTAATTAGCTCTCCGGAGGATATTGAAAAATATACTCCCAATTGCTTCATGAGAAGAAAGAAGCGCATCCCAAAAATTGGGCGCCATGGGTGGAAAAAAGTCTTTGAATCACGTGATTTTGCTATCAAGTGGGTCATCCCATGGTGGAAAATAGAAAGGATGGTTGGTGTTAACAAGCAACCTTTCTGCCGTCTTCTAAGCTTGTCTCGTGTAACATATTATTATCCCTGCAGGGTAAAAAGACAATACGGCTTGCTTCAGAATATTCCTTCCGGGGATCTTCGTCCTCCCTATGAGTACCCTTTTTCTCAAGAAGTAGATAGATTCGATGCTTACTGGAGCACTAGACCTTTATGGGAAGTGATTACTCAAAAGGTTCCTCCTTCTTTGCCCAATGATGTAAAGAAGTGGTTGCTGAAGAAATCTTCGATTGATCAGGGTAGAACCGATGTGAAGAATCGTCTAGGTGACAGGGTGACTCCTGCCAAAGAACGCTTAGGTGCAAGAATTGAATTCAAAACACCTACGATGCCTAGGAAGAAAAATACTACCAAAGACAAAGGAAAAAGGAAAGCTAACACCACAGACAAAAAAGTTTGGGTGGAAAAGAAGCATGGAGTGCTAGCTGAAGGGGAGACCATCTACTCCAAAATTGAATGTAGGTCCTCTAAAGGATGCCTACTAGCTAAAGTAATGGATGAAGAGGAGGAAGCAGAAAAGAATTTGAAAAGAGCTAGAAAGGAAAAGAAAGATTAAAAGCATTGCTTAGCTTTAGATTTATTAGACTTAGATTGTAATTTTTATTTAAAGTTAATTTATTTCAGCCTTATTTAAATTCCATCAATATTGTAATTTTATTTTTTAATGAAATTTTAGCTTTCAATTAAATTGTTTACTTTAAATTTATTTTATTAAAGCAATGAAAATCGAAAAAATTAATTCTCCAGAAATTCTTCGAGTACGGAAGTCGAAAATTTTCCGAAAAACACCGAAATTCGCCCAGATTTTATTCCCAAATTGGCGCCAGTCATTGGCATTTGGCGCCTGCCATTGAAGTCTGGCGCCAGGCGCCAATTCCATCGGCTGGCGCTGATGACTTCTGGCTGGCGCCAGGCTCTGCTTTGCGACGCCAATAATTCGCCGATTTTCTGTTGACTTTTTAATTGATTCTGGAACGCGGAGATGTCGAAAAATAAAGTGGCCGCACCCGTAAAGGGTTGCCTACGTATCCTTTCTTAAGGAATCAGGCCGAACGTAGCTCTCTTAAGTATCCTACTCAAGTAATTATGGGTAGTATTTTTTAAGTTGGTCAAGATTAGTCATGTTTGAGAATTCATTGCCATCAATATCAGTTAGTTTTGCTGCACCTCCTGACAGGATTGTTTTGACAATGTAGGGGCCAGACCAGTTAGGTCTAAATTTTCCCCTAGGGTCTAAAACATTTTTCTTTGGTGCTTTTAATACCAAATCTCCTACTTTGATATTTCTTGTCTTGACCTTCTTATTAAAATGCCTAGCCATACGAGTTTGGTAACACTGAGTGTGATGTAGATCTTCTAGTCGTTTTTCGTCGAGTAGAATCAATTCTTCATATCTTGCCCTGGTCCATTCAACTTCATCGAGTTTACTCTCTAACGCGATGCGTAGAGATGGTATTTCTAGTTCGACAGGTTGTACGACATCCATTCCATATACTAAGGAAAATGGCGTATTTCCTGTTGATGTACGGATTGACGTGCGATAATCCCACAATGCGAAGTGAAGCTTGTCAGGCCAATCCTTATAATTTTCTGTCATTTTCTCGATGATAGTCTTTAGATTTTTATTAGCTTCCTCGACTGCTCCGTTTGCTTGAGGTCTATAAGGGGAAGAATGATGATGTTGAATGCCGTATTTTTGTAGCAATTCTTCACATTCAGCTTGAAAGTGAGTTCCATTGTCACTTATCATTTCATGTGGGACTCCATATCGACAAATAATATTTCTCTCGATAAAGAGTGCTACATGTTTTGCAGTGAGTTTAGCGTATGATTGCGCTTCGACCCACTTCGTAAAGTAATCGATTGCTACTAGGATAAATTCGTGGCCTCCTGTTCCTGGGGGAGTGATTTTGCCAATTATGTCAATTCCCCATGTAGAGAATGGCCATGGCGATGTGTAGGTGTAGAGCAAAGATGGAGGGACATGTTGTAAATTGGCATAAATTTGACACTTAGGGCATCTTTTTACATATTGATGGCAATCCCTATACATTGTAGTCCAATAATATCCTTCTCGCATTATTTTCTAGACTAACATTTTTCCATTTACATGAGTGCCACAGATTCCTTCGTGAACTATTCTCATTACTCTTTGTGCATCCACCTTTCCTACACATAGGAGAGCTCGACCTTTAGGTACCCTTTTATGTAGCTCGTTGTCTATGAGTACATATAGAGAAGCTAAAAGTCTTAATTCTCGCTTTGCTCTTTTATCAGCATGAGGAGGGTATTCTCCATTGGTGACATAGTTGAGTATGTCTGTGTACCACGGTTCTTCTTCTTCTTCTTCTTCGCCTTGGACAATATCGTCGTCTTCTATAGCCTGGATATATGCTGGTTTGTGCCTTTTTTCGATAGTTAGAGGCATTTGCTCGATTTCCGTGGGAATCCTAACCATTGAGGCTAATCTTGCCAAGGCATCAGCAAATTGGTTTTCTTCTCTAGGTAGATATGTGTATTCTACCTTCTCTAACTAATCGGTAAGAGTTTCCAGATAGGTTTGGTAAGGGGCTAGGCTTTCGCTCCTTACTTTCCACCTTTTAGATATCTGATTGATGATCAAAGAAGAGTCTCCGAATATCCTTAACTTCTTTACTCCCAATGCCAAAGCTGTTTCAAGGCCTACCACGCATGCTTCATATTCAGCAGCATTGTTGGTAACGTCGAAATCAAGCTTTATTGAGATTGGAACGTACTCTTCTTTAGGTGATACTAGTAGCACTCTGACGCCACATCCCTTTTGGTTTGAGGCTCCGTCGAAATACAAGGTCCAAGTATCATCTTCAGTGACCATTAATTCTTCATCTGGAAATTCATTGTCTTGTATTGGCGTCGAGTCCTCTATTGGAAAATCTGCTAGAAAGTCTGACACCACGGATCCTTTAATAGCTTTTTGAGGCATAAACCGTACATCAAACTGGGCTAGATTGACTATCCATCTTGAAATACGTCCATTGAGTGTAGATTTCTCGAACAGATACTTGAGTGGATCCAATCGGGAGACTACGAAAACGGTATGCACCAACATGTAATGTCTTAACTTAGTTGTGGCCCACACCAAGGCGAGGCATAATTTCTCGAGCGGTGTATAGCGTGTTTCGTATTCGAGCATCTTTTTAGTTAGGTAATAGATTGCGTTCTCTTTGCCTTCTACCTCTTGTGCTAGCATGGCTCCCATTGTCTCTTTGGTAACCGTCAAGTATAACCTAAGGGGTATTCCGGGAAGTGCTGGCGCTAATACGGGAGGATTTGCGAGATAGGCTTTGATCTTTTCAAAGGCTTTTTGACACTCGTCATCCCATATTACTGGTACATTATTCTTGAGCATCCTGAAGATTGGTTCACATATCGTTGTCAGTTTTGATATGAACCTACTTATGTATTGCAACCGGCCAATAAATCCTCGAATTTGTTTCTCAGTCTTGGGCGGTGGAATTGACATGATTGCTTTTGTCTTGGTTGGATCTACCTCTATTCCTCTAGAGCTTATGACGTATCTCAAGAGCTTGCCTGAGGTGACTCCAAAAGCACATTTTGATGGATTCAACCTCATGTTATATTTTCTTAGCCTTTCGAAGAATTTCCTTAAGGCTACTTGATGGCCTGGACGGTCTTTTGATTTTACAATCATGTCTTCGACATATACCTCGACTTCTTTGTGCATCATGTCATGGAGTAAGGCAGTTGCTGCACGTTGGTAAGTAGCACCCGCGTTTTTCAACCCGAATGGCATTACCGTGTAACAGTAAGTGCCCTATGGTGTTATAAAGGTTGTTTTCTCCATGTCTTCTTCTGCCATGATAATCTGATTGTACCCTGCGTATCCATCCATGAATGAGAGAAGCGCGTGATTTGGCGTGTTGTCTACCAGAATATCGATGTGTGGCAAAGGGAAGTCGTCCTTTGGACTTGCCTTATTTAGATCTCGATATTCGACACACATCCTTACCCTTCCGTCTTTCTTTGGAATTGGGACGACGTTGGCGACCCATTCGGGGTATTTGGATACCTTGATGAAACCTGCAGTTATTTGTTTTTGAACTTCTTCTTTTATTTTAAGTGCTACGTCGGGTTTCATTCGACGCAACTTTTGTTTTACAGGTTTCATTCTTGGAATTAGCGGTATAGTGTGTTGAGCTATCTCTCTATTAATGCCTGGCATATCTTCATATGACCAAGCAAATACATTGATAAATTCTTTAAGCAAATTAATTAAATCGGTTCTTTCTTGTTTATTCAATGTTAGTCCGATTTTAACTTCTCTTTTATGAGTTGAATCGTTCGAGATGTCAACTGTTTCAGTTTCTTCAATTACTGGTGTTTTCTTTTCGAGTGTTTCCATTGATTTAATAATTTCTTTGTCTTTTTCATCGTTAGCTAAGCAATGCTCGTCATCTTGGGTTAGAAAAGAACATAAGAAGTGAGGAGAATGAGAAATATTATTGTACTTTGAGATCATTACATCAAAGAGTGATATGTCCTCAGGGACTGGATCACTAACTATCCTAGGAGAAGAAATAGGAGGGGGAGGTGTTACTACTAAAGACTTAGAAGACTCTAAAGGGGAAGACTCTGACTCAGACTCTGACTCAGACAACTCTTCGAACATCGGTCCTTGCCCTGTCGTGATTGATATCTTCCTTCCGCTTGAAGTAGTCACTTTGATAGTCTTGCGCCACCCTTGTAGTGATCCTTCGGCTGGAGTAATTAGCTTCGAGGGGTTGAAGCTTTCACTTTGTAGGACCGTTTGAATGAGCGAGGAGTTATCTTCTTCGTAAGTTGGCTCATTCTTTTCTCGCCCAAACAGTAATCCCATGACGTTAAAGTCAAAGCATGGGGGTGCTTTCTCCTTGTGGACGGGAGTTGGAATTTCATCAGTGAAGTAGCAATCCAAGAAAATCTCGAATCTTGGTTGTCGTATGTCGTTTACAACAAATGGCTCGGGAAATTCATGGCATGGATAGTCCTCTCCTTCCTTTATGAATTGACCATTGAGCATAAGAGGGTACTGATCCATTGGAATTGCTTTCTTTCGAATGCGAGCGTCCCTACGTGCTTTCAACTTGTCCTGGGCTCGCTTGAGATCTTTCCGAGTCAGTTCGAAACCAAGTCCGAAAGTATCTAGCTTAGGGAGGCTAGGTGGCTCCAGCGATTTTGCTATCCCTTTCTTCTTTCCTAGGGTCATCCCAGGGAAGTGTCCTTGTTTCTTCAGCATGGTGTTGACAATCATGTTGGAATGGGGGTCATGGCAAAGAGATGTCCTTTCATCCTCCTGGATTAAGGAGACTTCTTCGTTAAAGCCCCATAGGTCTTCATCATCTTCGTCGTGCTCCACGTTAATGATTGGATTTTCTATGGATTTTATTCTCATTGGCGAAGCATCGATAGTGATTGGAATTCCTCCAACTATGGCTTTTACTTGTTGATGGAGAGATGAAGGGACGACCTTTAGATCATGAAGCCAAGGGCGTCCCAACAAAAAGTTGAATGAGGCTTTGATGTCTACTACTTGAAAAGTAGTAGCATGTTTTATTGCTCCTGCCGTTACATTTAGGGTTATTTTGCCAAGAGCTTGACGACGAGTATTATCGTAGGCTCTTATTCCTTGTGTGGACGGAGTTAAGTCTTCATCCCTTATGCCGAGAATCCTCGCAGTTCTAAGTGGACAGACATTGATAGCCGATCCATTGTCTACAAGAGTCATGGGAACATTCATCCTTTTGCAGACTATCGTGAGGTTTAATGCCTTGTAATGTCTGTCACCTTCTGGGGGTAAATCTTTGTCAGAGAAGGTGATTAAATTAATCGGACTAGGAAGGTCACTTGTAAGGAAGTTGGCTTGTCCCTCAGGAGTAGTGTCAGAATCTATCCCGATTTTATCCAAGGCATTCATTACAGCCAACCTATGTTCTCAAGATATTGCCAGAAGTTTCCACACATTCATCTCAACTTTTGTCTTCTTAAACTGTTTAACAATATCATTGTCTTCGATGATAGGTATGGGAACTTGTTGTACGGTGGGCATAGGTTGCGATGAAATGGGAGGTTGCATTCTCCCAGATCTTGTGAGGACATCTATTGATGAATCTTCTTCAGCCCAAATGTCATATGTGGTGTATGATACAGAAGGTGAAGGTTCTACTATGTCCTTTAGGTAGACATCTTCTTCATCACTGTCCCAAACTCCATTGATGGTTATATCCTCTTCTTGTTGGGTTTGGACTAGTTTCTTTTCATCAATCATTTTCTGTACCAAATCCTTGAATTTGAAACAGTTTTCTATAGTGTGCCCCCCTGATTGATGATATTGGCAGTAATATCTATCTGTCCTTTTTAATGACTCGAATGGTCTCGGTTCGAGAGGTTTGACCTCGCCACTCTCGGAGAGCATTTCGAACATTTGCGCATATGGGATCCCAATTGGAGTGTAGATTCTATTGCTCTTCTTGGGTTTTTCAGTGACTTGTAAGGGAAAATACTTTGCCTCATAAGTCGTTCTCACTGGTGTGAATTCTCTTTTAGGTTCTTATTTTGGAAGTGAAAGCTCATCATATTTCTTATGGAGTTCGTTCATAACTTTGAGAGCTTCACGTAGTAGTTGCGATGCCTCCTTCATAGATAGTGTGAGCAATTGTATATCTTCCTTACTCGCCGGTTCTGGAAGGCTATCTTTGACATCGAAAAAGATCTCCTCTTCTTTTTCTATGGCATTGATTTCTTCAACAGGTTTAATGAGAGATGAGGGGTCAATCTCGTTTTCCTTGTCAGAGATAGCCCGAGTATGAGATAGAGGTGCATTGTCGATGCTTGGCTTCTTACTGGCAGGGGGCAACGGCAGTTTGTTATTGTCGATTAGGTCTTGGATAGCTTCCTTAAGCTTCCAACAGCTTTCAGTAGAATGGCCCCTACCTTGGTGATACTTGCAGTGTGCGTTGGGGTTCCAGTTAACCGACCTCTTCTCGACTGGTGGGTCCCCAAATGGTCCATTGGGAGTTATAAGACCTTTTGCATTTAATCGATCAAATCCGGTGTCATAACTCATGCCAATCGGAGTGAAGTTCCTCCTAAATGGTTTCTTCTGTCCTTAGTTGTTCATGGCAAGAACTTCTCCTAAATTAAAGGTGCTAACATTATTTGAGTGGGCGGTTTTGGAAGAAAAAGGATTGTCGTTCTCCTTTCCTTTCCAGCCACTGTTGGAGTTATTGTTGGCAGCTTTTGACTAGCCAAGTCATCTTCAATATTGATCCCAATGTCATAAACAGCCTTAAAGGTATGGAGATTATTTTGATATTTAAGATGCTTGGAATATTTTTCTTGGAGATTTTTGATAAACAGTCTCACAGACTCTTTTTCACTTGGCACCTCAATCATTTTAGCTGAGGTTTCTCTCCACTTGTTAAAGAAAGAGGTGAAGCCTTCATTCTCTTTCTGTTTGAGGATTTCAAGTTCTCTATGGTCGGTCTCGACTTGGATGTTGCACTTGTACCTATCAACGAAAGCGTTTGCTATAGACTCCCAGGTAGAGGTCTTTTCTTTTTCGAGAGAAAAGAACCATTGTTGGCAAACGGTCTCGAGAGATAGTGAGAAAAGAGAAGGGAAGACCTTCTTATCAATACCCTTGATACTCATTATTGTTTCGAATGCTCTTAAATGGAAGTAAGGGTTGTCAATTGCTCTGAATTTTGGGATGTCGTTAGCGTTGAACTTCTGCGAAAGAAGATCTTTGTCCACCGAGACCCCTTGTGATGTAAGCTCTTGAAACTTGTAGTCGCTGGACAACTTTCTTAGGCTCTCTTGCATGAGGTCCATTTGTTGTTGCTTCACGGGATCGTCGATCCTAAGTGCGAGAAGCTTCAGTGTCTCAGTCACAGTAGCCAGTTGGTTCTTAAGATCATTGACTTCTTCTTGAGTTGCCATTATAACTCTTGCTTTCCTCTTGCGAGCTATAGGTTTGTCGAAAAGTTGGACTTGTACGAAGAGGTTATCTTTGATTAATCGTCCTTCCTTTCTTGACCACGCGCTGTAAATTAAACCATTTTGCGTTTTAATTACTTGACTCGAATTAACTTGACTTTATGGTTTATTTTAAGGGAAAAAGAAAAAAAAAAGAAAAAAAAAGGGTGCGTATTTTGGGCAAAAATAATATATATATTTTTATGTTGGAGCATTAATATCCGACTTACCCCCCTAAAAAAATGACGAAAAAACGCGCACACAAGACTCTCTTAAACATGGTCAAAGTATGTGTATTGGTGTGTGCGTTGAGTGTAAGTGACATGCTTGGACTTTTGTGTAAGACCATGGGACTTAGTGCCTAAACTCGATCATTGATTCAATTAAACATTATTGACAGCAAAATTAATCGAATTAAACAGAAAACTGATTAATTAGACCTTAGGTGGTGACTCGACAAATAATCCGAACTGTCGGCCAAGCGACAGGACTGGCGTCACACTGTGGAGCTTGGCGCCAGACAACATAGCTGTCGTCAGGCGCTACACTCCATAGTGTGGCGCTACAGCTCAGACCTTGGCGCCAATAGTGGAGCGTCGGTCTAGGACTGTTTTCGGTGTTATTAGTCAACTGGGGTATGCCTAAAGTCGTACTAGGTCAATTCCGATTAAAAAAAAAATAGACTTTATTGACTCAAATTAAATAATTAATTAATTAGGCAAAGTTCTTTAAGTCATTAATTTATTTAATCTCAACACAAGTTAACAAACGGTCAAGAGAAACATAGAATATATATGCACAACAAATAATGCACAATTAGTCAAGTAGGCACAATATGATGCAATGCGTTCGCAACCTAACCATGGCTCTAGTTCTCTAAAGTTCGGGATATGGTTTAGTCAAAGAGGGTCCATGGTTAATTGTTCGGATGCACCGCGCGGAAGCCTAACTGTGAAGGGTTGGCACGAGTGGATGGGACACCGCGAGTTTTAGAAAAAACTCGCTTCCATGGTTTGGTAAATTCAACATCTCGGATGTACCCTTTGTTGCACGGAGCGTTCAATCGGGTAGATGGAGCATGAATTCCCAGAGGGTTATGTCCATATGTAGAACACATATGGGTTTCAGAAAAGTGAGAAAAAATTCAATCAGGAAGTAAGATCGAGCAAACAATACGAAAACCGGTCGAAATTAGAACGCATATTTCTGGCTCGGTATTGGGGGAAATTGGCTCCAACAATCAGAGACTGGCGCCAGATTTTAACTGTAGCGCCTGGCGCCAATACTGGAGTCTGGCGCTACGGTTAAAATACTGGCGCCAATACTCTGGCCCCTGACGCTACTTCCCACATGCCTCAGCAGCTTTCTGTGCTCGATAAAATTTTCCAGTTTCGCGCGGTGTTATTTCGGTCCTAGTTGTGAAAGATATTTCTCAAATTTCCTACGTGTAAGATCCTATGTTTTTAACTCATTACGGATGGTCTTTCCAATGAGATCTTTTTTATGCATATGACAATAACGTTAATCAAAATTACGCACATGAAATACTTAGAACGTTTCGAGTCTCATCCACTCATTCTAAATCATTGCCGAAACAAATTCAGGAATTAAAATAGAAATCCTCCCCAGTGGAGTCGCCAAAAACTGTAGGGAATAATTTCAAGCCTTTAAAATCCCACTAGCTTGAACCCCACTGTGATCATACACTAAAGTACGGTGGCGTCCAAAAGGGAAGAAGATAGAGCAAAAGAGTCGCCAACAAGTTTTTTAGGAACTTGTAAACCGTTCATAGGATGAAGGTTACAACCCTTAACGATCCAAGAGATCGTCAACTCCATAAGGCCATGAACCAAATAAGGGTTCGGGGATGAAGGTACAAATCCAACCTAAAAGAGATTGAACCTGCCCTAATAATAGGCCTCTACTTTATTCTGCTCGTATTCATGTGCGCTTTCTTATTAACATACAATCAATAGGATTAACCCTAAACCTGTTTATCTATGTTGGTTGAATATTAATGCACAAATAAACTATTATTGGCGATCACTTGAATTATAATCACAATTAACCCTAACAAGATTATTAAATATCTTATTAAGCGTGATTACAAGTACCAAATTTCCTTTAACATGCAATAAAAGGCGTGATCAAGCAACAAAGAAAAATAAATATCAAGCAACATAATAAATAATAAATATCATGAATAAAATAATCATCATAACAATAATCATGATCATCATAAATTATAACAATTATAATCATAATCATATTCATGTTAATATTAAAGCATAATAAACATAGCAAGATCCTAGGCATGATACTAACAAGATTAATAACAAACCCTAGCATGTCACTAAGCGATAAAAATCAAATCTTTAACCCTAACATGATACTAACAATCATAAATATTAGGAAGAACATAGGAAGCATCATAGCAATCATATTTAATATTAAAACCTTTCACGTTTAGGGCGAAGGCAACTTCGAATATGGCTAGTTGTTTCTAGATCTTGCGAATGCAGAATTTTGTATGAGAAAAACCAAGTTTAGGAGGAGATGAATGAGAGAGAGATAAATGATTAAGAGAGAATTAAAGAATACTAATGAATGTATGATGAATCTTGATGAATGAAAACTGATTGTAGGTGAATGAAAACGGAGTTTTTAATACGATATTTATAGAGAAAATCAGCCAAAAAAGATAAATTAACAAAACAGAGTCTGACGCTCAGGAAACAGAGCTAGCGCCAACCCTGGCTAGCTAGCGCCAGACGCCAGCACTGGTTCCAGGCACCAGGCCTGGGGTTGGACGCCAAGCTTGATTTTAACGCGTTTTCGAAAATCCGATAAGTTTACCGTACTGGAGGATAAAATAATATAATTTCTTCGAAAATGCTATTTGATTTTGATTAAAACTCTGAAAAGTCAACAAAACTCAATTTATCAATGCTAATTGAATTAGGAATGAAAAGAACCTTCTAGATGAATCTAGAAGACTAAAACCATTCCTAATTGCATTAGGAATGACAAATCATATTAGGCCCTCCCCTAGATCATTGGGCCGCATATAAAGCTCAAACCGGGCTCAGTTTGGTAAATTGGCCATAGCTTCCTCAATATTCATCGGAATTGGGCTTATAATATATCGTTGGAAAGGTCTTTGCAAGCCCCACCCAACTACGCCACTATCGGACCCATATCATGGACCAACCAAATTGGATTGACTGTTTCCTTAAAATAAAGTTTTCAAAAACAGAGAGAATAGAAAAGAAAATAAAAAACTTTCCGCAACACTAGACCTTTCCACACTTTTGTTTCATTCGATTATGATTCGACGTGAAAGGTACTCATCACCGGGTTTGGTTTTGGGGAGACAAAGATGGGTGTCTACTCGGTGGATTTTTCTTCAAGTATAGAAAACCGCCAAGTAGTCGGCTTTCCTCAAGCATGAAAGGCATTATCGGTGGAATTCTTCAAGCATAGAATGACACCAAATTCATACGTTGACTTTCCTCAAGCATGGAAAGTGTCATCCGGTAGGTTTCTTCAGGCTTAGAAAGCTACCAAACTCATCTGTCGGCTTTCCTCAAGCATGGAAAGCATTTCAACATACGTCATCCAGTGGATTCCTTCAAGCATAGGAAGCTACCAAACTCATTTGTCACCGATACACTGGTGTTAGATACGCATTCTATCCCTTTACTCTTTTATCTGTAGAACTAAAAACTGTAGACACCTAAAAACGTCTCCCTAAAACCAAACCCGATGATGAACAACATTTCACCGCCATTATTGGTCGGGTTGAGTATTTAATTTTTGGAGTGCTTAAATCCATATTTCAATTTCATAAAACAACCCAATTCCTAGCCCATTTTCCCAAAACATAACTATTTTCCTCTTTTCGTGCCTTTAAACCCAAAATAATTCATTTCGTGTCCTTTAAAATCATTCATTTCGTGTCCTTTTTATAAAAACGTATGATCCAGTTTATTTTGGTCCATATTATGAGTCGAATGATTAAATAGTTGGATGGGTCTTGAAAAGAGCTTTCCAACGATATATTATAAGCCCAAATCCGAGTTATAACGAATAAGTTATGGTCAAAATATTAAACCGAGACCAAACCGAACCTAAGCCCACCTTACCTACGACCCAATGATCATGTGGAGGGTCCAAATGATTTAATCCCAATCATAAACCAATTAGAATTAATTAGAAGCTTCTATAAGTTTCTAAAAGATCTTAATTATCCTTTTTGAAAAGATAAGATTAAATATTTTGAAATTGAATAAAACTCCTTTTTTTGAAAATCCTATTTATATCCGAATTGAAAGACGTTCAAAGATAGACAGATATTATTTTCGTGTATCATAGTTTTTATCCAAATTTTATATGGTTGGATAGCCCTTGAAATTATCTTTCCAATGATATATTATAATATCAATTCCAAGGTATAACGGAAAAGATATGAATAAATTGTCAAACTCTATCCAAAACTGACACCGTCCCACTATTTCGGCCATATCTTTTATTCTATAAAATATTTTAATCTGATTCTAATTGATTTAGAAAGTACACTTTAATAGCTTTCCAACGATATCTTATTAATCTTATTCTGATTTTTGGATCAAAAGATATGATAAAAACAAAAATCGCAAAAACTGCTGTCTATCGCAAGAGTTTTATCCGATTCGAATTCTTATCTTTTCTTGATTCGACCCCTCTTTTTTCCTTATAAATAGAGGTCATATCTCCCCTTTTTGAATCATCAACAAGCTTGATCATAAAATAATTCTCTTCTCCCTCTTTAGCCTAAACACTAGCCTCCCTATTCTTCCATAATACTTCTCCTCTTTAGCCTAAACACTAGCCTCCCAAAGTTCTATACTTAAACCAAGGCATGAAAGGTATAATTAACTGAGGGTTTGGACCAAATTAAATCTACATTTATTTAATTTAATTTTAATTTGATTTATATTTTAATTGAAGTTACTAACAGTTTATTCATGATGTAGCAATTTAAAGGAAACGCGGAAAGTGAGTAATTAATCACTTAATTACTCTTATTTTTATTCTTATTGCTAGTATCATGATTAGGTTATTTTATATTTAATTTGACTAACGTCATTATTGTTAAATTGCTTCCAATATTAATGTTTATTCCATTATTTTTATGATCACCATATTGCATGTTTAAAGGGAATATGTAATTGAAAACCACGCCTAAAAAGATAATTTGGACAACCGGTTTAGGTTCCTTTTTAATCTTGTTGTTTAATTCAAGTGTTCACAAATATTTTAGAATTATATGTTGCATTAATATTCAACCAATTTAGCTTAATAATAGATTGGAGCAAATTGAATATTTTATTTGTATGCCTTTGAGATCGCAGGAATCACTTTTCACTATAAGAATCGAGTAGAGGCCAATACGGGCGAATGTGACTCCATGACTCACTTCGTACCATCATCCCCGATCCTCCTTTCGTGGTTCCGAACCATATGGAGTTAGTAATCTCATGGATTATGAATGGGGTGTAACCTTCACGGGTCAATCGATGTTGCTTATCGTTGTCCCTTTATCGTGGTTGCCTTTTATGATCCGTGAACGGTTTACAAGTTCCTTAAAAAACTTGTTGGCGGCTCCCTACTTTTGCTTTGTCCCTAATAGTAATGTCAATTCTCACTTCCTATGATTGCCAAGCATATTCACAACATGCTTTTTACGTAGGCGCACTTCGAGCGACGCCTACACTCACTAACATCAAATGCAAATACATCTTTGAACTCTATCAGCAATTGAATTAACTCATCCCCAAGCACACCCAAAGCTATAGTGCCCACACTAACCGTCGGACCTGGTTGATCGGGGTCAAGCACTATATCTCGGTGACTGCCGGCCGGCTGGGGTTGTAACTCTTCTGGACGACCGATAGTCATTAGCTGTTATGCTTGTTCTATCTTGGCCGCCTTACGCTTCTGGCTGACCTGGTGTGTTGGGAGTGAGGTTCCTTCTTCTTTTGGCTCGGACGCCTTTGGTCCGCGCGCTGTAGGCTTAACCGCCAACTGATTACATTCCTTTGCCATCTTCTGATTTCCTTGGATTGTCCCTATTTTCCCGTCCGTCCTCTCAAACTTTAGCAGCATTAGGTGAGGTACAATGACTGCTTTGGCTGCATTCAGTGTAGGACGGCTGAGTATGACATTATATCCAGTCATCTCTTTCACAACCAAGAAGCGGACAACCATATCTCTTCCTTCCCCTTTTTTCCCAAAGCGGACGAATAAATCTATCCGCCCCACCGGGTGGATGACATTCCCCCCAAATCCGACCAACGGGTGAGTGATGTCCTAGAGAGCATCCTCCGTGAAGCTTAGATTCTTCAGGGCGGCCAGGCTGATGATATCAGTCGCGCTACCCGTGTCAATCAATATTCGTCCGACCTTCAAATTGGCTATCTTCATAATGAATACCATGGGATCATTGTGCAGGGCTTTGACCTCCCCCTGATCGGCCTCACTGATGATTACTTCGGGGAAGGGTTCGGCTTTACTGAGTCCATTTGCATCACCTTTCCCAAGTTCCGGGCGTCCTGCTTGATCCCCTTCATAGTTGGGCCGCCTGAGGCAAATCCCCCTGTTATCACGGCCATAAAGCCTGAATCAGTGCTATTCCCATCATCTTCCTTGTCCTTATTCTTATCATTCTTCTGTCTTTGTTCGGACGTGTTGTTTTTCCGTGTGTAAGTGAATTTGGACTTCATCACATAAGAATTCAGCATGCCCTTCTCGGCTAGCTTGTCCAGCAATCTCTTCAAGTTGATACAATAGTTTGTGTCATGTCCCACGTCCTTGTGGTAATGACAGTACTTGTTCTTTTTCCTGTACTGAGCCGGGCCTCTCAGCGGTTGTGGCTTTTCAAATTCAAACTTATCCTTGATTTCCATCAAGATAGAATAACAATCCTTGTTGAATTCAAACTGAGGCTCGTACGTCTTGACCTTCTTGGGCTTCTGTGGCCGAGCATCAGCCACCCAGACTTCCTATCTCTTTTTTCCTTCTTTCTTTTGGCCGGCCGAGTCTTGCTGAGAAAGTTTTTTCTCAGCCCCCTTGGCCGGCGCTTCTGATTTCGTGAGCGAACAAAAGTCCGCCGCTTCAATATAAGCTTCGGCTTCCCGCAAGACACCTGCGTATGTCCGAATCTTTATTCTTACCAGGTCAAATTTAAACCATTGTGCCTTAATCCCTAGAGAAATTCAGAGTAAGCCATTTCTTCCGGCAGATTATGAATTTGGGCTTTTTCTTGGTTAAATCGTTGGACGTACGAGCGTAGGCCCTCACTCTTCCCTTGGACGATTGTCGCCAAATTAAGGCTAGTCTTTCGAGGCGGTATGTTGTATGAAAAATTTCCCACAAACAGCAAACTAAGAGTAGTAAAACAATTGATACATCCGGCCGGCAAACTATTGAACCGATCCTGCGCCACACCTTTCAAAGTGGCCGGAAAACATTTGCACCAAGTAGCATCATCTACACTTTGCAAGTACATCAGGTTCCTGTACGAGGTGATGCGTTCTTCTGGGTTTCCCGTGCCATCATAGGCTCCCACAAGTACACTCTTCACCTTTGGCGGCTGAGGGGCAGTTAAAATATCTTGCGAAAACGGAGGCGGCTTATCTCCCAGCGTGAGTAGGCGCATCTGCCAATCGATGGGTTGTGGCTGCACGGAAGGTCCGTCCAGGTAGGGATCCTGTCCGTATGGCCCATATTGTCCGAAGGCTTGGGGGTTCGGCTGCATCAAGCCATTGAACCCCTGAGGAGGTTGATATTGAAGTGATTGCGCTAGAATGGGAGTTAGAGTATGGACAGCTGGAATAGGAGTTGGGGTGCGGACCGCCTGACTTCTACTGGAGATGACCGTGTTGGTATGTTGGGAGAGAGAATGATGTGAAAAATCATTCGGCATAGTTTGGGTTGAGGCCGTGTCCGAGTAGGCGGCACGTTTCCGCTGCTTATGCCGGAGATAATCCCTTGCGTCCTTCCATCGTCTGGACGGCTCGGGCTCTTCTCTTCGAGGCTGCCTACCCCTCCCCCCAGCCGACTGTGTTTTCGCCAACAAATAAGATAAATTTGTCCGTGGTACCCTTGGGGACCTTCCAGTCGGCCTTCGAAAGGGAGTGTTTCCAGCGTCCGTTGCATGGACCGCTTTGCTGTGTGTCTTCTTTGGAGCCCTCTGTTCCTCTCTCCTGGGCGGCTGCCTAGAGGTAGAGGCTCCATTGCTCTCAATCTCCTTCTTGAGTTTGTTAAGCGCGGCCTTAAGAGAGGCTGCGGTAACAGGAGGGTCATCAGCTTCTTGAAATGTGGTTATCAGCGGATCACTGGTATGGATTGTGGGGATTATATCCTCTACATGTCCATCCTCGCCTGGATTAGGTGTCTGACCGTTTATCGCCATAACGTACGAGTATCCCCACAGACGGCGCCAAATGTTTCGAGTGTTTTTTTTATTTCCTTGAATACTGGTCACGCTCTCCTGGCAACGAGACGGTCCAACCTGCAAAACAACGAATATTCCGGTTGACAGAATATTCGCCTCCGACGATCAAGTTAGTGATCGGAACGGAAAAGGCTAGAGGGAGAAAGTAGAGAGAAGTTGGAGCTATTTAATGCTCTTTTGTTGTAATGTCTTAATCCACCCCTCCCGTCATAAATGATTGGGGTATTTACAGGGGTGGGACTCGTGCCCCTTTCTAGGGTTTGTGCCCTAGAATTGTGTGACGTGATTGGCTGCGCAATCAGTGAATGTCACGTGCTACTTTGGGGGCGCCGATTTGCGGCTTTCATTGATATCTCTCGGGATTTGGGCCCTGACGTTGTTAGGCCTCTTTTTGCGTGCTGATTTAAGGGGAACATATTCCCTAAACACGGGGCATCTTCTCGTGACAACACGTGTCACTCTCTAACTGGGCCACGTGTCGCTACGAGATTGGCCTGAAACTTTGGGTGCTCTTGAGCTGAATGCGTGGCATCTTCCCGTGGTGACACATGTCACCCTATAACTGGGCCACGTGTCACTACGGGACTGGTCCACGTATATGGGGTATTTTTACCCTCAACAGAACACGTGACATTGTATTATTTTTTAAAAAAAAAAACTATAAAACAACTTTATAAGATAAATAATAATAAAAAAAAAACGATTAAGTAAGTTTTAGGTAAAATAACTTGTTTAAAGCAGATATCCCTTAAAGTTTGTATTATTTAGAAATAATTAAAAGTTTAACTTGTTTTTAGCGGATCACTCAAAGTTTGTATTATTTTTGACAATTTTTCCTTTGTAATACTCATTTGTTTTAATTTATTTTATCCTATTTAAAGATTCAATAAGAAATCACGTGTGCTGTAGGATCTTATAAAAAAAAGAGACGAAAGGAAAGTGTATGTGTTTAAATTAGAAACTAGTAAGTAGCTCGGGCGTTGCCCCAAGTTGCTAGTTTTGTAATTGTAAAATGGTATCTTGAAAGTATTTTGTCAAAAAAGAAAGGGAAGTAGGAGAGTAAGAAAATGTTTTTTTTGACAATTTATTAAAATTGCACACCTAAGTCATGAAATTTTCGATCAAAATTTTAAATGCCCTTATCATATTGTGGAACCTATATATGAAAAAAGGACAAAAAGTTGTTAATTAATATACATTTTTGCCATTTATTAACAAAATATGTTTATTTAGGAGATAAACTTTTCTGTTAAACATGTTAGGAATATGAAACAATTTTTTTTTAACTTACCCAGAATCTTACGCTATGTTACCTAGTAATGATAAGTAATTTTTCAACAAAAACTATTAATGTGATAGATATTAAACATTTTGTTGAACTAATACTCTGTATCCTATCTTCAAGGATTATTTTTTGGCATATATTAATTTCCAAACGAATTGTTTTTTCTCAATGTTTGAATCTAAAATTCTATCTTTTTTCTAAAATTTAAACCTTTATAAAATTTTTTGGCAATTCATCCAAAGTTTAAATCGTAGAATTCGGAAAAACAATTAGGTCACTATATATTTTGATAGAGATTTTAGGAAATAAAAATCAAATTAACAAATAAATTAAATTATGGAAAAATTGACATTTACTACTAGCGAAAACACCCCGTGTCACGTTTACTACCTGTTTAAAAAAATATTTTAAATTACTACCATACAAATTCCCTAACTGTATTTATTGCTTCCACTTAACAGATTCCGTTAAGATTTCGTTAAGTGGGCCCCATATTTCACTAAATAATAATTTAAATTATATATAAAAAAAACTATTTTTTTTAAAAAAAATTCTCAAACACCTCCCCTCCCCTTCCCGGCGTCAGCTACCCTCCCCCTCCCCTTGCTGGCGGCCAAATGTTTCCCCGAAATCGGCGAACTCCACCTCCTCCATTCCCCACATACTAACCACCCTTAACCTTGTGGTCGGTGCACCAAAATCGTCACCTGCCCGCTGCTAAACCACCTCCGCCGCGAAACTCCACCAAATTCTTCATCGGCGGCACCCCGACCTTCCCCCCACCCCTACGCAGCCAACAAACCCTAATCTCCTTTTTGTTGTCCCGACCACCAGCCCCAAACCACCAGCCAATTGAAACCCTAAAACTTAAAATCGAAATCGAATTCGAAATCCTAAACCAGCAGCCCCAAACCACCGAAATCAAAACCCTCGTTTAGGGTGGTTTGGCGCTGGTGGTTTAGAATTAGGGAGGGGGGCGATTTTCGGTGTGGGGAGTAGGGAGGGGGAGATTTCCGGTGGGGGTAAGGGAAAGGGAGTGGTTTCCGGTACGGGGTGGGGGTCGGGGCAGCAACAACGGGAAAAGGGAGGGGGGTTGTCTGCGTAGGTGGAGGAAAGGGAGGGAGTGGGGTCGCGCCGGCAGGGGGGATGTGGTGGGGTCGCGCCGACGCCGGCAGGGGGGAGGGGGTGGCAATTGAGGGGAGGGGCTGCAAGGTGGTTGAACGAAGGGGTGGCTGCCGTTGTTGTGGAGGGGTGGAGGGGTGGCTGCCATTGTTGTGGGCCCCTTAAACAGAAATAGTAACGGAGTTAGTCACTGGTAGTTATTTCTACACTTAGGAAATTATAGTGGTAGTAATATAAAATATTTTTTAAACAGGTAGTAAATCTGATACATGGTGCTTTTGCTGGTAGTAAATGTGATTTTTTCCTTAAATTATATATAGTGATCCAATTGTGACCATCAAAATAATTTTAATATCTATTATGTATCAACACATATAATTATATGTGTAGATGTATAATTTTACGTAATTTATTAATTTATGAATATTTTTTTACATAATTTTTGTATATAATTTGAACCCACTTATAAAAAATGATAGATCCGTCACTAATTTGTTGAACTTTTTTTTTTATTAGGTTAGGACCCGTGTCATGCGCGGTAATTTTCAATAATTCTAATCATAAATTATTCAAAGAAATAACAAAATTATCACAGGTTGATTTGATATTTGCATTTCATTGTTTAAGCATGAAACTTCTATTAAACAATAAAAAATATATATATAATCTTGTTGTAATACATAGTACATAATAAAGTATGTATTTTATATTAAAAAAATAGTCAATGTCACAAATTATGTTAAGAATATTTTTTTTTTCAGTGTAATTTTATAATTGTTAATAAATTTTTTAAAAAAGATACATCAAATCTTTTTAATGTACATCTTGATATAAATAAGAGATTTGTTTCTTAAATAGATTTTATTTCAAAAAAAAAAAAGATACACCAGGAGATGATTTCTTCTAATAATATTATTTATTTTTTAAAACCAATGAAAATGGTGACACATGTCATTTAGACCCTACTTAACGGATTTTTTGGACGGAAACCGTTGAATGGAGTTAAAATGCATTTTTAAAAAAAAATTTATAATGTTAAAGATTTTTTTTTCTTTTTTTTGAGGTGCTAAAAACCATTTTTAGTCTTTTTTGGTGTTTGTAGGGAATAGTTTCAAGCCTTTAAAAATCCCACTAGCTTGAACCCCACTGTGATCATACACTAAAGTACGGTGGCGTCCAAAAGGGAAGAAGATAGAGCAAAAGAGTCGCCAACAAATTTTTAAGGAACTTGTAAACCATCACGAGGTGAAGGTTACACCCCTTAACGATCCAAGAGATCGTCAACTCCATAAGGTCATGAACCAAATAAGGGTTCAGGGATGAAGGTACAAATCCAACCTAAAAGAGATTGAACCTGCCCTAATAATAGGCCTCTACTTTATTCTGCTCGTATTCATGTGCGCTTTCTGATTAACATACAATCAATAGGATTAACCCTAAACCTGTTTAATCTATGTTGGTTGAATATTAATGCACAAACAAACTATTATTGGCGATCACTTGAATTATAATCATAATTAACCTAACAAGATTATTAATTATCTTATTAAGCGCGATTACAAGTACAAATTCTCTTTAACATGCATAAAAGGTGATCAAGCAATAAAGAATAAAATAATATGCATATCAAGCAACATAAATAAATAATCAATATCATGAATAAAATAATCATCATTAAAATAATCACAATCACCATGATAACCATAAATTATAATTATAATCATGTTAAAGCATAATAAACATAGCAAGATCCTAGGCATGATACTAACAAGATTAATAACAAACCCTAGCATGTCACTAAGCAATAAAAATCAAATCTTTAACCCTAACATGATACTAACAATCATAAATATTAGGAAGAGAATAAAAGGCATCATACTTTTAATCATACTTAATATTAAAGTTACCCTAAACATGATACTAGGAATCATAAATAACAATCTAAGCATGATATCTACATCATAATATCAATTAAACCTTTAAAGTACTTACTTGAATGCCTCGTACCTCTTTCTAATAACAAAATACACACGTTAGTAACTTCAAGGAAAATAATAATCAAAACAATTAAATTAAATAATTGAAAGAGAGATTTGGGACCAAACCCTCAGAAATTAAAACCTTTCACGTCTAGGGCGAAGGCAACTTCGAATATGGCTAGGTGTTTCTAGATCTAATGAATGCGGAATTTTGTATTAAAAAGCAAGAAAGAAAGAATGCATAAATGTTAAGAATTATTGATGAAAGAGATGAAGATGATGAGAAGAATTGAATAAAGAGAATTGGTGACTCTTGATGATTGAAAACGGAGTTTTCGATACGATATTTATAGAGAAAATCATCCAAAAAAGATAATTTATCAAAACAGAGTCTGAAGATCGTAAAAACACATTGGCGCCAGGACCAGTGGCTAGCGCCAGGCGCCAATGCTGGTGTCTGGCGCCAATCCTAGTTCCAGGCGCCAAGGCCTGGGGTTGGACGCCAATTTGGATTTCAACGCGTTTTCGAAAATCTGATAAATTTCCCGTACTGGAAGATAAAATAATATAATTTCAGTCGAAAATGCTATTTGATCTAATTAAAACTCTGAAGAATCCTAATTGAATTAAGAATGATAAGACCTTCTAGAATGTTCTAGAAGACCAAAACCATTCCTAATTACATTAGGAATGATAAATCATATTAGGCCCTCCCCTAGATCATTGGGCCGTACTTAAAACTCAAACCGGGCCCAGTTTAGTAAGTTGGCCATAAATTCCTCAATATTCATCGGAATTGGGCTTATAATATATCGTTGGAAAGGTCTTTGCAAACCCCATCCAACTACACCACTATTGGACCCATATCATGGACCAACCAAACTGGATTGGCTGTTTTCTTAAAATAAAGTTTTCAAAAACAGGAAGAAGAGAAAAAGAAATAAAACTTTCCGCAACACTAGACCTTTCCACACTTTCGTTTCATTCGATTATGATTCGACGTGAAAGGCACTCATCACTGGATTTGGTTTTGGGGGGACACAAATGGGTGTCTACAGTGTTAAAAACAAAATTTCCTAATATTTATTTATAATACTTTTTTAATATAGGAAAATGCTGATTTATTTGCGAGAATTCGATTCTTGGGATATTATATACCTTCCATGAGATGGAAATTGTTTACTCGGTTCAGTCGCTAAAGCGACGTAAAGAGTGTAAAATAATATGAAAATTAATTGTCCAAGACCATTTTTAAAAGTAACACTTCTAATAAATGATGAGAAAGCAAAATTAGAGAAAGGAGTTCCAACCATTAGATTGGAACAGGAGCGAATACAGGTTGGGCTCAAGTGGGTTCAAACCACTGAATTTTTGAAAAAAAAATTTAAAAAAAAAAAGGAAAAAGAAAAAAGGGTTAAATAGAATATCTTCACATTAAAAAAAAAGATCGTTAGATTGTCTCTCCAACAAGGCTGTAATTTTCAGCGATATAAGCGGGAGATGCTCCGCAATGTAAGATCTACTCGACAATCGTAGTTTTTATGAAGGAAAATTCTATCTGATTCAATATTTTATGTATTTGTTAACATCGAATCTCTATTGTAGATGTCGTATGACTTTTAATTAATGAAATACTTTTGCTATTCAAAAAAAAAAAAAAAAAGTTAATGTGCAGCCTAATGGTTATTTTTGGAGCGCGTCTTTTCTTCCCCCTTACAAGGGAGACACGGGTTTGAACCCTCCCACAACCTTTTTTTTTTTAACAAAATCGAGACTTCACTTCACAGCTTCTGTAATTCCCCAAAATTATTTCCCCCAAATTCGAAAACTCCAAGTCCCTAACTCACCTCTCTGACTCTCTTGTAACTCAATTGCTCCACCCCAGCGCGGCACACTGATACTACTCACGGCTGGAGCTGCTCGTCTGTTGACTGCTCCTCCATGGAAGCACAGCTCCACCATCTTCTCAACAGCCCAGCGAGTAACGGAGTAATTAAGGCACTACAATTCTACCTTTTTTTTTAGGGATTCTACAATTCTATATAGTTCAATACTTAAATGTTAATTCATTTAATTAGATTGTAAATTTTGTAATGTTTATAATTGATTTATTGATTGAAATATTGAATACTTAGATTCTTGGGGTTTATAATTGACGAATTGATGATTTTTGTAAATTTAATTTGATGTCTTAAACTGCCATTTTATTTGTGTGTATTGTGTAAGTGTGTTAGTTGATTTATTGTATGATTGATTTTTTTTTTATAATTGATGAATAGTATGGGCGATCAATTATTGAATGATAGTTTAGTCATTTTTGTTGAGAGAGACTTATTTGCTAGAGTTAGTGATGATGATGTATTGATACGCTTCCAAAGTATGCAAACTCGAATAATGCTTTTGTAGGGTTTTTTTTTTTATTATTTTTTTTTATCATTTTTCTAATTGTAATCTATTTGTAATCTGAAATTTGAACTAACGTATTGAATATTTAATTAATGTATTCACGTTCCTTTGACCTCAATAACCCTACCCCTCTCAATCACCACCTCCACTGCCACGCAGCTTACCGCCACCACTTGAAAGCCCCACCATCACAAATGGGTGTCTACAGAAGCCCCCACTTTGACTGAGTTTGGAGAAACGCAAGTTTCGAAAACGAAAGTCAAAGTAGCGATAGGGACGGAGAATGATTCAGAACGTTCTGCGATCCTAAATCAATCTTATAACGCCGATACCTTCAAAACTAACATTAGTTAAACAGATAAAAGAGTTAAGAAACGCGTATCTTGCACCGTCGAGCACACGTCTCTGAAAGTAACCGATTGTTGCTGCTGTTGTTTTTTTGACGACCTCCTGCAAGCTAGAGGATGCCATCCCGCTTGAAAACCGCTACGCCTTGTAACTGCTTCCAAATCAGAAGATTGCTTCGCCTGAAACTATCCTCCTCCGCTTTGATAATATTCCACGCCCAAGGGAATACTATCGAAGATTGCTTCACTTGAAACAATCCTCAGTTGTTTGTGTCAACTCTCCACAATCTAGGGAACGCCACCTTGCTGTTTGTTTTGACGATCTTCCGCAATCTAGGGAACGCCGTCGATCAATGTTGCTACATCTTGAGCCTTTTCTTGAATCATAGTGACAACCTTTCCAATCATAGCAAAAGTCGTCGAAGACTGCCCATCTCGTGCTATCTTCTCAAATCTTGGGTGACAACCTCCACAATCTTAGCGAATGCCGTCGAAGACCGCCCATCTCGTGCTATCTTCTCAAATCTTTGGTGACAACCTCCACAATCTTAGCGAATGTCGTCGAAGACCGCCCATCTCGTGCTATCTTCTCAAATCTTTGGTGACAACCTCCACAATCTTAGCGAACGCTGTCGAAAATAACTTTACTTGAGGTCGTCTTCATTTGATGCGATAATTTTCCCAAAGGAAAATACCGAAGATCCACGCCTGTCGATCTTTAAAAGTTCGCCTGAACTTTGCTTTTGCTATGCCTGTACGTCGGCGGTCTTTTGCTTTGAACCTGTATGTCGGTGTCTTTTCTGCTTTTGAGCCAATGCCTAGGCGCTTTAAGCTAAGTGAGACGATCTTTCATCAGGTCGATCACTTATTGCAATCGTAATCCAACTGACTACTTAATCATGTCAAATTGCTTATAGGGGCTAACTGGCGTACCAAGGAACCCGAAATTGCTGTATGAAGTCGGAATCACCTTTCTGGGAGGCTTCGAGCTCTGTCGTTGCTGAAATATTTCTGGAGCCAAGAATTGACTCTGTCGCCGAATGCTGTGATAGGGTCTTCCCTGTTCTGCTGCACCTGTGTTTATTTTTTACTATAGAACTTTGCCAATATTTTTAATCATCTTAGGGTTGACCTAAGGCTTTAACGTTGCTTGTCTCATCGACTTGACACGACTCAAGGCATAAACTTGACTCGATATGTTGACTGACTCGAGGTTGACTCGACTCGAAGTGAAATGACATGTGTTAGACTCAAATCAAAGTTATCTGACACGACATGACTCAATGTGTACATGACTCGTGTGTGCATTGTAATGAGATCGTGCGACTCGAAAAATGCAAAAACCAAAAATTTCCGTCAATTTTGGAGGGTACCGACTTTCTCCCGGAAAAGAAAGACGTGAAAAAGAAAATCAAAAGTTTGAAGATGCATGTTGAATGAGCTTAGTCAAATGTTGTTTGATACTATCTCTCAAGGTGCAAGGATTAATCCATCCTAGGCTATCTCAATGGATGACTTAATGATGAAAGCATTTGGGTAACTTAGGCACGGAGGCTAAGCACTTCATACTTCATGATGCAATGATGATTACGATTGATGAGCGATTTTGATATGATAAGGCATGCTTCAGCGTTGTATTAAGATTTCATGACAAAGGGTTCCTAAGGGAAGTATATTTGGTCATGTATATGTGCAGTGTGTGATAGTGACACTAAAGTTAGGCCACAAGAGCTAAGTGTGTGAAAAAAATATATATTATTGAAAAGAGTCAAATGGTGGTGACTCTTGGGCTAGGTAAGCTAATGATGTAGGGATCAAGCCCCCAAGTCTAGCTCTAAATGAAAAGGGATGAGCATTGGAGATCCCTTGATATGATCATGGTGTAAGTGTATGAATGTGAATATGAATGCATGTTTATTACGGCCGCACCTCGATGTGAGGTTGCCTACGTATCCGTTAGGAATCAGGCCGAACGTAGCTCTAGCCAAACCTCGCACAAGTGTGTATACCTCAAAAAGGTCTTTTTAAGGATTGTAGCGTGGTTAGGCTAAAGGTTTAAAGAAGAAGGGGATAAAGGCTCAAGACCCTAGATAAGCCCCCAAGGTGTGCAACCTTGCTTTTGAATATTTGCATTTTTATGCTTGAGGTTTTCTACTCTTTTTTTTAGCTCTTTCTTTTGCTTTAGCATTTATTTTATTTTTATAAGTGTGGGCAATCCCGATCATGCGGTCTATCACTCACTTGGCATTCATGTTTCTCAGGCACGGTACCGAGCACTCGATAAGAGACGCAATCTGAGACGTGCTCATATCAAAGATATTTTCATATCAAAGACATTGGAACACTTGCCCTTTTGTATACTTGTTTTCGTTTTTTATCATTGCTTATTTTTTGCTATTTCTTTCTTTTGAATTTGCTCAAGCTTTCTTTAGAATTGCATAAGTTGCACACCATCCCATCCCAAGGTTAGGTAGATGTAGGTTGAAAAAAGAAGGGTCTATCGTTAGACGAGGCTCAAAGTGGTTTATGAAGAAAGGATTGTATAATTGAAGGGCGAAAGGAGATATGATGTGGCTACAAGGGGTGCCTCAAACCATTGGTATACCTTGTGCTTAATTCGACATGGATTTTTTTTTATTTATTTTTTTATGCAATGTAATGAAATGATCATATGCAAGGAATTAAATGCTCATTTTATTAAAAAAAGGAAAAGAAAGAATTTACAAAATTAATCTAAGGGAAAAGAAAAGATGCCTATGCTAGACTTATTGGGGAAAGAGTAAAAATGAAAATAGAAAAAGAGGTCATGAAATCTTTTCGTTGGAGCTCGCCTCTTATCTTGTGTTGTTTCCTTTATCATCACTCGCTCTTCTTGTTAACTGGAGGCATGGGAAGCTTGTTATTATCAATCAAATGTTGTATAGCCTCCTTTAGCTTCCAACAGCTCTCAGTAGTATGACCCCTACCTTGATGATACTTGCAGTGTTCGTCTGGATTCCAACTAGGCAATCTCTTTTCAGGTGCGGGATCTTGAATAGGTCCAATGGAAGTAATGAGTCCTTTGGCATGGAGTCGATCGAAGGCAGTATCGTAGCTCATCCCAATGGGGGTGAAGTCTTTCCTTAGTTGCTTCTTAGATCGTTGGTTATCTATGGCTAAAACTTCACTGAGATCAAAGGTACTAACATTGTTACTAGAGTGGGCGTTTTCGGAAGAAGAAGGATTGTCGTTCTTCTTTCCTTTCCAGCCACCGTGGTTGCTATTATTAGTAGCTTTTTGCTTTGCGAGGTCATCTTCGATTTCAATTCCGATGTCATAAACGGCCTTGAAAGTATTCAAATTGTGTTGATATTTTAGGTGCTTCGAATACTTTTCTTGGAGATTCTTGATAAACATCCTCACAGATTCCTTTTCGGTGGGGACTTCAATCATCTTAGCGGAAGTTTCCTTCCATTTATTAAAGAAAGAAGTAAAGCCTTCATTCTCATTTTGTCTTAGCATCTCAAGTTGTCTATGATCGGTTTCAACTTGAATATTGCACTTGTACCTATCAACGAAAGCGTTTGCTATCGATTCCCAGGTAGAGATTTTCTCCTTGTCAAGGGAGAAGAACCATTGTTGGCAAACGGTTTCAAGAGATAGTGGGAACAAAGAGGGGAACACCTTCTTATCAATACCCTTAATGGTCATTATAGTTTCGAGAGCTTTTAGATGGAAGTAAGGATTATTTGTTGCCTTGAATTTTGGGATGTCGTTGGCATTGAACTTATGCGGAAGAAGTTCTTTATCCAGCGAGACCCCTTGCGAGCTCATGCCCTGAAATTTATAGTCACTAGATAACTTGCTCAGACTCTCTTGCATGAGGTCCATCCATTGTTGCTTCACGGGATCATCGACCTTAAGTGTGAGGAGTTTCAGTGTCTCAATCATGATAACCAATTGATTCCTAAGCTCATTGACTTCTTCTTGAGTTGCCATTATCTTCTTAGCCTTAATCTTTTGACGAATCGGTTTATCAAAAAGTAAGACTGGAATAAAGAAGTTGTCCTTGATCAATCGCCCTTCTCTCCTCGACCAAGTACTGTGGGAAAGGAATTTGGGGATACTTATTGTTAATTATTTGACTCAAACTTTATTCAACATGCAACGGATGGAGGAGGTGAAGAAAGATGGAAGAATGTGAAGAAAGATTTAGATAGAGGGATATGAAGAATTAGGAATAGAATGTACCCCCCAACTCAAATGACGGAAAGACCGACTCATGCATGGACCTACGACATGGTCATGGTGATGTGTACTCAAAGTGTGTGCTAAGACTAGTGAGTGTAGGTGACATGTTAAGACTCTTGTCATGACCATGTGGCTAGACTATGTGACCAAGACTCGATTTATGACTGGACGAGGTGTTATTGACAGCGAAAATTAACCGAATTAATTAGCAAACTGGTTAACTAGACATTAGGTGATGACTCGACAAATAATCCGAACTGTCGGCCAAGCGACAGGACTGGCGTCACAATATGGTGCTTAGCGCCAGACTTTTTAGTAAATGTCTGGCGCTACACACCATACAGTGGCGCTACAGCCCAAATTTTGGCACCAATGTTGGAGCCTAGACTGGGACTGTTTTCAGTATTATTAGTCAACTGGGGTATGCCTAAAGTCGTACTAGGTCAATTCCGATAAAAAGAAGAAAAAAAACTTTATTGACTCGAATTAATTAATTAATTAATTAATTAGGCAAAGTTCTTTTAAGTCATTAATTATAATCTCAACACAAATCAACAAACGGTTAGGAGGAGCATAGAATATAAATGCACAACAAATAATGCACAATTAGTCAAGTAGGCACAATATGATGCAATGAGTTCGCAACCTAACCATGGCTCTAGTTCTCTAAAGTTCGGGATATGGTTTAGTCAAATAGGGTCCATGGTTAATTGTCCAGATGCACCGCGTAGAAGCCTAACCGTGAAGGGTTAACGCGCGTGGAAAGAACACCGCGAGTTTTTTTAGAAAAACTCACTTCCATGGTTTGGTGAATTCAACCTCTCAGATGTACCCTTTGTTGCCAGGAGCGTTCAATCGGGTAGATAGAGCATGAATTCCCAGAGGGTTATGTCCATATGTAGAACACATATGGGTTTCAGAAAAGTGAGAAAAAATTCAATCAGGAAGCAGGATCGAGCAAACAATACGAAAAACCGGTCGAAATTAGAACGCATATTTCTGGCTCGGTATTAGGGGAAATTGGCGCCAGCAAACAGAGACTGGCGCCAACTTTTAACTGTAGCGCCTGGCGCCAATATTGGCGTCTGGCGCTACGGCTAAATGTTTGGCGCCAAGCTCTGGCCCCTGACGCTACTTCCCACATGCCTCAGCAGCTTTCTGTGCTCAATAAAATCATCCAGTTTCGCGCGGTGTTATTTCAGTCCTAGTTGTGAAAGACATTTCTCAAATTTCCTACGTGTAAAAATCCTATGTTTTTGACTCAATACGGATGGTCTTTCCAATGAGAACCTTTTTATGCATATGCCACAATGTTAAATCAAAATTACGCACATGAAATACTTAGAACTTTTCGAGTCTCATCCACTCATTCTAAATCATTGCCGAAACAAATTCAGGAATTAAAATAGAAATCCTCCCCAGTGGAGTCGCCAAAAACTGTAGGGAATAGTTTCAAGCCTTTAAAAATCCCACTAGCTTGAACCCCACTGTGATCATACACTAAAGTAGGGTGGCGTCCAAAAGGGAAGAAGATAGAGCAAAAGAGTCGCCAACAAGTTTTTAAGGAACTTGTAAACCATCACGAGGTGAAGGTTACACCCCTTAACGATCCAAGAGATCGTCAACTCCATAAGGTCATGAACCAAATAAGGGTTCGGGGATGAAGGTACAAATCCAACCTAAAAGAGATTGAACCTGCCCTAATAATAGGCCTCTACTTTATTCTGCTCGTATTCATGTGCGCTTTCTGATTAACATACAATCAATAGGATTAACCCTAAACCTGTTTAATCTATGTTGGTTGAATATTAATGCACAAACAAACTATTATTGGCGATCACTTGAATTATAATCATAATTAACCTAACAAGATTATTAATTATCTTATTAAGCGCGATTACAAGTACAAATTCCCTTTAACATGCATAAAAGGTGATCAAGCAATAAAGAATAAAATAATATGCATATCAAGCAACATAAATAAATAATCAATATCATGAATAAAATAATCATCATTAAAATAATCACAATCACCATGATAACCATAAATTATAATTATAATCATGTTAAAGCATAATAAACATAGCAAGATCCTAGGCATGATACTAACAAGATTAATAACAAACCCTAGCATGTCACTAAGCAATAAAAATCAAATCTTTAACCCTAACATGATACTAACAATCATAAATATTAGGAAGAGAATAAAAGGCATCATACTTTTAATCATACTTAATATTAAAGTTACCCTAAACATGATACTAGGAATCATAAATAACAATCTAAGCATGATATCTACATCATAATATCAATTAAACCTTTAAAGTACTTACTTGAATGCCTCGTACCTCTTTCTAATAACAAAATACACACGTTAGTAACTTCAAGGAAAATAATAATCAAAACAATTAAATTAAATAATTGAAAGAGAGATTTGGGACCAAACCCTCAGAAATTAAAACCTTTCACGTCTAGGGCGAAGGCAACTTCGAATATGGCTAGGTGTTTCTAGATCTAATGAATGCGGAATTTTGTATTAAAAAGCAAGAAAGAAAGAATGCATAAATGTTAAGAATTATTGATGAAAGAGATGAAGATGATGAGAAGAATTGAATAAAGAGAATTGGTGACTCTTGATGATTGAAAACGGAGTTTTCGATACGATATTTATAGAGAAAATCATCCAAAAAAGATAATTTATCAAAACAGAGTCTGAAGATCGTAAAAACACATTGGCGCCAGGACCAGTGGCTAGCGTCAGGCGCCAATGCTGGTGTCTGGCGCCAATCCTAGTTCCAGGCGCCAAGGCCTGGGGTTGGACGCCAATTTGGATTTCAACGCGTTTTCGAAAATCTGATAAATTTCCCGTACTGGAAGATAAAATAATATAATTTCAGTCGAAAATGCTATTTGATCTAATTAAAACTCTGAAGAATCCTAATTGAATTAAGAATGATAAGACCTTCTAGAATGTTCTAGAAGACCAAAACCATTCCTAATTACATTAGGAATGATAAATCATATTAGGCCCTCCCCTAGATCATTGGGCCGTACTTAAAACTCAAACCGGGCCCAGTTTAGTAAGTTGGCCATAAATTCCTCAATATTCATCGGAATTGGGCTTATAATATATCGTTGGAAAGGTCTTTGCAAACCCCATCCAACTACACCACTATTGGACCCATATCATGGACCAACCAAACTGGATTGGCTGTTTTCTTAAAATAAAGTTTTCAAAAACAGGAAGAAGAGAAAAAGAAATAAAACTTTCCGCAACACTAGACCTTTCCACACTTTCGTTTCATTCGATTATGATTCGACGTGAAAGGCACTCATCACTGGGTTTGGTTTTGGGGGGACACAAATGGGTGTCTACCGTGTTAAAAACAAAATTTCCTAATATTTATTTATAATACTTTTTTAATATAGGAAAATGCTGATTTATTTGCGAGAATTCGATTCTTGGGATATTATATACCTTCCATGAGATGGAAATTGTTTACTCGGTTCAGTCGCTAAAGCGACGTAAAGAGTGTAAAATAATATGAAAATTAATTGTCCAAGACCATTTTTAAAAGTAACACTTCTAATAAATGATGAGAAAGCAAAATTAGAGAAAGGAGTTCCAACCATTAGATTGGAACAGGAGCGAATACAGGTCGGGCTCAAGTGGGTTCAAACCACTGAATTTTTGAAAAAAAAATTTTAAAAAGAAAAAGAAAAAAGGGTTAAATAGAATATCTTCACATTAAAAAAAAGATCGTTAGATTGTCTCTCCAACAAGGCTGTAATTTTCAGCGATATAAGCGGGAGATGCTCCGCAATGTAAGATCTACTCGACAATCGTAGTTTTTATGAAGGAAAATTCTATCTGATTCAATATTTTATGTATTTGTTAACATCGAATCTCTATTGTAGATGTCGTATGACTTTTAATTAATGAAATACTTTTGCTATTCAAAAAAAAAAAAAAAAAAAGTTAATGTGCAGCCTAATGGTTATTTTTGGAGCGCGTCTTTTCTTCCCCCTTACAAGGGAGACACGGGTTTGAACCCTCCCACAACCTTTTTTTTTTAACAAAATCGAGACTACACTTCACAGCTTCTGTAATTCCCCAAAATTATTTCCCCCAAATTCGAAAACTCCAAGTCCCTAACTCACCTCTTTGACTCTCTTGTAACTCAATTGCTCCACCCCAGCGCGGCACACCGATACTACTCACGGCTGGAGCTGCTCGTCTGTTGACTGCTCCTCCATGGAAGCACAGCTCCACCATCTTCTCAACAGCCCAGCGAGTAACGGAGTAATTAAGGTACTACAATTCTACCTTTTTTTTTAGGGATTCTACAATTCTATATAGTTCAATACTTAAATGTTAATTCATTTAATTAGATTGTAAATTTTGTAATGTTTATAATTGATTTACTGATTGAAATATTGAATACTTAGATTCTTGGGGTTTATAATTTATGAATTGATGATTTTTGTAAATTTAATTTGATGTCTTAAACTGCCATTTTATTTGTGTGTATTGTGTAAGTGTGTTAGTTGATTTATTGTACGATTGATTTTTTTTTTATTTTTTATAATTGATGAATAGTATGGGCGATCAATTATTGAATGATAGTTTAGTCATTTTTGTTGAGAAAGACTTATTTTCTAGAGTTAGTGATGATGATGTATTGATACGCTTCCAAAGTATGCAAACTCGAATAATGCTTTTGTAGGTTTTTTTTTTATTATTTTTTTTTATCATTTTTCTAATTGTAATCCATTTGTAATCTGAAATTTGAACTAACGTATTGAATATTTAATTAATGTATTCACGTTCCTTTGACCTCAATAACCCTACCCCTCTCAATCACCACCTCCACTGCCACGCAGCTTACCGCCACCACTTGAAAGCCCCACCATCACGCACCACTTGAAATCCCGACCCCTCCACCTGAAATCCCAGTGATATTATCACTGGGAAACCAATTTCCGATCCCAAAAGGCAAAATGCAGCTCTAACAAAAGCATATCAGCTTCAAAATTCCCAGAAAAAAATTTGCAAGAAAAAAAGAAATGTTCTTGAAATTATCTCCTCAAAAAGGCATCTAATTTTCTATAGTTTAAAACATGAACAATGCCAATAAATAGAATTAACCTTGCAAAAAAAAATCAAGGAGGAACCACTGTCCAGTTGCTGAGAAATCCCCGGTTCACCATCCCTCCGCCTGAAATCCCGACCCGACCGCCATTCCTCCACCCCACCGTGGCACAGTCACCCCTTTACCCGAAAACCCCACCCCACCGTCTTTCCTCCACCTTAAAACCCAAAATCTAGAAACCCAAACCCCTTCTTCTTCCCAAACCCCACTCTCCAAACCGAATTCAAAGTATTTTCTTTTAATTTCTAAACTAAAGGATCCGAATTAAAGTTCTTGGTTTCTAAAGATTTAATTTTACGAGGTGGGTATCGAGGGTTGGTTGCAGGGAAACAGGGGCGGCAAGAGGGTGGTCAAAAATCGGAACAGGGAGGGGGAGGGGCAGCCGGCCCGGCGTTTGGTCGTGGGTGGACATGGAAGGGGGGAAGGGTAGGCCATGGAAGGGGAAAGCTTTTTGGCTGGGATTTTTTATTTTTAACCTTATTTTTTTGTTAAATAAATTGAAAATAGTAATAAATAAAAAAAAAATTACCTGAAGAACATGTAGTAAGTCACTTTGACCTAATAGAATAGAATACTCCCTAAAGCTTGAATTATTGTGGAATAAACGAAAGGTCGGATTAATAGAATTGGACCGCGAAAAGGTTGGATTATTATAATCAAATTTTCCTTTTTAATAAGCCCAAACTTTACCCTATACTCTCTACTCTATAAATACCTCTCAAAACCCCAAAATTTTCCCACACAAAGAGGCTCATGAAACATATTGGGGTAAGTATTATTTTCTTTTCTTTTCCTTTTATTTTTCTTTTCTTTTTTTTCTTCTTATTTTCTTTTTCCTTAATTTTCCCCTTTTCCTTGTTCACGGGGTTATACGTGAAATTGGTTTCACACATACAAATCTTGCGCCACTTGTTTTCCACCTCATCACCGGCTGCTGCCACGTCACCAACCAGCCACCGGACGACCACCTGCTGCCGGCAACCGCAGTCACCACGACAACTACTTGTGGTTGTTCTTCCTTCTCTCTCCTCCTTGTTTTTAATTTATTTAATGTAGTATGTATTTTGGGTTTTAATTTTAATTGTTAAAACATGATTAGTATGTTTTATAATTATGTTTTGATGATTAAAGATTGTAAATTTTAGAGTATAAAGTGCTTTAATTTCATATTTTATAATTCTTTAAGGTAGGGTTTTAAAGTTTATAAAGACTTGATTTTTAGAGTTCTTTTATCAATTAATTTGGGGGTTTGAATACCCATTGTTTTTTATTGTTAACCAAGTATAAAGATATGATTTAGATGAGTTTTTAAGGAGTTTTTAACAAAGTAATAATGTTGGAATTTTATTTAAAGTAGTGAAATTGTGATTTTAATGAAAGGGTTTAATTACCCATTAAAGAAGAGTTTAATTAGGGATTTTGAAATAATTTTCAGATTATTTTAAGTAGTCTAAAGTGAATTTAAGTTCCTGGAAATTGTGTATACTAAGAGAAGTAATATAGTGTTATTGTCCCTTTATGTAGGATACTTGGTTCGGGAATTGTTGTAGAGTACTCGGCTATTTTAAGGGCTTAATTGAGGTACGTTTGCGTACTTAGCATAATCATGTTAATATAATAGCATGCTAAATGTGTTTGATTGATTAAAAGTAGTATCATGCAAGGTTTGGATTGGAAATTATGATTTGGATATTATTGGTGAATGGATTATGAAGCATTATTTATTTGTGATGGAATATTGAATGGAAAATCATAGTTTGGAATATTATTTATGAACCATATATTTATTTATGGCATGGTAGATAGCATGTTTAATTAAACTAAATGTTTAATTTGGTTTAGAATATTTAAAAGGAATTTTATTATGATTCATATAATTTTTATTGATGCTATAAGCATGAGGAAAGAGCTATATAAGTGTCTATGTACACGAGAAATAAATTGTATGTTGGTGCCCTAGTGCACTTAAGGTGTTCTTAACACTGAGGGATAGGATTTGTGGCGCTTTATGCGTTTATGGTGTCATTGGCACCGAGGTAGAATTAAAAATGATTCAACATTAAATATTATGTGGTCACTAATTATTCAAGAATTAAATTGGTATATTCAATTGATTGAATAATTATTGTTGATTGGATGATTATGGTTTGAGAGTCATCACCAAGTTTAATAATCTGTAAATAACGTAAAGTGAAAGAGATTACGCACCAAAACTCTTGGAACGTATATACCTTGAGTATGAACATATGGGGGGAGTTATGGGGTTTTATATTTAACCATAACTTCTACTGGAGTACAGGACACTTTATATTCCTTTTATTATTAAATATTAGGTTACTAAATAAAAAGTTGGGGCAACTAGAGTATATGATCAACGATGTTCGAAGAGATAGAGGAAAATCACGTAGTGAATTTGATCGAATTTGTAAGAGGATGTGTTATTTTAATATTCATGGAGATAAAAGCTTGAGTATACTTTCTAAGAGTAAGAAGTGGAAGGGAAATATAACGGAAGGAAAGTGAAATACAACTAGGAAAGGACAAGCTGCAAAAAGGATTTGATAAAGGTTTATTGAGGTTTTAGAGTGGTTGTTTCATTCGGATCGTGGTGGATAGATTGTCTAAGTCCACGATGTTTAAAAACCAATGAATGAGGCTTGGAAGATGGAGCGACTTGCGAAGGCTTACATCAAATTTGTTGTAAGACTACATAGAGTTCCTGAGAATATCAAGTCAAAGATTCCTAATTTCTTTCAAGATCCTGGAAATTATACGGGAGAACTTTGGTAATACATTGAGGACGATTACAACATCCACCCATTGGTATAATAACGAAATAATATTTTACATGGGAATTTATGCAGGGAACATGTGTATTCAATTTCCGAAAGGATGTAACAAAGTCACCATACAAGCCAGTATTTGCATGGAAACATTTTTTAGGTTGGTATAGAAAGAACCATGAAAGTTCACTATGTCGGGGAACATAAGTGAGAAGATCGTTTTAGAACTCCAAACGAGTGAAGTTATAGTGAAGCAAGAAAAGTGATATAAAATAACCCAAGAAAAAAGGAGGAGAAATCAAGTAACAACAATTTCAAATCAACAAAACAAGATAAACCTATCTCAACAATCACCAAGATATATGAAATAGGGATCTTAATCAAAGCTAACACCAAGTAAAGCTAAAATTAAGGTGTAACCACAAAGATTACAAGGGAGCAATCACAAAGAAAGCAAGATAATCACAAAGATTATGGTAGAGAGAGAAAGTCTATTTGATTACAAAATCAAGAAAAGTTCAACATTAATTGAGATATAAAACGTCTTAAAACAACTTAAATAGTTCGCACAAACTGACAAGAAAATAGGAAAAGGTTCGGCCGAATTCTGGTTAAGTTCGGTCGAACTTGGGGGTACGTTCGGCCAAACTTTGGGTAAGTTCGGTCGAACTGTCCTGCTCCTGGTTCGGTCGAACCTTTGGAGTTTGACCGCTGCTGCAAAAGTGACAAAATGGTTCGGTCGGACGCCCTAGGTTCGGCCGAACCTCTTCAGTTCTTCTTGTCTTCTTCAAGTGTGATGATGGTTAGTCCCGAAAGGTGACCCCAAGGAGCTTGGCCCGACTTTGCGTCACGACACGTGGAAAGTCTTCCACTTCTTCCACTAAGTTCCATGCACCCGCGTCAAACCCCTCCTTTTCAAAAGGAATTGCCCTCAATTCCGGTTCATCATCACCAATATCATCTTCAAAAAGAAAAGGAGAAAAATCACCAAGATTAAAGGTAGCATGAACACCAAAGTCTCCCGGTAGTTTGAGCTTGTAAGCATTAGGTCCAACTCTCTCTACAACTTCAAAGGGGCCTTCGGATCTTGGCATGAGCTTGTTTTTTCTCTTAGCCGGGAATCTTTCCTTCCAAAGATGGAGCCACACAAGATCACCTACATGGAATTCCCTTGGCTTCTTGAATTTGTTTGCTCTTGCCTTGTAACTCTCATTTTCCTTCTCAATTCTCTTCTTGACACCTTCATGAAGCTTTTTCATCGTTTCCACTCTATCTTTTGCCTCAAAGCTCAACTCCTCTTGAAGGATACTAGGCAACAATTCAAGTGGTAGGCAGGGATTGAAGCCATACACTACTTCAAATGGTGTCTTCCCGGTAGCTATGCAATGAGAGCGGTTGTAAGAAAATTCAACTTGAGGTAGCTTAAGATCCCAATCTTTCATGTGTTTGCTAATGATATCTCAAAGAACGGTGGACATGGTACGGTTAGTCACCTCGGTTTGGCCATCGGTTTGAGGGTGACTAGAGGTACTAAACAAGATCTTGGTTCCCACTAACTTCCACAAAGTCTTCCAAAAGTAGCTCAAGAACTTAGGATCACGATCTGTCACAATACTTTTTGGGAATGCCATGAAGCTTCACCACTTCTCTAAAGAACAAGGTAGCCACATGAGAAGCGTCATCGGTCTTGTGGAAAGGAATGAAGTGAGCCATCTTGCTAAAACGATCAACCACAACAAACACGGAATCATTTTGCCTTTGAGTGCGAGGGAGAGCAACCACAAAATCCATACTAAGATCATCCCAAGGGTGACTAGGGACCGGAAGAGGAGAGTAGAGTCCTTCACGGAATTGACTCTTAGCCTTATGACAAGCCCCACAACGAGCTATCACATCTTGCACATCACCAAATATCTTGGGCCAATAAAAGTGCTCTCGAAAAATGTCATATGTTTTTGCAACCCCAAAGTGTCCGGCTAGTCCTCCTTGATGAGCTTCCTTAACAAGCAACCGTCGATGAGAGCACTTCGGAACACAAAGCTTGTTTCCCTTGAAAAGGAAACCCTCTTGCACCATGAAAGAGCCATCGACCCCTTCCTCACACTTCTTCATCAACCCACCAAAATCCTCATCATCGCCATACAACTCTTTTAGCAACTCAAACCCTAAAAACTTTGCATCAAGAATAGTGATCATACAATGCCTCCTAGAAAGAGCATCGGCAACAACATTGCTCTTCCCTTCCTTGTACTTAGAAGAGATAGTGAATGATTGGAGGAATTCAAACCATTTGGCATGCCTTGCATTGAGTTTATGAGAACCATTGATGTACTTAAGAGATTCATGATCGGAGTGTAGTACAAATGGTCTAGGTCTCAAGTAATGTGACCAATGATCAAAATCCCTCACAATAGCATAGAACTCCTTGTCATAGGTACTATACCTCATTCTTTCTCCACCAATCTTCTCACTAAAATAGGCAACCGGCCTCCCTCCTTGCACAAGACCGCTCCAACTCCAACCCCACTAGCATCACATTCAACTTCAATGGGTTGATCAAAATTCGGAAGAGCTAAGATTGGAGCCTCACACAATTTCTTCTTGAGGGTCTCAAAAGCCCTTTGAGCCGATGGTGTCCACTCAAAAGTACCCTTCTTCATGCATTCGGTCACCGGGGCCAAAATAATGCTAAAATTCTTCACAAACCTTCGATAGAAGGAAGCTAGTGCATGGAAACTCCTAACTTGAGTGAGAGTAGTAGGAGTAGGCCAAGATTGAATGGCCTCCACTTTACTAGGGTCCATTGAGATCCCTACATTCGAAATCACATAGCCAAGAAAAATAATACTATCCACCATAAAAGTACACTTTTCCAACTTGGCAAAAAGTCGCCTACTTCTCAATATTTCAAATACTTGCCACAAATGTTTAACATGATCAAGTTCACATTTGCTATAAACAAGTATGTCATCAAAATAAACAACTACAAATTTACCAACGAAGGGGCGAAGTACCTCCTTCATGAGCCTCATGAAAGTGCTAGGAGCATTAAAGAGCCCAAATGGCATAACTAGCCACTCATACATGCCTTGCTTGGTCTTGAAAGCGGTCTTCCACTCATCTCCTTCACGCATGCGAATTTGATGGTACCCCATCCTCAAGTTAATCTTCGAAAACACCTTGGAACCATACAACTCATCAAGCATATCATCAAGTCGGGGAATAGGGAAGCGATACTTGATGGTGATGTTATTGATGGCCCTACTATCCACACACATCCTCCATGTACCATCCTTTTTAGGAACCAAAAGAGCCGGAACCGAACAAGGGCTAAGGGATTCCCTCACAAATCCTCTTTCAATCAACTCACCAACTTGTCTTTGAAGCTCTCTTGCTTCATCGGGGGTACACCTATAAGCCGGTCTATTAGGGAGTTGAGATCCGGGAATAAGATCGATTTGATGCTCAATTCCCCTAATAGGTGGCAAACCGAGGGGGAGATCATCGGGAAAAACATCATGGTACTCAATCAATACTTCCTTGACAAGGGGGTGGATTGGGTTATCTCACTCACTCTCTTGTGTTTCCCTAAGAAGACAAATAAAGACAAGGTGTCCTTGATTTATCTCCTTTCCCATCTCCTTTTCCCCAATGAGAAGGTTCTCTTTGATTGTGTTTCCCGTACCCAAGGGTTCTTTGTGTTTGATGGTGGGGGACAAGGGGTTGAGTACAATCTTCTTCTTATCCATCATGAATGAATAAGTGTTCTTTATTCCATAATGCATTACATCTCTATCAAATTGCCAAGGTCTACCAAGCAATACATGACAAGCATCCATAGGCAATACATCACAAAGTACCTCATCCTTATATAGCTTGCCAATTGAGAAAGAAAGAAGAGTTTGTTTCGTTACCTTCACCTCATTGTGATTGTTAAGCCATTGAAGCTTGTAGGGAGTAGGATGATCAGCAGTTTCAAGATTGAGCTTGCTCACCAATGTTGTTGAAGCCACATTAGTGCAAGAGCCACTATCAATGATAAGGTTGCAAACTCAATCCTTGATGGTGCAACGAGTTTGGAAGATGTTTTCCCTTTGTTCTTCCGCCAAAGGGGTAGAAATGGAGTGAAGTGCCCTCCTCACAACAAGGATTTCACCCTCATCGGCTTCAACTAGAGTCGCATCCTCTTCATCATATATAGGGTCTCCAAAATCCCTCTTCTCATCTTCGTAATCATCATCATCCATTTCACGAATCATCATAGCTCTACTATTTGGACACTCATTAGCAAAATGTCCATAACCCCAACACTTGTAGCAAGTCTTCCGATTGCTCATCTTGTTGTGATCATATTTGCTAGAAGAGTACATGGGAGCCTTGCCTTTGTCATCCTTGGAAATAGGCTTGCTTGTCTCACCCTTTGGAGCAAAAGAACTCTTGAAGGTAGGCTTAGTATACCCACTAGCACTACTCACCTTGTCATACTTCTCAAACTTCAAAGTTTTTTGCACCACTTGATCAAAACTTCCATGGGCATGCACATAATCCTTTTGCCCAAGCTTTCTTTCAATACCACCAATATACCTAGCAATCTTATGCTCTGGTGCTTCGTCAATTCCACTCATGATAGAAAGTTTCTCAAACTCCCTAGTATACTTCTCTACCGACATAGTTCCTTGCTTAAGAGAGTTCAATTTAAGATAAGCAGCTTGCAAATAATCTTTAGGCACAAAGTCCTTGTTCATATGTTTCTTCAATTTCTCCCAAGAAGTGATTTTTGATTTTCCATCTTTCTTCCTACGATTATTTAAGTTCTCATAAAATGGTTCGGTCGGACTTCCTAGGTTCGGCCGAACCTCTTCAATTCTTCTTGTCTTCTTCAAGTGTGATGATGGTTAGTCCCAAAAGGTGACCCCCAAGGAGCTTGGCCCGACTTCGCGTCACGACACGTGACAAGTCTTCCACTTCTTCCACTAAGTTCCATGCACCCACGTCAAAAAGTATCCAGAATGGATTTAAGTGGTGCAAGTTAAACAGGGGACAAGGGACAAGTGTTATTGAAAGTGTAACCGATAAAACAAAGGATAAATTTTGGAAAGAATAAAGAGGATGATTCAAAGTATATAATAATGCGAGTTTGCATAGAATTGGTAAAGTGGGAGACTAACTTGGCATATTGTTGGACCTTGGTAAGGTATAAGACAATAATCATCAGTCATTGTGAAGAACATTGACTAAAAGTATGAGTTGCAAAAGAACTAATGAGTGTAACCAATTTGATCAAGAGAAAGCTAGAGAAAATCAATGTTTTGAATAGCAAAGTGCTTCATACTTTCACTAAAATATTGGTAAAAGATTGTGTAGATGGAAATTGATTATTTTTGGAATAATGAGTAAGGAATTGATAAGATTATTGGTACTCGCAACAAGGAATGAATATAGAAGTATTATGATTTTACCAAGGATGGAATGAGAAAAAGATCAACATAATTCTAAAGTTGAGATATGTGGAGTTACGGGGGCGTAACTCGTTTTCTTTAAGGGGGGTAGAGTGCGATAGAATTATGTGCTTTTCTTTTAATGTTGGCATTTTAAGTGCTTTTTCGGTCAGTTTTACACTGATTTTGTTATTTAGTTTGATTGTCTTACACACTAGGATGTGTAAGTTTATTTCCAAAATTGAATCTTACACTAATAGTAGTGTGAGTTTGTTAGATAGTCTAATAGTTTACACATTACTTTGTGTAAATTTGTTAGTAAAGTTGTTGTCTTACACACTAGTTTGTGTAAGTTGGTTAGTAAGTTGGTTACTTAACACACTAGTGTGTGTGTGAATGAATAGATGAGGTAAAAAGGAAGTATCACAAAAGTACAACAACTAAAATTATTAAGAAAAGTTTTTGAGATTTTAAGTATTTATTTGCATATAAACGAGTTTTTAAAGTTTTCGTACCTAAGTTTCGAGGACGAAACGTCTTTTAAGAGGGGTAGACTATAATACTCCGTATTTTTATGTATTTTTCATAAAGTATTTAAGTACTTATAGAATGTATTTTAAGGGCTAAAATATTTTAATTATAAAGTTTTATAAAAGTAAATTATATTTTGGGCCAAACGTTTATTAATTATATGGGCTCAATTAAATAATCGTATGTATTCTTTTCCTACATACTCTTGTTAGACCTACCCATTTCATTTTACTAAGCCTAATTACTTATTTGAACCCTTGTGGGTCAAATATTCCATAACTTAAGCCCTCATTTTTAATAAGCCCAAACTTAACCCTATACTCTCTACTCTATAAATACCTCTCAAAACCCCAAAATTTTCCCGCATAAAGAGGCTCATGAATCATATTGGGGTAAGTATTATTTTCTTTTCTTTTCTTTTTATTTTTCTTTTCTTTTTTTTTCTTCTTATTTTTCTTTTTCCTTATTTTTCCCCTTTTCCTTGTTCACGGGGTTATACGTGAAATTGGTTTCACAAATACAAATCTTGCGCCACTTGTTTTCCACCTCATCACCGGTTGCTGCCACGTCACCAACCAGCCGTCGGACGACCACCTGTTGCCGGCAACTGCAGCCACCACGACAACTACTTGTGGTTGTTCTTCCTTCTCTCTCCTCCTTGTTTTTAATTTATTTAATGTAGTATGTATTTTGGGTTTTAATTTTAATTGTTAAAACATGATTAGTATGTTTTATAATTATGTTTTGATGATTAAAGATTGTAAATTTTAGAGTATAAAGTGTTTTAATTTCAGATTTTATAATTCTTTAAGGTAGGGTTTTAAAGTTTATAAAGACTTGATTCTTAGGGTTCTTTTATCAATTAATTTGGGGGTTTTGAATACCCATTGATTTTGATTGTTAACCAAGTATAAAGATATGATTTATATGTGTTTTTAAGGAGTTTTTAACAAAGTAATAATGCTGGAATTTTATTTAAAGTAGTGGAATTGTGATTTTAATGAAAGGGCTTAATTACCCATTAAAGAAGAGTTTAATTAGAGATTTTAAAATAATTTTCAGATTATTTTTAGTAGTCTAAAGTGAATTTAAGTTCCTGGAAATTGTGTATACTAAGAGAAGTAATATAGTGTTAGTTATTGTCCCTTTATGTAGGATACTTGGTTCGGGAATTGTTGTAGAGTACTCGGCTATTTTAAGGGCTTAATTGAGGTACGTTCGCGTACTTAGCATAATCATGTTAATATAATAGCATGCTAAATGTGTTTGATTGATTAAAAGTAGTATCATGCTAGGTTTGGATTGGAAATTATGATTTGGATCTTATTGGTGAATGGATTATGAAGCATGATTTATTTGTGATGGAATATTGAATGGAAAATCATAGTTTGGAATATTATTTATGAACCATATATTTATTTATGGCATGGTAGATAGCATGTTTAATTAAACTAAATGTTTAATTTGGTTTAGAATATTAAAAAGGAATTTTATTATGATTCATATAATTTTTATTGATGCTATAAGCATGAGGAAAGAGCTATATAAGTGTCTATGTACACGAGAAATAAATTGTATGTTGGCGCCCTAGTGCACTTAAGGTGTTCTTAACACTGAGGGATAGGATTTGTGGCGCTTTATGCGTTTATGGTGTCATTGGCACCGAGGTAGAATTAAAAATGATTCAACATTAAATATTATGTGGTCACTAATTATTCAAGAATTAAATTGGTATATTCGATTGATTGAATAATTATTGTTGATTGAATGATTATGGTTTGAGAGTCATCACCAAGTTTAATAATCTGTAAATAACGTAAAGTGAAAGAGATTACGCACCAAAACTCTTGGAACGTATATACCTTGAGTATGAACATATGGGGGGAGTTATGGGGTTTTATATTTAACCATAACTTCTACTGGAGTACAGTATTATTATTATTATTGTTATTATTATTATTATTATTATTATTATTATTATTATTATTATTATTATTATTATTATTATTATTATTATTATTATTATTATTATTATTATTATTATTATTATTATTATTATTATTATTATTATTATTATTATTATTATTATTATTATTATTATTATTATTATTATTATTATTATTATTATTATTATGCGCAGGAATATTATTATGCGCAGGAATTCCGCCACTTATGAGTGGTTATTGATGCTGGCACGGTTAGCTCCCGTGTCAGTATTCTCAAATTTATTTGGGGGAGGTTGAGGGGGAAACCCATTCGATGCGTAGTCAACATTAAATAAATTATGTAGTGTCTAGTGAGAACTTTTGTTGAATGTTGTATGTTTGAAACACAGGTGCAACAAGGTAAGTTGTGTGTTGATAGGAAATAATTACGCTTATGTACTCAGCTTTGCTGATTGTGTGTTTTGTGTTTTTGTTGGCCTTGTCATTATCTTGACCCTATGATGACCCATTTTTAATGGAGAGTAGTGGAAAACAAGTAAAGATAAGCTTTTCAGGTGATGAAGCGTATTCATGAATGGGCATGAGTGAAGAGCGAATCATGCTAGTTTCTATAAGTATATGAATGTGTTATTGCTTTAATTTATTTATGACTATATTATCATTTGTGACTAACAATAAGGGTTTTTTAGTTCGGTTTTGTTTTAATAAGGGCCTACAGTGGTTCCAAGTTGTAGGTTGATTTATTTTACTTTTGTTGACTTTACTTTTGTTTGGTTGACTTTTTAAGTTGACTTGTTTTGAACGGTTTTGAAATTAGTCTTCCGCCGTGTGTCTTTGTTAGTTGCCTTAGCCGTTTTCACGGTGGCGGTAATATCTTAGATATTCCTATTTAAAGTTTTAAACAGGGCAAAACATGTATTTTAAAAGGAAGAAATTTCTAAGGTGTTACATTAGGCATCTATTGCAGGACTTGAAGGCAAATCTTGACATTCTAGTGGATTCATTGCGGAGAGTGTGCACTTATTAGTGTGGTTATGCTTTACTCCTATAGGAAGCTGCTTTTATACATAAACTAGTCGTTGAAAATGGTAATGGCTAGTTTTTTTTTTTTTTTCAAAAATAAAAAAAGTAGTCGTTATAATTTTGAGTACATGGTGAAACAAGTTTTATTAGAGTGTATATGGTGAAATAAATTTTCTCATAATGGTATATGGTGAGTTTTTAAAGTATCATAAACGGTAGGCTAACGTTTGTTAAGAAAATAGGCATTGTGTGATAATGTGTAAAAACTGAATGGTATATGGTAAATTTGAAAAACGTTGGTGGTATTTGGTGAATTTTGTTAAAACTAAGTGATATTTCATGAAAAATCCGATTAATTATTTAATTTTTTTTTTTTTAATGTTTATTGATTGTAGGTGGGTTCCAAGGTATGAGGTGTCTAACATTGCTGGAAGAAGAAAAGTTGAAGCGAGAGATTTTGAGATGGTTGAGTAACTCCTAAGGAAGAGTTTACTTAATTTGCACAAAGTGAAATAGGAATAGATTTGGGTTGAGGTTATGGACTATGAGATCCAGCATACATGGATACTTGTAGCACAAAAGTTTCATATGTGTTAGGTTGAACAAAACTAAAGCAATTACTTTGGCTTCTCTTTCTCGCACAATTTTACTACTTGCTTAAACATACTTTTTGGTTTTAAGGAAAAGCGATACCTATTTTCTTATATAGTTTCAAATTTTAGATCGAGTACGAGGTCTATTAAAAAGTTTTATGTGTTTAAGTACTTGATTATTCGATGGTATAGTAACATGTTAAGCACTTAGGGCCTGTTCTCTTACGTTGAAATTCAGTTCAATTCAGTTCAGCTCAGCTCAGCTCAGTTCAGTTGAGTTCATCTCAGTTCAGTTGAGTTCAGCTCAACTCAGTTCAGTTCAGTTCAGTTCAGCTGAGTTCAGTCAATGAGGACAGGCCCTTAAATTTTTACCTCCATTAACTTGGAAATGATGTTGAAAACAAATGATGATTTATTAAATTGTTGTCATGAAATTTACAAATACGCAAAAAGTCTAAAACGATAAATTGATTAGAAATTTATTACGAGCACGATAATAAATTTATCAATAAATTTTGACCTATATATTCAAGCTAAGCTCATTAAGATGGAGGTGGTCCTTCCACACAAAATAGTGGTTAGTTCGTGGCTGCAATACATGATGCTTGAACCCTAGGTGGCGCGTGTGGTGTTCGTTCGTGGTTAGTTCGTGTTTCTCTCTTCTCCGTAATTACAGATGGTGGCAATTTTCAAGAAAGAGGTGGTCCTTCCACACAAAATAGTGAACATATTTGTCCCTTCTAGAAAAATTTTCCAAAAAACAAATTCAATTTCATCATTATCAACCATTACTTTGCTTGCATTGGTTCTAAAACGCACTTGATGTTCTCTCCCCAAAAAAGGTGCGGTATTGAATACTCTTGTGATTTATGTTCTTCCCTTCCAAAGCGATTGTGGCATTGAGTGCTCATAGGCATTTGTATGTTGTGAAGTCTCCAAATACATCATATGTGTTGCTGCATATATTTTATGTTCCAAGCCCAACTCTCCTAGATAGCCAACTTTGGTGCCTAACTTGAATTGAAAAAATTTTCTATTCCTTCCAACCTTTTCAAGTTTACATGAGGAATGTCATAATCATTCTTGCCCTTTGTTCAATGTCTTAGGTTCAAGTTCATATAAAGCCTCATTAACATTTCATCCAAATCTTCAAACATTTTCTTATGCCTTAATGACTGTATACTCTTGAAAAATTCAAGAACTAATATGCATATTAAGATTAGACTATTTGGTGACTGTTATAATATGATGAAATTCATCTTGTATAATGTGTCTTTATGTTAATGAAAGTTATTTCAGGGTCATTACTAGGCCATTTATCATTGATTTCTGGAATAATTTAATGAATTAATGTCTCCACTTGCCACCTCCTTGTTCACTTATTCAAAGTTCTTGGTGTCCTTTTCTTGTGATCCTTTGAATTCCTATTTGGTTCTCGTGTGTACAAGAATGGAAAAATGACTTATTTGGTTCTCGTGTGTACAAGAATGGAAAAATGACTTATTATCACATCATATACGCATTTCCCTCTTGAGTTAAAGTGTGACCTTGCTACCACTTCTATAAACATTGGGATGACTTTGTTGAATGTTACATGTATTGTCTTTTTTTAAATTTGCAAAACAGGCCCTTCGTGATTTTCTTGTTAATTAGATTCATGTCTCATCTAATTTTTTTTTTTTTTTATTTTTTTTTATTTTTTTCGGCTTGGTTAACTGATTGGAACAGGTATTTGGGCTTGATTACTGTAGTAATTGTTTGAGTGTCCTATTTGCAACTTTGTTAAGTTCGATACTTTATCCACAACTTTGGCCAACTTTAGGGCTTGTTGTTTTGAGTTTGCCAGATACCTAAAATGGCTAAATAAGAGTCGCTACAGAACCGAATAATATATTGTCTCACATGATCAACAATTCTCGACCACGCACATAATAAAAATGATAATAAAAATATGGAAAGAACCACCTGCGTATAAAATAACTAAGCCAAGCAAATTATACATTTGGCTAGAGCGTAAAAATACAGAAGAGAATTTAGATCAACTAACCAAGATGAGAAGCTTGTGAATAAGCCTTATGTCCACAAATCAAATTACAGAACTGAATAAAAACACTGATATAACCATAATTTTAAAGAATTTCCCATCAGAAAAAGATTGTAGTAACTTCTATAATCTAAATTACAATATCCTGTTGGCCGCAGGAATTGCAGCCCAAAATTGGGCAATAGCAATAAAGACGAAAGGTTGTAAAGATTTTGTAGCATCTCAAGGTTTCTTTCTGGAATTGAGCAATATTAAATGTAAAACAAGACAAATAGAAGGGAAGCATAACAAAATGCTAACAACCATCAGCATTATGAGGATTCAGCAGAAATGACAGGAAATTTGAACTTGGCGTACCTAGTAAGGTAGTATTTGCATAAGCAGCCAATCCATTAACATCCCTATATAAACCTGCAATAAGGCATGCAAGCTAGTAAACTATGAAATTTAGGTTCTGTCAAATCTTTTTAACTTACAGATCAGTTGGCTTCTGCTACTAAGAACAGGCCTGTCTCTCATGAATCTTCATCAACAAAAGAAGACCAGTAAAAATGTCAGTCGAATCACGAGAAGTTGAGAACCTAAGATAAATTCATTAGACATGGGACTTTTTGGTATAACTGACCTAATATTGGTTCATATAACAGCATTCTAGTCATTAATACAGTCCATACACATTATAAAATACTCTACTCAGGAAAGCACTGCAATCAGTAGATATAACAATGATTTCCAGTAACTTTCAACTCTTCTTCAACAGCAAAAGGCTATTACCCTTAATCAGCAGATATTACCATGATAATCCCCTTTACATTATGTCATATAGCTCCATACCACTTACCAAAAAGCTTCTATAGTTGAATGGAGCATCAGCTCTCTCTCTCTCTCTCTCTCTCTCCCTCCCTCTCCATAGCCTTCGTCATGTATTCTCTCTCTCTCCCTCCCTCCCTCTGAAGAGAATAATCAGGGCTGAACTACAAACAACAAGCTTTCATAAAACATCCAGTGAGCACTCCCTCAATGTGCATACATTAATTCTGTACTTTGACTGTGTAACTGTGTTAAACACTCGTAAATCCAACAGGGGTATGGAATTCCTCACCTGATAGGCTGATACCTAAATTATATTGTTCCACATTTTTTTACATAAAAACTATAAGAAAGGGTCTCGGAAATTCAATTTCTAAGGATCCATTCCTAGATAACCACATTCTATGACACGCCATATTATCCTAATATAGCATTATCCAGAAAAGTTCTCTCTAGAATTCTTCTTTCAGCCCTTTACTCTTCAACAGCATGTCCCAAGTTATATATCATCATGATAACAAAGACTACAACTCCAACCATCAAGGTCTACTGAGCAGGCCAAATTTACCTCATTGAACCTAGTGATCACAATCACAGCATTAAAAGAAACTTCTCAAGGAAATAGAAAGGCTTAGTAGCAAGCACAAAAAGTAAACCAGGAAAAATTGAGTCACATACAAGTCCGGAAGTTGATTTAAAAAAAAAAGAATATAGAGAGTTAGAGACCAAACATCCATACTCTTAAGCTAGGAAAGCAAGCACAGGGTTGGTTAACTCACACTACAAGTTATAAATATTTAAGATAGCATCTCAAATGATTTCAATGTTGTACTTGCCAACTTTTGTTAGCCCAAGGCTGAAGTTGTAAACTCACCAGTGTATTAATATTACTATAACTGCACGGCCATTAGGCCTCTGATCCTACACATAGTAAAGACAATAGTACACATAAAGGAAGCATGCAGTCACCAGATCACATAGAAAAGAATGACCATAAATTATATACAGTGTAACAATAACAAGAAATCTTACATCAGTAGCAGGTACATCTTGTTTTTCTTGGAAAATCCAGAGCCTTTCAACAGCTGTGTGGTGCTGTACCAATCAAAATTCTTGTACACCTAAAAAAGAGGTGCTGACAAGGGATTTGTGGACAGAAACCTCAACTTGACATCTTTTATCTAATTATTCTCACGATGATACCCACCATTATTTCTCTAACATTAACACCCTAACAAAGAGTAAGCCACCACATATCAACACAACTACACAGGGCCTAATTGAGGACATAGTTTTGACAGACTTGGTTCAAGCAGTACTTTCATGGCATAAAGCATGGATTTGAGCAGTATAAAGAGCACAATCAAACAAGAGCAACATCTTAAGTCTCCGTAAGGGATTAGATTTGTAAACAAGAGCCACCTCCTGACTGTATAAGGAAACATATTGGTATAGGGACACCAAGCCTCTGACAATCACCGCTAGGAACTACTATTTGAAAGAATAACTTGAACCTCACCCATATACCATTGTCTGAGTAAGGAAGAGTTTTCATCCCCACCTTTTCCCACCCAAAAAAATGGCCACTTTTAAGGCTTAAAAGGGCTACTTACATTAAGTAGTGTGCCTCCTCTATGCACACAAGCTAGCAAGAAAGCTTGACTGCGTGATTCTATCCTTACCCCGGGTAATTTTATCACCGTAATGCCATCATGATCATGTTTCAATAACTTATTTAGACAAGAAGCTACTCTTAAGAATAAATTTGGTCACTTGTCATATCATAAATTCATAAAGGGGTTAACTTGTCAATGAATGATTTCTGCGCTAATATTAAGTCAATAAACAACATCCAAACTGGTGCTCTTATACAGTTGTATGTCAAAAGATCTATATTTACAGTTGCAGATTATCCTTGCTTATTGTGCCCCCCCCCCCCCCTCTATTCTCCAAAAAAAAGCACAAGACAAAAGTTAGCAAATAGAAAGATGGAAACTCAAAATTCATAGGAACAACGTGATAAGCTAAATATAGTTTCCCCATCTTTATGCTTTCTCTATGTTCTTCCAAGATTTTTTAGCCTCCAATTTACTTTAATTATTTCATCTCCCTCTCTTCTTTTTTCCTTTTTCATTTTTTCTTTTTCATTTTTTCTTTTTTCTTTTCTTTTCCTTTTTTTTTTTTTTTTTTTTTTTTGGCAAGACTAATGTTGTGCTTTCTCTATGTTCTTCCATGTATCTTTAGCCTACATTTACTTTCATTTCTTCATCTCCCCCCTGCCCCCTATTTTATTTATTTTTTTTCTTCCAAGACTAGTGGACAATGGGAATGGGCTTGTACATAAACAAAACTGCATCCCAAAGGTTAGTGGAAGGAAGCTATGTTCAAATATATTTCCAAGCAAAAACCACTTCAATATATTGTGCTGCCTTATTATTGAAATTAAAACAAATACTACGTACATATGACTATTTGAGCCACTATTTCATAACTTTTCTGAATCAAAATGATATCCATGTTTGATTTAAATTCTATCATACCCAAAAAAATCATCTTTAGGCATGTCTATCAATGATTTTTAATGGTTCATAAAGGACTACAGAATACTTCCAAATTATTTACAAATTCAAGCAAAATAATAGCATCTTTATCTGTACAAGAACAAAATTAAAAAGAGTTCCTGGAACTACCTTGGGAATCAATCATATAACACAGGTTGTTAGCCAGGAGAAGAAAGGAATGACAGACAGTAAACCTACCTCAAGCATAAACCTAATTACTTTATGAAAATTATAGCAAGAAAGATATAAGAATAGAGCATCTGACTGGTGCTTGCTTTTGCAAAAATGGTTGATGAAAGAGTTAATCAGCGATGAACTGAAATATAAAGAGAGAACAAGGGGTTTTTATTCCTTGTTACCGAATCTCTTTGCAATAAGAGGGCGCACATCATTGACGTCAGCCAAGGTCTCCAGGAAAGGAACTAATGACATAAGCTCGTTGTCTGATGGGTCATCAAACCAGCTCTTTATTGGAATTCCATTATTTACTTGTAACCTGAAAACCTGACAACAAAACAGAGGTAGTGTCAAAACAAAAACATTACTTGGTTACGGTCAAGCTACTTGACCAAGTTACTGGTTTCTCATTCTTCAGCATAAACCAATTTTAAATTTGCCCCAGTCTAGTCTTTCAAAAATACAAGTTGATGCCTTAAATTACTAAAGGTGAGAGGCTACTTCAAATCTAGGTCGTAAAGCTTGATAAACAGCACAGCCATTCAATACAATGGTTACCCCCCACCCCCCACCCCCCACCCCCCCCCCCCCCCCACCCTTTTTTTTTCCCAAACAAAAATATAAATGAATAAAAGATAAAATAAAACTATAGTATGACTTCCAGATAAATTCCCAACATTCAGGATTTAAGCAATACAAATCTGATCTGGAATAAAAGACAAAATCAAGCAAAAACAGCAAAGATAAATGGAGAAATAAGGGGCAGGACAGCAGGATATGGTCTCACATAACAGAACTGATAGGAGAATTTGGTCCATAAAAATACCTGAGGAGAGTTATCTACAATCATAACCTTAGCAAGGTCAAGACCTAACACTGTCAAGTCTTTAGTATAGCTTCCTTCGGAGAAAATGCATGATTCCCGATAAACTCGACCAGAGATGAGCTTCCCATCAGGATCCAGTATATCCAAAAGTTGTTCTGCATATATACTTTGACTAGCAGTGAAAACAATAATTTCAAACATCTCTGCAACTTTCTTCAAGAAAGGCCGAAGTTGAGGCCTTTCTTTCACATACACAGTATGAGCTTTCATGTTGAAGAAAACTGTAAATGTAAAATCTGCATCCTCACAATGATCCAATGTACTATGGACAAGGGTTTCTGCAAAAATGGAAGTCATTGTTAACAATTTACTGAAGTGAATTTTAAAGTTTAGAAACAGTGTCATTTGAATCGAAATTACTCTAAGCAGGAGGGACGCGCTCGTTGGCACAAGAAGACATATGATTAATTCCACTGCGGCAGGGATCTGGGGAGGTCTACCTTACACTTATTAGTCATATATGTATACGTGTCAGGATTAACTACAAACATTAAAAAGTTTACATTCATTTATCTTGCAAAGCCAAAAAACGAAGTTCAGCTTAGATCCACGAGCAAACTATTTCCTTTACCAAGTCTACAGTTCATTTATTTTGCAAAGCCAGAAAACCAAATTCAGCTAAGCTCGAAAATCAAACAATTTCCGCACTCATTTCCATGATTATAGCCACTTCTAACTAATCAAAGATTTCAGAATATAACAGGAAAAATAAATTCATGTCCATGTATTATGAATTACAAGAATTTCACACATTGAAAACAAAGAAACTCACCATCTAAATCAAGAACCAAAGTAACGGGCTTTTTTTCCCGTGATTCTTTTGGCAAAATAGTTGGCCGAGTACTAGGTACAACCTCTGATAGGTCAGGCAAGTTTCTAATGAATGAATGAGGATCAAAATACTGTGCCTCGTCGGAATCATCACAAGATCTATGATCTGCTTCTTGTTCACCAGGACGAACCTGATGAATAGCTAACAAAAAGCTTGAATCATCAGAGTCCATTTTTGCTTCTTCAGATGTTCGTGAATGGAGAATTTCGCTCAATTCCGCAGAATCACTAAGTAAGGGTAAAGTCATGTGTCGTTCAGTACCATCAAAGAAGACATTAGAGTCTGCAACCTCATGTGCAGGAATTGTGAGCTTCTCAGCAATGTTATCACACATGAAACTCCCATCAAATGTTGAACCTGCAAGAATCATGTCTGAAATGTAGAAATCTGAAATGTTGCAAGTTCGATAGTCAGATGAACTTCCACTATTACCATCACTTTCCTCTGCCACGCTAAATTGAAATGGATCTGAATCAATATTGACTCCTGTACAAAAGAACAGTAGACCTTGAGCATTCAACAACTATAGATTCTAGAGCAAAACATGACGAAGATCGTGCAGAGGTCACCTATCTAGCTGACTAACTTCAATAACAAACTAACAAAATCTAATTCTTTGAGCCACAGACAAAAGCATAACTATGGTTGCACACAGACAAAAGCTTTTTTTTAAAAAATCCTAGCTACTCAGTTAGCCTTTATGCTTCACTGATCATTCTCCTATCCAGTGAATGGGTTTAGCAAAAACAGTCCGATCATTGTTAGTACTATATTTTTAAAAAAAAAATTAAATAAATAAAAAAATAAAAATAAAATTAAAAAAGAAGAAAACTTTTAAGTTATTTTTTTTTAAAAAAAAAAAAAACAACCCTTTTCAGTGTTTTGTAAATTAGATCAGTAATTGAGTCATATTGCTACTACAACTGTCATATATAAAGAATTGATCAGATGAGTGGAAGTAAGGAGTGGAAAACAAATGGCAAAAGGGAATCACATTTCAGCAGCCAGCATCATAATAAAAAAAAATAAAAAATAAAAAAAAAAAAAAATCAGCAAAAACAGTAAGGAGTAAACTTTTACCTGCGTTATAGTAAGAATTAGGTATATCCCGAACATCGAATTGATAGAAAGTGGGCGAGAAAATTGTTCCAAAATTTGTGGAGCATGAGACTGGGGGTAATTCCTGCATTGAAAATCATATATTCATGAATATCTACAACAAGACCATATCAAAAGCAAGGACATCACATTTAAGGGAACCATGCTATTAGAATCACGTATACACAATACACTAGCATAGTAGCATATATTTAAAAAAAAAATTGGTTTCAAAAAAAAAAAAGCATGTATTAAAAATGATGGCCCAGATACGCTAAACGCATTAACGCACATTAGGAACAAATGAAAGTAACAAGGAGTAAAAAAAGGGTCAAACAAAGATTAACAAGGTTTAGCCTTGTAAATGTAAAATACATCACAATGTTGCTTTTTCAATCATATCGCAGTAATCTGGTTTAATAAGCATTCTGAATCACTGTTAGTACAATGGTTTCATCTAAGATATGGATATCAAACTGAAGTGTTAATCCAACAGTTCCTACATGTAGAATTATAAACCTAATGGTATGGAGATCAAATTACAAAATCTATTTACCAAAAATGATTGTCTGGACATCAATACAGAAGAGATTTATGCCAAATCTTACAAGTTGTGAAAGAGGTTAATCAAAGTTAAAAGGCATACAAGTTACACCAAGTCACCAACATCCATTGGAAGTCAAACATACAAAAAATTTCAGCCACTTTAAGAAGCTATTTTCCAAGCATTGACCCACGATTTCCAAAAGATAAGGGCAATTAGGAATTTAATCATTGCACCAGCCACCAGGGCAGAATCTACATTTTTTAAAGTACATCTATATGATTAGAGTATAATTCTACCCCACATGTATGGTAAAGTATCTCTTGCATAAATTTCCATTCAACAAGATCCACAAATTTAATCGACATCAACCACAGTTCTTTGATCTAAGCATGCTTCTCCCAGCTTAAAATTGAATTCAGCCTATAGATCATAGAAAGTAATTAAAGAATCTATGCGATAGACTCAATGGGGCTGCCACCCAAGTGAAATGGGATGCAGAGAACAGCAAGGCACTATTGGACAAAACTCATCAATGAAACACTAAGAGGAAAAGCCTGCTGGTTTTATACTCTGTAGAATAGTGACCAAGTTATTTAACATTAGACCATCTCCAATGGTGAGACTCGTTGGAGTTCTTCTAGGAGAGAGAGAATATTTTTTGTAAAGGATACCAATAAGTTGGTATCTAAACTTGGATACTCAAAAAGAAAGTTGCTAAGTTTAGATACTCAAAAAAAGTGGGCCCTTATCAGTTGTATATTGGTTTATTTATCTATTTAACTTTTAACATTTTTGTAAAAACTTAAAATTGTTTATTTAATTGGATGTAGTGGGCCATATTAGAAAATGACATTAGTATACTTAAGAGTCTCACCATTGGAAAATTATACATCACATGAGTTGCTAAATTGAGAAGTGAGTTGGATATCACCACTGGGTGTGAAAAACAACTCATTTTATATTTTTATACTCAAAGTTGAGTCTCACCATTGAAGATGTCTTGTTTCTAGTGTAGCTTGCTTGATTATATAAGGAGTAGTAGTAGTAAGGCAGTAGAGGGTATGAGATTTGTAATGTGGAATGAGAGAGAATGGTAACCTCAAGTTTTTAAGAGAGGGTGATAACCTAAAGTTATCAAGAGTAATACCCTCAAGCTATTAACTTTATCATTTTGCAACTTGTTTTGCCATTATCAATCAAATTTCCAAGCTATCATCTTATAATTTCCTCTTATTCATTAAAATATACCAACCAGAAAATCAGTCTATAACAATCTACCAAGGTCACAAAGAAAGCTATACAGGTTTTCTGATATAGCAAAGCTTGGTACCACATTTTCATATTCTTATTGACATTGTTTAGCTGAATAGAGCCGAAATTGAAACAAACAAATAGAAAACCTCTACTCACAAACCAAGCTCAAATACTCCATGCCCAATTAGTGTAAGCGGCATTTATATATTTCAGCATCTATATCAATGCTAACACTTAATTCAGGGACGGATCCAGTATGGGTTCAGCTGAACCCATACTAGGAGAAAAAATCTCAAATAACTAAAAGAAAATAATTGAAACAGTTATAAGGAAATGCGTGCATAAATGATGTGATTACAAAGAAATGGATTAGTGGTCGAAAAGCTCAGCGCAAATTGCTTTGCTAAACTCTCCCCTTGGTCATGCGTTCAAGCCATCTGCCCCAGCAATTGTACTTATTTTCCTAGTAATTTTTTTTTTTTTTTTTTTTTTTGAAATTTTCACCCTTATCTTGTTGATATCCTAAGTTACCCTGACCTCTATTTCACAAGAACTAATACTGCTTAATGTCTTAATGAACATTCTAAATTACCTTAAAAATTTTCATTTTTTGTTATTGCAAATGCATCAACTGCAAACCCAAATTATTTGGTTGTAATAGGGATTTTGGACCAAAATATTTGGATTTTATTGTATATCAAGACTTAAATATATTTAAATATTTCAAGGTTAGACAAAATTTTCCTGGATCCACCACTGACTTAATTGCACTATTTCAAGAATAGATCAGATTAGTATATTAGATTTATTATGACTTACCATTCCCTCAGTTACTGCAGAATCACTGAAAGAGGTAGCTAACTGTTTGAAGATGTCTTCACAGCTTTGCCATTCATCAGTGTTGGTAGCTCCAGTGTCTTGATTATTTGATTCACTGCTTGGAGACACTGTACAAATAAAACATAGATGACCATGTGACCCCGAATATTTTGGAATACATTTCAAAATTAAGGGTGGTTCTAGGAGAACAGAAGCTGATAGATACGTTATCCGTCTTCCTAAAATATGAAGTAATTTCTAAAAATAGTTTTAAAGACAGATAAACAAGCCACTAAAATATAGCAAATAGATACCAATATCATATATAAGCTCGGAGTTGGATGGCAAGTTTCAACAATTGCACATATTACTATTTATCACTATTTCACTTGCCATCACAAAATCATTAGCTAGACTTCTAATGGAAGAATTGAAAACATATTGATGTATAAAAGTTCCTACTCAATCAAAAGTTTAATATTTTCAATATATCATGTAAAACTTAGAGACTAAAATGTCATTTCATATGAATGTTTATACTTCTGTAATTTATTAAATAGCAACCACAGAAACTGCACATTTTCTAGGGTAGAAGAGAGAAAGAGTGCAGGGCATTTGGCTGACATAATCAACAAGAGCAATTAACAATCCACATGACATAGTATTACAAGCAATACCTTCTCCTAAACAGACCTCCCATCCAGCAGACTACCCTCTTTAAGCCTCAACCACCACCAACAAGGACTCCCTACACAATTTGTACCCACCACAAGCAGCCCAGCCTTAATTATCTCGTCCACCTAAACTGGCCTCAACCCAACAAGCCAAACCCCACCTCCCACCCCTATCATTGTTGTTAACTCAACCGAACAGCTCCCCGAAGTTAAATCGACAAAAGAAAGAAGATCAAAAGAGTCAGGGTCTGTAATTGGTTAAACATTTCCCATAATTAGCCGCATTCATCCTTCTTGGCTCACAAGTCAACAGAATTTGCAAAATAACTACCTAGATCTGCTCCCATCCTCCCTCTCTTTGTCTTCCTTTGTGGAGATCAATGTCGAAGAAAGTTAGGTCATATCAACTTAAATACACTCTCACTATGAGTCCATGACTTGTCAGAGATGTATCTCTTTCTTCAACTTGGTAATTGTCATTGGTGTACCACCAGTGAAAGGGTTGCAGAGAAAATAAGATGGAGGTCAAATTTCAAAACTCATGTTAGGGCTTAGGAGGCTACACCATCAATGGACGGGAAGGCTGAGACTGGAGAAAAGGTTAATATGCAGGGGGGAGGGTGAGAGGGAAGGATAAGGAGAGAGGGTAATTATGAGGAAAGAGGGCAATTAAATGTTCAGCTAAGGCTAATACTAGTATTTGGTCATACTGATTACAAAAAAATATCCAATTTAAAAGAAACATTGGAATTGAGGAAGTATAAAGAATTTAATACATACAAATCCTAATAAGAGGACTCTCTAGCTATAATTATAGTTGAATTCAAGTGAAAATGTAGCCAAGGAAAGGAAGCCTCTTCAAAAGAACTATGGTAATGTACATATCTTGATGCTATCATGAAAACTTTGTCCATGACCACAAATGAGAGACATAAGAAAGTCAGCAAAATTATAATAGCCAAGAGAAAACCTCTCTCCTAGTCATTGTGTAAACATATCAGAGTTTATCAACAAATAATTTATTCAGCTCAAAGGGCATAATGTGCCTTATTGTGCCACGCATCATATATGGGTCACAAGCTAAGATTTCAATGTGGAAAGCTAAAGTTCCCTACATGAGCTGCACAAATATATATTTTCTTGAGGTGTCAAACAGAGATGCCATGTCAGTTAAGTATCTCATCAAGACTATGATAGGCACACCAGTTTAAACTTTCCAACAATATAATATATAACTCCCATCCTAAAGTCATTGCTTCACTCCTTAAGGACAGAATACCAATCAACAGCAGTAACTGCTTCATCATACTTCAACTTATTCTCCTTCAAATTCCCATCTTAATAAAAGAATAACTCCTACAAACCTCAAAATTTCATTCAGTTGAATTATTTTGTGGCTTTCATCAATCATGCTGCAATGGTAAACCAGCTCTAGGGGATATGTCTTCAAACAAGAATGATATAAGGTTAAATCAAACTAAAAAAAAAAGGTAATAAGTATGACACTTTCTGCCAAAGTTTACAATTATATATGGGTTGGCCTTGGAGCATTTCGATGAATTTCTTATTACTTGCTCATTAAAAAAAAAATGTCTACACAATCGGACTCAAAGAACGCTTACCTTCATGGCAGCTCTGACAACAAGTGTCAGCATCATCTGCCATCTGAGAAGTCTTGACATGAGACCTTTTGGATATTGTACTTGACTTTTGACAAACACGTAGACAGTTTTTCTCTTTCACACAACACACACTTGACTTCATCTTCATCCTTAGTGATGGCATTTGCTCTATGCTTGAAAAGTTGACAATCTTTACCCAGAAACATCAATGGGGACGATGCACCCCAGAATAGATTCAACTAGCAGCAACAAGCTGCAAAGAGACCATTAATGGAAGTATAAGCAACTAAGGATACAAGTCAATAGTAGAGAGTCTAAGTTGATAGGAGAGATAATGGAGTTCAAGGGGATGTTACAACATGTTACAGAATCTGAATAATGTAGGCAGCTCCTTTTTCTTAGTTCACTGAGCAAGCTTAAAGCTTCAAATTTGAACCAATTCAAGAGTTCAAGACAGTAACATGAGCATAAGAACTCAACCTTTTGACTTTTAAAGAGTAGCTAATCATCAACTTAAGGTTCACGAGCAAGGGAAAAGAAGCAACAAAAACTGCTAAGAAAGTTAGAAGACTACAGCTCACGGACACAGAGTAAAGACATGCAGGGTATGTAGAGAGGAGAAAGCAGAATAGACAGAGTCAGAGTGACCAAGTATGTTAAAAACAAAAAAATAGATGTCTCCCAACTTGATGCCTGCATGGAAGAACAGTTACTAATTTACGTACACCCAAATGCAGTAATCTACATGCAATGCGCTAAGCATTTGCACGGGATCATAACTTTCAGATGCTTAAAATGAGCTAGTGTTTACACCTATTTCAGCAAAGTTACTTAACTCAAACTACATTCCATAGTATATATTCATACAAATGAGTCTATGAACTACACATATACAAACTCCTCAGCTCATACTAGCCCACCAAATTCATATATCTACTAGCCCACCAAAAATCAATTTCTTGGACAGAAAAGGAAAGATGAGTAGAAGGACAACTCGAGTTACTCCAAGTAATCCTAAATCAGATTGAGAATAATAATTGAGGCAATAATACAAGCCACACACATAAAGAAGGCGCCTAAACCACACACTTTAACCCTCACACAACCAGAAAAGAACAACAAAAATATTCTTTAAAAAGCATAAGAATTCAGATCAAAAACTTAAAATCAAGATTAAACAGTGCTCGAGTAAAAATCAAGGTAACCCAATTGCAAATTCGAAAGAAATTAAACAAGTAGCAAAATCAAACTAAACTTCTCTTTCTTAACAAACGATATATATTACCAAAAAAAATCACTTATTTGGGTTGATTCAATCAGGAAAAAAAATCAAGAAAACCTCAAATTAATATCCGATAGACGAAGACTAAAACCCCACCAACTTAAATTACTATCAAATTAACTAATTGAATATAAATAGATTCTTAAAAATTACTTGAAACAACAAAAATCAATAAGAAAACCCAAAATTAACATCCGAACTAAACCCATAAAAAAAAAAAAAAAAAAAAAATACAAGAATTCAATATACTTCAGCTAATTAATTCATCAAAATACTAACAAGTAACAGCATCATAAAAAAAAATAAAAATTTACGAGCTAAAACAATATTTAAATTCAGCAAAAAATAAAGCAAAATTACAAGTCAACCAAAGAACAGAATTAAATCAAACATCAAAATTACAAAAACAGACAGTTTAACTAATAATTAAAGAAATTAATCAGGTAATAATTAAAATAAAATAATAATTTAATTGATGATTAAGTATAAATAATCAAGTAATAATTACCTGAAGGTAGAAATTGTTCTTGAGTTTCTCTCTCTAGAAAGTTTAGTTTCTCTCTCTAGAAAAAAGGAAGGAAGAGTGAGAGAAAAGGAGACTTGAAGGGATTAACTTCTTCCGAAGTCAGGTGGTGAAGGTGGGCTGACTTTGATAGACGGTCAGGATTTAATCTTTTTGGTAACTCGGAATATCCTCTAGGATTTTGACGCGTGGAATGTTTTTACAGGTTAGTGGTTGTTTGTTGACACGTGCTGTTTCACGGAATGAGAGGATGAGAGAGAAAATTATAAAACGCGGCTGAGGTTGAGTATCACGCGCTTACTCTCGCGTGCGGTTGGTGGTTGTTGCACGTGGTTTGGCGACTAAAATTGTACTCCCTCCGTCTCATACTTAGTTTCTGTTTTCTACTCTGTATTTTGGATTTGGAGAGCCAAAATATTATTCTTGTTTTTACTTTAGGATAATAAGTAAAGACCTTTACTTTTTTTAACTTTTTTCATTACAATTTTAACATTACCCTTGAATTTTGCACATGCCTTGTACTATTTTCCACTTTTTCTCTTTAATTTTTGTCTATAATTGTACTTTTCACTTTTATTAATATGTACTTCATTCACTTTTTCCTCCTATTTCTTAAATACTTTGAAAAAAACACAAACATAAACTATATTGTGGGACAGAGGTTTCTCTTATTTCGTACTCAAATTAATTCATATTTTATATTAATTCGATTGAGAAGTACTCCGTATAGTTCAAATAAAAATAGTTTTGACAAGAGCTAATAAAGTAACGTCTTATATGGTAAACAAAATTAAGTTTAAAAAACATTCAATTCATGAATAGGGGTGTAAATGAACCAAGTCAATCAATAAACTTCTCATGTTCGGACTCGAATGAAGCTTGTTCATGTACGTTTATTTAATAAATGAGCCAAGCTTGAACAAATTTTGAAGCTTGTTTAATAAATGAGTTTGAACACGAACATAGATATGCTTGTTAAGATAAGTTCATGAACAACTCGTTTATTTATGTTCATGAACTACTCGCTTATTTATGTTCATGAATTATTGATTTATTTACAATTATGAATTTAGTTATTAAATTTATAATTAAGATTCAATTATTATGCTAATTTTGAAATTTTCAAATATCAAAAGTACAAAACTCATTTGCTGGAGTAGCTCGATTATTATTATTATTAAGTTCTTTCATGAAAGGCTCATTAAATAAACAAGTTGTTCACGAACCGTTTGTGAACATATAGTTGTTGAGGGAAAAAACACCTCGTATACGTGGACCAATCCCATGGTGACACGTGACCCAGTTATAGGGGGACACGTGTCACCACGGGAAGATGCCACGCATTCAGCACAAGAGCACCCAAGGTTTTAGGCCAATCTCGTAGCGACACGTGGCCCAGTTAGAGGGTGATGCGTCTCGTCACGAGAAGATGCCACGTGTTTAGGGCATATGCCCCCTTTTAAATCAGCACGCCAAAGAGGCCTAACAACGTCAGGGCCCAAATCCCGAGAGAAATCAACGAAAGCCGCAAAGCGGCGCCCCCAAAGTAACACGTGGCATTCACTTATTGCGCAGCCAATCACATCACGTAAATCTAGGGTATAAACCCTAGAAAGGGGCACGAGTCCCACCCCTATAAATACCCCAATCATTTATGATGGGGGGTGGATTAAGACATTTTACAACAACAGAGCATTAAATAGCTCCAACTTCTCTCTACTTTCTCTCTCTAGCCTTTTCCGTTCCGATCACTAACTTGATCGTCGGAGGCGAATACTCCGTTAACTGGAATATTCGTTGTTTTGCAGGTTGGACCGTCTCGTTGCCAGGAGAGCGTGACCAGTATCCCAAGAAATCCAAAAATCACCCGAAACATTTGGCGCCATATGTGGGGATACTCGTATGTTATGGCGATAGACGGCCAGACACCTAATCCAGGCGAGGATGGACATGTAGAGGATATAATCCCTACAATCCGTACTAGCGATCCGCTGATAGCCACATTTCAAGAAGCTGATGACCCTCCTATTACCGCAGCCTCTCTTAAGGTCGCGCTTAACAAACTCAGAAAAGAGATTGAGAGCAATGGAGCCTCTACCTTTAGGCAGCCGCTGATGTGTCTATTTTATACAGTATTTTACCCCCATCCCTTGGTCATAATTAGTAGTGTTTTTGGCTCTTTAGAGCCACTTTTATTACTAATTAGTGTTTTCTAGTGTTTTCGTAGATTTGGTTGACTTTTGCAGGGATTTATGCTTTTGGAGTATTTTCCCGAGATATTTTGGAGCAATCACGAACATTGGAGAAGCACGACCAGATTTTATAGCCCAGGGTCGGTTAGAGCCATCGAACCGGTGATTAAGGGCTCGGTATAGGTGATACCGGGGCATTTGGACCGAGTATTCAAGACCGAAAGAGGAAACTCAGATTGGCCCGAAGAATTGGAGCCCAATCGAAGTCCAAATAGTGGCCCAAATGAGCCGCCCGGCCAAAGAGGCTGGCGCCCGGAGGCGCGCCCGGTCGGGCGGGAGAAGCTTAGGCTGGCGCCCGGTGACGCGCCCGGCCGGGCGCGAGATTAGTAGTAGGGTTTAAAAGGCGCGCTCGATCGGGCGGTGCCTCGCCCGATCGGGCGCGTGTCAGTATAGGTGATACCGGGGCATTTGGACCGAGTATTCAAGACCGGAAGAGGAAACCCAGATTGGCCCGAAGAATTGGAGCCCAATCGAAGTCCAAATAGTGGCCCAAATGAGCCGCCCGGCCAAAGAGGCTGGCGTCCGGAGGCGCGCCCGGTCGGGCGGGAGAAGCTTAGGTTGGCGCCCGGTGACGCGCCCGGCCGGGCACGAGAGTAGTAGTAGGGTTAAAAAGGCGCGCCCGATCGAGCGGTGCCTCGCCCGATCGGGCGCGTGTTTTTATTAGTTGACGCTTAACGTCGTTTTAATTTGTTTTAGTTTAGGATTTTTGTACGGAGTATAAATACTCCTCCGTAATACGATTTTAATCTCTTCCCTCTTCTCTTTTTACTCTTTCTTTTACTCTCTTAACTATTCTCTTAGATTTTTTTCTCTAAAAACCTTTGTTCTTAATTCTACTTTTAATTCCAGATTTACTTGGGTAACGATTTCTCTTCTCTTAATCTCAGTTATTTATTTTATTCTTTTTATCAATTCTTGCTTTATTTCTTTGGTTGGTTTAATTTCTACTATGTGTGAGTAGTTTTATTTCTAGGGTTTATGGGGATCCATAAATAATATGAAGGGGTAATTTGTTGTTGTTAATTATCAATGCTAGATTAATTTCCTATTGATTAATTTAATGCTCTGTGACTAGATTAGGCCCGATCTTTTATGCATGAGTTTGACAATATTAATTCGAGATTTGACAGATGAGAATTAATGTTTAGGTCTAGTTTCAATAGGCAGGTTAATTTATAAATGGTTAAGTCGAGATTCAAAAGATGAGATTTAATACCGGTAAATTAATTGTGTGATTATAATACGTAGCGAAAGCCCTTTATAATCTGATTAATATATGCATTGATGAATGATTATTATATTCTACCCTGGAATATTATTTATTGGTGAACCTGTGCCCTAGATCCTTTTATATATTGTTTTCTCCCTATTCTCAATCTTAGTAGTTTAATCTCTTATTTAAATATAAATATTGGTTACTTCATAATCTAGATTATTTTAATTAATTAGGAATAGAAAGATCTGTTTCTCTGTGGATTCGACCCTACTTCCCTATCTACTCTATTTAGAGGACTTAGTAATTATTTTTTATTAGGGTATACGACTTTACCCTGTCAAAATTTGGCACCGTTGCCGGGGAAACGGTTTTATTTTTATTTCTGATTGTTTTTGTAGTCTAGATTATTTCCCTTTTGTCTCAGAGAGCGTTAGTTCTCTGAGACAAATCTCATATTTGCTTCTAGTTTTTGTTTATGCCCAGGTGTTCTAGATCAGGTTACATCCCATTCGATCTTGAGATCGAACGTTCCTTCCATAGACAGAAAAATCTCTACAAGCAAATCCTAGCGGATTCTGGTGATAATAACAATAATCACCGCGATCCTCCGACTGGTTCTAGCGATTTAGAGGCATCTTCAGACGCAGAATCAGAGATGACGGCTCCAAAGAAGCTTAGTGATTATTCACAACCAAAGCTTACGGATTTTCCACATCTCACCCTTACCCCGGCTCTTGATGGGGTTCAATTTGAAATTAAACCTCAATTTATAACGATGATAGAGAGGAAGCAATTAAGTGGAGCCAAGGGTGAAGACTCGAATCTTCACATTGCCGACTATTGTCAATATTGCAACACTATCAGGCAAGCCGGGGTCACTCAAGACCAAATTAGGGAGATTATCTTTCCCTTCTCTTTAACTGGAAAAGCTAAATTGTGGTTTAATGGCTTAAATAGAACTACACTTGGTATAACTGACTGGGAAACTCTTGTTTTGAATTTCTATAACAAGTATTATCCTGCAGAGAGAACAGCCGTACTACGGAGTGCGATCCAGAACTTTGCCCAAGAAGCCGATGAATCTTTATATGAGGCTTGGGAGAGGTTCAAAGATTTACAAAGAGATTGCCCCCACCATAATTTAGCGCAATGGCAGTTAATCCAAGCCTTTTATAATGGCCTTGGAAATTCTTCTCGAATAATTTTAGACTCTGCAGCTAGTGGGAGATTTATGAATATTGATGTTGAAGATGCAGTTCAGGTTATTGAAGACATGGCGATACACAATTCCCAATATGGGAACCCTAGAGGATTTTCTAACAAGGGGAAGCATAGTGTCGACTCTGTATCCTTTTTGCAAGCTCAACTAACCTCTATTTGCCAAAAATTAGATAATCTGAGCACTGCTAATGTAGCCAATGTTTCTGCGATTAATAATAATTCTAACGAGGCTTTCTGTGAAAATTGCGGTATTGTAGGTCATTGGGAGCAGGATTGCAGGAGTTCCGTGGAGCAAGTTAATGCCTTCCAAGCTTATAGGCAGAATAACCCATACTCCAACAATTACAATCCTGGGTATCGGAATCATCCATACCTTTCCTACCGGAGCACTAATGTTCAAAATCCACCACCACAAGAACCACAGGCGCCGCAACAACAGCAGCAGAAATATTATCATCCCAATGCTAGCCAGAAGAACCAACCACAACAACCCTCCTCATCTTCTGACCCCTCTCTGGTGGAAATTATAGCAATGTTGGCTAATATGCAAAAGCACATGGAGAGCAGAGATGCGACAATTGATCAAATTCTAGCGCATAATAAAATTGTAGATAATCAAATTGCGCAACTCTCCGCTACTCTACAAGCCCGCCAACAGGGAGCTCTGCCAACACAGCCAACCCGGCCTACGAATCAAGCATTTGCAATTACTCTGAGGAGCGGTTCAAACTATGAAGGGCCCTCTATGCCCAGAGTTGATGAACCTGTTTTATTAAATAATGCTAATCTTAATTCCGTTAAACCAAACAATGTAGTTGATAGCCCTCCAGGGCTAAAGGATAATACTAACATATCTAATTCTACATTGCAGGGTACAACTCCAGAGAAGCTGGCTACTCTAGACAAGAGTAATAATGCTCCAAAGCCAATTATCAAACTTCCATTCCCCAATCGTCAATTGAAGACAAACTTGGATAAGCAGTTTGGTAAGTTCCTGGAGGTGGTAAAAGATTTGAAGGTAACAGTTCCCTTTACTGAATTGATCACACAAATCCCCTCGTATGCAAAATTTATGAAAGAAATATTGACGAGAAAAAGGTTTATTAGTGAGGTAGAGACGGTAGCTTTCACTGCAGAGTGTAGTGCCGTACTTCAAAATAAGTCTCCACCTAAATTAAAAGATCCGGGTAGTTTCTCTATCCCTTGTCATATTGGCAATCTCTTGATTGATAATGCATTATGTGATTTGGGTGCCAGTGTTAGCGTCATGCCATTATCTGTGTGTTTAAAGTTGAATATGGGTAAATTAAAAGCTACCAATATAACTCTACAAATGGCCGACCGTTCTTTCAAATACCCCTTAGGTGTTTTAGAGGATGTCCCCGTTAGAGTAGGTAAATTTTATATACCTGTAGATTTTGTTGTTCTTGATATGGCTGAGGATATGCAAACCCCAATTATTTTGGGTAGCCCATTCCTTAACACTGCAGGAGCAGTCATAGATGTAAGAAGTGGTAAGTTAACATTATCAGTAGGGGATGATAAAGTCGTTTTTAATCTGAATAATTCCTCTAAAAGCTCCATGACTGAGGAGAAATGTTTCAGTGTTAATGTGGTTGTAAATTATTCTAACAAGCCCCAAGCTCTTGAAAAAGATCCCTTGGAGGCGGTATCTTGTGTTGCATCCTTTTCAGATGAGATAGACAAATGGCAGAAGGAAGTCGATGCAATAGAAAGAGCACTCTACAATGTCGGTCTTGGTTTCGAGGATGAACAAGTGGAACCGATCGAGCAAGTTGTGCAAATCGAGCCTACGGTAAGTGTTCCGCCAGATCGAGTTGCAAGTGTTGAACGCAATGACAATTTGAAGCAACCTCCGATCGAAGAAGGATTTTTAGTGCGTAGCATTGAAGATCCCTCAGTCCGAGTAAAGGAGGATCCACCAGATAAGGTAATTTGGCGTCCCACAGGGTATGTCAGGAAGCCGCATCGCAGCCTGAACACCGCTAGACCGGGTGAGAAACCACCCGATCAAGCGTTAGGCCAAGGGTCCTAGATATTGTACTTGGTAAGAAGGTCGCGCGGGACCTAGATAAAACAACGCTTTGCGGGAGGCAACCCGTATTTTTAATGTTTTTTTTTTAGACTAGTTTTTATTTCCTTATTTTGTCTTACGAGAGGAGAGAGGAGGGAATTTAATGAGTTTTTCTAAGTGTTTGTACAGGTTTGAAGGAAAAGAGTTAGCTAATTTTTGGAGAAAAGAAGAAAATATCGATTGGACGATTTATCCTCGGGCCCGATCGGGCGAAGCTCGCCCGACCGGGCGCGAGAGCAAGGTTTAAAAATAGAGTAATACCGCCCGACCAGGCGAGTGGCGCCCGACCGGGCGCGAAGCTTGTCGTTTACGGACTTAATTGTCCACCCGATCGGGCAAGCCTCGCCCGACCAGGCGCGAGAAGGGCATAATTTTAAAGTTAAAGATCGCCCGATCGGGCGAATCGCGCCCGACCGGGCGCGAGACAAAGAGAAAATCGGACAATCAGATTGCCCGATCGGGCGAACGGCGCCCGACCGGGCGCGAGAGCCTAACCAGAATTAAAAATAGATCGCCCGACCGGGCGACCCACCGCCCGACAGGGCGCGAGCGGATCCGGCCTTTCTTCTTCTTTCTTTTCTTCTTTCTTCCTTCATTTCTTCTTACCTCCATAACTTTCTCTCTCTAAAACTCAAATTCTCTCTACCTTCTCTCTAAGATTTCTCCTCCATTACCAACCCAAATTCAAAACTCTTTACATATTTGTGATCCTCTCTTCATCCTCTACACTTTCATATAAAAAAATTTCAGATTTAATTCAATAAATTTTCAAACCCATTTCTTAAACATGGCTTCAAAGAGGGCTAGGTCCATTTTTGGTAGGAGCTCCAGTTCGAAGGAGGAATACGACCCGGACTTGCAACTCCCGTACTGGCCGACGATCCGGTTTGTGAGCCGAGAGAAAAAGGAACGGCTAGAGCACTTTATCGGTCGTGAGGTAATTCCTTCTCGGTGGTTACACCGCCCTACCCTAGAATCATTTGGTTTGTATGATTTTGTAAAACGATTTTTGAATGACATTGGCATGAGAAAATTTGTTGATATGCACTATCCTACATACCGAGAACTTACTTGTGAATTCCTGTCCACTTTCCATGTTGTTAGTAGTAGAAATGGGCCAAATTTATTTTTCAGGTTAAACAATAGAAATATTAGTTTAACTTTTGTAGAATTTTGTAAAATTTTTGAATTAAATTCTGAATTATCTCACCAGTGGCATGCGGACTATAAAATGGGTGACTTATATTATGCTTTGACTGGTTTGCCTACCCCCGGACCCCAACATGCTAGTACCAAACCTATTCACCACCCTGTCCCAAAAATCTGGCAAAGATTTGCGGGTTTGTGTTTTTTTAGGTAGGGCCGAGCCTCATAATGCTCAATCTAACGAACTAGCTGTCATAGGACACTATGTGTAAGGGTACGGGAAATTGAACATAGGTAGGTTTATAGTTCACCATTTGAGTAGGCATGCCACAGCCAGCACCACTTCCAAGACCTCTATCCGTTTAGGTGGCCTTATCACTCGAATAGCGGTGAAAAAGGCCGGTTTTGTAGTAGACGGACCCCACCAGCTGACTAACTGTGGACCAGATACCTACATAACTGCTAGGTATTTTGAGGATGTGGGGTGGGTTAGACCGGATAGCGAGCAGACACCCTTTTGGTGTATTCGGACTGGGAACGAGCAACCTTTGCCCATTTTTCCCCTACCCAGTCCTGATTTGACCGCCTTTCCCCCAGGGCAACCTTCTTACACTTATAATGCTTTAGTTGCCAACGCTAGGGGGCAGGCGCCACCACCACCAGTTCCACCACCCCAGCCTCAGCCCGAGGTGGCTTTCTCTCCACCTCGTATGTCCCATTCCGTCCCTCATGTTGACTCTGGCCCAGTTTGGGATCTTCAGAGTATAGGTCAGGCCCTAGGACGTATCGAGCATTCACATACTGACCTTAGGAGGATGGTAGACTCCATAGACCAGAGGTTAGGGTACCTAGAGATGAACCAGGGTAGAGCTCTCTACCCTATGTACGATGATTATGCTCGTCGGGGCAACATTCCCGACGACGCTATTCACCATGACTGGTTTCAGCCTCCACCCCAGGGATACGACAGGGATCCCACTGCCCGTGGTATTTACACTGACTATTCTTCTTTCTTCGGGTACGGTCAGGACATTCCTTTCGGGGGACCGGCGGGGGGGAGTTTTCACGCTGATTATTTTGGTGGTAGCTCTTTTGGTGCAGGTGGTGCAGGTGGCAGTGGAGGTGCGGGTTTCGGCTCGATGGATGAGGATGATGAGGACTAGCTATGCTGGGCTAGTTTCCGAGCCAATGAGGACGTTGTCTGATTCTGGCTTGGGGGAGATTTTTGTTTGGTATATTTCTTTTTCTCTTTTCTTTTATTTTTGGTGTGTTTTATTAGGTTAGATTTCTCGTTTTCTAGGTTAGTTTTATTGCTTTCTTATATATATAAAAATACAAAAAAAATTGAAAAAATAAAATATTCAAAAATACGTTCCAATGAATTATAAATTATGCTTCCCTGTGCCCCTTACTTGAGAAAATTGTTTTGATTCTTGGTATTTGATGATAGGCATTGTGGATTAGTTGACCATGATTTGATGTTTGGTTGCCCTGAAACTTTAACATGCGTCAATTTTGTCCAACTACTTGTGAATATAGTGCTTGACTAGTTGATTTGGTAAGGAATGTGTGATAGTTCCATAGTTCCTGGTATGTCAATGAATTTGAGTATTGGTTTGCAACTATTAGTAATATTTATATGATTCATTATTATGCACATTGTGGAGGACGAAGACATTTGTTCTTTTAGGTAGCCTCCAGATATTGTAGATACATTTGTTCCCTTCTTGCTGCCCATGTTGTTGCCTTGACCTTTGTTGTTTACTTGCCGCATTACAAGCCTATTTTGCCCCATTGGTTACTAGTCCCAAGCTTGGCTTGGGGGAGCTATTAGTGAGTGAGGTGAGGGAGTTTGTAGTGTGCTTATTATTTGCACAACTTGGGTGGGATTTGAGAAGTTGTTTTGTTGTTGATCATGTTTATTTTTGATGAGTTTCAGAGTTATATTTTCTTGAAAAAATTAAGCATGATATTATGAAAAAAAAAAGAGAAGTTCAAGAAAAAAATGTGAAAAAATAAGTGAACTTCAAAAGAAAAGAAAATGTTCAAATGTTCTAGTTGGAGGTTGATCAAAGAAAAATTATAGAGATTCAATGAAAAATTCAAGTTTGGAAAATAAAGTTTGTTTATTCACTCTACTTCTTCATTATTATATCTTATGAGTGAAATTATAAGAGTTGGGATTATTTATTATGATTGGAGTATATTTGGTTGATGTTAGAGTTGGTTATGTTGGAGATGTATGATCATTATTTATTTTGATCATGGGTTTTATTAGGATATGGCTCCTTTAAGCATAGCTTTTCTCTCACTTATTCCCAAATTTATCCTACCCTTTACCCTAGCCTTGCATTACAAGCTTTAAAGACCTTCCGACCTTTGTGCATAGAATTGTATGAATGTGAAAGTGTTGTTTATCAATGCAAGTTATGATTTGACATATTTCGAGTCGACTAGTAGGATTGAGCGTTCATTGTTTTATACACACGAGAGTGTGAGATGGGAGGGCATTGTTCACATAAAGGGATTGGATGGGGAGCGATCGAGTACATCTTTTACTCGCCACATAAATGAGAGTCGAGTGTGTGAGCACTAGTCTTGAATTCTATATGCTCTTGTGGTTTGCTCTATTAGACAATTGTTAGGGAAGAAAGGTAATTGGATGGATTTGATTGGTTGACTCTGAAGCATGTTTATTTGATTTATCCTGGATCGTTTGTGCTTGATTTTTACTTTTTGGGGTGAAGCATATTTATTGATTCATTGATGAGATCTTTGCTTAGGGACAAGCAAAGGTTTGGCTTGGGGGAGTTTGTAGTATGCTTTTGGAGTATTTTCCCGAGATATTTTGGAGCAATCACAAACATTGGAGAAGCACGACCAGATTTTATAGCCCAGGGCCGGTTAGAGCCATCGAACCGGTGATTAAGGGCTCGGTATAGGTGATACCGGGGCATTTAGACCGAGTATTCAAGACCAGAAGAGGAAACCTAGATTGGCTCGAAGAATTAGAGCCCAATCGAAGTCCAAATAGTGTCCCAAATGAGCCGCCCGGTCAAAGAGGCTGGCGCCCGGAGGCGCGCCCGGCCGGGCGGGAGAAGCTTAGGCTGGCACCCAGTGACGCGCCCGGCCGGGCGCGAGATTAGTAGTAGGGTTAAAAAGGTGCGCCCGATCGGGCGGTGCCTCGCCCGATCGGGCGCGTGTTTTTTTTAGTTGACGCTTAACGTCGTTTTAATTTGTTTTAGTTTAGGATTTTTGCACGGAGTATAAATACTTCTCCGTAATACGATTTTAATCTCTTCCCTCTTCTCTTTTTACTTTTTCTTTTACTCTCTTAACTATTCTCTTAGATTTCTTTTCTCTAAAATCCTTTGTTCTTAATTCTACTTTTAATTCCAGATTTACTAGGGTAACGATTTCTCTTCTCTTAATCTCAGTTATTTATTTTATTCTTTTTATCATGTCTTGCTTTATTGCTTTGGTTGGTTTAATTTCTTCTATGTGTGAATAGTTTTATTTCTAGGGTTTATGGGGATCCATAAATAATATGGAAGGGTAATTTGTTGTTGTTAATTATCAATGCTAGATTAATTTCCTATTGATTAATTTAATGCTCTGTGACTAGATTAGGCCTGATCTTTTATGCATGAGTTTGGCAATATTAATTCGAGATTCGACAGATGAGAATTAATGTTTAGGTCTAGTTTCAATAGGCAGGTTAATTTATAAATGGTTAAGTCGAGATTCGAAAGATGAGATTTAATACCGGTAAATTAATTGTGTGACTATAATACGTAGCGAAAGCCCTTTATAATCTGATTAATATATGCATTGATGAATGATTATTATATTCTACCCTGGAATATTATTTATTGGTGAACCTGTGCCCTAGATCCTTTTATATATTGTTTTCTCCCTATTCTCAATCTTAGTAGTTTAATCTCTTATTCAAATATAAATATTGGTTACTTCAAAATCAAGATTATTTTAATTAATTAAGAATAGAAAGATCCGTTTCTCTGTGGATTCGACCCTACTTCCCTATCTACTTTAGTTAGAGGATTTAGGAATTATTTTTGATTAGGGGATACGACTTTACCCTGTCAGCCGCCCAGGAGAGAGGAACAGAGGGCTCCAAAGAAGACACACAGCAAAACAGTCCATGCAACGGACGCTGGAAACACTCCCTTTCGAAGGCCGACTGGAAGGTCCCCGAGGGTACCACGGACTAATTTTTCTGATTTGCTGGCGAAAACACAGTCGGCTGGGGGGAGGGGTAGGCAGCCTCGAAGAGAGGAGCCTGAGCCGTCCAGATGATGGAAGGACGCAAGGGATTACCTTCGGCATAAGCAGCGGGAGCGCGCCGCCTACTCGGACATGGCCTCAACCCCAACTATGCCGGATGATTTTTCACATCATTCTCTCTCGCAACATACCAATACGGCCATCTCCAGCGGAAGTCAGGCGGTCCGCACCCCAACTCCTATTCCAGTCATCCATACTCCAACTCCTATTCCAGCCCAATCACTGCAATATCAACCTCCTCAGGGGTTCAATGACTTGATGCAGCCGAACCCCTAGGCCTACGGACAATATGGGCCATACGGCCAAGTGTACGGACAGGCTCCTTACCTGGCTGGACCGTCCGTGCAGCCACAACCCATCGATTGGCAGATGCGCCTACTTACTCTAGGAGATAAGCTGCCCCCGTTTTCGCAAGATATTTTAACTGCCCCTCAGCCGTCAAAGGTGAAGAGTGTACTTGTGGGAGCCTATGATGGCACGGGCAACCCAGAAGAACACATCACCTCGTACAGGAACCTGATGTACTTGCAAAGCGTAGATGATGCTACTTGGTGCAAATGCTTTCCAGCCACTCTGAAAGGTGTGGCGCAGGATTGGTTCAACAGTTTGCCGGTCGGATGTATCAATTGTTTTACTACTCTTAGTTTGCTGTTTGTGGGAATTTTTTCATACAACATACCGCCTCGAAAGACTAGCCTTAACTTGGCGACAATCGTCCAAGGGAAGAATGATGGCCTACGCTCGTACGTCCAACGATTTAACCAAGAAAAAGCCCAAATTCATAATCTGCCGGACGAAATGGCTTACTCTGAATTTCTCCGGGGATTAAGGCACAATGGTTTTAAATTTGACCTGGTAAGGAAAAAGATTCGGACATACGCAGGTGTCTTGCGGGAAGCCGAAGCTTATATTGAAGCGACGGACTTTTGCTCGCTCACAAAATCAGAAGAGCCGGCCAAGGGGGCTGAGAAAAAACTTTCTCAGCAAGACTCGGCCGGCCAAAAGAAAGAAGGAAAAAAGAGAAAGGAAGTCTGGGTGGCTGATGCCCAGCCACAGAAGTCCAAGAAAGTCAAGATGTACGAGCTTTAGTTTGAATTTAACAAGGATTGTTATTCTATCTTGATGGAAATCAAGGATAAGTTTGAATTTGAGAAGCCGCAGCCGCTGAGAGGCCCGGCTCAGTATAGGAACAAGAACAAGTACTGTCATTACCACAAGGACGTGGGACATGACACTAACGATTGTATCAACTTGAAAAGGTTGCTGGACAAGCTAGCCGAGAAGGGCATGCTGAATTCGTATGTGATGAAGTCCAAATTCACCTACACACGGACAAACAACACGTCCGAGCAAAGACAGAATAATGATAAGAATAAGGATAAGGAAGATGATGGGAATAGCACTGATTCAGGCTTTGTGGCCGTGATATCAGGAGGATTTGCTTCAGGCGGCCCAACTATGAATGGGATCAAGCAGAACGCCCGGAATTTGGGAAAGGTGATGCAAATGGACTCAATAAAGGCCGAACCCTTCCCCGAAGTAATCATCAGTGAGGCCGATCGGGGGGAGGTCAAAGCCTTACACAGTGATCCCATGGTATTCATTATGAAGATAGCCAATTTGAAGGTCGGACGAATATTGATTGACACGGGTAGCGCGACTGATATCATCAGCCTGGCCGCCTTGAAGAATCTAAGCTTCCCAGAGGATGCTCTCCAGGACATCACTCACCCGTTGGTCGGATTTGGGGGGAATGTCATCCACCCGGTGGGCCGGATAGATTTACCCGTCCGATTTGGGCAAAAAGGGGAAGGAAGAGATATGGTTGTCCGCTTCTTGGTTGTGAAATAGCTGACTGGATATAATGTCATACTCGGTCGTCCTACACTGAAAGCAGCAAAAGCAGTCATTGTACCTCACCTAATGCTGCTAAAGTTTGAGAGGACGGACGGGAAAATAGGTACAATCCAAGGAAGTCAGAAGATGGCAAAGGAATGTAATCAGTTGGCGATTAAGCCTACAGCGCGCGGACCAAAGGCGTCCGATCCAAAAGAAGAAGGAACCTCACTCCCAACACACCAGGTCGGCCAGAAGCGTAAGGCGGCCAAGATAGAGTAAGCATAGCAGCTAATGACTGTCGCCCGACCAGAAGAGTTACGCCCCCAGCCGGCCGACAGTCACCAAGATATAGTGCTTGACCTCGATCAACCAGGTCGGACGGTTAGTGTGGGCACTATAGCTTTGGGTGTGCTTGGGGATGAGTTAATTCAATTGCTGAGAGAGTTCAAAGATGTATTTGCATTTGATGTTGGTGAGATGCCAGGTATAAGCCCTGACCTGGCCGTGCATAACTTGGCTGTAAACCCAGCCATTAAGCTTGTCCACCAAAAGAAGAGGAATCATGGAGAAGAGAGGAATCAGGCGGCCGCAGCTGAAGTAAAAAAGCTCCTGGACGCCGGTTTCATTCGGCAATGTTATTACCCAGAATGGGTGGCCAATGTGGTTCTTGTGAAGAAGCCGAATGGAACTTGGAGAATGTGTGTGGATTACACCGACCTGAACAAGGCATGCCCTAAGGATAGCTTTCCCTTGCCCAAAATCGACCGCCTGGTTGATTCGACGGCCGGGCATGCCCTGATGAGTTTTATGGACGCATACTCCGGATTCCATCAAATTCCATTATGGGAAGAAGACCAAGAGAAAACAACGTTCGTAACTGAGCAGGGGTTGTACTGTTACAAAGTTATGCCATTCGGCCTTAAGAATGCCCCAGCTACCTTTCAACGACTCGTTAATACAGTCTTCAGAGATCAGCTCGGCCGGAATATGGAGGCGTACATTGATGACATGATTGTCAAGTCAAAAGAACCGGCCGACCATTTGAAGGATCTGTGATAAACTTTCACCGAACTCAGGCGGCATAAGATGACGTTAAATCCAAAGAAATGTGTCTTTGGTGTTGAGTCCGATAAATTTCTCGGATTTTTAATTGATCAGCGTGGAATTGAGGCCAACCCTGAAAAAATCCAAGCCGTCATGGATATGAAGTCACCAAGGACAATTAAAGAAGTACAAAGATTGACCGGCTGTTTAGCAGCACTTGGTAGATTTCTGTAAAGATCAAGGGATAAGTGTCGTTATTTCTTTCAAACCATAAAAAAGAAAGCCATGTTTGAGTGGACAGAGGAGGCCGAGGAAGCATTCGTACAGCTAAAAGGCCACCTTCATACATTGCCTCGGCTTGTCAGCCACTTAAGAGTGAGAAGCTATTTATCTATCTTGCCATCTCTGAACACTCTCTAAGTGTCGTCCTGCTTGCTGAACGGGACAGCCACCAGATCCCTGTCTACTTTATCAGCCATGTACTTCATAACGCTGAGCTGAGGTATCCCCCTATTGAAAAATTTGGCTTGGCATTATACATGGCATCGAAAAAGCTGCGGCCATACTTCTTGGCACATTCAATCGTGGTCTACACAGACCAACCTCTGAAGAAGCCATTTACAACTCTAGAGGCAAGTGGCCGTATGCTTAAATGGGCCTTGGAAATGAGAGGCTTTGACATTGCATTTGAGCCAAGAAAAGCAATCAAGGGACAAGCCTTTGCTGATTTTTTAGCTGAGATGACTTGGCCGGATCTTCAGCCGGCCGGAGACCAGATCTGGAAGGTGTTCGTGGATGGTAGTGCAACAGCTACTGGTTGTGGTGCAGGTGTCATATGTCAGTCTCCTGAGGGAAATAAGTTTGAGTACGCTCCGAGATTCCAGTTTCAAGCCTCTAATAATGAGGCCGAGTACGAAGCCCTCCTGGCCGGCCTTAGAATGTGTAAGGCGGCAGGAGCAACAAAAATTGATGTAAGCTCGGACTCCCTAATTGTAGTCGGCCAGGTGAATGGAGACTTCGAGGCGAGGGAGCCGGCTATGATGAAATACTTGAAGATCGTAAAGGAGGAGGCTGAGAGCCTAGATCATTTTACTCTACAACAGGTTCCTCGTTCGTCCAATCATCAGGCGGACGCCCTCTCTAAGTTAGCATCCTCAACATCATGTGATACTCCCAGGTCGGTATTTTGGGAAGTAAAAGAAAGGAGGAGTATTGATGCTGAGCCAGTACATATCATTGATAGAAGCTCCACTTGGATGGACGGGATCATATCTTACCTAAAGGATGGATTACTCCCGACCGATCCTAAAGAGGGTTGGCTGATGAAAAAGAGAGCGGCCTGGTTTGAAATGAAGCAAGGAGAGTTGTTTAAAAAGGCATTTGTGAAGCCGTACCTGAAGTGTATCACTCCTGAGAAAGGGCATGATGTCTTGGACGATCTTCACCAGGGGTAGTGCGGCTCTCATATTGGAGGACGAGCCTTGGCTGAAAAGGCTGCCCATCTGGGCTACTAGTGACCGATTTTAAAGTCGGACGCCATGGAAATGGTAAAGAAGTGTGACAAGTGCCAGAGGTTTGCAACCTTGATCCACCGACCCGCCAAAAGTCTTTCGGCCATCAGTGGTCCGCTCCCCTTTGCCAAATGGGGGATGGATATTTTAGGACCGTACACACCAACATCCGGTCAAAGGCGTTATCTATTTGTAGCAGTAGACTACTTCACAAAGTGGGTAGAGGCCGAGGCTGTCCGGGGCATCAAGTGGACGGATGTTTCAGCTTTCATATGGAAGAGTATCTTTACCCGCTTTGGCGTTCCTCAGTCAATGGTGTTCGACAATGGACCCCAGTTCGAAACGCCTCAACTCAAAGAATGGTTGGAGGACCAAGGCATAGCTCATTGCTTTGCTTCAGTCGGCCGACCACAAGCCAATGGTCAGGTAGAGGCATACAACAAGTTGATCACCAATGGAATTAAGCACAAGCTTGAAAGGGCAGGTGGCTTATGGGCTGATGAGTTGGTTAATGTGCTATGGTCCATACGAACCACGGCTAAGAGTTCCACGGGATAAACTCCATTCTTCTTGGTCTATGGTGCTGAGGTTGTCCTCCCAATTGAAATGTATGAGCCCACCCTTAGGGTGATGCTATATGATGAAGCGGCTAATTGGGAAGCCATGAAGACCGCCCTAGACTTCCTTCCTGAAGCTAGGGGCAACGCAGCGCTTAGACACGAAATCTATTGTCTAAGGATGACAAGGGCATACAATCGCCGGGTGTCAAAGCGGCCGATAAAATTGGGAGATCTGGTCCTAAGGAAGATGGAGGATGTGGGACGAGCAAATGAGGATGGGAAGCTGACCCCAAACTTAGAAGGGCCGTATCGAGTCAGGGAAGAAGTTCGAGATGGGACTTACCGTCTTGAAGCCATGAACGGCCGACCTATTCCGCGTACATGGAACACTGACAATTTGAAGAAATATTATGTTTAAGTACTTAGCCAAAAGCTGTATATACAGCTAGGTCTGTTAACCGAGCAATGTAAGCCGTACGGCCACAACAATGTAATTTTGACAAATTAATGAAAAGTCAAACATTGTTATATTATTTTCCATTCAATTTATGCTTATTTGCACGGTCATAGTCTACATAGAAATGCCGCGTGAAATCTGTGAGTAGGTTGCTCGCAACACAGCAACCCGGTCGCAGAACAAAGTAAATTAAATAAAATAAAAACGAGAGTCGCATGTATACGTCCGTCCCTCACTGAGGCGGAAAGAAAAGGTAAGGTACCCGAGGAAACCCATCTAATGGGGCAAGGGCATACCTAGGCATTCCAGCCCAGCCAAACTTAGAAATTTTAAGTTGACATCATACTTGAAATTTTTTGAGCGCGTCCGAACGATAGTTTCAACGGACAAACTCGCATAAAGCCAATCGAACGGCCAAATAATGTGTTGATTCGGCATACCACCTAGTCCAAGGGCAATCATTACTATGATTTGATTGACTTGCTAGTAGTCATACCCCCCGAGGTATAAATTCTACCAAGTCAATCAAACCACTAAAAATATGGACTAGGCGAACGCTGAATAAAGGGGCATACCCCCCCAATTGTACGAATGTAAAGAAACGTAAAAAAAGACGCGTACGAAAAAGCAAAATTTGCAAAGTATGAAGCAAAATCTGAAAGCTGAATTAATAAAAAGACCGCTCAAAAGGCGGTAAAGTATCTTACATAAAACCGCTCGAAAAGGCGGCAGGAAAAGACAAAAAAAAATACATAAATAGAACTTGAAGGCAGAAAAAGCTAAAAATCAGGGGACGGCTGGGGTTGAAGCTGGATCGGTCGAAGCTGAATCCTGGACTGGGGTGGGATCCTGAGAACCGGCAAGAGATGCGTCCTCAGCAGGCACCTCTTTGCTCTCCACTTCACCATCATTGCCGGCCGCCACTACTTCATTTTCCTCATCCTCTGAGGTTGTTGGTGTGGCGTCCAACTCTGGAGAAGGCTGTCCAGCCTTCTTAGCTTCTTCCCTGAGGCAGACGAAGTTGAGGCGTTTAGTGAAGCGCTCTTGAAAATAGGCAGCCTCCCCTTCGTCCACCATGAGCTCGAACGCCTCGAAGAAGTGGATCTTCAGCCTGTCCTCAGCGTTCTGCTCAATACGGACGACCTCGTCTGCGCTAGGGGCCCGAGGCGTCTTCAGCTGAAGAGTCAAGTCCTCAACAGACTTCTTCTAAGTCTCCACCTCGGCCCTAAGTGCGTCCGCCTCGTCCAGGGACTCTTTCAAATGTTTCTGGGCCAAGGACACCTCACTTCTGAGCTTCTCTGAAGCCTTAAACCCTTCCTTCCAGCGCTGGCCGTCCAAGAGGGCCTGATCCCTCTCCTGCCTCATAGTGTCCCTGGCTAAGGCATCTTGTGCGAGGGCCTTACCTAGTTTCACCAGATCCTCCGCCTGCCGCGCTGCTTTGTGGGACAGTGCGTTGATCTGAGTATCAAAATATCGGCGCTGGACGGCCGTTTCCCCAGTAACAGCATCCTGGGCCTTCTGGACCTTTTCCCAGGCGCGCTTCAGCATTTCGTTTTCTTTTTCCTTCCATTCAAGAAAGGCGGTTAACCGCAAGAAAAGCTGCGCACAAGAAAAACGGGTTAGTGGATCAGAAAACAAAGAAAGGTCCTCAGTTTGAGGGTTGAAAAGGTTACCTTAGCGCTGCAATTGATCATGGGGCCGAGGAAGCCCTCATGTATTCCCCGCAGCTTATCTTGCTGCTTAGCAGGGACGGCCCGGGCCATGGCTTCCCGCATGGCCTTCATGTCTGCCCTAGTAAGGGACTGGCCAGGCAGCTTCATCTGTAGCTCCTCTGTAATATCTACACGCGGATGTAAAGAGTTTAATTTAAGCCTTGTAAAAAAAAACGAAGTAGAGAATTCAAAATTACTCGGACTGACCGTTAGAGAAGCTTGAAGGGGTAGGAAGGTTGAAAGTGAATGACAAGGGCGGCGCAGGCTCGTCACCCTCCTCCCCCGTCCGGCCAGGCTGATCACCGGCCGACTGAGAGGCTTCAAGCCAATCAGATTCGTTGACTCTTTGTACGGGCGGAGTCACTTCTAGCCCGGTCGATTTTACCGGGGTCGACTCACCCCTATCGTCCGACTTCTCGGACCTGTCATGATCCGGCATGCCGGCCGGAGCGATGGACTTGGAAGCCCCGCTATCACTCAGCCGGGTTTGTTCTCCTTTGGACTGCTTAGAGGCAGTCCGCGACGTGGTCTTGGCCGCAGTAGTGGAAGTGGTCTTTGATGCGACTGTCTTCCTTTGCTTGGACGCCCTACCGTCCTTGTCCGTCTTGGATGCAGGGGACGACTGCTTCCTTTTGGACCTTGGGGTCGGAGTTGACAGCTGCAGAGGCAAAAGTTAGTGGAAAAAGATTAAGATAAAAGTTGACCGTGTCAAGTTAGGAAGAAGATCTCTTCCGTAATGCATACACGGACGAAAAGAAGAAATGGAGATGGGTAACTTACTCCTTTAGATTTCTCGTACAGCTTCTGACGAGCCTTGTAACGTGCCAAGTCAATCTCCGTCATGTTTACCTCCCCTTTTTGCTCTGGGTCAAGCATCTTATACGCCTCAGCTGAAAAAGAAAAGGAAAAAGTGTTAGAAAACTCTCCAACGCTAAATAACCTATGTATGTGTAAAAATATGCGTCCATGCGTCCACCTTGGAGCAAGTTCTTGTAGAGGCCATAGGCGGACATGAACGTGGGATCCCGCAGCCAACTAGATAAGGGGACCCAGTTGCTTGGAATGCGCTCAGTTTTGCCGTTCCTCTTCACCCTCTTGACTTTGAAGTATTCAAGCTGGTGCTCTTGGCTGGGATGGACGGGTGGCTTATCAGGCTTAAGGTCCCCACGTCCAAGCTGAATTGGTTCAGCATTGAACCGATTCATCCGCAGATTGAATTCAACATCTTTTGTCTTGATGCGGTAGAATCGGTGCTTCCAGTCACGCCATTTGGAGACGCGGTCGACCACCATCATGTAGTCCCTGCTGGTACTCAGAATAAGCCAGCCGTCCGTTTCAGCGTCCAGCTTAGTCAGTGAGTGCATCTCACAGAAAACTGCAAAGTCCGGCTTGAAGCCTTTGCAGATGCACGTCACCAAGTACCCGAAAATGTTTAACCAGTTGTTCGGCATCAGCTGGAAAAAAGCAATGTCGTATTCGTCCAGAACGGTGCGGACGAAGGGGTGGAGAGGAAAGCGCAGTCCGACGTCTAGGGCCGCCCTGTAAACGCTGAAAGACCTTTGGCGCGGCCTCTCTTCCTCCCAGGAAGCCACAACATGTGACTTCCTTGGGGGCTGAATTTCAAACCCCTCCCCAAGGTGGAGGAATGCCTTGTATTCCTCAAAATTGTCATTTAGGTAGCCCAAGGCCGTGCTACCCACCGTACAGGCGTACGGGTCCTTAAAGTTGTCGGCGTTGGCGACATCTTCCTCGGCCGCCGCCTCACCCTGGGCCGCTCCCAAACTCAGAGGACAACACTCTGTCCAGGTCGGCTGCCTCCGCTGAGCTGCGGCTCCTAGAGCTGTGGCCGCCCCTGGGGGAGATAATGTCTTCTAGGGGCCTTTTGCCTTTGTCTTTGGCATCGGCCGAATAACTCCCTGTAGGAGGTGCTCTGCGAGGGGGCAGGTCGGAAGGTTCATTAATTGAGACCCCAGTTCTTGGCCTCTCCGACCTGCCATATCGGAGATAGAGTTCTGAGGGAGTAGGGACGGACGAATCAGCGTCCGCCCGAGAAGAGGAAGGAGGTCCTTCACAGAGTAGCAACTCGGCCCCATCCATGACCGAGTTGGCATATTGGGGGAACCTCAACCCCGGAGTACGCCCGGACGTACCCCCTGCAGTAGAAGCGCCCTGAGTTCTTTGGCGCTCCTCGAAAGAGGAAGTTACTTCCACGGCCGAGCAGTGAGTGCCAGTGGAAGAGGTCGTAGGAGTAGAAGAAGGGGTATCTAAGTTAGTGTTATTAGGGTCATAAGGGGGGCTAGGGTTCACCAGACTACCGTCTGGATTTCTGGTCGCATGACGATCGTACGTCTGCATCGTCCGTGCCATGTTCGACTGCAGGGAAAGAGAAGAATGGGTGGAAGTGAGTTGGTATGCATTAGAAATGGACCCACTCCATGAAGGAGACAACTCGTCTCCGTCCACTCTAGACTCCTCAGTCTCAGGCGAACGACCGACCTCATGAGGAGAAACGGACGAAGCCGAGTGTTGAGCCAGATTTTAAATGAAGAATAAAGAAACAAAAAATGCAAGGAAAAGAAATCAGGCGGCCTACCTCTGTACGTGTTGAAAACTTGAAAGTCTTGAAGGTTGCCCGGAAAAATCAACGAATGTGCCCGGAAAACTCAAAAGCGCGGCGGAGCTCTCGAAGATTCAAAGGAAAATACACTTTCTCTCTCTAGAAGCTCTGACTTCTCTCTAGAAAATGTAAAGTTCCAAAGTGCGAAAATGAGGTCAAACCCCTTGTATATATAGGAAAAATTTATGGGGGTAAGACAGTAAATTCATCTTTCCCGCCTAACAAAATTGAACGGTTATAATTTGAAAATTTAACCTAGAATTTGGAGAGGCAAAGAGCAACGCCGTTAAAATAGGCGGAAAAGAAGACGACCTAATAAATGGTACGTCCAAAAGTAAGTTGACGGAGCTAAAGCTCCCTCCGTAATGGCAAGACGGCCGCATATCCCAAAAGCGAGGCGGCCTACCATAGTTCGCGCCATTCGTATAGATAGGCGTTCACTCTAAATTGTCAGGCAGACAGAAATCTGTCAAAACCCTAATACACTTGTACGCCCCAAGGCTATTTGAGGTCAGAGGAGTCGGCCTGTAAGCGTACGAGCCACCCCCTCTGAGGGGCAAATGTTGAGGGAAAAAACACCTCGCATACGTGGACCAATCCCATGGTGACACGTGGCCTAGTTATAGGGTGACACGTGTCACCACGGGAAGATGCCACACATTCAGCATAAGAGCACCCAAGGTTTCAGGCCAATCTCGTAGCGACACGCGGCCCAGTTAGAAGGTGACACGTGTCGTCACGAGAAGATGCCACGTGTTTAGGGCATATGTCCCCTTTTAAATCAGCACGCCAAAGAGGCCTAACAACGTCAGGGCCCAAATCCCGAGAGAAATCAATGAAAGCCGCAAAGCGGCGCCCCCAAAGTAACACGTGGCATTCACTTATTGCGCAGCCAATCACGTCACGTAAATCTATGGTATAAACCCTAGAAAGGGGCACGAGTCCCACCCCTATAAATACCCCAATCATTTATGATGGGGGGGGGGTGGATTAAGACATTTTACAACAACAGAGCATTAAATAGCTCCAACTTCTCTCTACTTTCTCTCTCTAGCCTTTTCCGTTCCGATCACTAACTTGATCGTCGGAGGCGAATATTCCATTAACTGGAATATTTGTTGTTTTGCAGGTTGGACCGTCTCGTTGCCAGGAGAGCGTGACCAGTATCCCAGGAAATCCAAAAATCACCCGAAACAATAGTGTACTAAATGAGCCGAGCTTGAACAGAAATTTAAGCTCGCTTGAAAGCTCGGGATCGTGCTCGAACTTGCCTAAGTTAAATGAATTTGAACATTAACAAGCTAATACTCGGCTCGACTCGGCTCATTTAATTTACACCCCTATTCATGAATCGCTGAACCTAGTCAAACATCTATTCTATCAATGATAGAAGAAATAAGAAGCCAAGTAATGTTTTGAATGATGGATAAGAAAATACAATGCAATTATAATGATTGTTTCCCATAGAATTGGAGTGATTGTTTTACAATAAATTGTAATGGTTATATCTCTTACTCCCTCCGTATTTTATTACTTGTTATACTTTTAATTTAAACGATTTTTTAATATTGGCTTGATTTTGTTTTTTGGAAATCTTTCACAATATTTTACTAATTTCTTCTCTCTTAGTGGAACCCTAACTATCATACTTTTTTATATTTAGATTCTCTTTCCTCTCAACTATCATACTTTATTCCTTCACAGCTTCACCAACCCCACTTCTTTTAAATTTTATTAGTGTAGGCGTCGCTCGAAGTGCGCCTACGTTAAAGCATGTTGTGAATATGCTTGGCACTCATAGGAAGTGGGAATTGACATTACGATTAGGGACAAGGAAAGTAGGGAGCCGCCAACAAGTTTTTAAGGAACTTGTAAACCGTTCACGGATCATAAAAGGCAACCACGAATAAGGGACAACGAAGGCAACAACGATTGACCCGTGAATGTTACACCTCATTCATAATCCATGAGATTACTAACTCCATATGGTTCGGAACCACGAAAGGAGGATCGGGGATGATGGTACGAAGTGAGTCATGGAGTCACATTCGCCCGTATTGGCCTCTACTCGATTCTTATAGTGAAAAGTGATTCATGCAATCTCAAAGGCAAGCAAACAAAGATTCAATTTGCTCCAAACTATTATTAAGCTAAATTGGTTGAATATTAATGCAACACATAATTCTAAAATATTAGTGATCACTTGATTAAACGATAAGATTAAAAGGGAACCTAAACCGGTTGTCCAAATTATCTTATTAGGCGTGATTTTCAATTACATATTCCCTTTAAACATGCAATATGGTGATCAATAAATATAATAAAATAAACATTAATATTGGAAGCAATTCAACAATAATAGCGTTAGTCAAATCAAATAATAAATTAACCTAATCATGATATTAGCAATATTAAAATAAAAATAAGTAATTAAATTAATTACTCACATTCCGCGTTTCCTTGAATTGCTACATCATGAATAAACTGTTAGTAACTTCAATAAAAATATAAATCAAATTGAAATAATTAAATTAAAATTAGAGTTGATTTGGTCCAAACCCTCAGTTAATTCTACCTTTTCACGCCTTGGTTTTAAGTATAGAACTTCAGGTAAAGTATGGACTCCTTGGAGTGCTTAGGGGAAGGAATGAAAGAATAGGGAGGCTAGTGTTTAGGCTAAAGAGGGAGAAAATAATTATTTTGTGATCAAGCTTGTTAATTAATGAAAAGGGGTGATATGACCTCTATTTATAAGGAAAAATAAGGGTCGAAGAATTAAGAAAAGATAAGAATTCGATTTGGAATAATACTCTTGCGATAGACATCAGTTTTAGCGGTTTTTGTTTTTATCATATCTTTTGATCCAGAAATCAGAATAAGATGAATAAGATATATTTGGAAATCTCTTGAAGTCTACTTTCTAAATCAATTAGAAACAGATTAAAATATTTTATTTAATAAAAGATATGGCCGAAATAGTGAGACGGTATCAGTTTTGGATAGAGTTTGACATTTTATTCATATCTTTTCCGTTATAGCTCGGAATTGATATTATAATATATCACTGGAAAGATAATTTCAAGGGCTATCCAACCATATAAAATTTAAATAAAAAATATGAGGCACGAAAATAATATCTGTCTATCTGTGAACGTCATTCAATTCGGACAGAAGTAGGACTTTAAAAAAGAAAAGGTTTTATTCAATTTCAAATTCTTTAATCTTATCTTTTTAAAAAGGATAATTGTAGGGAATATTTCAAGCGTTACCCCTAGTTTGAACCCCACTGTGATCATACACTAAAGTACGGTGGCGTCCAAAAGGTAAGAAGATAGAGCAAAATAGTCGCCAACAAGTTTTTTGAACTTGTAAACCGTTCACAGGGTGAAGGTTACACCCCTTAACGATCCAGGACATCGTTAACTCGAATAGGTCTGGAACCATGACTGGTAGTTCGGGGATGAAGGTACAAATCCAACCTAAAAGAGATTGAACCTGCCCTAATAATAGGCCTCTACTTTATTCTGATCGTATTCATGTGCGCTTTCTGACTAACATACAATCAATAGGTTTACCCTAAAACTGTTTATCTATGTTGGTTGAATATTAATGCACAAATAAATCTATTATTGGCGATCACTTGAATTATAATCATAATTAACCCTAAATAAGATTATTAATTATCTTATTAAGCGTGATTACAAGTACCAATTCCCTTTAAACATGCATAAAAGGTGTGATCAAGTAATAACAATAAAAATATATATCAAGCAACATAATAAATCATCAAGATAATAATTATAATCATAATAATAATAATTAAAATAATCATGATCATAAATTATAACAATTACTTCCTCCGTTCTGTTAATATTGCAACAAGGAGGAAATTACGCATCCCAAAACACATTTTATATGCTAAATATCTATAATTGTGTAAGAGTAAAAATTATAAAAAGTTGACATTCTGAAAGTATTATATAAGACGAATCCAACAAGATCCCACTTGAATATATTTTGCTTAACGTATAATTCATATTATATGGTCAAACAAGAGTAATGAATAGTGCAAAAAGTCCATTGTTGCAATATTAATAAAACGGAGGAAGTATAATCATAATTAAAATAATAAAATTAATCATAATTAACATAATCATGTTAAAGCATAATAATAATAGCAAGATCCTAGGCATGATACTAACAAGATTAATAACAAACCCTAGCATGTCACTAAACATTAAAGATCATATATTTAGCCCTAACATGATACTAACATGAATATTAGGAAGAGGAGGAAGCATCGCAGGAATCATAATTGTCATATTTGATAATAGAAATTATAGTTATTACCCTAAACATGATACTAGGAAGATCAAAACGCCCTAACATGACACTAGGAATCATAACAACAACCTAGACATGATTTCTATATCATAATAACAATAAATCAATTAAAGCACTTACTTGGATGCTTCGTATCTCTTTCTAATAACAAAATACACACACATTAGTAACTTCAAGGAGAATAATAAACAAACAATTAAATTAAATAATTGAAATAGAGATTTGGGACCAAACCCTCATAAATTAAAACCTTTCACATCTAGGGCGAAGGCAACTTCGAATATGGCTAGGTGTATCTAAGTCTTGTGAATGCGAAATTTTGTATTTTGAGAAAAGGCTAGTTTAGAAAAGAGAGAGAGAGAGTAATCAAGAAAATCTTGATGAGAGTTGGTGAGAATTGGTGAATCAAAACGGAGTTTTTAGAAGACTATTTATAGAAAAAATCAACCAAAAAGATAAAAAATCAAAACAGAGTTCTGACGCGTAAAACGATGTTAGCGCCAAACGCAGACATTAGCGCTAGGCGCTAACGCTAGTGCCACGCGCCAAGCTTAACGGCAGGCGCTAATGCCGGTGTTTGGCGCTGACTAAGTTATTGACGCATTTTCTAAAATCAAATAGAAATTGCCGTACAGGAGGATAAAATCGTATTTTCCTTAAAAACATTCTTTTATTCTGATAAAAACTCTAAAATGTCAACAAAAGTCAATTTATCAATGCTAATTGAATTAGGAATGAAAATAACCTTTTAGAAGAATCTAGAAGACTAAAACTATTCCTAATTGCATTAGGAATGATAAATCTATATTACGCCCTCCTCTAGATCATTGGGCTGCATATAAGGCTCAAACCAGGTCAGTAATTTGGCCATAACTTCCTCAATATTCATCGGAATTGGGCTTATAATATATCGTTGGAAAGCTCTTTTCAAGCCCTATCCAACTACACTACTATTGGACCCATATCATGGACCAACCAAACTGGATTGGCTGTTTTCTTAAAATAGGTTTTCAAAAACAGAGTGGAGAAAAGAAATTAAAACTATCCGCAACACTAAACTTTCCACACTTTCACTTCATTCGATTATGATTCGACGTGAAAAGTACTCATCACTAGGTTTGGTTTTGGGGAGACACAAATGGGTGTCTACAATAATTTAGATATTTTAGAAACTTATAGAAGCTTCCAATTAATCCTAATTGGTTTAGGAATGGGATTAAATAATTTGGACCCTCCATATGATCATTGGGTCGTAGGTAAGGTGGGCTTAGGTTCGGTTTGGGCTCATTTTAATATTTTGGTCATAACTTATTCGTTATAACTCGGATTTGGGCTTATAATATATTGTTGGAAAGTTCTTTTAAAGCCCCATCTAATTATTAAATCATTAGACCTAGATTATGGATCAAAATAAACTAGATTAAATGTTTTTATAAAAAGACACGAAATGAATGATTTTAAAGGACACGAAATGAATTATTTTGGGTTTAAAGGCACGAAAAGAGGAAAATAAGTGACGGTTTAGGGAAATGAGCTAGGAAATGGGATAGGAGTTGGGTTGGTTTTATGAAATGGAAATATGGATTTAAGCACTCCAAGATTAAATACTCAACCCGACCAATAATGACGGTGAAAGGTTATTCATCATCGGGTTTGGTTTTGGGGAGACATTTTTAGGTGTCTACAATTACTTTCTATTATTTCTCCTAAAACCGCGGATAGAGATATGGAGCAAGTAATAAAATACGAAGGGGGCGGAATTCATGTAGCTAGTACAACCTTCCATTTCCTTACAAGGATATTAAGTCGTATTGGTCTCCTATTTTTGTAACACAAGAATGAATCATAACTTTGCGTGCTTATTTTTTTTTTAATATAAGGTTATGGCCTCATTTTCAAACACGAAGTTAAGATTAATTATTTAGTTGTATAGATTGTAACAATTATCCATCTCCATAAAAGTAAGCCCAGATCCCATTAAAATTACCCGATGGATTAATTGACAATCGGATATGATCAAATAGTTTATTGTTCCTTTTTATTTGGAAGTAAGGCCTTGACAGGTGTCGTGTTTTATTTGGCCGATTCCATTAAGCCTAAATACATAACCCTTAAAACCTTACAAAAACTAATTTTGAGTGATTTTAAACCCAAAGTGAGATTACATAGTAAACCCTTACATTTTCTAAAAAATACCTTGACCCACTAAAAAGTCGTTAATTGGGAAGCATTCGTTGAATTGTCTTGTTCAAAAGACATTTTTGGTAATCACTAATCGGGGTGATTTTCCTCAACCAAGGTGGTTCATTTTTACTTTTAAGAGTGAATCCGTCAACAATCGCTAAAATCCCACTTACATTAATGACATTTATGTCAACTACCCAAATTTAAAACCCAAATGGAATTGGTATTTAAAAAATACGGCATCTGTCCAAACTACGAAGGTTTTGATCCATGAGTGAATTCAAAATCCCACTATGATCGGTACGTTGTGCAACTTTGGTGCTCAAACCTACCTTATATTAATTATTATATCATTTTATGTGACCAACATGCCTAAAAACTTGACTTTAAACAACGCATTAGTAAGAGCCCGTTCTTTAGAACGGAAGAGAAGACGAGTTCCAGACGTTCAATTCTCTTAACATAAATCCCGAACCCAAGATCGTGCCTTAAAATTTTCTTTTCATGGAGTTAGCAGTTAGTTTTTAGTATTATTTCTTAAAAAATGACTGTTTTACAATCTGTCCTTATTCGGGTAAAAATAAGGTGGAAACTCTAAGTTTTTAATTCATATTCTTATCATAAACTTAAGTGGAACCTCTTAAGACTAATTTGTCTACTAAAAACCAGGTACCACAATTGGCTATGGAGTTTTCAAGTTCTTGGATGGTTCACATCTCGCACCGCTCTCTGACACTCACCAAAGATAACGTGTCATCATCAAACCCGGCATATACTGCATGGGTTAGACAAGACAAACTGCTATTTGGTTCCATGATTGGAACTTTTGATTCTTCTATCATCCCCCTTGTCTCATTACATGCCACTACCACCAAGGAGGCATGAGATATTCTTGCCTACACCTTTACTCGTCATTCTCGTGGTCATTCTAAACTTGTTAAGCTAACATGAAGGCTATCACAAAGGGTACTAAACAATCACTAAGTACATGAAAGCAATCCGCATTTTAATCGTAGTACTATCTCTCTTCCATTGAAGCGTCATCCCAAGTCTCCATTGAAGTGTACTCAATATGATCTGAGCTTTCTCTCCTCTATTAAAGCTAATTCTTGATGTAAGATGTTCTCTATTGAAGAAGCTTCTTATCTTACTCTCCTCCATTGAAGTAACTTTTGAGGTACGTTGTTTCCATCCTCTAATAAAGCTAACCTTAAAGGTAGTGGCGTAGCCATCATAGGACAAGGAGAGAGTTATTCCTACACTTAAAAAAAAAACAAAAAAAAAAAAAAAAACAAGAACAAAAACAAAAACAAAAACAAAAACTAGTTCAAATACAAATAATAGTGCAAAATGATTCATACTAAATAAGACGGTGCAAGTTTAAGTCTCGCTAGTGGAAGTAGGATCAAACCCTTGTGAGTTCTTAAATTTGCAAAACTATTAAAGCAATTGATCGTTGCTTTCTTGGTAGTTGGTACACTAATGTGAATGGATTAAAATTGGTGCACTAATGAAGCGATTAATGTGAGCTCCATGGATTAATTTAATGTTATTCTTCAAATATTCTGAACCCATAAATATACATTTCCGGAGGAAAAATTGATATATATATATATCCTCTATTTTTTTAGTTAACACTTTTTGACTTTTACACTATTTATAAAGTACACTTTGAATACCCCTTTGTCAATTATAATTACAATAAAACATAGCCAAGTGGGATCTTATTTGAATCGTCTCAATACATATTCTATTAACATCCACTTTTTATAAATTTACAACGCTGAAGATTGAAGATATTAATCATTAAAATAGTACGTTGACAAGCGTGATAAAAGAAAGGGGTCAACTTTTTTTTTTGGTGAAAATGTGTCAACTAAATAAAACTATGGGTAGTATGATGTTGGAGTTTTGACTAAGTACTCCGTATTTAGTTTTTTTTTTCACTTGTATAACTTTAACAATTTAAGTATTTGTGTGTTATAATATTTTTATTTGTCAAATAAGCTATGTTTGTTTGTTGACTCAGATTGAAATTCCTGGCTCTGCCAAACCCATCGAACTCACTTCATTCACCGAACCTACTTGACTTCCAAACCCGCCAGATCAACTATATTCACCCGATAGCTACATTCACCGGACCAATCCGATCCACTTGACCCAGTAGACCTACCAAACCATAGTACAACTGTGCGACCCACATACTCTCCCTAACACAATCCGACCCACCAAAACCTAATGAGTTGTGACCTAACCCATGGACACACCCTTAACATGTTGACCTTTTCCAACTCATCATACCTTAGCATGCACCCATGCCATCTTGTGTCACCTCAAGCAGCCTAACCATGACCCATGCATGACGCACCTAACTTGCCCTAACTCGCCGAGTCCACACGATATGACACATCTATTTGAAGGGAAGTAAAAAAGTTCATAAAATAATAAAAGTTTTTAATTCTAAAATTGTTTTAAAATAAATTTAAAGTTTCTTAAAATATCATTTATTTCCAATGTCATCTTAATACAAGATTAAGTTTCCTAAAAAAGAATCATTTAATAACAACAATTAAAGTTTATTAAAACTCTTATTTCTAAAGTCATCTCTAGAAGAAAGTTCCTTAAAAACTCTTTTATTTCGAAAGTCCTATTTAGATAAAATTAAAAGACATCCTAATAATAAAAGTTTCATAAGTTAAAATTACATACCATAATGTAATATAGGTTTCATACCATTAGTTTCTTAAGAAATAAATTAATTCAATTTTTTTTAAAAAAAGAAAGTAATTAAGAAAAACGTGCATTTTCCTCATTTTAGATATCTTGAACGAATTTTTTTTTATTAAAAATCATAGATAAATCGAAAAAATTATTGTGAGATATGGTTGGAAAGCTCTTGAAAAATTCTATCACTTGAGATAAAAGAAATGGAGTTGTTTGTGGGCATAAGGGTGGTTGCATAGACCATCTTTTGGACGGGTTAAGTTACATTTTATTCTTGAACATCCTTTACATAAACTCTTACTTCCTTAGGTCTTTAAACACACTTAAAAAGAAAAATATTCTTAACATATATCTTAGACAAACATATGAATGTATTAATACCTTATATTTTTAATGCATTAAAAAAATGAAATGCAAAATGCAATTACTTCCCCCCCCCCCTTTTTATAACCTATCACCTCACCATTAGGCTTGGCTTTCTAATATGGAGTAATGAAATATTTAGGGCTAATTTAACACCTAATATCATCACTACTCTTATTGATAACATCACATGGGAACAAACACATTAGTTAGCATAATAATAATAATAATAATAATAATAATAATAATAATAATAATAATAATAATAATAATAATAATAATAATAATAATAATAATAATAATAATAATAATAATAATAATAATAATAATAATAATAATAATAATTAAGGAAATTAAGAAAGGAATAAGGATAATACCTTGAGCTAGATGTAGCTATTTTATGGATAACTCCTTTTTCTTATCAAGGATTAAAAGATGATAACTCCTTAATTAAAGTGAAATAAGATAGACAAAGTGACATTTTTTTGGAATTTTTGAGATATTAAAAGAAATTAGTGCAAAATAAAGCTAATGAACCTCTTTTTTGATTTTTTGATTAAAGAAAAATAAACTTGAAAAAATGAAACTAAATCTTGAGAAATAATTTTTTTTTTTTTGTTTTAATATAGACTAGGAACACTTAAACAATGAAATTAATTTTTTTTAACAAGGATAAAAAATAACAACAATACTTGAACTTGAAATATTTTTGTGTTTTTTTTTATAGGAATTAGAGATAATAACAATACTTAAAAATAAAAATGACAATTTCATTAGATGATGCTTTTTATAAGCTAATAACTTCAAAATAAAGCCAAATTAGAGAGATTTTAACTAAAGCAAAAGATTAGAGGAGAATTTTTTTAGAGATATTTTTAGAGAGAGAATTAGAAGGAAATTTTTTGGTGTCCTCAAATGAGAAAATTAAGGGGGTATTTTTGGAAAATAAAGGGGTTAATTTATAAATAAATAAAAGATAATTCAAGGATTTAAATGGTAAATATCAAGATTTTGGTAATAATGAAGATCTTGATATTAAATTCTTTTATTTTTTTATGTAACAAACTAATTAATCAGTTTTATAACACTTAAACTGATAAAATAAGTTTTCAAAAAAAAAAAAAACTGATAAAATAAAGAAAACCATAATTAAATCAGGCTCTAATAATGATGTTGAAAAGGTTCTAAAATGCCATGACATAAAAAATATATATATAACTAAATCGTGACAAAACTAAAAAATACTCACGTGGTATAAGTATGACAGAGTACCTTAATCCACTAAATGATTATTATACTCACCAAGATACTAAAACAATACTTATAAAATAAATATCTCCTCAAAATGTCAGCTCTGAAGTTACACAAAGACATTAGGTTACAATACTTGTAGTGTCAAACAAAATATATTTTTTTTTGACATCAGCATAACACAAAATAAGTTATAAGTCTAAAGTAAAGCTAATTAAACTAGTCCGGCTATTTTTGGCCAGAAAATGTGCTCGTTGAACCATGTCCCTATCAACTTTCAAAATGTTACAACACCGAAAATTCAATCCCAAATTTTTAATATCTTGTAAGATCCAGAAGATACTAATATTATTAATATCTGTCTTACGTAAGAGACTGATCAAATTTATTAAGTCCGAGTAAAGAAGGATTTTTGAGAAACCCTGAGTAGTTCCCCATTTTAGAGCTTCAAGACAAGCTTGTACCTCCGAATGCAATGCCGAAGTTGCTAAACCAAAGCCTGCTCCTGCATCCATGAAATCTCCTCCATTCAACTTGAAAGCCCAACCAAAACCACTTCGTCCACTACCTGTCTCCCAAGAGCCATCTATCTGAATCGTACAATCTGGTTGTGCTATATTTGAACCAAATGTAAAACCTTCCCGTCCTATATGTACCTGAGAGAATCCCGGCGGTTCATTGGGTTCCATATCCTGATTTTGCTGCAAACCTCAAAAAAGTATATCAAGCTTGTTGAAATCATGCAGTGATTGTACAGCCTGTTCTATGTTTCTCTCCAACGTGGTAGTACCACAACTATCTCCTTTGAAAACACGCTGATTTCTAGTAATCCACAGGCCCCATAAAGTTGCAATAAAGCTAGTTATTGCGGAGCTCTGAATTCCATCCTGACTATAAAGAAGCAGGATATAGGTTTGAATCCAATCTGAGAGATTGACGATATTAGACTCAGTAGTTGTATAAGTGTCAGCTATGTTTGCATTAGACAAAATATTTTCAGAGCTTATATATAAAAATAAAAATTAACCTATGCCCTTATGTAGACACCCATTTGTGTCTCCCCAAAACCAAACCCGATGATGAATACCTTTCACGTCGAATCATAATCGAATGAAGTAAAAGTGTGGAAAGTCTAGTGTTGCGGTTAGTTTTTTTTTTTTTATTAAAATCTCTCTTTCTGTTTTCGAAAACCTATTTTATTTTATGAAAATAGCCAATTCAGTTTAGTTTTGTAGACACCCAAATGTGTCTCCCCAAAACCAAACCCAGTGATGAATACCTCTCACGTCATTTGATTATCGAACAAAGCGAAAGTGTGAAAAGTCTAGTGATGAATATGTTTTTATTAAAATATCTTTTCTTTCTGTTTTTGAAAATATTTCTTTTCTTACCTTATTTATGAAAAAAGTGCATTCCAGTTTAGTTTGGTCCATGATAAGGGTCCAATAATGGTGTAGTTGGATGGGGGCTTGAAAAGACCTTTCCAGCGATATATTATAAGCCCAATTCCAACGAATAATGAGGAAGTTATGGCCAAAATACTAAACTGGGCCTGATTTGATTTTTATATGCGGCCCAATGATCTAGAGGAGGGCCTATTATTAATTATCATTCCTAAAGCTATTAGGATTGATTATAGTCTTCTAGAATATTCTAGAAGGTTCTCTTAAATCCTAATGGAGTTAGGATTGATAATTATGTTTCAAAGAGTTTGAAATTGAATAAAACTACTCATTTGAACAATCCTTGTGTTTGTACGAAGTGGAATATATTCAAATTTAATTTTCGTGCCTCATAATATTTATCCAAATTTTATATGGTTGTATAGATCTTGAAATTATCTTTCCAATGATATATTATAATATTAATTCCGAGCTATAACGAAAAAGATATGAATGGAATATGAAACTCTATCCAAAACTGTCACACTTCCACTATTTGGGCCATATATTTTTTATCTACAAAAGATTTTAATCTGATTCTAATTGGGTTGAAAATTAGACTTCAAGAGCTTTCCAACGACATATTATATGACTTATTTGAACTTCTGGATCAAAAGATATGATAAAAACAAAATCCGCAAAAACTGTTGTCCATCGAGTTTTATTAAGATTCGAATTCGGATTCTTTTATTATTCTTCGACCCTCTTTTTTCTTCTATAAATATAAGTCATATCTTCCCTTTTTCAATGACCAACTCTCATTAAGAATTTCTTGATTTTCTCCCTCTCTCTTTCTAAACCAACCCTTTTACAAACACAATTCCTCATACATTAGCACTAGACACACTTAGCATAATTCGAAGTTGCCTTCGTCCTAGACGTGAAAGGTTTAATATTTCTGAGGGTTTGGTCCCAAATCTAGTCTAAACTCCGTAATCTCTATTTCAATTATTTATTTAATTGTTTTGTTTATTATTTTCCTTGAAGTTACTAACACGTGTATTTTATTATTAGAAAGAGGTACGAGGCATCCGAGTAAGTGCTTTAATTGTTTTATTGATATTATGATATAGAAATCATGCTTAGGTTGTTATTTTGATTCCTAGTATCATGTTAGGATGCTTTTCTTAGTATGATATATAGGGTGATTTGCTTATATCAATTGTGATTCCTGCGATGCTTCCTAATCTTTTCCTAATATCATGTTAGTATCATGTTAGGGTTAAAGCTGTGATCTTTATTTGTTAAGTGACATGCTAGGGTTTGTTATTAATCTTGTTAGTATCATGCCTAGGATCTTGCTATTATTATGCTTTAACATGATTATTTTAATTATGAAAATTATTATTATTATTATGATGATTATGATTATTATTGTTATTATAATTTTATGATTATAATTAATTTATGATTATTATGTTACTTGATTATATTTATTGTTATTGCTTGATCACGCCTAATAAGATAATTAATAATCTTATTTAGGGTTAATTTGATTACAATTCAAGTGATCGCCAATAATAGATTTATTTATGCATTAAATTCAACCAACATAGATAAACAGGTTTAGGGTAACCTATTGATTGCATGTTAGTCAGAATGCGCACATGAATACGATCAGAATAAAGTAGAGACTTATTATTAGGGCAGGTTCAATCTCTTTTAAGTTGGATTTGTACCTTTATCCCCGAACTACCAATCTTGGTTCCAGACCTATTGGAGTTGACGATCTCCTGGATCGTTAAGGGGTTTAACCTTCACGTCGTGAACGGTTTACAAATTCCTAAAACTTGTTGGCGAAGGTTCAATCTCTTTTAAGTTGGATTTGTACCTTTATCCCCGAACTACCAATCTTGGTTCCAGACCTATTGGAGTTGACGATCTCCTGGATCGTTAAGGGGTTTAACCTTCACCTCGTGAACGGTTTACAAATTCCTAAAACTTGTTGGCGACTCTTTTGCTCTATCTTCTTTCCCTTTGGACGCTACCGTACTTTAGTGTATGATCACAGTGGGGTTCAAGTTTGGAGTAATGCTTGAAATATTACCTACAGGTTTGGTCCATAACAGGGGTCCGATAATATTGTAGTTGGATTGGGCTCGAAAAGACCTTTCCAACGATATATTATAAGCCCGATTCCGATGAATAATGAGGAAGTTATGGCCAAATTACTAAACTGGGTCCGGTTTGATCTTTATATGCGGCCCAATGATCTAGAAGAGGGCCTATTATGAATTATCATTCCTAATGCAATTAAGATTGATTATAGTTTTCTAGAACCTTCTAGAAGGTTATTTGAATCGTAATATGATTAGGATTGATAATTAAGTTTTATGAGTTTTATTTGGAATAAAAGAAGTGTTTTAAATGAAATTAGGATTGATTACGATGTAAGGAATATTTCAAGCATTATCCCTAGCTTGAACCCCATTGTGATCATACACTTAAGCATGGTGGCGTCCAAAGGGAAAGAAGATAGAGTAAAAGAGTCGCCAACAAGTTTTAGGAACTTGTAAACCGTTCACGAGGTGAAGGTTACACCCCTTAACGATCCAGGAGATCATCAACTCCAATAGGTCTGGAACCATGATTGGTAGTTCGGGGATAAATGTACAAATTCAACCTAAAAGAGATTGAACCTGCCCTAATAAAAGGCCTCTACTTTATTCTGATCGTATTCATATGCGCTTTCTGATTAACATTCAATCATTAGGATTAACCCTATACCTGTTTACCTATATTGGTTGAATTTAATGCACAAATAAACTATTGTTAGAGATCACTTGAATTATAATCATATTAACCCTAAACAGGAATATTAATTCTCTTATTAAGCGTGATTACAAGTACCAATCCCCTTTAAACATGCATAAAAGATGTGATAAAGCAATAACAATAAATATATATCAAGCAACATAATAATCATCATAATAATTATAACAATAATTATAAAAATCATGTTAAAGCATAATAATAGCAAGATCCTAGGCATATACTAACAAGATTAATAACAAACCCTAGCATGTCACTAAACAATAAAAATCAAAGCTTTAGCCCTAACATGATACTAACATGCATATTAGGAAGAAAATAGGAGGCATCGCAGGACTCATAATTGTCATATTTTATATTAGAAATTATAGTTGTTACCCTAAACATAATACTAGGAAGATCAAAACACCCTAACATGACATTAGGAATCAAAATAACTATCTAGACATGATTTCTATATTATAATAACAATAAATCAATTAAAGCACTTACTTGGATGCCTCGTATCTCTTTCTAATAACAAAATACACGTGTTAGTAACTTCAAGGAAAATATAAAATCAAACAATTAAATTAAATAATTGAAAGAGAGATTTGGGACCAAACCCTCAGAAATTAAAACCTTTCACGTCCAGGTCGAGGGCAACTTCGAACTATGCTAGGTATGTCTAGTGCTAATGTGTGAGGAATTGTGTTTGTAAAAAGTTAGGCTAGAAAGAGGAAGAGAATCAAGAAATTCTTGATGAGAGTTGATGAGAAAAAGAATTAGAAAGAATAAGAATTGATGATTGAAACATAGATTTTAGGAGGCTATTTATAGAGAAAATCAGCCGGATGTGATAAAAAACGAATCAGAGTTTCAAAAATAATAAAACTCGATTGCAGCTAGAAACACGTGCGTGATGCCAAACTCCAGTCATTAGCGCCAGGCGCTAAGCATTAGCGCAAGACACCAGGAGTGGCGCCAGACGCCATGGCTTAGTGCAAGGCGCTAATCCTGTCGTCAGGCGCTATAAACAGTTTTTACGGATTTTGTTTTTATCATATCTTTTGATGAAGAAGTCCAAATAAGTCATATAATATGTAGTTGGAAAGATCTTGAAGTCTACTTTCTAACCCAATTAGAATCAGATTAAAATAATTTGTAGATAAAAAGATATGGTCGAAATAGTGGAAGGGTGTCAGTTTTGGATAGAGTTTCATATTCCATTCATATCTTTTTCGTTATAACCCGGATTTAATATTATAATATATCATTGGAAAGATAATTTCAAGATCTATCCAACTATATAAAATTTGGATAAAGATTATGAGGCACAAAATTAAAATCTGAATATATTCCACAAACTAAAAGTTGGAAATATTATTTACCCTCAAAAGTGAATTAAAAATAACACAAACTAAATCAAATTGTATCAAAAGTAAATAGAAAAACTGAAAAGTGAATCTTAAGAGTAGAGTAAATGAAAAATAATTTATATAAAAAATAAACCTACGTGGGAATCGAACCCACATCTGTTGTGCATTCGCACAATGCTCTACCTATTGAGCTAGTAGACTAATGTATATTAAACAATAAAAGTAAAGAAATATAACTGTAGGGAATAATTTCAAGCGTTAACCCCTTAGCTTGAACCCCACTGTGATCATGCACTAAAGTACGGTGGCGTCCAAAAGGGAAGAAGATAGAGCAAAAGAGTCGGCAACAAGTTTTTTAGGAACTTGTAAACCACTCATAGGATGAAGGTTACACCCCTTAACGATCCAAGAGATCGTCAACTCCATAAGGTCTAGAACCAAATAAGGGTTCGGGGATGAAGGTACAAATCCAACCTAAAAGAGATTGAACTTGCCCTAATAATAGGCCTCTACTTTATTCTGATCGTATTCATGTGCGCTTTCTAATTAACATGCAATCATTAGGATTAACCCTAAACCTGTTTAATCTATGTTGGTTGAATATTAATGCACAAACAAATCTATTATTGACGATCACTTGAATTTATAATCACAATTAACCCTAACAAGATTATTAATTATCTTATTAAGCGTGATGACAAGTACCAATTCCCTTTAAACATGCATAAAAGGTGTGATCAAGCAATAATAATAAAATAATGTACCAAGCAACATAATAATAATGAATATCATGAATAATAATTATAATAAACAATAATAATGATAATAATAAAATAATCATCATCAAAATAATAATAATAATAATAATAATAATAATAATAATAATAATAATAATAATAATAATAATAATAATAATATTCATAATAATAATATTCATAATCATCATAAATTATAACAATTATAATCATAATCATGTTCATGTTAATATTAAAGCATAATAGTAGCAAGATCCTAGGCAAGTAAGCATGATACCAACAAGATTAATAACAAACCCTAGCATGCCACTAAGTAATAAAAATCAAATCTTTATCCCTAACATGATACTAAAAATCATAAATATTAGGAAGAGAATAAAAGGCATCATAGCAATCATATTTAATATTAAAATTACTCTAGACATGATACTAGGAATATCATAATAACAATATAAACATGATTTCTACATCATAATATCAATAAATCAATTAAAGCACTTACTTTGATGTCTCGTACCTCTTTCTAATAACAAAATACACACGTTAGTAACTTCAAAGAAAATAATAAATCAAACAATTAAATTAAATAATTGAAAGAGAGATTTGGGACCAAACCCTCATAAATTAAACCTTTCACGTCTAGGGCGAAGGCAACTTCGAATATGGCTAGGTGTTTCTAGATCTTGCGAATGCGGAATTTTGTATGTGAAAACAAAGTTTAGAAAAGAGAAAGAAAGAGAGAATAATCAAGAAAATCTTGATGAGAGTTGGTGAATGAAAACGGAGTTTTTAATACGTTATTTATAGAGAAAATCATCCAAAAAGATAAAATATCAAAACAGAGCACTTGGCGCAAGCAAAACGAGATTGGCGCACGCAAAATAGAGCTGGCGCCAGCATCAGCTAATTGGCGCCAAACGCCAATGGCTAGCACCAGGCGCCAGGCCTGATTTTAGAAATTCACGCGTTTTTGTTTTTATCATATCTTTTGATCCGGAAGTCCAAATAAGGAATATAATATGTCGTTGGAAAGCTCTTAAAGTTTAATTTCCAACCCAATTAGAATAAGATTAAAATATTTTGTAGATAAAAAGATATAGCCAAAATAGTGGAAGGGTGTCAGTTTTGGATAAAGTTTCATGTTTTATTCATATCTTTTTCGTTATAATTCGGATTTAATATTATAATATATCATTGGAAAGATAATTTCAAGATCTATCCAACCATATAAAATTTGGATAATATTATGAGGCACAAAAATAAAATCTGAATATATCTCACTTCGTACAAAACAAGGATTCTAAAAAGGAGTAGTTTTATTCAATTTCAAACTCTTTGAAACATAATTATCAATCCTAACTCCATTAGGATTTAAGAGAACCTTCTAGAATATTCTAGAAGACTATAATCAATCTTAATAGCTTTAGGAATGATAATTAATAATAGGCTCTCCTCTAGATCATTGGGCCGCATATAAAAATCAAATTAGGCCTAGTTTAGTATTTTGGCCATAACTTCCTCATTATTCATTGGAATTGGGCTTATAATATATCGTTGGAAAGGTCTTTTCAAGCCCCATCCAACTACACCATTATTGGACCCTTATCATGGACCAAACTAAACTAGAATGCACGTTTTTCATAAATAAGGTAAGAAAAGAAATATTTTCAAAAACAGAAAGAAAAGGTATTTTAATAAAAACATCCTCATCACTAGACTTTTCACACTTTCTCTTTGTTTGATAATCAAATGACGTGAGAGGTATTCATCACTGGGTTTGGTTTTGGGGAGACACATTTGGGTGTCTACAGAAGCCCCCACTTTGATTGAGTTTGGAGAAACGTGAGTTTCGAAAACGAAAGTCAAAGTATCGATAGGGGCGGAGAATGATTCAGAACGTTCTGCGATCCTAAATCATTCTTGTAACGCTGATGCCTGCAAACTAGCGTTAGTTAAAACAGATAAAAGAGTTAAGAAACGCGTATCTTGCACCGTCGAGCACACGTCTCTGATGGTAACCGATTTGTTTCTGTATTGTCGTTGTTGTTGTTGTGACAACCTTCCACAATCTAGGGAACTCTATCGGAGATAACTTCTCTTGAAATCACCTCCAGTTGTTTGTGACAACCCTCCACAAGCTAGGGAGCGCCATCGATTAATGCTGCTACATCTTGAGCCTTTTTCTTGAATTATAGTGACAACCTTCCCAATCATAGCAAAAGTCGTCGAAGACCGCCTCATCACGAACCGTCCTTCTCAAATATTGGTGACAACCTCCACAACCTTAACGAATGTCGTTGAAGACCGCCCATCTCGTGCTATCTTCTCAAATCTTGGGTGACAACCTCCACAATCTCAGCGAATGTCGTCGAAGACCGCCCATCTCGTGCTATCTTCTCAAATCTTGGGTGACAACCTCCACAATCTTAGCAAATGCCGTCGAAGACCGCCCATCTCGTGCTATCTTTTCAAATCTTTGGTGACAACTTCCACAATCTCAGCGAATGTCGTCAAAGATTACCTCTCTTGAAGTGATTCTCAGTTGTTGCGATAATATTCCGAAGAAAACTACAGAAGACCAACGCTTGTCGATCTTTAAAGCTCGCTTGAACTTTGCTTTAGCCGGTGCATTGGCGCTTCTGCTGCTTGTAAACCAGTATGTCGATGCTGTGAACCATTACGTCGGTGCTTCTGAACCAGTATGTCGGTGCCTTTGTGATGAGCAAATGTTTAGGCGCTTTAAGATAAGTGAGACGATCTTTCGTCAGGTCGATCACTTATTTGCGGTTGTAATCAAATCGACTACTCAATCATGTCAAATTGCTTATAGGGGCTAACTGGTGTACCAAGGAACCCGAAATTGTTGTACGAGGCTTCGAGCTCTATCATTGCTGAAATATCTCTGGCGCCGCGATTTGCTTTGTTGCTAGACGCTGGGATCTAGCGCCAGGTGCTGAAATCATATTGCCAAACACTGGATGTTGTTGTCTGGCGGTGGAGTCGGGTCTTCCCTATTCTGCTCTTGCTGCCACTGTTCATTGCTCGGTTTCGCTTCGAACTTTGAACTTGGTCGTTTCCTTTCGACCAAATCCGCTTAAATATTTTATAAATTAAAGCTCTCCATCTCTAATTTACTAATCCATGTAACTCCTCTTATCTTGGAGTAATCTCCTAAGTCATATTCGCGGTTTTTTCTAAAAAATCCGGGAATGTCCTCGCTTGCTAGGATGCACCTGCATTTATATCTTTGACTATAGGACTTTGCTTACCTTTCTTTAGGGTTGACCTAAGACTTAGTGTTGCTTAACTCATTGAATGTCGTGACTTAAGGTATGAACTTGACTTACTGTGATTGACTGACTCGAGGATGACTCGACTCAAAGTGTTTGACACATGTGTTAGACTCAAATCAAGGTGATATGACACGACATGACTCGACGTGTACATGACTCGTGTGTGCATTTTATTGTGATCGTGGGACTCGAAAATGCAAAAAGGCAAAAAGTTTCCGTCATTTTTGTGGAGGGTACCAACTTTCTCCCGAAAAAGAAAGACGCGAAAAAGAATCGAAGTGAAGTTTGTGAAGGTGCATGTTTAATGAGCTTAATCCGTTAACGTTGTCTCTTATAGTACAAGGATTGTAACATCTTAGACTATCCTAGTTGACTCGATAATGAAAGTATTTAGGTAACTTAGGCGCGGAGGCTAAGTACTTCATACTTTGTGATGCAATGATGGTTGATGAGCGATTTTGACATGACAAGGCATGCTTCAGCGTTGTGTTAAGATTTCATGACAAAGGGTTCCTAAGGGAAGTATATTTGGTCATGTATCTGTGCGTTGTGTGAAAGTGATACTAAAGTTAGGCCACAAGGGCTAAGTGTGTGGGAAGATATTATTTTTAGAAGAGTCAAATAATGGTGACTCTTAGGCTGGGTAGGCTAATGATGTAGGGATCAAGCCCCCAAGTCTAGCTCTAAGTGAAAAGGGACAAGCATTGGAAATTCCTTGATATAATCATGGTGTGAGTGTGTAAATGTGAATATGAATGCAATTTTATTACGGCCACACCTCGATGTGAGGTTGCCTACGTATCCGTTAGGAATCAGGCCGAACGTAGCTCTAGCCGAACCTCGCACAAGTGTGTGTATACCTCAAAAAGGTCTTTTTAAGGGTTGTAACGTGGTTAGGCTAAAGGTTGAAGAAGAAGGGGATAAAAGGCTCAAGACCCTAGATAAGCCCCCAAGGTGTGCAACTTTGCTTTTGAATCTTTGTATTTTCATGCTTGAGGCTTTTAACTCTTTTTTTAGCTCTCTTTTCTCTTTTGCTTTAGTATTTATCTTATTTTATAAATGTGGACAATCTCGATCATGCGGTCTATCACTCACTTGGAATTCATGTTTCTCAGGCACGGTACCGAGCACTCGATAAGAGACGCAATCTGAGACGTGTTCATATCAAAGACATGTTCATGTCAAAGACATTGGAACACTTGCCCTTTGTTACACTTTTATTATTATTATTATTATTATTATTATTATTATTATTATTATTATTATTATTATTATTATTATTATTATTATTATTCACTAGTACATAACTAACCTCAAGTAACACCCAAAAAGTGTTACATAAAGTGGTAAAAGTGTTATTATAGACAATAGGTAACACTTTAGTGGGTGATACATCCGCCCATGTTACCTAAGGTCTTATGTAACACTTTGGGTAACGTATGGTAACACTATTAAAAATGTTACTATAAACATTCTGATGTAACACTTTTTTATATTATTGGTATCATTTTTTAAGTGTTACTTTTTATTTCTTATGTAACACTTACTTATCTTTAGTATCATTTTTCAATCTTAGAGTAACACTTTATCCGATATTGTGTATCACTCTTGCAAACACATGTAACACCTTTTTTATTATTAGGTAACATTTTTTAATCATCTTTTTACATGTAGTAACACTTTATTCAATCTTATGTATAATAATAATAATAATAATAATAATAATAATAATAATAATAATAATAATAATAATAATAATAATAATAATAATAATAATAATAATAATAATAATAATAATAATAATAATAAAATGATTTAACATTGATTATAACTTATTATTATTACTATATTTACATTTGTATAAATACATCCAGGGACATCGCCCCTCTCCTTCACCCAAAAAAAAAAAAAACATTAGTATATATACAAATACACAAATATACTCTTTTTTTTACAATAGTAAAACTAGGAATCTTAAACACAAGGGGCTATTATGCCCTGCCTTGTCGCAACTTGCACCCTTGCTCTATCGACTTTTATACATAGAGCAAAAGTCTAATTTATAGGCCTCATCTTTTATATCCTTGGCATTATTCGGATTTCACAGTAGTAGGAATGGCAAAAGCTATGCAAAATGCATTATTATTCCAGTAGTCCAAGCAAACCAAACCTGACATGTAATTACATAAGAAGGGATTAAAAATCAACACTATTCATGAAAAGAAAAATGTAATCACACTATTAAGAAGAATAAGAAATAAAAAATGGGCAACACTAGTTTTGTCTTACTAAAGAAACAATAAAGAAAAATAAACATCAGAGTTGTTTTCCGAGGACTAAAAAATCATATCATCATCTATAAGAAAGCACCACCATGCTTATGCAATGTATACATCAATTAATCTACAAGCATACTTGCTAATAAGGTCTGATAAATCATGCTTTCAGATAGCAAAAGAGAAATATGTTTAACTAATGGTAAGTTCAACTAATGGTGTTGAATTACTTTTTTCAATAAACCTATGCCTTTTAAATTTAGCTTTTTCAATTTATAGAACTGTAATCCTCATATTTAGTAGTGACTAAGAAATTAGACTACTAAAAAACACTATGATGACTCCATGTAGTTTCTGATAGAAGTAATAAAATCCAATCATCCAACTGAAAATGTCTTAGTGTTACACTATTACCTGTGACATTTGACCCGATTTTATAATAAAAGTATTCTAATACAAAGCAAATTATACTCATTATAGAAATCTATTCAACTAATAATGTGTTGTATTAAATTATTACTTGTGAAATTAAACCCCAGGCCATTACAAAACACACAAACATGATTGATGTTGTGGATTGTGAGTGATACAGAGAAACTAATCACAAATATTTATCCAAGCTAATGCGTACAATGATTAGTTCAAGATTGAACCCAATTCCCCCCTTTTTCCACAAGTTGAGAAATCAAAATATATACTCACAACCTATGTATGTAAAATCATAAAAGAAAATCCCAAAATAAGCTATGCATAATTGAACTCTATCCTCTTTTCCCTGACAAAACCAAATAAAAAAAATATAGTTCCAAAAAACAAATCACATAAATATGAAAATCAAATATATCAAAAGAAAAATCTAGATTTTTAATAAGAAACAAACCTTTATTGAATCGAAGGCCAATGCAATTTGATCGAAGCTTATGATTAACATTTGTCGCCATTATCAAGAACTCACATGACTACAAGAGGAAATGAAGCAAAGTGAAAGTACAGTATTAGTCTGAAATTAGGCTGAAATTGATCATCAATAATTAAAACCTATAGCTGAAATTTATCAAAACCATTGTATGTTTCACCTATCTGTATGTAAAAATTGAAACCATATATCATGTACGCAAAATGTGTCAAAGTTTAATATCAAAAAACATTAATTATGCACAAATTGGAGTAGAGAGAAATTACCCCTAATTTCACAAAGACAATGTCTTATCTGCAATTTCGAGTACAATAGGATTTATAGGATAAATATAACAAATTTTATAAAGATTATTAATTATACAAACTCAATTAATTAACCATAAACCAATATTTTGGACTGGAAATTGGATGATATAAAAAAAGTATAGTACGATTACCTGCAAGTAAAATTGGGGGAAAAGAGGGCATCTTTGATTAATCTGCGGGAAAATATCTAGCAAATTGCGGCCATTGGAGGAAATTAAGATCGAGATGAAGAAGACAAAACTAGACCGCTGAAGGAGTGAAAAAAGGAAACGAGAGAGAGAATTTGTGGTCAGCGGTGGTTATGGTTGTCGCTGCGGCTGCGGTAGGGCGTATGCACCTTCATCTTCGAGGAGAAGGAGAACAACTATTTGAGATCGAGAATAAGATGAGATATAATGGAAAAAAGAATAATAATTTAAAAGAAAAAAAGAAAAAAAGAAAGTAAAGGGTTAGAACTATTAAAAAAATAAAGGGTTAGAAGAATAAAAATAAAATAAATAAATAAATAAAAACCTGATAAGAAAAAAAGGATTGAGCATAAATAAATGCATAAGTGTTACAATCAAGTGCTACCTAATATTCATGTGTTACAACAAAGTGTTACATTATATTAAAGTGTTACATTAAATGTTACTTAATACCATAATGTTACAAAAGTGTTACGTAAAAATTAAACAATCTTGAACTTTTTAAGGTGTTACCAATAGGTGTTACTTAAACCCAATTTTGTAGTAGTGTTATTTTTTATTTTTTGCTATTTTAATCTTTTGAAGTCGCTCAAGGTTTTTATGAAATTGAAAATTGCATAAGTTACACACCATCCCATCCCAAGGTTAGGTAGATGTAGGTTGAAAAATGGAAGGTCTATCGTTAGACGATGCTCAAAGTGGTTTATGAAGAAAGGATTGTAAATTAGAGAGGTGAAAGGCAATATGATGTGGCTACAAAGGGTGCCTCAAATCATTGGTATACCTTGTGCTTAGCTTTACAATGATTTTTTAATTATTTTTTTATTTTTTATATATATATTTTTTAATGCAATGTAATGAAATGATCATATGCAAAGAAATAAATACTCATTTTATTAAAAGGGAAAAAGAAAGATTCTACAAAATTAATCTAAGGGAAACGAAAGGTGCCTATGCTAGACTTATTGGGGGAAAGGGTAAATAAAAAAAGAAATAGAAAAAAGCGCTCATGAAATCTCGTCGTTGAAGCTCGCCTCTGTCTTGTGTCGTTTGCTTCATCATCACCCAGTTTTCTCGTTAGCTAGAGACAATGGGATCTTATTTGCTTCTATGAGATCTTGAATGAGATTTTGAAACCTGTAGCATTCACCAGTAGTATGACCGCGTCCTCGATGGTACTTGCAATAAGAGTTGGGATTCCATCTCGAAGATCGATTTTCTTGCGTTGGATCCTCGGTAGGTCTAATAGGTTTGATTAACCCTAGATCATAGAGACGATCGAAAGCAGCATCATAGGTCATTCCTATGGGTGTGAACTCTCTCCTGGGTTTCCTTTTAGATCCTTGATTGTCCATGGCTAAGACACCATTATGGTCAAAGGTACTACATTATTACTAGAGTGGGCATTTTCGAAAGAAGAAGGATTGTCGTTCTTCTTTCCTTTCCAGCCACTGTGGTTACTATTCTTAGTCGCTTTTTGTTTTGCGAGGTCATCTTCGATTTCAATTCCGATGTCATAAACGGCTTTGAAAGTATTCAAATTATGTTGATATTTTAAATGCTTCGAATACTTCTCTTGGAGATTCTTGATAAACATCCTCACAGATTCTTTTTCGGAGGGCACCTCAATCATCTTAGCGGAAGTTTCCCTTCACTTATTGAAGAAAGAAGTAAAACCTTCGTTCTCTTTTTGTCTTAGCATTTCAAGTTGTCATTAATCGGTTTCAACTTGAATGTTACACTTGTATCTATCAATGAAAGCGTTTACTATCGATTCCTAGGTAGAGGTTTTCTCTTTGTCAAGAGAAAAGAACCATTGTTGACAAACAGTTTCAAGTGATAAAGAAAACAAGGAATGAAAGACTTTCTTATCAATCCCCTTAATGTTCATTATAGTTTCAAAGGCTCTTAAGTGAAGATAAGGATTATTTGTTGCCTTGAATTTAGGGATATCAGTGGTATTGAACTTATGCGGAAGAAGTTCCTTGTCCAGCGAGACCTCTTTTGAACTAATGCCTTGGAATTTGTAGTCACTAGATAGCTTGCTCAAGCTCTATTGCATGAGCTCCATTTGTTGTTGCTTCATAGGGTCATTGATTTTAAGGGTTAAAGCCTTCAACGCCTCAGTCACATCAGTCAATTGGTTCATGAGTTCATTGACTTCTTCTTGAGTTGCCATTATCTTCTTAGCTTTCCTCTTTTGACGAATCGGTTTATTAAAAAGTAAGACTTGAACAAAGGTGTTGTCCTTGATTAATCGTCCTTCTCTCCTTGACCAAGTACTGTAGAAAGGGAAATTAGGGATATTGACTGTTAATTATTTGACTCAAACTCTATTCAACATGCAATCGATAGAAGACGGTAGAAAAATGAGGGTGGTGATATGGAGAAAGCATGTAGATGGAGAGATGTGGAAAATTAGGAATAGAATGTACCCTCAACTCAAATGACGGAAAAAACCGACTCATGCATGAAACTAAGACATGGTCATGGTGATATATACTCAAAGTGTGTTCTAATACTAGTGAGTGTAGGTGACATGTTAAGACTCGTGTCATGACCATGTGGCTAGACTATGTGACTAGACTCAAGTAAAGACTAAGTTAAGACTTCATGTATATGCATTAAACTGGACAGATTGTGGTATTTTAGTCATAAATTTTGATCTGTGACTCTGATTGTGATTAAACCAACTCCAAATTAAAGATAAAACTCGGGGCTACAGATCCATAGGTTGTACGACTCGTAGTTCTTCCTAGAACTCCGGATATGACCAAAACAAGTTGATGCTTGTGCAGTATACGGGAATAAAAATCCGGGTTGACTTAAAGGAACTATGACTCGATTTTAGGTATATTTATTAGCACAAATTAATTAATTAGTTAATTAAGCAAAGTCCTTTAGTCATTAATTAGTTTATTAAGACTTATTTACAAGCACAAGTCAAACCAAACGGTTAGCTTATTCACATAATATGTATGCACAACAAATAATGCACAATTAGTCAAGTAGACACAATATGATGCAATGAGTTTGCAACCTAACCATGGCTCTAGTTCTCTAAAGTTTGGGATATGGATTAATCAAAGAGGGTCCATGGTTAATTGTTCGGATGCACCGCGCGGAAGCCTTAGCTTTTGAAGGGTTGGTGAGAGTGGATGGGACACCGCGAGTTAAAAACTCGCTTCCATGGTTTGGTGAATTCAACATTCTCGGATGTACCCTTTGTTGCACAGAGTGTTCAATCAGGTAGATGGAGCATGAATTCCCACAGGTTATTTCCATATGTAGAACACATATGGGTTTCAGAAAAGTGAGAAAAACTCAATCAGGAAGTAGAATCGAGCAAACAGTGCTAAAAACTAGCTAGTCGAAATTAGAACGCATATTTCTGGCTCGGTATTGGAAGAACTTAGCGCCAGCAAAAAGAGGCCGGTGCCACAATTTGGCTTTAGCGCCCGGCAACAGAAGCTGTCGCCTGGCGCTAAGGTCAAATAAGTGGCGCTAGACTTTGTTTCCTGACGCTAGTTCCTACATGCCTCAGCAGCTTTCTGTGCTCGATAAAATTTTCCAGTTTCGCGCAGCATTATTTCGGTCATAGTTGTGAAAGATATTCCTCAAATTTCCTACGTGTAAAAATCCTATGTTTTAACTCATTACGGATGGTCTTTCCAATGAGATCTTTTTTATGCATATGACAATAATGTTAATCAAAATTACGCACATGAAATACTTAGAACTTTTCGAGTCTCATCCATTCATTCTAAATCATTGCCGAAATAAATTTCAGGAATTAAAATAGAAATCATCCCCAGTGGAGTCGCCAAAAAACTGTAGGGAATATTTCAAGCATTATCCCTAGCTTGAACCCCATTGTGATCATACACTTAAACATGGTGGCGTCCAAAGGGAAAGAAGATAGAGTAAAAGAGTCGCCAACAAGTTTTAGGAACTTGTAAACCGTTCACGAGGTGAAGGTTACACCCCTGCTTAACGATCCAGGATATCGTCAACTCCAATAGGTCTGGAACCATGACTGGTAGTTCGGGGATAAAGGTACAAATCCAACCTAAAAGAGATTGAACCTGCCCTAATAATAGGCCTCTACTTTATTCTGATTGTATTCATGTGCGCTTTCTGACTAACATACAATCATTAGGATTAACCCTAAACTTGTTCATCTATGTTGGTTGAATTTAATGCACAAATAAACTATTATTGGCGATCACTTGAATTATAATCATATTAACCCTAAACAGGATTATTAATTCTCTTATTAAGCGTGATTACAAGTACCAATTGCCTTTAAACATGCCTAAAAGGTGTGGTCAAGCAATAACAATAAATATATATCAAGCAACATAATAATCATCATAATAATTATAACAATAATTATAAAAATCATGTTAAATCATAATAATAGCAAGATCCTAGGTATGATACTAACAAGATTAATAACAAACCCTAGCATGTCACTAAACAATAAAAATCAAAGCTTTAGCCCTAACATGATACTAACATGCATATTAGGAAGAAAATAGGAGGCATCGCAGGAATCACAATTGTCATATTTGATATTGGAAATTATAGTTGTTACCCTAAACATATAACTGAGAAGATCAAAACAATCTAACATGACATTAGGAATCATAATAACGATCCAGACATGATTTCTATACCATAATAACAATAAATCAATTAAAGCACTTACTTGGATGCCTCGTATCTATTTCTAATAACAAAATACACGCGTTAGTAAATTCAAGGAAAATATAAAATCATACAATTAAATTAAATAATTGAAAGAGAGATTTGGGACCAAATCCTCAGAAATTAAAACCTTTCACGTCCAGGTCAAAGACAACTTCGAACTATGCTAGGTATGTCTAGTGCTAATGTGTGAGGAATTTTATTTGTAAAAAGTTAGGCTAGAAAGATGGAGAGAATAAATAAATTATTGATGAGGGTTGATGAGAAGAAAGAATTAGAAAGAATTAGAATTGATGATTGAAAACAGAGGTTTTAAGATGTTATTTATAGAGAAAATCAGCCGGATGTGATAAAAAAAGAATCAGAGTTTCGAAAAGAATAAAACACGATTGCAGCGTCAAACACGTGCGTGGCGCCAAACGCCAGGCCTTAGCGCCAGGCCTTAGCGCCAGGCGCTAATCCTGTCGTCAGGCGCTAGAAACAGTTTTTGCGGATTTTGTTTTTATCATATCTTTTGATCCAAAAGTTTAAATAAATCATATAATATGTTGTTGGAAAGCTCCTTAAGTCTACTTTCCAACCCAATTAGAATCAGATTAAAACATGTTATAGATAAAAAGATATAGCCGAAATAGTGGAAGGGTGTCAGTTTTGGATAGAGTTTCATATTCCATTCATATCTTTTTCCTTATAACTCGGATTTAATATTATAATATATCATTGGAAAGAAAATTTCAAGATCTGTCCAACCATATAAAATTTGGATAAAGATTATGAGTCACAAAAATAAGATCTGAATATATTCCACTTCGTACAAAACAAGGATTCTAAAATGGAGTAGTTTTATTCAATTTCAAACTCTTTGAATAATTATCAATCCTAACTCCATTAGGATTTAAGAGAACCTTCTAGAAGATTCTAGAAGACTATAATCAATCCTAATAGCTTTAGTAATGTTAATTAATAATAGGCCCTCCTCTAGATCATTGGGTTGCATATAAAAACCAAATCAGGCCTAGTTTAGTATTTTGGCCATACCTTCCTCATTATTCATCGGAATTGGGCTTATAATATATCGTTGGAAAGGTCTTTTCAAGCCCCATCCAACTACACCATTATTGGACCCTTATAATGGACCAAAATAAACTGGAATGTACATTTTTCGTAAATAAGGTAAGAAAAGAAATATTTTAAAAAACAGAAAGAAAAGATATTTTAATAAAAACATCCTCATCACTAGACTTTTCACACTTTCGTTTTGTTCGATAATCAAATGATGTGAGAGGTATTTATCATTGAGTTTTGTTTTGGGGAGACACATTTGGGCGTTTACAGAAGCCCCCACTTTGACTGAGTTTGGAGAAACGCAAGTTTTGAAAACAAAAGTCAAAGTATCGATAGGGACGAAAACAGATTCAGAACGTTCCGCAATTCTAAATCATTCTTGTAACGCCAATACCTGCAAACTAGCATTAGTTAAAACAGATAAAAGAGTTAAGAAACGAGTATCTTGCACCGTCGAGCACACGTCTCTAAGGGTAACTGATTTGTTGTTGTTGCATTGTTGTTGTTGTGATAACCTTCCGCAAGCTAGGGAACGCCATCCTGCTGTTTGTTTTGACGATCTTCTGCAAGCTAGAGAATACCGCCTGAAGACTGCTACGCCTGTAACTGCCTCCTATTTCGTCGTGATAGTCTTCAAAAAGACCACTCCTTGTTGATCCTTAATGCTGCTTGAATTTTGCTGTTGATGCTTTTGGTGATGACAATCCTCTTTTCTTTGGGAATAGTTGCCAACACAACTCTTGTATGATGTATGACAATCCGATTTAGGGAAAGTTATCAATGCCACGTAACAATCTATCCTTGGAAATGTTGCTACGATGAAGCGACAATCCGTATCTCGTAAAATTTGCCAAAATCAAATTTTGGGAAAAGTTGCCAATGCTTCGTAACAATCTGTCATAAGAACTTTGCTACGATCGACAATCCACATCTTGGAATATAACTCTTGAAAGCAATCCACCTTGGAAATTTGCCAATGCTATGCGACAATCCTTTTAGGAAAATATTGCCACAATTGACAATCCGTGTCTTGGAACATTTGCCAAAAAAGAGTCGATCGACAATCCACTTCGGGGAAAATTTGCCACTTACTGAAATGAATGACAATCCACGTTGAGGAACCTTTGCCGAAATTATATTTATGATGAATAGAGTCCTATAACAATCCTTTGGGAAATTATGCCATAGGGAACTGGGTGTATGTGATGAATAGAGTCCTACAACAATCCTTTGGGAAATTTTGCCATAGGGAACTAGGTGTATGACAATCCATTCTCGGAAAACTTGCCAGCGATGACAATCCGAACTTGGAAAAAATTTCCACACAGAGAAGGAGCACGAAAATCCACGCTTGGAAACTTTGCCAGAGATGACAATCCAATCTTGGAAAAATTGTCGTTGAAGAAGATGCACGACAATCCATTTTTGGAAATATTGTCAGTTGGGGATGAAAATCCAATTTTTGGAAAAATTATCTTAAGAAGAATGCGCGACAATCCATATTTGGAAATATTGTGGTTTAAGAAGAATGCGCGACAATCCATATTTAGAAATATTGTCGTTTAAGAAGAATGTGCGACAATCCATATTTGGAAATATTGTCGTTTAAGTGCTTGCTTTTAAACCGATACATTGGTGCTTGTAATGAGCCAGTGTTTTAGGCGCTTGAGCTAAGTGAGACGATTTTTTGTCAGGTCAATCACTTACTACGATTGTAATCGGGCCGACTACTAATCATGTCAATTTGCTTATAGGGGCTAACTGGCGTACCGAGGAACCCAAAATTGCTGTATGAGGTCGAAATAACCATTCTGAGAGGCTTCGAGCTTTGTCGCTGCTGAAATATCTCTGGCGTCAAGAATTAGCTCTGTCGCCAGACGCTGGGATTTAGAGCCAGGCGCTAAACTCTGTTGCCAGACGAAAGCCTTGTCGTCTGGTGCTGGAGTCGGGTCGTCCCTATTCTGCTCTTGCTGTCGCTGTTGCTTGGTTTTGCTCCAAACTTTTAGCTTGGTCGTTTCCTTTCAACCAAATCCGCCCAAATATTTTGTAAATTAAAGATCTTCAGCTCTAATTTACTGATCCATGTAACTCCTCTTATCTTGGAGGAATCTCCTGTATCATATTCGCGGTTTTTTCGAAAAAAATCCGGGAATGTCCTCGCTTTCTGGGATGCACCTGCATTTATATCTTTGACCATAGGAATTTGCTTATCTTTCTTTAGGGTTGACCTAAGACTTAGTGTTGCTTGACTCATTGACTTGTCGTGACTCAAGGTATGAACTTGACTCGCTGTGATTGACTCGAGGTTGACTCGACTCAAAGTGTTTGACACATGTGTTAGACTCAAATCAAGGTGATATCATGACATGACTCAACGTGTACATGACTCGTGTGTGCATTGTATTTTGATCGTGGGACTCAAAAATGCAAAAGAGCAAAAATTTTCCGTCATTTTTTGAAGGGTACCAACTTTCTCCCGAAAAAGAAAGACACGAAAAAGAATCGAAGTGAAGTTTTTTTTTAAGATGCATGTTGAATGAGCTTAATCCATTAATGTTTTCTCGTACAGTACAAGGATTGTAACATCTTAGACTATCCTAGTTGACTCGATAATGAAAGTATTTAGGTAACTTAGGCGTGGAGGCTAAGTACTTCATACTTTGTGATGTAATGATGATTGATTGACGAGTGATGTTGATATGACAAGACATGCTTCAATGTTGTGTTAAGATTTCATGACAAAAGGTTCCTAAGGGAAGTATATTTGGTCATGTATCCATGATGTGTGTGATAGTGACACTAAAGTTAGGCCGCAAGGGCTATGTGGAAAATATATTGAAAAGAGTCAAATAATGGTGACTCTTAGGCTGGGTAAGCTAATGATATAAGGATCAAGCCCCCAAGTCTAGCTCTAAGTAAATAGGAATGAGCATAGGGGATCCCTTAATATGATCATGATGCGTGAATGTGAATTTGAATATGAATGCATGTTTATTACGGCCACACCTCGATGTAAGGTTGCCTACGTATCCTTTAGGAATCAGGCCGAACGTAGCTCTAGCCGAACCTCGCACAAGTGTGTGTATACCTCAAAAAGGTCTTTTTAAGGGTTGTAACGTGGTTAGGATAAAGGTTATAAAAGAAGGGTATAAAGGCTCAAGACCCTCGATAAGCCCCCAAGGTGTGCAACCTTGCTTTTTAATCTTTATATTTTTATGCTTGAGGCTTTTAACTCTTTTTTAGCTTTCTTTTCTCTTTTTCTTTAGCATCTATTTTATTTTTATAAGTGTGGGAAATCCCGATCATGCGGTCTATCACTCACTTGGCATTCATGTTTCTTAGGCACGGTACCGAGCACTCGATAAGAGACGCAATCCGAGACGTGTTCTTATCAAAGACATGTTCATGTAAAAGACATTGGAACACTTGCCCTTTTGTACACTTTTTATTTATTTTTTGCTTATCTTATTTATTTTTTGAAATCACTCAAGCTTTTATGAAATTGAAAATTGCATAAGTTGCGCACCATCCCATCCCAAAGTTAGGTAGATGTAGGTTGAAAAATGAAAGGTCTATCGTTAGACGAGGCTTAAAGTGGTTTATGAAGAAAGGATTGCATATTTGAAGGGTGAAAGGTAATATGATGTGGCTACAAGGGGTGCCTCAAATCATTGGTATACCTTGTGCTTAGTTCGACGATGATTTTTTTTTTTTCAATGTAATTAAATGATCATATGCAAGAAAATAAATGCTCATTTTATTAAAGGAAAAAGGGAAAAATCTTACGAAATGAATCTAAGGAAAGTGAAAGGTGCCTATGCTAGACTTATTAGGAAAAGTAAAAAATGAAAAAGAAATAGAAAAAGAGGTCATGAAATCTTGTCGTTGCAGCTCGCCTCTTGTCTTGTGTTGTTTGCTTCATCATCACCCAGTCTTCTCGCTAGCTCGAGGCAATGGGATCTTGTTTGCTTCTATGAGATCTTGAATGAGATTTTGAAACCTGTAGCATTCATCAGTGGTATGACCGTTTCCTCAATGGTACTTGCAATAGGAGTTAGGATTCCATCTCGAAGATCGATTTTCTGGCGTTGGATCCTCGATAGGGCCAATAGGTTTGATTAATCGTCGATCGTAGAGACGGTCGAAAGCCGCATCGTAGGTCATTCCAATGGGTGTGAGTTCTCTCCTGGGTTTCTTTTTATATCCTTGATTGTCCATGGCTAAGACACCGTTATGGTCAAAGGTACCAACATTATTACTAGAGTGAGCGTTTTTGGAAGAAGAAGGATTGTCGTTCTTCTTTCCTTTCCATCCACCGTGGTTACTATTGTTAGTAGCTTTTTGCTTTGCGAGGTCATCTTCGATTTCAATACCGATATCATAGACGGCCTTGAAAGTATTCAAATTATGTTGATACTTTAAATGCTTTGAATACTTCTCTTGGAGATTCTTGATAAACATCCTCACAGATTTTTTTTCAGTGGGCACCTCAATCATCTTAGCGGAGGTTTCCCTCCACTTATTGAAGAAAGAAGTAAAGCCTTCATTCTCTTTTTATCTTAGCATCTCGAGTTATCTATAATCGGTTTCGACTTGAATATTACACTTATATCTATTAATGAAAGTGTTTACAATAGCATCCCAAGTAGAGGTTTTCTCTTTATCAAGAGAACAGAACCATTGTTGACAAATGGTTTCAAGAGATAAAGAAAACAAGGAATGAAAGACTATTCTATCGATCCCCTTAATGTTCATTATAGTTTCAAAGGCCCTTAAGTAAAGATAAGGATTATCTGTTGCTTTGAACTTAGGGATGTCAATGGTATTGAACTTCTGCGGAAGAAGCTCCTTGTCCACCAAGACCCCTTGTGAACTAATGCCTTGGAATTTGTAGTCACTAGATAGCTTGCTCAAACTTTCTTGCATGAGCTCCATTTGTTGTTGCTTCATAGGGTCATTGATTTAGAAGGTTAAAGCCTTCAACGCCTCAGTCACGTCAGTCAATTGATTCCTAAGCTCGTTGACTTCTTCTTGAGTTACCATTATCTTTTTAGCTTTCCTCTTTTGACGAATCGGTTTATCAAAAAGTAAGACTTGAATAAAGAGGTTGTCCTTGATTGATCGCCCTTCTCTCCTTGACCAAGTACTGTGGAAAGGGAAATCAGTGATATCGACTGTTAATTATTTGACTCAAACTCTATTCAACATGCGTGAATGGAAGAAGGTATAAAGAATGAAGGTTGTGATATGAAGGGATCATGTAGAAATGGAAAGGTGATGTAGAGGGGGAGATATGAAAAGATTAGGAATAGAATGTACCCCTAACTCAAATGACGAAAAAAAACCGACTCATGCATGAACCTAAGACATGGTCATGGTGACATGTATAAGGTGTGTGCTATATATTGTGAGTGAAAGTGACATGTTAAGACTCGTGTCATGACCATGTGACTAGACTATGTGACTAGACTCGAACAAAGACTAAGTTAAGACCTCACGTATATGCATTAAACTGGACTGTGGTATTTTAGTCATAACTTTTGATCTGTGACTCTGATTTGGATGAAACCAACGCCAATTAAAGATAAAACTCGGGGCTACAGATCCATAGGTTGTATGACTTGTAACTCTTTATAGAACTCCGGCTATGACCAAAACAAATTGACGTTTGTGCAGTATACTGAAATAAAAATCCGGGTTCACTCAAAGGAACTATGACTCGATTTTAGACATATATATTAGCTCAAATTACTTAATAAATTAATTAATCAAAACCCTTTAGTCATTGATTAGTTTATTGAGACTTATTTACAAACACAAGTCAAACCAAACGGTTAGTTTTAGTCACATAATAAGTATGCACAAGAAGTCAAGTAGTCACAACATGGTGCAATGAGTTTGCAACCTAACCATGGCTCTAATTCTTTAAAGTTCGGGATATGGGTTAGTCAAAGAGGGTCCATGGTTAATTGTCCGGATGCACCGCGCGTAAGCCTAACCGTGAAGGGTTGGCGCGAGTGGATGGGACACCGCGAGTTAAGAAAAACTCGCTTCCATGGTTTGGTGAATTCAACATTCTCGGATGTACCCTTTGTTGCACAGAGTGTTCAATCAGGTAGATGGAGCATGAATTCCCAGAGGGTTATGTCCATATGTAGAACACATATGGGTTTCAGAAAAGTGAGAAAAACTCAATCAGGAAGTAGGATCGAGCAAACAGTGCTAAAAATTGGTCAAAATTAGAACGCATATTTCTGGCTCGGTATTGGAAGAACTTGGCGCCAGCAAACAGAGGCCAGCGCCAACAATTTGGCTTTGGCGCATGACGACAGAAATTGTAGCCTAGATCCAGAGTCAAATTAGTGGTGCTAAACTATGTTTTCTGACGCTAGTCCCCACATGCCTCAGCAGCTTTCTGTGCTCGATAAAATTTTCCAATTTCGCGCAGCATTATTTCGATCCTAGTTGTGAAAGATATTCCTCAAATTTCCTACGTGTAAAAATCCTATGTTTTAACTCATTAAGGATGGTCTTTCCAATGAGATCTTTTTTATGCATATGACAATAATATTAATCAAAATTACGCACATGAAATACTTAGAACTTTTCGAGTCTCATCCACTCATTCTAAATCAATGCCGAAATAAATTTCAGGAATTAGAATAGAAATCCTCCCCAGTGGAGTCGCCAAAAACTGTAGGGAACATTTCAAGCATTATCCCTAGCTTGAACCCCACTGTCATAATACTCTAAAGTACGGTGGCGTCCAAAGGGAAAGAAGATGGAGAAAAAGAGTCGCCAACAAGTTTTAGGAACTTGTAAGCCGTTCACGAGGTGAAGGTTACACCCCTTAACGATCCAGGATATCGTCAACTCCAATAGGTCTGGAACCATGACTGTTAGTTCGGTGATGAAGGTAAAAATTCAACCTAAAAGAGATTGAGCCTGCCCTAATAATAGGCCTCTACTTTATTTTGATCGTATTCATGTGCGCTTTCTGACTAACATGCAATCAATAGGTTTAACCCTAAACCTGTTTATCTATGTTGGTTGAATATTAATGCAAAAATAAATCTATTATTGGCGATCACTTGAGTTATAATCAAATTAACCCTAAACAAGATTATTAATTATCTTATTAAGCATGATTGCAAGTACAAAGTCTCTTTAAACATGCATAAAAAGTGTGATCAAGCAATAACGATAAATATATATACCAAGCAACATAATGATAATAATCAAAATAATAATCATAATAATAAAAATAAAAATAATCAAGATAAATCATAATAATAGCAAGATCCTAAGCATGAAACTAACAAGATTAATAACAAACCCTAGCATGACACTAAACAATAAAGATCAAAGCTTTAGCCCTAACATGGTACTAACATGAATATTAGGAAGAAAATAGGAAGCGTCGCAGGAATCATGATTGTCATATTTGATATTAGAAATTATAGTTGTTACCCTAAACATGATACTAGGAACATCACAACGCCCTAACATGACATTAGGAATCATAATAACAACATAGACATGATTTCTAAATCATAATATCAATAAATCAATTAAAGCACTTACTTGGTTGCCTCGTATCTCTTTCTAATAACAAAATACACGCGTTAGTAACTTCAAGGAAAATAATAAACAAACAATTAAATTAAATAATTAAAAGGAGAGATTTGGGACCAAACCCTCATAAATCAAACTTTTCACGTCTAGGGCTAGGTGTGTCTAGTGCTAATGTATGAGGAATTGTGTTTGTAAAAGGGTTGGTTTAGAAAGAGATAGAGAATCAAGAAATTCTTGATGAGAGTTGATGAGAAGAATTGATATTTGTTGAGAATTGATGTTTGAAAACAGAGGTTTTAGGAGGCTATTTGTAGAGAAAATCAGCAAGATGTGATAAAAAACGAATCAGAGTTTTGAAAAGAATAAAACACAATTGCAACGTCAAACATGCGCGTGGCGCCAAACTCCAGACATTAGCGCCAGGTGCTAAACATTAGCGCCAGGCGCTAAGCATTAGCGCCAGACACTAGGAGTAGCGCCAGACGCTAATCCTGTCGTCAGGCGCTAGAAATAGTTTTTGTGGATTTTGTTTGTATCATATCTTTTGATCCAGAATTCCAAATAAGTCATATAATATGACGTTGGAAAGCTTTTGAATTCTACTTTTCAACCCAATTAAAATCATATTAAAATCTTTTGTATTTAAAAAGATATAGCTGAAATAGTGGAAGGGTATCAGTTTTGGATAGAGTTTCATATTCCATTCATATCTTTTTCGTTATAACTCGGATTTAATATTATAATATATCATTGGAAAGATAATTTATAGATATATCCAACCATATAAAATTTGGATAAATATTATGAGACACGAAAATAAAATCTGAATATATTCCACTTCGTACAAAACAAGGATTCTAAAAAGGAGTAGTTTTATTCAATTTCAAACTCTTTGAAACAGAATTAACAATCCTAACTCCATTAGGATTTAAGAGAACCTTATAGAGTATTCTAGAAGACTATAATCAATCCTAATAGCTTTAGGAATGATAATTAATAATAGGCCCTCCTCTAGATCATTGAGCCGCATATAAAAACCAAACCGGACCCAGTTTAGTATTTTGGCCATAACTTCCTCATTATTCATCAGAATTGGGATTATAATATATCGTTGGAAAAGTGTTTTCAAACTCCATCCAAATACACTATTATTGGACCCTTATCATGGACAAAACTATACTGGAATGCACGTTTTTCATAAATAAGGTAAGAAAAGAAATATTTTCAAAAACAGAAAGAAGAGATATTTTAATAAAAACATCCTCATCACTAGACTTTTCACACTTTCGCTTTGTTCGATAATCAAATGACATGAAAGGTATTCATCATTGAGTTTGGTTTTGGGGAGATACATTTGGGTGTCTACAGTTGCTTGTTGTTCTTCTTGAGTTCTTATGTTATTTACTTATTTGTTGCCTGAAATTAAGGGTAATAGGCTATGAATTATTTCTTGAGTTGATTAATTTTAAGTTTAGTATTTTTGTTTAAAATTTATAAGTATGTTGTTGGTTTATATGAAAATTTTGGTTTAAAATTATCTAATTAAACATATAATATAAATTTCTAAATGAAGAGAAAAAATACAAGTGATATTTCAAGTTTCTTTACCAAAAGATCTTCTACTTCAAATCCTTCTCTTTCTCAAGAACAAAATCCCCCTCCATCAGAAGAAAGTAATCAAAATCTCCCTCCACCACAAGAAAGTAATCAAAATCTCCCTCCACCACAAGAATCTCTACAAAATCCTACTCCACCTCAAGAAAATGAACAAATTCCTCCTCCACATCAGCAAGTGAACAAAATTCTTCTCCATCACATAACTTTCTTGAAAATCAAGAGGAGGGAACTTGTCATGGAGCTAGTTCAAATCCTAGAACTGAAGCTACAATTCATCAAGGAAGATTAAGTAGTTTTGATATTGTTAATCTTCCACAAGATCCCGGAAAAGGAGAAAGATAAGTGATTTTCATCCGGATGATAGGGATTTGGTTCACTAGGCGAAAATATGAATTGGCCACCGGTTCAAAACCCCCTAATGCCACCGGTTCTGAACCGGTGGTCATTTGGGGATGGCAATACTCCGAAGCAAGGCCACCGGTTCAAAACCGGTGGCAAAAAGAGGTATTGCCACCGGTTAACCGGTGGCAATTATCGTTTCGCGCTTATTTTTTGGGTATTTATTATTTTTGCCACCGGTTAACCGGTGGCAATAACATGTATACATTTTTTTTTTGTCTTTTTCAAAAAGAAATATAACAGAACAATTCAGTAAAAAAAATTACAAACATCACAATATAAATAAAACAATATCAATCTATATAATCGAAATTTTATTTACAATATAAATCAATAAAATTGATCAATTACAACATATAAATAAAAAAAATTACAATATAAATAAAAAAAAAAAGTTACAGCATCAAAATCACAAAAAACCCCATACAACATCAAAAACAATATTCCTGCATCATGATTCTTCGATTTAAGATCTAAATCAATGTACCTGCATCAATCAAAACAAAAAAATAAATCGACTAATATGCATAAGCTGCGAAAAAAAAAACTCAGAACACTATGCATGTATCTATAAATCGAGCATGTACCCATAAATTGATTAAAATCATTAAAAAAAAAACCCAGAAAAAGCATGTAGCCATAATTAAAATCGAATTAAACCCATAAGAAGATCGAATAGAAATCGAATTAAAATCGATTTTAAAACTCAGAAACTTCGATTTAAAAAACCTAGAAAATTTCGATTTAAAAACCAGAAAAACCCAGAAGAAATCGAATAAAATTGATTAAAATCACATAAAAATCGAATTAAAATCGATTTTAAAACTCAAAACTTCGATTTAAAAACCCAAAAAAGTTCTAATCAAAAACCCAGAAATAATCTAATAAAATACCCAGAAAAATTCTAATAAAAAACCCAGAAGAAATCAAAGAAAATCGATTAAAATAACATAAAAATCGAATTTAAAACCCAAAACTTCGATTCAAAAACCCAGAAAAATTCTAATAAAAAACACCGAAAAAATTGATTTAAAAACCTAGAAGAAATCGATTAAAATCGTTTAAAATCATAGTAAAATCGAATTAAAATCGAATTAAAGTCAAATAAAAATCGATTAAAATCAAACCCTAACCTCGATTAAAGTCGTTGTTGCTCATGCATGTGTTCGTGGTGTTATTGTTGCGGTGGTGGTCTTCGAGGTGGTGGAAAAATTGGTGGTGGTGTAGATCAAAGAAGATGAGAAAGAGAAGGAGGAGAGGGGAGAGAGGAGAGAGAAAGATAAGGAGGAGAGGATGAAGGAGAAGAGGGGAGAGGGGATCCGAGCTGAACGAGGAGAGAGAAAGAGAATGAGGGGAGGTGGGTGTGAAAACTGATCGAGGAGAGAGAAAGAGAATGAGGGGAGGTGGGTGTAAAACGACTGATGGTGGGGAAATTGTAGGGTTTGGGGTATTTAAAGGACCGGTGGCAATTGAGCTGTGCCTTTTTACTTTTTTCTACTAGTGGTTAGAAGAACATACATTTAACGAAAACCTTGTCAACCCGAAGATTTTGTATTTCCTCAAACACATTTTGGGCCAAAATTGCATCGCTTCAACAAAAAATGGTTTGATACTTGGCGGACATGGCTTGAGTATAGTGTTGAGAAGGATGCGACTTTTTGTTTTATTTGTTATTTATTCAAGAAAGACAATGCATCTGGAGGCGATGCTTTTGTTAATGAGGGATTCAAGGCTTGGAATAGAATGGAAGCATTTGCAAAACATGTTGGTAGATACATGAGTGCTCACAACATTGCGGTTGTTGATATGAATTCATTTGTCAATCAAAAGTCTTCTATTACAACCGCATTGTCCAAACAATCACAAGACGCAATGAGTTCATATCGAAAGCGTTTAGAAGCTTCAATTGAAACTACTCAATGTCTCCTACTTCAAGGGTTGCCTTTTCATGGCCATGATGAAAAAGAAACTTCATTGAATAGATGTAACTTCATTTCTCTGTTGTCACTTCTTTCAAAGCATGATCCTGACTACTCGAAAGTTGTTTTAAAAAATTCTCCGGGTAATTGTCAACTGACTTCTCCTCCAATCCAAAAAGATATCATCAATGCTTGTACAAAAGAAACAACTAAGGCAATTCTTGTAGAGCTTGGTGATGGATTTTTTTTTCCATCCTTGCCGGTGAGTTAGTAGATGTTACCGATAAAGAAAAAATGGCTGTTTCTTTTAGATATGTGAACAAAATGGGAGAGGTATGTGAACGATTTCTTTATGTTGTGCATGTTCCTAACACCACTTCTTTGACCTTGAAAAATGCTATTGAGTTTATACTTATGGAGCACTCTTTAACTTTCTCTCGAGTACGAGGGTGTTAGTAATATGCAAGGTTCAATTAATGACCTCAAAACTTTGATATTGAATGAATGCAAACAAGCTTACTTTGTGCATTGTTTTACACATCAACTTCAATTGACACAAGTTGCACTTGCTAAAAAGAATTCAGATTGTGGATGGATTTTTGTTGATGTACTTGCACCTCTTTTGAATTTTGTTGGAGGTTCACCGAAGAGGAAAGAATTTCTTAGAGAAAAACAACGTCAACATGTTGTAGAAGCATGTCTTTGGGTGAACTTGAAACGGGAACAAGATTAAATCAAGAACAAGGTTTGGGTAGACCTTGTGACACTCGTTGGGGATCTTACTTCAAGTTGATCTTAAATGTGCTTGATTTATATTCTTCCATCCTTCTTTCCCTTGATTCCATTGCAGAAGTGTCTGATACACTTGATTCAAATAAAGCACAAGCTATTACACACTTTTTGATGTCATTTAATTTTGTGTTTGTGACACACTTGATGGTTGATATATTTGCAATTACAAAGGAGTTGAATGAGGCCTTGCAGAAACATGATCAAGACATTGTGAATGCAATGACTATGGTTGATGTAACCAAGGCTAATTTGCAAGAGTTGAGAGATGAAGGATTTGATTTGCTTATGGAAAAAGTCACTTCTTTTATGGCTAAACATGAACTTGAGATTCCAAACATGGAGGCTAAATATGTTTTTTCAGGGAGAAGGATGTTTAGAGGTAAAAGCCCACAAGTGACAAATCTTCATCAAGTTGAAGTTTTTATAAGTGTCATTGATCTTCAATTGCAAGAACTTGAAAATCGATTTCCCGAGGTAAGTAAAGGCTTACTTGTGTGTATGTCTTCCTTTAATCCTACTAATAATTTTTCATCTTTTGACAAAAAAAAAAAAAAAAAATGATTCAACTTGCTAAATTCTATCCAAATGAATTTTCAAGTGCCGAGTTGATATTTTTTGAGCATTCTCTTAACAAATTTATTGTTGACGTTAGAGAAGATGAGAGATTTAGGAATTTTAAAAGTGTAAATGAGCTATCTATGAAACTTGTTGAAACGGGAACACATGTAACTCATCATCGTGTTTACTTGCTTTTGAAATTGGTGTTAATTCTTCCCGTTGCAACGGTAAGTGTAGAAAGAGTATTTTCAGGAATGACTCAAGTGAAAGATAAATTGCGCAATAGCATGGGAGATCAAATTAAATGATTGTTTGGTTACTTATCTTGAAAGAGATTTGTTTGTGAATGTTAGTATGAATGATATTGTTTATCGGTATCAAAATATGAAAACTCGTCGAGAACAATTGTAATAGTTTTTTAAGCATTATTAGGTTGTAATTTGAATAAATATTATTTCTTAAATGATTTATTTTATGGGTTTTTTTTTTTAAATTATAGTGTGGTTAAATTGGAAAATTTTGTTGTTGATAAGTTTGTATTCAATAGTGCCCTACCATTCTTGAATTCTTGGCTCCGCCACTGATACTATATACCCTCTCATCTATTTCCTTGTACTTTATTTCTTCATTACAAATCGTCCGTAAAGGTTAAAGAGAATTTGCTCGGATTATTTCTTTATACCACTTGTAAACCATAAAAATTCAAACCTACGATATTCAAATCAAAATGTAGAAAAATATACGAAAACAATATTTGGATTGATAATTTGTGAATTACAAATCTCGCAGATCTCTTGATTTCTCTTTACATAGGACTAAGGTTTTGATATGTGTTTGTAGTACGGGGCCTTGTCAGCTTAATCTATATTATGTACCTATAATGTCTGGTAGTAGGGAGGAAATAAGGTCTCATTGACTTATTCCATCATATCCTCTTTAAACCCTAAGAATGACCCACTTTACATAAAGTGCGTAGAGTAATAAACAAGATAACTATATTATCAAATATTTTACGAGATCTTGAAGATAATATCTTATATTTTTTTTGATATTATCTTCCAACTTACATTTATTTGACACATAAATATTATTAAAAAAATAGTATAGTGCTCGTACGATGCACGATTTAAATAAATAAATTATAAATTGCTAGACTAATAATAATGGCAATTATAAAATAAGGGATATTATTTAAGTAATAGTATAGAGTAGTTTATGGCATTCACATTTCTTTCATTATATCATTTTTCCATTTCTATTTAGTAATTACACTTTGATCGGCATAATATTTTTTGTAATAGCAAAAATATTTCATTAATTAAAAGTCATACGATGTCTACAATAGAGATTTGACATTAACAAATACATAAGATATTGAATCAAATAAAATTTTCCTTCATAAAAACTACGATCGTTGAGTATATCTTGCACTATGGAACATCTCCCGCTTATATTGCTGGAAAATACAGCCTTGTTGGAGAGACAATATAACGATTCTATGTAGCCACGAAAATGTTTTCCTTCAAATTTATCTGTCTGTATTAAAAAACTTGATAACTTTTTCACCCACAAAATAATTTCATGACAACCCATTAGATCTAATATCATGGATTCAACACTAAGATGTTTCTCCTCCGAAACGAGGACATAAACCTTGTCTTTCGAAGGAGGTTGAAAAATCCTTGTCTTTCGAAAGAGATCGGAAACCCTTATCTTTCGAATGATATTGGAAACCCTTTCTTTTGAGGGAGAAAAGTTCCTCCTAAAAGGAAGAAGAATTATTATAAACCTAAAAAAGCTTTAAAGAAATAAGGATTGAGGCTTTGCACTGGTTAAAACCGATGAAAGCTCCTTCAAAATTCAACAATGGAGGCTAGGGTTTTAGAGAGAGAAGAGATTTTTTTTTTTTTTTTTTTGTGTAATTCACTAATTATGATAAAAATTTTGATTAATCATTTGGTGTTCTTTGGTACATGCATTTTTTAAAAAGTTTTACAAAGAAAATACTTTAATGTTCTAATCGGCATAAAATTAGACATTAATATAATTGACTTTTAATTATTTATATCTAGTGAGTAGTAGGGATTATTTTATTTATTTTTTATACAAAATACTACACTTAGTGGATATATATATAACCAAGTTATAATGAGAACCAAGGCTAAAATAAGAACTATGAACTAATCTAGACCCTTAGATCATGTTAATCGGACGGCTCACATGCTTCCTATGTCATAATGGCATTTTTGTAATATTTTAACTTTATAAAGTAGTTTCCAGTTACATTTCTCAAAAGTAAATGAAAATTTAGTAAAAGGTAAATGACCTCAGTCTTAAAGTAAATGAAATTGCCTTAAAAGTAAAAAAAAAAAAAGGTTTAAAAATAGCAAAATTACGAAATGTCATTAATGAGAGCAGGTGCAATGTGATTCATTAGATGAAGTGCGATCAATGGCTAAGATTAGTTCCTATTATTCAACTTGGTTCTCAGATGATATATATATATATATATATAACCAAGGTGAATAATAGGAACTAGGAACTCATCTGAACCGTCCATCGTGCTTCATCTGACGGCCTGTAGTTCACCCGCTTCATTAAGGGTAATTTCGCAATTTTTGTCAGTGAATGACCTTCGTTCTGATTTTCTAATTTCTTTTATCTCTTTCTCTCTCTTCATCACACTTTCTCTCTCGTCCTGCAATTTCTCTCTCCTGCGATTTTTTTAATTGTTCCTCTCTTATCAAATTCTTGAATTGCTTGTTCGATTTTTGTTATTGTTAATTCTGGACAAGTAAGTTGTATTCTTCGTTTATCCTTGGTCTTTTCTTCGGTTACAATTCGTGTTTTTGTGTCTCAATTAGTTCGTTATTGAAATTAGGGTTTTTGCTAGATTTTGTTTGTTTAATTTGTGTTTTGTAATTTTTAATCAAATTAATGATTAAGTGTTGTAGTGTTTGGTTTTTTAATGATTAGAATTTTTATATTATTTTGTTTAATTGAGGTTTTTTGTTTTATGTACTTGAATGAGAGTTATGTTTTAAATTATTTGATTTCTATATATTATTGCACTGTTTGATTCTCTAAATCAGTGTAATGTTATTAATTTGGTGGTCTGCCTAATTAAGCTCATTAGTGGTTTAAAATCTAAAGAACCCATTGATTATATGTTGTCTTCACATTGCAATTCAAGTTTCTAAGTTGATATTCACTGAACTGTGTTTTCACGCTGTATTGTTCCGTGTTGTAGATAGGACTATGTTTGCAACTTTTTAATGTTATGTAATACTTTTTAATTGTGGTATTGTTCAATAGGAGTGTACGGGCTGGTTAGTAGATAATGCAGAAGTTTTTGTTTTCAGGCGTGGAGAATTCATGAATGTGTAGATTGAAAGTGATGCAATCAATATTGTCAAGGGTGTGCATTAAAGGGCAGTGTGTTATGATCTTATTGTCATTATTTTTGATTGGTTGTATTTAGATCTTCAGTGACGGTAAATTTGATTATATTGGGTATGTATGTATCTATATACTAATTTGATTATATAGTTGCTCTAAATTTTAGAATGGGGCTTAGAGTAAGAGCTTGAAGTTGCTTTGTACTGTAACAGAACTTGTACAAAAATATATGGTGATGAACATATTTTTTATAAGGCCTGTACCTTGTTATGTAGCCAATTTTTTCTTAAAAAAGTCCTTTGAATTGACTTGTACAAATTTGAGTTTAGCCAACTTAAAACTGACTTGGCTGATAGATTTTATAGCGCACTAATAATTGATGTTGATTTATTTATACATTAATCAGCATTTTCCACACATTACTTCCATTTTATTGAAATGTCTTTACTTTGATCTCATGTTTTTCTTTGGAGTTTCATCTATTGTTATTGCGTTTTAAATATATATTTTGGTATGATAGTATATTCTTATAGCCAAGGCTGCTGTTGTTATAGCTGCTGCCATGCCAAGGCTGTTGCTGTTGTAGCTGCTACCCTACCAAGGTTGTTGCTGCTACAGTTGCTTCCCTGCCATGGCATGTTGCTGCTATGCGAACCTCCTCTCCTAAGCCAGAGCGAACCTCCTCTTGAATCCTTGTAAAATAGTGATTTGTGCCTCCTCTCCCCTAAGCTAACCTATGAACAATTGTCTAAATCTACATCATAATGATCAGCCCAATCCCTATCCTCCCTAAGATACATCTTCTGGTTGTTCCAACATATTCTAGCTAATTGTATCACATTTTTGTAACGCTTAATATCCAGTGGTCCCTTGATTATATTAGTGTAAAATGGCACTCAATCTTATGGCCCATATTACGTACCCTATGCGTTGTTGTTTCATGCTGCTAATATCCCTAGTTGCCTTTTTGCAACTATGCAATTGTTTGCTCTTTCATTTCTGCTATTGATTTTCAGCATATTTGCTTATAATTCTGGCTTTAAATTCTCATGTAAGGCTTACATTGTAAAATACTAAAATCCACAATTGTTGTATGTATACTCAATATAATTTTTTATCCACTATTAAGGTTTTGTTATTTACTTTTGAGACTTTATTATTTACTTTTGAGTTATTCAAGACACCCATTTGTGTCTCCCCAAAACAAAACCCAGTGATGAGTACCTTTCACGTCGAATCATAATCAAATGAAGTGAAAGTGTGGAAAGTTTAGTGTTGCGGATATTTTTAATTCTTTTCTCTTCTCTCTGTTTTTGAAAACTTATTTTAAGAAAATAGTCAATCCAGATTGGTTGATCCATGATAAGGATCCAATAATGGTGTAGTTGGATGGGGTTTAAAAAGACCTTTCCAACGATATATTATAAGCCCAATTCCGATGAATATCGAGGAAGTTATGGCCAAAATACTAAACTGGGCCCAATTTGGTTTTTATATGCGGCCCAATGATCTAGAGGAGGGCCTATTATTAATTATCATTCCTAAAGCTATTAGGATTGATTATAGTCTTCTACAATACTCTAGAAGGTTCTTTTAAATCCTAATGGAGTTAGGATTGATAATTATGTTTTAAAGAGTTTGAAATTGAATAAAACTATTCCTTTTAAGAATCCTTGTTTTGTACGAAGTGGGATATATTCAAATTTTATTTTCGTGCCTCATAATATTTATCCAAATTTTATATGGTTGGATAGATCTTGAACTTATCTTTCCAATGATATATTATAATATTAAATCCGAATTATAACGAAAAAGATATGAATGAAACATGAAACTTTATCCAAAACTGACACCCTTCCACTATTTTGGCCATATCTTTTTATCTACAAAATATTTTAATCTTATTCTAATTAGGTTGGAAAGTAAACTTTCAGAGCTTTCCAACGACATATTATATGCCTTATTTGGACTTTCGGATCAAAAGATATGATAAAAACAAAAACGCGTGAATTTCTAAAATCAGGCCTGGCGCCTGGCGCCATCCATTGGCGCTTGGTGCTAGCCATTGGCGCCTGGCGCCAATTAGCTGATGCTGGCGCCAGCTCTATTTTGCGTGCGCCAATCTCGTTTTGCGTGCGCCAAGTGCTGTGTTTTGATATTTTATCTTTTTGGCTGATTTTCTCTATAAATAACGTATTAAAAACTCCGTTTTCATTCACCAACTCTCATCAAGATTTTCTTGATTATTCTCTCTCTTTCTTTCTCTTTTCTAAACTTTGTTTTCACATACAAAATTCCGCATTCGCAAGATCTAGAAACACCTAGCCATATTCGAAGTTGCCTTCGCCCTAGACGTGAAAGGTTTAATTTCTGAGGGTTTGGTCCCAAATCTCTCTTTCAATTATTTAATTTAATTGTTTGATTTATTATTTTCCTTGAAGTTACTAACGTGTGTATTTTGTTATTAGAAAGAGGTACGAGGCATCAAAGTAAGTGCTTTAATTGATTTATTGATATTATGATGTAGAAATCATGTTTATATTGTTATTATGATATTCCTAGTATCATGTCTAGGGTAATTTTAATATTAAATATGATTGCTATGATGCCTTTTATTCTCTTCCTAATATTTATGATTTTTAGTATCATGTTAGGGCTAAAGATTTGATTTTTATTGCTTAGTGGCATGCTAGGGTTTGCTATTAATCTTGTTAGTATCATGCTTACTTGCCTAGGATCTTGCTACTATTATGCTTTAATATTAACATGAACATAATTATGATTATAATTGTTATAATTTATGATGATTATGAATATTATTATTATTATTATTATTATTATTATTATTATTATTATTATTATTATTATTATTATTATTATTTTGATGATGATTATTTTATTATTATCAATATTATTATTTATTATAATTATTATTCATGATATTCATTATTATTATGTTTCTTGGTACATTATTTTATTATTATTGTTTGATCACACCTTTTATGCATGTTTAAAGGGAATTGATACTTGTCATCACGCTTAATAAGATAATTAATAATCTTGTTAGGGTTAATTGTGATTATAAATTCAAGTGATCGCCAATAATAGATTTGTTTGTGCATTAATATTCAACCAACATAGATTAAACAGGTTTAGGGTTAATCCTAATGATTGCATGTTAATTAGAAAGCGCACATGAATAGGATCAGAATAAAGTAGAGGCCTAATATATTAGGGCAAGTTCAATCTCTTTTAGGTTGGATTTGTACCTTCATCCCCGAACCCTTATTTGGTTCTAGACCTTATGGAGTTGACGATCTCTTGGATCGTTAAGGGGTGTAACCTTCATTCTATGAACGGTTTACAAGTTCCTAAAAAACTTGTTGCCGACTCTTTTGCTCTATCTTCTTCCCTTTTGGACGCCACCGTACTTTAGTGCATGATCACAGTGGGGTTCAAGCTAAGGGGTTAACGCTTGAAATTATTCCCTACAGTTATATTTCTTTACTTTGATTGTTTAATATACATTAGCCTACTAGCTCAATAGGTAGAGCATTGTGCAAATGCACAACAGATGTGGGTTCGATTCCCACGGTTTATTTTTTATATAAATTATTTTTCATTTACTCTACTCTTAAGATTCACTTTTCAGTTTTTCTATTTACTTTTGATACAATTTGATTTAGTTTGTGTTATTTTTAATTCACTTTTGAGGGTAAATAATATTTCCAACTAGCACGTTGAAAGTCAATACTTGGAAAAATATTACAAAGGTTAAACGTAAATGTAAAATAATTAAAATACTTATATAAATAATTTTTATGCATTTTATTAATGCTTGGAAAAATATACACATCACCTATAATTTATAATTTCTTTGATTGATTTGGTAAGATTACATATTATGTCGTTTTTCAAAAATAAGTGCACTATTAGTAAAGTTAAAGATATTTAGTTGCAACTTCGTTAATTTATGTAATAATAGTATTTATTTTTTAAATGAAATCATCGATAACTTTCAATGTAAATTAATAGGTAAAAATATGAGTCATTTTTTTTGTGCATGTTAAGTCTTATCAACACATATTAAAATATTACAAATAAAATTTATACACTTAATAGGTCAATTTGACAATAAAACATTGAGTTAAATAAGTACTTTTACAGCTAATATCATATACGTAGTAGATATTTATCAACGAATTGAATTTATGTAAAATAATGGTTAACTTGTCCTATTATTATGTTTAATATGTCAATTTGAAAAAAAAGGTTAAGGGACTCATGGAAGAGTTCTTTGAAAAACATTTTTTTTTTTTTTTTTTTTGTTTACACCAGCTTTACGATGAAGAACAGGCCATGACAGCATATCAATAGTCCATGAAAGAAGCAGAAATGAAACACCAATATCTAGTTTATCATGAACCAGACATGGAACAATGGGAAGCCAACAATTAAGATGCAGATGATGATGAACACAATGCTCAAGCTCATAATAATGGCATAAACAGTAGGGAAATGAGTGTTAAAGAAAAAAGGCAACCAGTTGAAGGGATTTTGTTGAACATGGAAGGGGACTAATTACCAAGAGGGTTTTTATCCAACTCGGCCAGAAAACATCATGTTCACATATCAACAACAACAAGATGGTTGATATGTCCATTTCATATAATATTTTACCCCCGCCCCTTGGTCATAATTGATAGTGTTTTTGGCTCTTTAGAGCCACTTTTATTACTAATTGGTGTTTTCTAGTGTTTTCATAGTTTTGGTTGAGTTTTGTAGGGATTTTCACCTTTGGAGCATTTTTCCGGGATTTTTATGGAGTAACTACGAGCATTGGAGGAGCACAACCAGCTTTCGTAGCCCAGGGCCGATTAGAGTCATCAAATCGGTGATTAAGGGCTCAACATTGAGATACCGAGGCATTTGGACCGAGTATTCAAGACCCAAAAGAGGAAATCCGGAATTGGCCGAAGGATCGGAGCCCAATCAAGAAGTCCAAGATAGCCCAAGAGCTTCGTCCGACCAATTTGGTCTCGCCCGAAGGCGCGCCCGGCTGGGCGGGGTAAAAGAAGAATGAAGCAGCCCTTCGCTCAAGCTCGCGCCCGGCCGGGCGCGAGAGATGCCCTTGATGGAAAAAAAAGGTGGGCCCGAGACCGGGCGCGAGAAATGCCCTTGATGGAAAAAAAAGGCGGGCCCGATCGGGTGGTGTGGCGCCCGACCGGGCACGTGTTTCTGAGGAGCTGATTTCGGCGATTTTCTTTGTTTTAATAAGGATTAATTAAGTGTTTGATATAAATACGTTTTTTGAGTTTTTAGTTTAGTATCTCTTCTCCTAGACTTTCTCTCTCTACTTAGCTTTATTTTCTCTCTCTACAACTCTATACTTTGTTCTTGATTCATCTCTTTATTAACGTTAATTTCGGTAACGATTTCTTTATTAATTTCAGTTGTTCAATTTCTTTTATTCATTATGTCTTCCTTAATTGCTTATTGTAGTTTTTATTTAATTATGTGTGAGTAGTTTTCTTTCTAGGGTTTATGGGGATCCATAAAAAATATGAAGGGGTAATTACCTGTTGTTGATTATCAATGCTTGATTAATTTACTATTGATTGATTAAATGCTATGTAACTAGACTTGCGCGGGTCTATTATGTATGAGTTTAGCAATATTGATTCGAGATTCGAGAGATGAGAATTGATATTTAGGCTTAGTTTGAATAAGCAGGTTAATTTATAAATGGTTAAGTCGAGATTCGAGAGATGAGATTTAATACCGGTAAATTAACTCTGTGATTGTAATACGTAGCGAAAGCCCTTTATGATCTGGTTAATTGATGCATTTATGATTGATTATTATGTTTTACCCTGGAATATTATTTATTGGTGAACCTATGCCCTAGGCCTTTATTCCTTGATTTTCTCTACCCTTAATCTTAGTAGTTTATTTTTCCTTCAATTAATATTAATTTGTTACTTAATAATTTAGATTGCTTTAATTAATTAGGAATAGAAAGACCAGTTTCCCTGTGGATTCGACCCTACTTCCCTATCTGCATTAGTTAGAGGATTTAGGAATTACTTTTGATTAGGTAATACGACTTTAGCTTGTCAATGGTTCCATGTAATTAAAATCACATAGAAGAGGGACTTGTTGTAGATGTTAGGACAAAAAAAATTAGGCAAAACTGGTCCCAAACTAAGAGAATTCACTTATGAAGTTCTCACATTAGTCCCCTTGTACAAGAGAACCACAGAGAGGGGGTATGCTGCAGCCCTCCATATTTCAAAGTCCACGTTGCATAGGTTAAGGAATAAGAGTAGACTAAGAAAACACACAAACACCAATCACCCAACTAACAAATAATCATAAGATAACAAGACTTAAGTGGGTTCTTAGTCATATCAACCCTACACCAGCTAAAGGGGGCCCCACCTTCATAGATATGAAACAAGTTATACACATTGATGAGAAGTGGTTCTGTCTAAACCCAGAAGCAAGGAAATTTTATCTTCTTCCTAAACAAGAAGACCCATACAAAGCTCAACGGTCAAAGAGGTTTAAAGTCAAAGCCATGTTCATGGGGATGATTGGCAAACTAGTGTATGATGAAAACAAAAATATGCAGCATGATGGAAAATATGGGTTGTTTCCTTTTGTCCAGTATTAGAAAAAACTAAATGAGAAGCCCCAAATGGCAAGTGGTATTGAATTCCGCTTTCATATATAAACACCCAAAAAAAACTAAAACAATCGAATGGCAAGTGGTTTTGGGTGAACCACTTGCAAAAGCGTAAATGGCAAGAGGTTTCAACATTGAACCGCTTGCCATTTGCTACAAAAACCCTAAAAATTAGAATCCCTTTCTCATGCCTCCTTCTTCTCTCTCCTCTCTCCCTTTTCCCCTTCATTTCTCACGCTCTCTCTCCTCTCATCTCAGTTTTCACGCTCTCTTTGCTCCCACTCCTCCCACGCCTCACTTCTCTCTCTTCTCACCACTCCATTCAAGCCTCACTTTTATCTCCTCTCTCATTCTCTTTCTTCTCTGATCTCCATTCACGCCTCACTTCTCTTCTCTCATTTTTTGTTTTTTCTGGTAAATGAAAAAAAATTCTCTTATATTTCCATATCTGAATCGAGATTTCGAGGAGGTTAACACGATTTGGGTCTGGATTGTTGTCTGGATTTTGGTGGCAACCCACCGAGCACCACTGAGCAACCCACATCAACCCACCGAGAAACCCACATCAACCCACCGAGAACCATTGAGCAAGCGCAACACCAACAACAACACCGAGCACCCACCATCGTTTTTAGATTTAATTAATTAAGATAAGAATTTAGATCTAATTCATCCTAATTTTGAAAAGCTTTTGTTGTTTTTAATTTAAGGTCTGAAATTTAGTTAATTATTGTTGTTTATTTAACTTAATTTCAGATCTTAGTAAATTCTTGAGTAAATTTTTTGAGCTTTTTTTATTTAATTTTTTTTTTACGTTTCAGGTGCAGTGTTGGCGAATACGGACGGTGGTGGTGCTGGGCGTTGGAGGTGAGGTGGGCTGGGATCTGGTGGGTGGTGTTGATGCATTGTATGCTGGTGGTGTTGGCGTTCGTGACTGTTCATGGTGCTGGTGTTCGTGACTATTCGTGGCTGATGGATATAAATTATTATCAATTTTTTTGGTTATTTTATTATTTTTTTGTTGAAATTCAGAAATTGTAAAATTACAAGATTGATTAATGAAAATATTTATGTTATACATATGCTAAGTGTTTGTCTATCAATTTAAGTGAAAAAAATTCAAAAAAAAAAATTATTTTTATTTTTTATAGCCATAATGGGAAGCGGTTTGGCGCCAAACCACTGCCCGTACACTACAAATGGCAAGCGGTTCTGAACCGCTTACCATTTAAAAGGCTTAATGGCAAGCCCCCCATGGCATGCGGTTCAAAACCGCTTCCCATTAGGGTTTTGAACCGCTTGCCATTTAGTATTTTCTACTAGTGGTCACGTATGAAATGGCCAAGAAAAAAAGCAAAAACAGAGACAAGGGCACAATAGAGATAAACGTTGTGCAGAGTATAAACAAGGAAGCAATAAGGGACATGCGACTAAACCATGTCATTCCAACAATAAATAAGCAATGGCCCTCACCTGCCAAGGATATTACCATCTTGTAGGATAATGCTAGACCACACCAGGTGCTACAAGAAGCAGAATTTCAAGCAACCACAAAAGCAAATGGTTTCAACATACATTTTATCTTTCAACCAGCACAGTCACCAGACATGAATGTTTTAGATTTAGGCTTGATCAATGTCATTTAGTCACTGCAATACCAATCATTTTCTAAGAATCTAGACGATCTTATCAAGGAAGTGGACAAAGCATTTGCAGAAATTGTCCTACTCTAAACAAGTACTCATGGATTACACTTCAATCATGCATGGTTGAAGTACTAACAAGGCAGGATGGGAACAACTACACACCACCACACATGAAGAAGAGAATTCTTGACAAACTTGGAATACTACAAGATTTACTAGAAGTTAATAGGGAGCTAATTGCAAATATGGTGAATTATTTAAACACAATATCAGTCCCAACAACTGGTCAAGAAGAAGCACAAATGGAAGTAGATGTAGATTGACTTCAGCAAAGATGCAGGGGAGCTATGTTTATGTACTGGTTAGGTGTATTTTATTTATAAATACTTAGGACACATTCTTAGACAGTCATTTATGCAAGTTAAATAGTGTTTTGTAAAAATGACACACATTTGACATTAATGAAAAAACCAACACTTTTGTACACAATATCCATCATATAGGTGTAGGGAATATTTCAAGCATTACCCCTAACTTGAACCCCACTGTGATCATACACTAAAGTACGTTGGCGTCCAAAGGGAAAGAAGATAGAGCAAAAGAGTCGCCAACAAGTTTTAGGAACTTGTAAACTGTTCACGAGGTGAAGGTTACACCCCTTAACGATCCAGGAGATCGTCAACTCCAATAGGTCTGGAACCATGACTGGTAGTTCGGGGATAAAGGTACAAATCCAACCTAAAAGAGATTGAACCTGCCTTAATAAAATGCCTCTACTTTATTCTGATCGTATTCATGTGCGCTTTCTGACTAACATGTAATCAATAGGATTAACCCTAAACCTGTTTATCTATGTTGGTTGAATATTAATGTACAAATAAATCTATTATTGGCGATCACTTGAATTATAATCATATTAACCTTAACAAGATTATTAATTATCTTATAAGCGTGATTACAAGTACGAATTCCCTTATGCATAAAAGGCGTGATCAAGCAGTAACAATAAATAATATTAAGCAACATAATAATAATTAAAATAAAATTATAATCATAATAACAAATTTTAATTAAAATAATCATGTTAAAGCATAATAATAGCAAGACCCTAGGCATGATACTAACAAGATTAATAACAAACCCTAGCATGTCACTAAGCATTAAAAATCAAAGCTTTAACCCTAATATGATACTAACATGAATATTAAGAAGAAAATAGGAAGCATCGCAGGAATCACAATTGTCATATTTGATAATAGAAATTATAATTGTTACCCTAAACATGATACTAGGAAGATCAAAACACCCTAACATAACACTAGGAATCATAATAACAACCTAAGCATGATTTCTATATCATAATAACAATAAATCAATTAAAGTACTTACTTGGATGTCTCGTATCTCTTTCTAATAACAAAATACACGCGTTACTAACTTCAAGGAAAATATAATCAAACAATTAAATTAAGTAATTGAAAGAGAGATTAAGGACCAAACCCTCAGAAATTAAAACCTTTCACGTCTAGGGCGAAGGCAACTTCGAACAATGCTAGGTATGTCTAGTGCTAATGTATGAGGAATTGTGTTTGTAAAAAGCTAGGCTAGAAAGAGAGAGAGAATCAAGAATTTCTTGATGAGAGTTGGTGAGAATTGGTGAATGAAAATGGAATTTTTAGAAGGTTATTTATAGAGAAAATCAGCCAAAAAGATAAAAAATCGAAACAGAGTTCTGACGCGTAAAACAAGGTTAGCGCCAGATGCTGACATTAGCGCCAGGCGCTAACGCTAGCGCCAGGCGCTAACGCTAGCGCCAGGCGCCAAGCTTAGCGCCAGGCGCTAATGATGGCATTTGGTGCTAACTTAATTATTGACGCGTTTTCTAAAAATCAGATAGAAATTGCCGTACAGGAGGATAAATTCGTATTTTCCTCAAAAACATTCTTTTATTCTGATCAAAACTCTAAAAAGTCAACAAAAGTCAATTTATCAATGCTAATTGAATTAGGAATGAAAAGAACCTTTTAGAAGAATCTAGAAGACTAAAACCATTCCTAATTGCATTAGAAATTATAAATCCATATTAGGCCCTTCTCTAGATCATTGGGCCGCATATAAGGCTCAAACCAGGTCAGTAATTTGGCCATAACTTCCTCAATATTCATCAGAATTGGGCTTATAATATATCGTTGGAAAGCTCTTTTCAAGCCCTATCCAACTACACTACTATTGGACCCATATCATAGACCAACCAAACTGGATTGGATGTTTTCTTAAAATAGGTTTTCAAAAACAGAGAGAAGAGAAAAGAAATTAAAACTATCCGCAACACTAAACTTTCCACACTTTCACTTCATTCGATTATGATTCGACGTGAAAGACACTCATCACTAGGTTTGGTTTTGGGGAGACACAAATGGGTGTCTACAGAAGCCCCCACTTTGACTTAGTTTGGAGAAACGCAAGTTTCGAAAACAAAAGTCAAAGTAGCGATAGGGACGGAGAATGATTCAGAACGTTCTGCAATCCTAAATCATTCTTGTAACGCCGATACCTGCAAACTAGCGTTAGTTAAACAGATAAGAGAGTTAAGAAACGCGTATCTTGCACCGTCGAGCACACGCTTCTGAAGTATCCGATTTGCTGCTGTATTACTGTATTGATGACCTCCTGCAAGCTAGAGAATGCCATCTTGCTTGAAGACTGCTACGCTTGTAACTGCCTCCAACTTCCGCCTTGATAATCTTCCGCAAGCCAGGGAACACTATCGAAGATTGCTTCACTTGGAACGATCCTCCTCCACTTTGTGACCATCTTCCACATCTTAGGGAACACGATCGAAGACAACTTCGCTTGAAATCACCTTCAGTTGTTTGTGACAACTCTCCGCAAGCTAGGGAATGCTGCCGAAAATATCCTCGCTTGAAGCTATCCTCATTTGTTACGATAATATTCCAAAGAAAATTACCGAAGACCCACGCTTGTCGATCTTTAAAAGCTCGCTTGAACTTTGCTTCCGTTATGCCTGTACGTCGGCGCTTTGCTGCTTGTGAACCAGTATGTCGGTGCGTTTACTGTGATGACAATCCTCTTTTCTTTGGGAATAGTTGCCAACACAACTCTCGTATGATGTATGACAATCCGATTTAGGGAAAGTTGTCAATGCTTCGTAACAATCCATCCTTGGAAATGTTGTCACGATAAAGCGACAATCCGTATCTTGGAAAATTTGCCAGAATCCAATTTTTGGGAAAAGTTGCCAATGCTTTGTAACAATCTGTCATAAGAATTTTGCTACGATTGACAATCCACATCTTGGAATATAACTCTTGAAAGCAATCCACCTTGGAAATTTTCCAACGCTATGCGACAATCCTTTTAGGAAAATATTGCCACAATTGACAATCCGCGTCTTGGAACATTTGCTAAAAAAGAGTCGATCGACAATCCATTTTGGGAAAATTTGCCACTTGCTGAAATGAATGACAATCCACGTTGAGGAACTTTTGCCGAAATTTATGATGAGTAGAGACCTACGACAATCCTTTGGGAAATTTTTTCCACAGGGAACTGGGTGTATGACAATCCAATCTCAGAAAACTTGCCAGCGATGACAATCTGAACTAGGAAAAAATTGCCAAACAAAGAAGGAGAACGACAATCCACGCTTGGAAACTTTGCCAGAGATGACAATCCAATCTTGGAAAAATTGTCGTTGAAGAAGATGCGCAACAATCCATTTTTGGAAATATTGTCAGTTGGGGATGACAATCCAGTTTTTAGAAAAATTTCCTCTTAAGAAGAATGCGCGACAATCCATATTTGGAAATATTGTCGTTTAAGAAGAATGCACGACAATCCGTATTTGGAAATATTGTCGTTTAAGAAGAATGCGCGACAATCCATATTTGGAAATATTGTCGTTTAAGAAGAATGCGCGACAATCCGTATTTGGAAATATTGTCGTTTAAGTGCTTGCTTTTAAACCTATACGTTGGTGCTTGTAATGAGCCAGTGTTTTAGGCGCTTAAGCTAAGTGAGACGATTTTTTTTCAGGTCAATCACTTACTACGATTGTAATCGAGCCGACTTCTAATCATGTCAATTTGCTTATAGGGGCTAACTGGCGTACCAAGGAACCCGAAATTGTTGTATGAGGTCGAAATAACCATTCTAAGAGGCTTCGAGCTTTGTCGCTGCTGAAATATCGCTGGCGCCAAGAATTGGCTCCATCGTTAGACGCTGAGATCTTGTGCTAGGCGCTGAAAGCTGTTGCTAAACGCCAGATGTTGTTGTCTGGCGCTGGAGTGGGGTCTTCCCTATTCTGCTCTTGCTGCCGTTGGGATGCACCTGTATTTATCTTTAACTATAGGACTTTGCTAATCTCTTCAATTTTTTAGGGTTGATTTAAGGTTTAATGTCGCTTGACTCATTGACTTGACACGACTCAAGGTATAAACTTGACTCGCTGTGATTGACTCAAGGTTGACTCGACTCAAAGTGAAATGACACGTATGACTCATGACCCCTGTGTGCATTGTATTATGATTGTGCGACTCGAAAATGCGAAAAAGCAAAAGTTTTCCGTCATTTTTGTGGAGGGTACCGACTTTCTCCCGAAAAAAAAAGACACGAAAAAGAATCGAAGTGTTTGAAGGTGCATGTTGAATGAGCTTAGTCAAATGTTGTTTCTCATAGTACGAAGGACTGTAACATCTTAGACTATCCTAGTTAACTTAGCTTGATAATGAAAGTATTTAGGCGACTTAGGCGCGGAGGCTAAGTACTTTATACTTTGTGATGCAATGATGATTGATGAGCGATATTGGCATGACAAGGCATGCTTCAGCATTGTGTTAAGATTTCATTACAAAGGGTTCCTAAGGGAAAGTATATTTGGTCATGTATCTATGCAGTGTGTGAAAGTGACACTAAAGTTAGGCCGCAAAGGCTAAGTGTGTGGAAAGATATTATTTTTTTAAAAGAGTCAAATGGTGGTGACTCTTAGGCTAGGTAAGCTAATGATGTAGGGATCAAGCCCCCAAGTCTAGCTCTACATGAATAGGGATGAGCATTGGAGATCCCTTGATACGACCATGATGTGTGAATGTGAATGTGAATATGAATGAATGTTTATTATGGCCGCACCTCGATGTGAGGTTGCCTACGTATCCGTTAGGAATCAGGCCGAACGTAGCTCTAGCCGAACCTCGCACAAGTGTGTGTATACCTCAAAAAGGTCTTTTTAAGAGTTTGTAACGTGGTTAGGCTAAAGGTTATAGAATAAAGGGATAAAAGCTCAAGACCCTTGATAAGCCCCCAAGGTGTGCAACCTTGTTTTTGAATCATTATATTTTTATGCTTGAAGATTTCTACTCATTTTTAGCTTTTTCTTTTTTTGTTTTTTGCTCTTTTTTTTTTATTTTGCAATTTTTTTACTTTTATAAGTGTGGGCAATCACGATCATGCGGTCTATCACTCACTTGGCATGCATGTTTCTCAGGCACGGTACCGAGCACTCGATAAGAGACGCAATATGAGACGTGTTCTTATCAAAGACATTTTCATATCAAAGACATTGGAACACTTGCCCTTTTGTACACTTTTATTTATTATTTTTTATTTTGATCTTTTGAATCACTCAAGCTTTTGTTCTTTGAAAATTGCATAAGTTACACACCATCCCATCCCAAGGTTAGGTAGATGTAGGTTGAGAAATGAAAGGTCTATCGTTAGACGAGGCTCAAAGTGGTTTATGAAGAAAGGATTGCATATTTGAATGGTGAAAGGTAATATGATGTGGCTACAAGGGGTGCCTCAAATCATTGGTGTACCTTGTACTTAGCTTGACATGGATTTTTTTTTTTTTAATGCAATGTAATGAAATGATCATATGCAAGAAAATAAATGCTCATTTTATTAAAGGAAAAAGAAAGAATCTACTAAATTAATCTAAGGGGAATAAAAAGGTGCCTATGATAGACTTATGGGGGAAAGGGTAAATAAAAGAGAAAAAGAAGAGGTCATGAAATCTTGTCGTTAAAGCTCGCCTCTTGTCTTGTGTTGTTTGCTTCATCATCACCCAGTCTTCTCGCTAGCTAGAGGCAATGGGATCTTGTTTGCTTCTATGAGATCTTGAATGAGATTTTGAAACCTGTAGCATTCATCAGTGGTATGACCGTTTCCTCGATGGTACTTGCAATAGGAGTTGGGATTCCATCTCAAAGATCGATTTTCTGGCGTTGGATCCTCGGTAGGGCCAATAGGTTTGATTAACCCTCGATCATAGAGACGATCGAAAGCAGCATCGTAGGTCATTCCAATGGGTGTGAACTCTCTCCTGGGTTTCCTTTTAGGTCCTTGATTGTCCATGGCTAAGACACCATTATGGTCAAAGGTACTAACATTATTACTAGAGTGGGCGTTTTCAGAAGAAGAAGGATTGTCGTTCTTCTTTCCTTTCCAGCCACCGTGGTTACTATTGTTAGTAGCTTTTTGTTTTGCGAGGTCATCTTCAATTTCAATTCCGATGTCATAAACGGCTTTGAAAGTATTCAAGTTGTGTTGATATTTTAAGTGCTTTGAATACTTTTCTTAGAGATTCTTGATAAACATCCTCACAGACTCTTTTTCGATGGGGACCTCAATCATCTTAGCCGAAGTTTCCCTCCACTTATTGAAGAAAGAAGTAAAGCCTTCATTTTCTTTTTGTCTTAGCATTTCAAGTTGTCTATAATCGGTTTCAACTTGAATAATGCACTTGTACCTATCAATGAAAGCGTTTACTGTCGATTCCCAGGTAGAGGTTTTCTATTTGTCAAGGGAGAAGAACCATTGTTGGCAAACGATTTCAAAAGATAGAGAAAATATAGAGGGAAACACTTTCTTATCTATACCCTTAATACTTATTATTGTTTTAAAAGCTCTTAGATGAAAATAAGGGTTGTCAGTTGCCTTGAATTTCGGGATGTCGTTGGCATTGAACTTATGCGGAAGAAGTTCTTTGTCCACCAAGACCCCTTGTGAACTAATGCCTTGAAACTTGTAATCACTAGATAGCTTACTCAAGCTTTCTTGCATGAGCTCCATTTGTTGTTGCTTCACATGGTCATCAATTTTGAGGGTTAAAACCTTCAATGCCTCAGTCACGGTAGTCAATTGATTCTTAAGTTCATTGACTTCTTCTTGAGTTGCCATTATCTTTTTAGCTTTCCTCTTTTGACGAATTGGCTTATCAAAAAGTAAGACTTGAATAAGGAGGTTGTCCTTGATTAATCGTTCTTCTCTCCTCGACCAAGTACTGTGGAAAAGGAATTTGGGGATATTCATTGTTAATTATTTGACTCAAACTCTATTCAACATGCAATGGATGGAGGAAGTGAAGAAAGATGATGTATATGGAGGGATATGAAGAACTAGGAATGGAATGTACCCCCAACTCAAATGACGGAAAAAACCGACTCATGCATGAACCTAAGACATGGTCATGGTGATATATACTCAAAGTGTGTGCTAAGACCGGTGAGTGTAGGTGACATGTTAAGACTCGTGTCATCACCATGTGGCTAGACTATGTGACTAGACTCAATTAATGACTTAACACGGTATTACTAACAGTAAAAATTAACCGAATTAATTAGCAAACTGTTTGATTAGACACAAAGTGATGACTCAAACAATAAATCGAACTATCGTCAAAATGACAGGACTGGCGCCTCTCTTTGCAGTGTGGCGCCAGACGACAGGATTGTCGCCAGGCGCTACACTCCACAGAGTGGCGCTACAGTTCAAACTTTTGCACCATTGCTGGAGCGTCGATCTGAAACTGTTTTCGGTATTATTTCTCAACAGGGGTATGCCTAAAGTCGTACTAAGTCAATTCTGGTTAAAATATTAGACTTTATTTACTCTAATTAATTAATTAATTAATTAGGCAAAGTTCTTTTTAGTCATTTATTTAATCTTAGCACAAGGCAAACAAAAAGTTAGGAAAAACATAAACCATATGCACAACAAATAATGCACAATTAGTCAAGTAGGCACGATATGATGCAATGAGTTTGCAATCTAACCATGGCTCTAGTTCTCTAAAGTTCGGGATGTGGGTTAGTCAATAGAGGGTCCATGGTTAATTGTCCGGATGCACCGCACGGAAACCTAACTGTGAAGGGTTGGGGCGAGTGGATGGGACACCGCGAATTTTTTTAAAAAAATCGCTTCCGTGGTTTGGTGAATTCAACATTCTCGGATGTACCCTTTGTTGCTCAAAGCGTTCAATCAGGTAGATGGAGCATGAATTCCCAGAGGGTTATGTCCATATGTAGAACACATATGGGTTTCAGAAAAGGGAGAAAAACTCAATCAGGAAGTAGGATCGAGCGAACAATGCTAAAAACTGGTCGAAATTAGAACGCATATTTCTAGCTCAGTATTGGAAGAACTTGACGCCAACAAACAGAGGCTGGCGCTGGCTTTCGGCTTTAGAGCCTGACAACAGAGGTTGTCGTCTGGCGCTAAGGTCAAAATACTGGCGCTAATCTTTGTTCGCTGACGCTAGTTCCTACATGCCTCAGCAGCTTTCTGTGCTCGATAAAATTTTCCAGTTTCGCGCAGTGTTATTTCGATTCTAGTTGTGAAGATATTCCTCAAATTTCCTACGTGTAAAAATCCTATGTTTTCATTTATTACGGATGGTATTTCCAATGAGATCTTTTTTATGCATGTGAAAATAATATTAATCAAAATTACGCACATGAAATACTTAGAACTTTTCGAGTCTCATCCACTCATTCTAAATCGTTGCCGAAATAAATTTCAGGAATTAGAATAGAAATCTTCCCCAGTGGAGTCGCCAAAAACTGTAGGGAACATTTCAAGCATTATCCCTAGCTTGAACCCCACTGTCATCATACACTAAAGTACGGTGGCGTCCAAAGGGAAAGAAGATAGAGCAAAAGAGTCGCCAACAAGTTTTAGGAACTTGTAAACCGTTCACGAGGTAAGGTTACACCCCTTAACGATCCAGGAGATCGTCAACTCCAATAGGTCTGGAACCATGACTGGTAGTTCGGGGATAAAGGTATAAATCCAACCTAAAAGAGATTGAACCTGCCCTAACAATAGGCCTCTACTTTATTCTAATCGTATTCATGTGCGCTTTCTGACTAACATGCAATCAATAGGATTAACCCTAAACCTGTTTATCTATGTTTGTTGAATATTAATGTACAAATAAATCTATTATTGGCGATCACTTGAATTATAATCATATTAACCTTAACAAGATTATTAATTATCTTATTAAGCGTGATTACAAGTACGAATTCCCTTATGCATAAAAGGCGTGATCAAGCAGTAACAATAAATAATATCAAGAAACATAATAATAATTAAAATAAAATTATAATCATAATAACAAATTTTAATTAAAATAATCATGTTAAAGCATAATAATAGCAAGACCCTAGGCATGATACTAACAAGATTAATAACAAACCCTAGCATGTCACTAAGCATTAAAAATCAAAGCTTTAACCCTAATATGATACTAACATGAATATTAAGAAGAAAATAGGAAGCATCGCAAGAATCACAATTGTCATATTTGATAATAGAAATTATAATTGTTACCCTAAACATGATACTAGGAAGATCAAAACACTCTAACATAACACTAGGAATCATAATAACAACTTAAGCATGATTTCTATATCATAATAACAATAAATCAATTAAATCACTTACTTGGATGCCTCGTATCTCTTTCTAATAACAAAATACACGCGTTACTAACTTCAAGGAAAATATCATCAAACAATTAAATTAAATAATTGAAAGAGAGATTAGGGACCAAACCCTCAGAAATTAAAACCTTTCACGTCTAGGGCGAAGGCAACTTCGAACAATGCTAGGTATGTCTAGTGCTAATGTATGAGGAATTGTGTTTGTAAAAAACCAGGCTAGAAAGAGAGAGAGAATCAAGAATTTCTCGATGAGAGTTGGTGAGAATTGGTGAATGAAAACGGAGTTTTTAGAAGGCTATTTATAGAGAAAATCAGCCAAAAAATATAAAAAATCGAAACAGAGTTCTGACGCGTAAAACAAGGTTGGCGCCAGACGCTGACATTAGCGTCAGGCGCTAACGCTAGCGCAAGGCGCCAAGCTTAGCGTTAGGCGCTAATGCTGGCGTTTGGCGCTAACTTAATTATTGACGCGTTTTCTAAAAATCAGATAGAAATTGCCGTACAAGAGGATAAATTCGTATTTTCCTCAAAAACATTCTTTTAATCTGATTAAAACTCTAAAAAGTCAACAAAAGTCAATTTATCAATGCTAATTGAATTAGGAATGAAAATAACCTTCTAGAAGAATCTAGAAGACTAAAATCATTCCTAATTGCATTAGGAATGATAAATCCATATTAGGCCCTTCTCTAGATCATTGGGCCGCATATAAGGCTCAAACCAGGTCAGTAATTTGGCCATAACTTCCTCAATATTCATCGGAATTGGACTTATAATATATCGTTGGAAAGCTCTTTTTAAGCCCTATCCAACTACACTACTATTGGACCCATATCATGTACCAACCAAACTGGATTGGCTGTTTTCTTAAAATAGGTTTTCAAAAGCAGAGAGAAGAGAAAAGAAATTAAAACTATCCGCAACACTAAACTTCCCACACTTTCACTTCATTCGATTATGATTCGACGGGAAAGGCACTCATCACTGGGTTTGGTTTTGGGGAGACACAAATGGGTGTCTACAATAGGGTTTTTCTTTTTCAGTCAAAGCATCAATGAGTGATGGTACCTCAACAGAAACCTCATTGAGAGCTAACCAGAGCATCCAACCTACTTAAATAGTGATCAAATCAGTCCCATCATCATTTGTATATCACACACTTTGATGCAATTAGGGGCAAGGGACTCAATGCATCTACAACAGTTCAAGTGGAGGGTACTCAAGACATCAACAACTGGACAACCATAAGGGACTCAAAGGTTGCTGATCAACACCAAAATAACCACCAAATTAACTCCAATCACCACAACAAGAATCCATATACAGGGATCTAAGTGCACAATCAGTTAACCACAGGGGACAACTCAAGTAAGGCAGACTTTCCAACAACAACAACAAGTAATCCAAAAGGCCAAAGCAGTGTACCATAATCATTTAACCAGAATTAGGCCACATTAGTGCATAATGACATGTAATCACCACAATTATAAGCCAAAAACAGATAACCATAATCAATTAAACTTGAGTAGTCCATAAGCAGTGCATAATCACACAAATCACCACAAATAAAAGCCAAAAACAGATAATCATTGGGGATTCAACCAGCAACAACAAAATCATAACAGCAATCATCAATGACTAAATTTCCTTAAACAACAACACATAAAATAAACCATTAACAACAAAATCATTAAAAAAAATCAACAATAAGTAGGGTTAAGAGATTACAATGCGAAATTAGTTAAGAAGGATGTAAAACCATGGGTAGTAAATCTGCAAGTATGCCATATAGACACTATCAAGCTCCATACCATCAGGAACACCATATGTGATGTGTTTTGCACCAATGGATGGCCCAACAGTACTCCCGCCTTCGACCTCAGGAGACTTAGAAGGTTGCACAACCTCTTGAGCCACCAGATCTATAGGGTTAGTCTCTCGAGTCTCAGATCTGACTTCACCCACCTCAGCAACACCTTCAGAGGCCTCCACAGGCCATAACAGCCAAAGTCTCCTCCTTCACAGCTATTACAACAAGATCTGAGGCCATAGGTGGTTGATCTTCAACCTTAGGCTCACAAACCGCCTTTGGTTCTCCTTGTCATCATTATAGATGTACTTAGTGAGTTTTACACCTTGGATCTTCCTCCTTGCAATGATTGAAGTGCGATGAATTGGTTTCATACACCCAGTTCCTCGGTGAGGCTCGTATCTTGTGGTTTGAGAGAAAGCCTCAGCCTTAGACCCACCAGACTTGAGTGTTTCGTAGCAGAAAAGGTCAGGATGATCGTCATTTGGAGTGGTCATAGTGAAGAACAGAGACAAACAAAGACAGAAATAGAATAGAGAGGTGAGGAAACTCAGAAAGTGAAGAGAGGGAGGGGGGTGAGTTCAACTGAGAAGAGGGAGGGGGTGAGAAAACACCTAGGGTTTGGGTTTTATTTCAAAGAAATCTCCAGAAATTTAAGAACCCAACCATCTTCATTGATGAATTGAAAGCTGAAGCATTTAATGGTGGTGGTTGGGAAGATGTGGAATGAATGGGTGGGAGTAACTTTGGTGGGAAGTGTTAGGTTAATTAATCAAATGTTTAAGATAATGTGATATCGTTATTAGTATTAGGGGTGAGCAAAAATTCCGGGTACCCGGAATTGGAACCGGTGCGTCCGGAACCGAGATTGGACCCGACAATTCCAATTCCGGGTAATAAATTAAGGACCCGATTATAACCAATTCCAATTCCAATTCTCAACTTTTTGGAACCGGAACCGGTTGGGTACCCGGTTATCCAATATATTGTAAACTAAATAAATTTTAAATAATAAAAATATGTTGAATGTATCCAATTTGTAAAATAAAAAAGTATTATTAATACCTAACATGAATACAAATAGCTTAATGCATATATAAATATAAGTATTAAACACTAAAAATGATACTAATTAAAATAAGAATTATAATTTGTATTATATTTTAACAATTACATACATAAGTGGGTACCCGCAACCACTACCGATACCCAATGGTTCCAATTCCAATTCCTAAATTTTAGAACCCGGTTAAACCAATTCCAATTCCGGTTTCGAATTTTAGGACCCGGTTCCAACCAATTCCAAGTCCGGGTCCTAAAATTTTGACCGGGTACCCGGTTTGCTCACCCCTAATTAGTATAAGTAAGTTGGTTAAAAAAAGTAAGGGTATTTTGGTTAAATTCCACCCAAAAACTTACTGGTATTTTGGTTAAATTCCACCCAAAAACTTACTAAATAAGGAAAGAAAAAAAATATGTTACAAGTAATGTGAACCATCCGTTTTAAGAAATTGTTGCAAGTAACAAGAACTAGAGGTAGTAGTTTTGATTAGTACTGTCAAAACGGTTTGACAGTTCGGTTTCGGTTCGGTTTGAAATCGGTTCGGTATTTAATCGGGTCGGTTTGGAATCGGTTTAATTGTCTCACGGGTCGGTTTTGGTTCGGTTTAAATAGTTATCGGTTCGATTCGGTTTCGGTTTATTCTTAAGCGGTTTTAATTCGGTTCGGGTTGTAAACAGTCCGGGTAGTAAACGGTTCGGTGTAGACGGGTTGCGGTTTGTTAACGGTGCGGTGTAAACGGTTTTTATCCCGGTTCAAACAGTTTCGGGTTGGGAACGGTTTTGGGTTAGAAACAGTTAGGTTCTTTTTTGGTTCAGTTTATAACTAGTTCGGGTCTTTTTCGTTTCAGTTTTTAACTGGTTCGGTTCTTTTTCGTTTCAGTTTATAATTGGTTCGGTTCTTCGATGGTTTAACCACTTTAACGTTATTCATATCGGTTCCATTTCAAGTTTACTAAATTACGGTTCAGGTCGGTTTTCGGTTTCAAAAAATAAATTGTTTATCGAGTTGTTTGGATTCGGGCAGTTAATGGGTTTGGCTTGAAATTTGATAGTACTTGCTAACCTTTTGCGTTCACAAGTTTTATATAAAGTCGCGAATCATTTCATATTTACTTATTTATGCATCATATTATAAACAAATTCTCATTGATTTTATAAATACATATTATGTTCTGTTTCAAGTTTAGTCATACTGATCTTACTCGTTTATTACGAAGGAGATTATAAGAGTTAGTGTATTAATGTATTATTGTTTTACAATTAGGTTATTATATTCTTCTTATTTAATCATTTATATACTACGCATAGTATCATAATCATTATTTGATGAGTTCTTGTGAAATGAAAATTTGCAATTTGGTAATTCGATACTTGATTAGTCAACAAGACTGATAATTATGACTCGTTTATCATTATATATTTTCATGAAGTTATGAAGATATTACAAAGTGCTTTGATTTGTATAATGAAAGAAAACACTAATGACTAATTAACAAGGTAATATTGATTAGTTCAATCGATCATATGTACACATTATTAACACATGGCATTTAACCATCTCATAGTTAAATATTCGTATCATCCTTATTCGTATGTATTAGTACAAAGTTATAGACTCATTAGTGATCTTTTTAAATTTATCTATTTATACATTTTATTAATATATATAACGTTTTTATAATTTTTACGTGTATGAAAATAAAGATATACTAGTAGATGTTTTAATACGTGTCTTGGGCACTGATCCCGATCAAATGGGGCAAAAAAATACTAAAGAATTGAGGGAATAATATTTTTGTAGATGAATGTACAACACACAAACACACACGGATCACCACTCTCAACCATAGATTAAAAATCAATGGTTAGATTCTTTCTCCCACAACACACACGGATCACCACTCTCAACCATAGATTAAAAAAAATCAATGGTTAGATTCTTTCTCCCACAACACACACAGATCACCATTCTGAACCATAGATTAAAAAATCAATGGTTAGATTTACATGAAACCCTTTCACTCTCACTCTCACTTTACCACTCTCACTTTACCACTCACGGGCTCACGGCGCCTCTCATTCTCACGGGCTCAGCGCCTCTCCGTCTCCCTCATACATTCATTCACAGCGGACTTTGAAGCTGTCCTGATTCTGCCTCTCTCTCATCGGTGTTTGCTGCCCTAAATCTCCAAATTCAGGTAACTTGAGCTTGATATAATTTTGAATGAATTTGTGTGATAAGCTCTAAACATTTACAATATTCAGCAATCCCATGATATATTGTTTGAATTTTGATGTTTCTGCTTTTCTTTGGAAACAATGGTGGCATTCATAATCAGAAATCTTTCGCAAGACATGGAGACTGAACTTTCTAAATTAATGTTGATAATAAGCGAGTTCTGTTGGTTCCATTATACTGCAATTTACAAATTATCAGGGCTATGCTCAATTGTATTTATCGTGGAATATTTTCAATAGTCAAATTATAGTTGAATCTGAATTAAAACATAGCCTAATAGTATATTCATGTCACTAGCACACTCCCATCTTTATTTCATTATTACTCACAGAATCAATGTAATCATATGCTTAATAGTCTCTGTGAATTAATTTTATTTATTATGCCTTCAGCCAAGCCTTGGTACTTAATATTACAAGCTTTTTGTTCATTTGGTTTCATCACCTCAAATGTATACATGACTAGAGGCAGTAGTGTTGCTAATAGTTTGAGGCAGGGCCTGAGCTTGCTTGTTTTGCTCTTGTTTGTGAACACTGATTATCCTTAATGAATGATTTGCCTTGCTATTTTAAAAAAAAAAAATATTATAAGATTTCTAATATTTAATCCATTTAATTATATTCCCGTCAAAAAAAAAATCCATTTAATTATATAAAAAATTTTGTAAACGGTTCGATTTAGAAGCGGTTTGGTTCATAAACAGTTCGGTTTATAACCAATTCGGTTTACAATCAGTTCGGTTTTTAAATGATTCGGTGCAAACGGGTAGCAGTTTGCTAACGGTTCGGTGTAAGCGGTTTTTTTGCCACTTTAAACGGTTTCGGGTTGGAACCGGTTTCTGGTTAGATACGGTTCGGTTCTTTTTCGGTTCGGTTTTCTTTCAGTTCGGTTCTTATACGGTTTAACATTATTCGGGTCGATTTGGTTTCGGGTTTACTAAAATACGGTTCGGGTCGGTTTTCGGTTTCAAAAAAATCGGTTTTTAATCGGTTCGGTTCTCATTTGGGTCGGTTGGTTTCGGGCAGTTAAACGGTTTCGGTTTGAAATTTGATAGCACTAGTTTTGATGCTTTGTAACTTGCCTTACATGTTTCTCCTATTTTACAAATGCTAGTTTGCCCCACCTGTGTTCAACCCCGTGTCCGTCTTATACCCGTGTCCTAACCCGAATCGTTGCATTCGAATCCGACCCGAACAATAAAACAATAACCCAAGTCCCCTCACGTTGCTCGTCACTCAGATAAGTTGAGATTTGTCAACACCAAGAAGACCTCCAAGTTCTTAACAATCTCCCAACTATCGAGCTAACAACCCGTGACCCGAAGTTAATGAGAGAATTCGAATCCGACCCGAACAACTCAAATTCGACCCGATTCGGCATATAGTTTTAGGCAATTTAATTGACTTAAATAAAATAAGAGGTAAATAAGGTTGTTGGAGTATCAAAAAATTATAAAAGAATGATAATGGGGATAATACTTTATTGAAAAGTTATGAATGTGAAAAGAAAGATCTAAAAAAAGTAGTAGTGAGGTAAAGTGGGGATCATGAGAAAAGAGAGATATAATATTTAAATGTAATTTTTTGCCCAAAAAAAAATGTAACACTTATTAAAACACGGTCGAATTTGATAAGAGCCCTCATAGAGCAGTCTTCTACTTATAGTCTATTGATGCCCTGAGAGAAGGCGGTCTACCCATTAGCATTATCCAAGTAACAGTCAAAGTGGAAATTGTACGAGTATTGTAACACTTATTAAAACACGGAGGGAGTCATAATATTATTGAATTTTACTATATTTATAGCTTCTAAGCATAACCCAAAATCGACCCGAAATCTAATTTGAACCTGACCAGCTGACTCGAATTGTCACCCCTACGAGTCCCGAACAGATGCACAAAAGTAAATTCAAGGAAAGGAATTAACTTATTAACTCTTTATCATCCCCATTCTCTGTCCTTTATCAATGTTCGAACCTTCAAATAAAAATCAAATATCTTGATGGAGGGACCCCACAACCATGAGTATGAGGGAAATAGCGGTCTCCGAGGATGCGTTCAGAAAAATTGAAAGCCACCAAAACAGCAGCATGCAAGAAACAATGACCATGGAAAAGGAGTTGATCGAAGAACCAGCCGGAGCAAAGACCAACTCGAAAGAGGAAGATGGTCCTACAAGGGATATTGATCAAAGCCATGGGATAACAAACTCGGCTAGCCATGAAAGTAAGCAACATGGAAAGAAAGGTAAGTCATGCAGAAGGGTGGGTAAAGGACCTAGTTCAACTCCTAAAACCAGATCAAGAAGCAGAAGGAAGTCTACATCAACCAAGCGCCATTCAGGAATGAAGCGGAAGATTAGTGTCCCCCCTCCAATCTCCATCAGACGTTGCCTACAGTGTCAAGAAGAAGACTAGTTGCAGTACGACTGATTGTATGTCTCTCTACAGTAGTACTAAAGCTACCTACAATCTAGCTTCTACTGCTAGAAATAATAGTGAAGTTAATTCCTTGTTTATCCTGCTGCCAAAAAGAGGCACAGGCTAAATTGCTAGTTCTAATCCTAAAACGGATCATTCACCACTAACCACCTCCACCTAAAATCAGGCATTAACCGTTTCTGAAGTCAGATTACATAATCCAACGGATGTCCGATAATCCGATATACCTGCCTGAGCACAGCAAGACTGAAGAAACACATCCTGCAGTTCAAACTTTCCTACAAGTCATGACTTTCGTGTAACTACTGCAAGGAACAAAACACCACTATCGATGTATAAGAATTAACAAAGGCTGTGAAGAAACAGAGAACAGAGAGCAGACGTCATAAATTAACTGTAAATATATATATATTAGTCTCTGAGTTCCATGACAATGGTCATTTCCCACTGTACAAGGCTTGTAAATAGCATTGCTAACACATTTCTCAAAATATTACACTTGAGCCATAACATAAGACAGACCGAGTCACGGATACCAATTATGCACAATTTGATCCGACTCAGAAATAGCAAAAAATTTAGAGGGCCCCAACTTGAAAAAACAGAGTAGGGGGAAAACTATTCACAACTTCAGGGCACTCGATGGCTGAGCAAAGTTTTTTTTTTTTCCAGAAAAACAAAAAAAATACTTCCAGCTGTTCAGCCTTCGGTCACCTAAATCATCTTGCCAACCATGACTTATCGTAGCTGCTCACGGTGGTTCTAGAGCTTTAAAGCCAAAACCAGGAGTCCGGATCCAAAACACAAATACTGACACTCCCAAGTCCAATTTTTTTAAACCTTTTTTTTTTTTTTTTTTGTCCACCTCTTCCTAATTTGTACACTTCACCATCATATATACGAGAAAGTTAGCACAGATTAGCCAGTCTGCAGTATAGTTATGCCGAGCCCTTCTACCTCTACAAAAGCTCATCTGATTTCTCTTCAACATCATCATTTCCATTGTTTCCTGAGAATTCGTCTGACTCTGGCCCATTTGGCTGACGCGTCTGGATGTTAAAACTAGTTGAAGGCAAATGCTCCTGGATGATCTACAAGAAAGGTGCACCAGATAATACCTTATAATTTCATTAAGGAATAACCAATAACAGGAGAAACAATACAAGTGTTCTAGGAAAGGCGTAAACAATACAAGGATTCCAAGGGTAAGGCCGTAAGGAAACTTTAAAGGAAAAATAGAAAATTAAGCTCAGAGGGAAGCAAGTACCTGCTCACCAGCCTCGTCACCCTCTGAATGGAATAAAATTGGTCGACAACGCTTATCCTCATTCATCAAGCTAGAATTCTGAAAGTGGGCAATAAGGGCTGTCCTTCCCTGAATGCGAGCATATGCCAAGGATGCAACTTTCTCACTATTGAACTTTTCCCATTTCTTCCCATTAAATGCCTAAATCACACGAAACAAAATTCGGTAAATTCAATACAAAAGGATCATAATACTTCTTTCACATATGATCGGACAAACACAGAACTAACAGAAAACAGAACAGAAACTAGCAACTTGTGAGAAACAATGAGGATGGATGAATTTTGCTAGTGATGAGGATGGATGCAACTTGCAAGTCTCATTAACATACAAAGTATTTAGGTTAAATGGAAGCAAATTCAAAGTCCTGATCTAGACAATGCTACATTCCTTAAGAAACACATCAGCAATATGATTAAATCCCAGAACTTGTTTAAAGCCCTGCTTAAGAGCATATAGCATTCGGTAGCAGGATGCCGAGGAGGCATTAAAATCAAATATAAAATAGAATAAAAAATTGGTACCTTATAGAACGGGATGATATGTAATGGAGATAACATGTTGATAAATGCATAACCCACATTGCACTTGTTCTGCACATTCAAAATCAACCCCAGAGAACAGTCAGCTAGAGAAAGATTATCAAAGTTTGCATGGAAATTGAATTTTAAGTAAAATTGTTCACTTCCAGTGAACTACAAAGATACCTTAAAATCTATGGGCAAATAAATGAAATCATAAGTGCCTTTGTGATTTTCATCAATAGCAGCTAGCAGCATCTTTGAAGTATACCTAGATGCAAGACAATGAAACTAATCAGTCAAAAGAATAAGAAAATGATATTCAATATCACTTCTAATAAAGTGCAGAAATACCATACTTGTTAGGGATATTTTTTATCATAAGGGTTGTCCTGCCATCTTCGCCATTGGCAATCTTTTCCAAATCTAATTGAAATTGCTTTTTGCAATCAACCTGATTTGTGTTACTCTCAACCCGTCGAGTGCGGGTGCGTTCAGATTCAATTCCAACTGTTTGCCCTGTGTAAGGACCATTACCAAGGAATACAGGACTAAGCCTTGGTGAAGACATCATTCTAAAACTAGGGGAATTACTTTCAGACATGTTTCCTGCAATACCAGCATGCATAGCAGATCGAGGACCAACATTCATCATGTAATTACCATTGCTAGGAGCTCGATTAATGCCCCCAAAACCACCAGGGTTCACATATGATGTCTCAGGTGATTCTGGAAAAAAGCCAAAGTGCCTTTCAAGATGATGAATACCAGAAGGAGCAGAGCCAACATGCTGCTGGTGATGCTGGACTGAACTAAGATACGGGCCATGTCTACTAGAATACGGATACCCATGCCGATGTCCATTAGATACTAGGGGATTTCCTGAGTGAGTGGACCAGGCAGTTGACTTAGCATTCTCAGAAAAAGTGGTGGGACTTCCCCAAAGAAACTGGGGCCCAGACAGTGTTTCAATAGCAGATCCATTTGAAGTTGATGCACCAAATGATGACATGGAGCCAGACAATTGGCTGCCCAGCTTCAGCTCTGGAAATGAATGGGGAGTGTGTAAATTGGCTCTCTGCTCAGAATTATTGGCAAACATTTGCTCAACATGGCTTCCCCTACCAAAATCCTTGCCAATTGGTGCGAGCTTCGGAGAGCCAGAAGCTTGAGAATGCAGAATTGATGCCAATCCAGGAAGATGGTTATTGGTAGTAGGGCTCATTGTCCTATAACCAGGGGATCTGCTAAAAGCGTGCACAGCATTATGGTTAACAGGACTGCTTAGCTGCTGCAACCAACTTCCTGCCATGTAAACGGGGCAATATTAGCTCCATGACACATATGGTAAATAAAATAATTATACAACCTATTACCATATCAGAAGACACCAATATTGTAACATTACCAGGCGGGGAGTTGGTTATCGGGGAGCCAACATGATGCCGAAATCGAGACTCCTCATGGTCAAGCTCTTGATTCAATTGCAACATCAAGCTGCTAATACATATACAGTCAGCTTTATTCAAGAATAAAATATTAAACAGTAGGAGCTTCATCACACGATGAAGCCTCCTCTTCTAGTGCAACAATCTCATCAAATTATACAAATGCAGGTTAATACGTAACAGGGTCACCATAACACAAAGAGACCAAAAGTATAAGTTATAATATCCCTTATGACAACAGTCCTATAAAGAATCTTTGCACGCGTTTCACATGTCAATATGATATCTCAACCGGTTTAGGACACAAGAATCTCAGTAAACTGATCAAGATTAGTATGTAAAAGAATTTGAGACAAAATATTATACTTCCCCTTTTTTTTTAAGTTGCATCACTTTGCCAATTGTGGACTCCTAGGCAATTTTTGGAGATGAGAGAAATAGAGAGTGAAAAAAAAGAAGGGACTCATGTGATAGAAGAGAGAAAGAGACAGTTTATTAACTAAAAATGAAAGTAATGCAACTAATTTGAAATTTCCATTTTAGGAAATTGATGCAACTAAAAATTACGGAGGAAGTACATCCAACAACCAAGAATAAATCCATCCATTGGATTGGATTTATTGAAAATTAAAAGCGGATTTAAAAAAGGCACAACAATTTATACTTGTACTCAAAAAAAAAAAAAAAAAAGGGAAGAAAACACACACATATACCCTAGTGGCTACCACCAGACCCCACTTAGCTGTATCATAAGGTATTAAGGAAGACCACCAAATGCAGATAGCCTTTCACTGCCATATAGCAAAGCAATTAACACCCAAAGATAGAATGGCAACAGGTAAGGAGCATATGCATCAATAGAAGGAAGCCTTAGTTCTAAATACATATAGCAGAAGGAAAATTTTGCCAAAAGCTATATATCAAGACATTCACAGAATGAAGAGATGCTGCAAGACGATTATGATCATTATTGCATGGTAACATCACTCATTTTACATGAACAATATGAAGGGTACAATTAGTAAACAAAAATCAATATATCGTGTAAACAAGTATAGAAGGATAAATTTCACAAATTCATATATAGATAGGGAAAATTGTAATGATAAAGGCTGTTAAAAAAATTGGCATATAATGAAGTCAATCTTAAAAGGGTAGAAGAGTGGAAAACTACGCACTTCCGACGTGTCCCACCAGGACGACTAGGTTCAAGCTTTATGCGTTTGCCAGCTATGTCACTTCTATTCAATGCCCTGAGTGCTGCTTCTGCAGCTCTGACATCATAAAACTCAATGAATTTATGGTGCTTCTTATGTGGTGTCTCCCTTATCTGTTATAAAATAAACAAGTCAGATTAATGTCAGCTACCAAAACATGAAAACTAATAAACTCAAAGCATATGTATAAGGAGAACTCCATCACCTCTTTGACCTCTCCATAAGCCCCAAATATTAGACGCAGTTCCTCATTTGAAACTGACGGATCCAGATTAAAGACTACTAACGTCCCCTGATTAATATCCTTCTCAGATGGATTGTCCTGAAATGTTCAACAAAAACATAACTTGAGATTGTTAAAGGTTACCAAAAGCAAAAACAAGAAAAGTATTTAAGAAAAAAAAAAATCTGGAACCTTGGGAATTGAAAAGTGTATGTCAAGTTTTCTCCGGCGCAATGGCTTATTTTGTAAGGCTCGCATGGCTGATCGTGCATCACGAATATCATAATATGATATCATCACAAAGCCTCTATGTTTGCATGCTGTGTACAGTGTCCGGATATCACCATATTGCTGTTGAACAACATAACAAAAAAAAAAATTAATCCAAACCTCAGCATTCGTACAGTTAAAAATACACACATAAGAAAAATATACTGTTGCCAGAAGATCACAATCATTACAAAAAGAAAATCAGCCAACTTTCGTCAAAATTCAATCACAAGTTCTTCAGAGTTCCATGTAATTTACAGGCAAAACATTAAAAGAAATGATTGATGAAGCCTGGCATCCCGGCTGAAACTAATAGACAAAGCACATACAAATTAACAAAAGGAAAATAAGATTTCAACGGTAGTTGCATGTTCAATACTTAAATTTTTGGACCTTTTGTTTTGTTGACTTGCAACATGTCACCAAATATATATATATAGATAGCAGGAGTATTTTAGCAATAGTTATACACCAAGGAAAATAATAAACAAGTCAACCAATAGGAAAACAATAGGAATAATTAGATGGGTGTGTGCTGATAGAATCCATGTTCAACAAAAGTCATGCAACTTAGTAATACTTGGAGATTGGTAGATTACACTAACTTCGCAGACCAGATTAGGACATCAATAATGATGCTAAAGTACTGTACTTAATCGTACCCAACTCTAAATTACCTCGAAAAGATTTCTTAATTCAGAATCCTCAACGTTGCTATTAATATTACGAACAAACAAAGTTCGAGATGGATGCTCCCCATAGGGATGTTCTCCAGCAATTGCTCCAGCATTTGGAGGGCCATATTGAATCATTCCATTACCAGTTATGCCATCAGAGAGGCTAAATTTGGACATATCTAAGCTTAAGGTATCCTGCACATCATTTTCCAACTCCATTCCTCCCAAGTTAACAAAAAAATCACCCTCCTCCATATCATCCACCTGGCTCGCCAGTCCAGTAAAATCATAATCATTCGCAAGATCAGCAAAGAGAGCATCTTCACCGGGTAGCACAAAATCAATTGTATGGTTAACAATATCATCATCAAGTGAATCAACCCCTTCAACGTCTTGCTCCACTTTGTCCAAATTTGCTGCACCATCATCAACAGCTTGCCGACCATTGGCAGAATCATTTATGCTTACTGCAAATCAGTAAGGTCAGAACTCCATAGAGTATATTAAGTGGCAAAGTGGTTGTCTTTAAAACTTACATTTCTCATGTGGAAGGACAGGTAATGAGCTGGAAAATAAAGAAGCGTCACTTGAAGTATGATACATAGGGCTGCGCCGAATATTCCACGCACCAGTTCCCATTTCTTTGGGTTTACCCACTAAAGGAATATTCCAAGAGCCTAGCATAAAGAGATATATATTGCAACTGTTAATCAAACGGCAATCTTCAAAATGTTTCAGCAAAGAAAAATGATCTCAAAAATTTACCTAAAACAGAATCTTCAGCACGTTGACCCATCTAATTACTCTCTGCCAATTTAGAGCACTACGTCAGAATAGCAGCATCAAAAGGCTACAAATAACTCAAACATATTGAAGGGCATATCAAGTTAGGATATCATAATATACATACAAAAGATATGCATCAGAACTCAAATTCCTAGCATTCTCACAAACTGACAATGCTCCTGGACACAGGTTGCTGGGGAGGGGGTGGTGCAGAAAACCAAATATCTACGAAGCTTAAGTTTTAGATCCATCTAGCATTGACATGCATTTAAAATGAACTTCGACGAAGATAAGAAAAGGCATATATCATCCAATTCATCTAATAGCAAAAAGTATATGGTATCAAATCCTACAACACGCTTTAAGGTGAACTTCAGAAAAGATAAGAAAAGGCATACATCATCCAATTTATCTAATAGAAAAAAGTATATGATCTGCACTTTGGAGCCAACACCAATAAACAATCAACATAATTGATAACCACTAATTCTAGGCACACAAACTGTGCGATCATACGAGTCAACGAAACGAGAAAATTGCTAAACAACCTTCAAGTTCCAACGAAGTCAACAATCAATCAATCACCAGACAAATTGCCAGCACAAAACTTAAATGGTTTCTCAACTGTGATTGAACACATTACAACCCCAGATAATAAAATCAGCTAAACTAAAACTTGAAGCAATATACAACATGTGAAGTATCACTTGAGCAAGAAAACCATTAATTTGTAAAGTCAAACAAGTTAACTTAACTCAAAATCTCCCAGCAAAACAAGTCTTTCAGTTCTAAGAAAGGACAGGTGGCTACAATTCTCAACTTACTTCATACTTCCATTTTTTTTTTTTAATCCATACAATTTTTAAAACCCTTGATCAATTTTCAAATAATATTAAATTATTTATCACAATCACACCAGGATCATCCTCATCATCATCATACCCTATTAAGTCCAAAAATTAAAAATTAAATAATAAATAATTAAGTACAAAAATTATTTAAAAAAAAAAAAATTAACACCAAAAAAGCAGAAATATCACTATACCTTTAAAAAAAAAAAAAAAAAAATCAGTCCCAATTAAATTCAAGTAAAACCCAGAAATTGGGGGAAAAAAATAATACCCAGAATTCAAAACTGCAAATTCACATTACAGATGAAAAATTCAGAAACACCCACAAATTATTTTCAAAAAATAAAATTAAATAGAATATTACCCTGAAACGGGTCAACGGAGTCGGAGCTTGTGAACTCAGTAAGAAACCTCGGCAACGGAAACGGCGACGACAACGGAGACGACAAAAGGAAGATAGTTGCAAAAGCAATTACATGCATCTATATATTTATATAAGAAATTAATTCATCAAACCAAAAAAAAAAAAAAAAAAAAAAAAAACTGATCTTTCATAAAAAGGGAGAAGAAAAAGAGACGTGAAGAAAGAGAATTTGATGGGAATTATATAAAATACAATGAGGAAATTAAAGGGTGAAATTGAGGATTACTCTAAGAATAAATAAAAATTGATAGAAAATTAAGGATTGATTGCTTGTTAGAGTAGAATTGTTGGTGTAATTGTAGAGTTGAAAAAAAATTCAAAGTGTTGTGATGTATGATTGGAGAAGACAAAGAGAGAGCGAGAAAGGGGAGTTTAAGAGTGAGAAATGATTGATGAGAAGAGAGAGAAAGGAAGGAGAAATAGTGTTTATTGTGTTGTGTGGTGGGGTTATTAACTCTATTGAATTTTGGGTTTGGAGTCCGTTTTGGACCATATTGAACACTTATTTAATACCAATACTCTACTACTACCCTTATAAATTTTTAAAAAAGAATAAAAAAAAAAAAAAATTGAATTGTTGACAAATTATTATTTTTGTAAATAATGTTGATAAAATAATTAAGTTTAGATAAGTTTAATAAGTTTTCACCTAAAAAAAAGTTTAATAGGTTTGGATAAGGATAATCTAAATCCAAGTTTACTTCACATATACCATGTGAGTTCGTTTCTTTTAAGATAAGGAGGATTGATGTACTAAGCCAAAATCTCGTATAGGCATTTAAAGGAGACGAGAAAAGGATAAAGGATTTCCGCCTTAAAGTGGCTCGAATCTCCAAAGTGAATGAACCAGATAGCCTTTTGCATTATTCACATGCGACATGCATCAATTTGATCACAATTTTTACTAATGTGTAAATAAAATCAAAAAAATCGAAGGAGTATATAAGATGTTTGTAAATACATCTTAATGAATACTAGGGGGGAAATGGAGTATAAGCTTTAACAATATTTATAAACAGATTATTAGAGATATTAAGATCATTTTATACTATTAGAATGGAAAATTTGATGTAATTAGATTAAGCAGCTCTGCTCAAATAAGCTATGTTGCTTGATTTTTCAAAGATAACATCAACAACTTAAATTATGACATTTATAGTAACTACTTTTTTTTCTTTCCATACTACAATATGCTACAACTAACTATTAGAGCACTTTCCTTCAAAAAAATATTTTAAAAATAAAATAATAAAAATAAACTATTTGGAGCACTTTGTAGCTACAAAGTATACTAGCTTAAATATCTAATGTAGCAAGGTTGTAGCTTACCATTATTGAAGGGTGTTTTCCATAAATAATGTTTAAAAAGGCTAAAATTCCCAAATTACTCCCTTTTTACAAAATATTCCCTCCACACCGTCCACGTAAGCAAATTTGTTGTGTTTTTATTTTTTTTTAAAAAAAATCATTCAACACAAAATCGCTAATTGAATTAGGGTTTCATAAAGGATAAAACCGCTAATTCAATTAGCGGTTTATATGTGTATAAAACCGCTAATTGAATTAGCGGTTTACTAGTAAGTTGTAAAAAAAAAAAATTATTTAAATGTTGAGTTGGACGGTATGGGGGAATTTTTTGTAAAAAGAATGTAATTTGGGAATTTTTGAATCTTTGAACAATTTTTATGGAAATCACCCATTATTGAAGAGGAAAAATGGAATCTAAAAATCCAACCTTTGGCCGGTCTGACAATAAAAATCCAACCTTCGTTTAATCTCACAAAAATTCAACCTTTATACCCCACCTTCTTTGACAGATCCATTTGACCTTTAACCTGTTAAACAGTTTTTTTTTTTTTTAATTCTCACTTTCCTTCTCACTCCTCTTCTTTCTCTCTCCTCTCTACACCACCACCAGTCCACCACCTTTGCCACCACTTACCCACCCTACCCAAACCCGAAACCCTCTTCCTCCTTCACTCTCTCTCCTCCCAAACCAAGGCAGCCTCCTCTTACCTCCCCATCCCTCTTCTATGCCCACCATAACCACCATCCCAGCATCTCCCTCGCCCAACCTCACCCATACCTAGTGCGTGTTGAATCGAAAAACCCTCAAAATGAAGACGGTGAAGTGCGTGTTCGGATGGACGGCGGAGCTTGGACAAGAATTTCAGGTGGTGCGATTTTGGGGGTTGAGTAGGGACTGATTTCCGCTGCAATTGGGGTAATTATTGTTGTTGGTGGTGGGTGGTAGGCTAGACGGGCTAGGCGAATTGAGGTTGCGTGGGGTGGTAGGCTAGACGGGCTAGGCGAATTGAGGGTGCGTGGTGGCCTGAGGGCGGTGGGGAGGGTGGTTAGGAAGGAGGGTGGGGCTGGTTTTTGGTGGGTTTGGTTGAATTGGGTGTTAAGTGTGGTGGTTAGGGTATAGATTCGAAGGGGGTTTTGGTGGTTGGGGAGGTTGCGGCAAGGGGTGAGGGGGGTGGGGGGAGATCGCTGGAATTCGACGACCCCGATGGTGGGGCTGGTTGGGGTGGGGGGAAGTTGCCGGTGAGTGAGGGAGGTGGCTGGGGTGGTGCGGGGGCTAGGGGAGGTGGCTGATGGTTTTTTTTTCTGTTTTATTTTTTCTTTTATTTTTTTTTTGTTTTTTAATGATTAAAAAAATAATTGACCAATTAACGCCTGACACATGGCACATAACTTACAAAAAACGGTCATCAACAGGTAATAGATCTGTTGGAGAAGGTGAGGGGCAAAGGTTGGATTTTTGTGAGATTAAACGAAGGTTGGATTTTAATTGTCAGACCGGCCAAAGGTTGGATTTTTAGATTCCATTTTTCCTATTGAAGATGCTTTAATAGTTAAAGTCGTATGCTGACAAGTGTGTCTATGAGACTGATGCATTTATTTTTAAATTGAGGAAGTAATCCATACTACATTCTTACTTTAGTACATGTGCTATTGACAATTATTATTTCATTGATTCTTTTATTACTGGGTACACATAGAGGTAGATGAATCCGAGAGGCAAAGAGTAATTTTTGTTCATTTTATAAAAAATCTTATTTAAAACTTTTAAAACGAGCAACATGTATCAAAAAAAAAAAAAAAGCCTTGGGTGCTTTTGTGTACATAACTCTAGGTACTCCTGAGTATATCTAAAAAAATCCTTCACTATTTAAGAGTAAGATTTATGAAAAAAATGATGATAACATAGTGAAAAAATGATGTAGCAAGTAGTAGAACTGTAAAAGCAAGATTACGGGAAAAAAAAAATACTTCGTATGTTATTTTATGGGGTAAGGGGGCAAGAATGTAAAACTAATTTGTTATAAACGGTAAAAATTAGAAGTGTTAAAAAAAAGGAATGAAGATATAATGGAAAATTTACAAAATTACAGAGTAAATTTTTTACATTTCCGTTTTTTTAAAAGTAGAAAGTGTAAAGTTTCTTCAAAAAAAAAAGTCAGTAGTGTAATGAATAGGGGTGCTTATCGAGCGAGTTGATCACAAGCTGAGAGGTGTTCAACTCGACTCGAAAACTTTTTACATGTGCTCAACTCGTGCTCACAAAAGTTTTGAGCTAATAAAACCTACTTGACTCGTGCTCGTTAAAGTTTCGAGTCGAGTAGCTCACGATCTGCTCGTTAAATTTTAAAAAAGTGTTAGAAAAAAAATTTGGTATCGGGATTTAGCAAAATAAAAAGGGGATGACATATTAATTCAAAATTTTAAATGGGAAAAATAAATTTAAGAACACAAAAACCAATTAAATTAATATTTTCAAAGAGTTTGTCGAAAAAATTAGATTTTTTGGGCTAAATGTCACCGGAGTTTATTGTTTTTACCAAATTGTCGCATACGATTAGCGATTTTTACCAAATTTTCGTCAGAATAAGTTTTTTTTTTTACCAAATTGTTGCTAGGGGACTTTTTTTTTTATTACTAATTTGGTTAATTGGCCCACGTTTGTTGTAATACCCCTCATGATTGCTTTAAAGGAGTTTGATTACTACTCATATCAACAAGATGCATCTTCCTTTTAGGGAGCTCATATGCTAAGAATACTCCATAGTTAAGCGTGCTTGGTTGGGAGTAGTCGGTCTTGGGAAGGGTGACCTCCTGGGAAGTTTTCTCGGGGTGCGCACGAGTGAGGACAAAATGCGTCGGAAGGACTTGTGTTGGTTTGTGGGGACAATTGTTGGCCCTCAATGCGCATTTCGTGACAATAGGCCCCTCCCTAATTTGTTTGGGATCGGGGTGTTACAAATGGTATTAGAGCAACCCTGCGACCGCGTGCTGATCGTGGATAATTAATCCTATGTCATTCGTCTAGCGGGGGAGAATTTTGGGGTCATATGGCCGTAGCCAGACTGGATGTAACACTTTTGCTACCCAGTTGCTGGCCCCACAAACCAACACAAGTCCTTCTACTGGAGTCTCTAGCTTTCCAGGCGCAACGAGGGCGTTGTCGTTCTCAAGTGGGGGTGTGTGTAATACCCCTCATGATTGCTTTAAAAGGATTTGATATACTACTCATATCAATAAGGTGCATGTTCTTTTTAGGGAGCTCATTTGCTAAGATACTCCACAGTTAAGCGTGCTTGGCTGGGAGTAGCCTTGGGATGGGTGACCTCCTTGGAAGGAAAGGATTTGTGTTAGTCTGTGGGGACAGTTGTTGGCCCTTGATGCGCATTTTGTGACAATAGGCCCCTCTCTATTTGTTTGGGGTCAGGGTGTTACAAATGGTATCAGAGCAACCCTGTGACCGCGTGTTGGCCGTGTATAATTGATCCTATGTCAGTCGTCTAGCGGGGGAGAATTCTGGGGCCATATGGCCGTAGCCAGACTGGATGTAACACTTTGGCAACCCAGTTTCCATTAGGCGTAATACTGGTGTCCTTAGACGCAACAGGGGCGTTGCCGTTCACAAGTGGAGGTGTAGGTAATACCCCTCATGATTGCTTTAAAGGAGTTTGATTACTACTCATATCAACAAGCTGCATCTTCCTTTTAGGGAGCTCATATGCTAAGAATACTCCATAGTTAAGCGTGCTTGGTTGGGAGTAGTCTTGGGATGGGTGACCTCCTGGGAAGTTTTCTCAGGGTGCACATGAGTGAGGACAAAATGCGTCGGAAGGACTTGTGTTGGTTTGTGGGGACATTTGTTGGCCCTCGATGCGCATTTCGTGACAATAGGCCCCTCCCTAATTTGTTTGGGGGTCGGGGTGTTACATTTGTGCACCAATAAACACAACATCTAATAAGTAGACCTGTTTTTCACCCTTACATGTTTCTTTTCCCTTCTTGATTTTCACTTTAATTTATTAGTAGATTAAGGACTCAATCACATTGTACAAATAATCATGTAGGAATTCATATCAAACAAATTATAATACACCACTATCTTTACTCTGTCATTATAGTCCCTACATGACTTCCTCATCTCAAAACCAAGAGTCCAACATAAATTAAAATCATCATAATCATCACCAACATACAATCTTTTGTTCAATAACACATTATTGACCTTTAAAAATCATGATACATTTTAAGAGGTTTCCGTAAAATAATTGTAATAGTTCAAGTAGTATCCGAAAACAAACTTTATTATACATTCTCTAAAGAAATTGTAATACTTTATATCCATGTATCACATGCATAGTATCACATAATTATGTCCAAAACAAGATGGACATTGAAAATTACCTTTAAAACACGAGAATGAGATTAGAAATATCCCAAATAATCACCTACACAACCTCTATCTACAATAAACTGATGATAAACGATCTAAGTTAGTAATATATACACTACTCCCCTAAACCTTATACATATATATTAAGAAGGAAAGAAAATAAAATTGATTTTGGAGGTGTTACACTATCATTGTCACTTGAACTAGCTTTGTTACCTTACTACATGCCTTAATCAACTTGAATATCCGGACTTCTACCTCGTACCCGCCTAAAACCCTACTTTAACCACTCAGAAACCACCCACCAAACTCGAAATCACCCCTTACTAACCTAAAACACCATCCTAATCAGTTGGAAATCACCCGCTCAACCCAAAATCACCCCTCACAACCTAAAACCCCACCATAATAACCACTCAGAAACCACCCTGCCCACCCTAACACCACCCCTCACTAGCCTTAACCACATCGTAACAACCTAAAGGCCACTTCACCTAACCCGACACCACTCCTCACCCACCTCAAAACCATTTCACTTCCGCCCGAAACCCATCCCACTAGTTGGCGACGACCATAACATCTGTTCCTCGACAGTAAGAAGCGGGCGCACCATTGATAAGATTTAAACTTAAATTGAACTATTTTCTCTTTCCCTCTCCTCTACGATTCTTAAATTATTGAGTTTTGACATTAAAGTTTTACCTTCTCCTTAATTTCTAGCTCTCAGCATCGTTTTTCCAAAGATCATCGACCCTACTCTCGAAGTTCTTAGGTTTAAGCTCGATTGTCCTTCCGAGGATAACAAAAATTTGCTCGCCTTCTAAGCTATTTGATTCGGTTTGCAAGTGTTTTTGTTAAGGAGCCGGTTCAATTCTGTGTGATTATAACACCCAGGTTAACAAGAACCCAATAGTAGATATTGTCCTCTCTAAGCTTAGCCTACAAGGATTTGCATTAGTGCAAGATAAAAGTCTTACCCAAAAGACCTCTACTAGATTGAGTTATCAACCCCCATATAAGGAAGATTTCAGTTCGTTATCCTCAACTTTCGATGTACACCTGCTACTGGTTGTAAGACTTCTTCCTCGACCACACCTAATGTGCCAAATAACACCCTAGAAGATTATAATGTAAGCTAAGTCATACTACCAATACCCCACCTACAACGTCACATCCCCCTTAGCAATACCAGGTCATCATGACCCACATACTTCTACCATAGAGCTCTAGGAACTTGCTATTAATGAAGCCCAATTTGACTTGCTTAACTTTACTTGCTTTATTGGTAAGATCGAAGGAGGGGGGAATATGTGCCTCAAACTTATACCATTGCTAGTGTAAAAAGGAATTGGAACGTTATTAGTGGCGAGGTTTTCATTTGTTACCAACTTGACAAAGAATAAGTTGATGATAAACCATTTTGGTCTTTTCAAGGTCTAAAATCAATTCTCTCATTCCTTGGAAACCTTTTACAAACCTTTAATTAATTAGTAACATAGCCTAGGTGGCCGGCGGTCAAAAGTCTCTTCCACCTAAATAAGTATGAAATTATAAGATATGTTATCCACCACAAGTAAACTTAATAGGGACACCATAAAAAACAATATGAAAAAACTGATTTTGCAAAAGTGTTTCTTAACCTTGATATAACCAAACTTATTCCCCGAAGCTGCCACCATTCCCACTTTAGTCACCGGCTCTATATGGCACACTTTTAGGTCTAAAAATGATTTTATTTACCCCCCTTGTGATCTGAACCTGAACCTATATGTTGGTATTAAGGAAAGGATTACCTCCAAACTCTTCCATTGATTGTCGATAACAATTTAATTTTCCATCACTCTAGAAGATTTAGATGATAAGTAATTGGTTGCTACCAGGGATTTTCATTATTAACATCGAAATATTGACGTTAATGAAAACATAGATGACTATAATTAATGCTGTAATACCTCGTATTTTCATACGTGTATTCTAATTAATTAATTAGGAACTATTATTTTATAAAGAGGGTATTTTAGTAAATTTATTATTTGGAGCCAAAATAATATTTGAATTTTGACGCCAAAAGTATTTTGAAAACTAATCGTTATTTTGGATAAGATTTATTATCCATTTATCCTATTTTTAAAACCAGATTATTTACATATTTCGGATATTTTAATTAAAGCAAATTAATATTTTATTTATTATTTAAGATGGCCGAAAATTCCCAATAATTGGCTAGGATTTTAGGATTTTCCATGTATGGAAAATCTGATTTTTCTTGGTTATTTATTGGTGAATAATTGGTATTTAATTAATTAATTATTTAATTAATTATTCTATATTATTTATACAATTATTTTATTCCTTAAAACCGAACAAAAACTTCCTAAAAAAAATCTAGAGAAATCCGAAAATCTAAGCTATGGGAAGCTCAATATTTTTGGCCCTCTCTAATTATTTTAGGGGAATTTATTTTGGTAAAATTGTATTTTTAATTATCTCCCAAAATCTCTTAATATCCTTAATTCTATTTCTCCATCTTTATAATATTTGATCATCAAATTCTCTTGCCTTTTCTTCTTCTAAAAAATTCCCCAAGTAATTCCAATGTCCTTATTATTTTTCATGACATACATACATTCCATATTCAATTATACACAATCACCCTAATATCCAAACTTTCCTTCCTGTCAAAAAAAAAAAAAAAAAATCCAAACTTTCCTTAATTCTTTTACTCACTTCTCCAAGTAATCCCTTTAACCCTACTTACCATAATTCTTCCTACATTGTCCTACCATAAATCATGCTTACACTAGCCTATAATTACCCCTTCAATTCATGATCAAACCCTCACACAAATTCTCATAATTCTCTCTTAATTCACTCTCAAATTCTTTTTATTGTATATATTTTTATTACTGATATATTTCTATTCTTTCATACATACAAAATTAAGCATTCATTTAATAAATATCCCATATCTGGGTTCTATTTCCATCATAAAATTCGTTTTATAAAGTCCTTTAAACAAGATTCATTTATAATGTATTTAATTTATTTAAAAAATAATTAAGAACTAGTAAAAATAATTTTAGTTTGATAAAAAAATACTTTTAATTCATTAAAATAATTTAGCTTAACTAAAGAATTTCAAGTCAATACAAACAACGCTACAAAAGTACACTATAATATAAATAAGCGATATGTATCATATGTCTAAATATCCTAAATCATCAAAGGGGTTTATATAACCGTATGTAGCCTTCAAATTAAAAGTTTATTAGAAAATTTTATCAAACATCTGGGCATCGCCTAGACACAAAACTAGTATTTTTCGAGAGCATTTGGTGAGCCACATAAATAAAGACATTATTTCCTAATGAAAAAATAGATTCACATTTTATTTTAGAATTAAAAAAATCAATCGTCACCACATAAGAAAAATTACCGAAGGCAATTTTAGAGTTTTATTTTAAGTGTCACATAGGAAAAAAAAAAAAAAGCTATGTATAATGACTTAGGATTAAAATTATTTTAAAAAACTAAAAAAAGTATCTTTTCACATTTAAAATTTTACTCTAAAATCTGACGAATGTGATAACATATACAAATACTTCAATTTAATTAACCAATGACAAAAAGATTTACATTTTATTTTAGAATTAATAAAAGGAAATTTTGCTTATTATTACCTTTTAAATCTTTTTTTTTTTTTTTTTTTTTTTTTTTGCATATACCTTTAAAAAAAAAAGTGTAAAAGACCACCAATTTTAAAAATTTTGTTGCAACTTACCACCTTTTTAGCCAAATCCACCAACCATTCTACATTGAACTGATGGTAAGATTTCAACCAATAGGGCCCTTCTTCATACAAAAAATCTTTCTTTTTTTTGGACAAGAAGAAAAAAGATTTCATTAACAAAAGATCGTCAAACAACACTTACCAACAAATTCTAAATAATCTTAAATTCAAACACAAGTACAAATCACCTTAGAATTAGTTACATCACAAATTCAATCAACGATCGCCTTAATAAAAAAAATAAAAATAAATAAAAAAATTCATCCAAAGCAATACAATATATGAGTTAGCACAAATTTGGCTTGAGATCCATGGATGAATAGTTTTTTGGGTGATAAACCTCATATGACCTTTTAGATGCTTTAAGAGATTATGAAACACAGTGGCGGATCTTGAAAAAAATTCTTGAGGGGGCCGATCACAACTAAATCTATGCGATACTTATAAATACAAGTTTGTAATTGAAGTAATAAAAACAAATGAGATTAATATTGCCAAAATTTTTACAAATTAAATTAAATTAACTATATTCATTACTTTAATTATAAAAATCATAACATAAATACTACTCAAAATATTTTTTTTGAAAAGAATATTACTCAAAATATCACTATAGAGTATAGAATGCCATTATCTTTATTAAACAAAAATAGTACGTAGTAAAAAAATAAAAATAATAGACATCATAAAATGTATAATTGAATACGAAGTATAAATCTAAACATTGTCCTATATCCTAAGGTTTGGAAACAAATAACACTAGAGAATTACTGGGGAAATAAGACAGGTACGAATTCTCAAAAGTGGGTCTTGGTCTTTAGTTGTGTAGTTGTAGAAATATTAGAAAGTTGGGCCTACTCCTACATTTATCTTATTACAAGGCAAACATCCTAAAATTTATAGGGCTTGAACCAGGGGCCAAGCCCCTAATGGACCCCCTGGATGGTCCGCCACTGGTGAAACACTAAATCTTCAATATTTGACACATGAACAAACAAAGAAATTAAGTCTAATAAGATAAACATTATCATAAAGATGAGATCCATTTATTAAAAATAATTAAAACATTTTTTTGGGCTTACCACCAGTAAAAACACCGATGGAAGCCCCCACAAAAAAAATACAATAGTGGGAAGTTTTTTGTTGGTTTTTATTCCTCACTCTCGTAGTGCTTTTCCTCCGATGTGATTTCTGCAGATCCCCTCATACCTGATGAAAAGAGATGAAAGAGAAAGAGAGAAAAGAAAAAGAGTGAAGAAAAACCTTCAAAAGGGTAGAAAAAATATTTTGTTTCGTTTTGGTAGTTAATTATCATGACTTTGTTAAGAGGCTATTAAATATCGAATGAAGGGGGCTTCTAAAATATAAGAGAAAGGTTTTAGAGAAAAGGGCTCTCCCTTCTCTCTAAAATCATCTCCTCTGTTTTTCTCTTTTGTGTTCCTCCTTCAAGTTCTCTTGTCTTGTAGGATCTCTTTCTGCTTCTCTTCTCAATTATGATCCTTTCTTTTGGCTTATTCTTTCTTTGAATTAAAGCAACTACTCCTTGCTCCACTTCTGCCGCCATCGCGTCGCCGCCTCCACCAATTTTTAGTTGTTTTTTAATCTTGCATATATACAACCCTTTGTCGCCTCCATTTCGATTCTCAACTATCCCACCGCCTCCATTGCTTCTGTTGGTCAGCTACCACCGCCTCGTCGTCTTTTGATCTACGTCATTCGATTGTGGGCGTCCTTGGGTCGCCTTTGTAGTTGTCGGTCTCCACGCCTTCACCATCTCTGGTTGGTCAGGTTTGCAACGTCGCCTTCACCGCCTCTGTATGTCCGCCTTCACCGCTCGACTGCTATCTTGATTGTTGGTCATCCTTGTTTGTTTTTGTTTGAATGTTTTTTGCTTTATTTTAGGCTTTTAGCTTCTTCGAGAAGCTTTTAGCGTAGCTTCCTTAAGAAGCTTTGTGATTACACTTTTGTTTGTTATTTTTTTTTACTCTTTAATTGCTCTAGTACTTAATCTACTTAGTCTTTCCTGTGATAGGAGACTGGTAGATTCTAATGAACCTTTCTTGTGATAGGGGGATTATTAGGCTGTTTATCTATTTTTTTAAAAAAAAAAAAATTAAATATCGACCATTTAATATTTTTATATTTTTTTGGACAAAGGATTCAATTGCATATAATTAAAAGTTGGCCTATTAAGACCTTTACAAAGTTATGAGCAACAATTGCTCTTATTAATAAAAGAAAACAAACAAACTTAAAAGAAACTGCCAGCTTAGTCATCCCCTGAGTGTTGATATCACTTTGTAGATAGCACCGTCTTGATTGTATGTTAGTCCCGATGTCCTTTTTCCACCAAGGATGAAGCTTGGGTAATTGACCATGGTAGAAACATCTATTACCCTATGGAGATTGAACAACAACACCAAAGCAAGAAACGAAAGGAAGGTAAAATCACGGTAACAAGTAACTTGATTTCTCTTCCTCAAAGGAAAGAAATTCTTGAATGGTAGCATACAATGAACCCCAAATAATATAGGAGCAACGCACAAATTTAAAATTTTGAATGTAATGAGTACAAAACCCATCACAGACTTAAAAAAACTAAAACTAAGATAACTCCAATTATCAAAATTAGATCCAACCGCCAACGAAACAAAACACCAAACCTTCACGTCGTTTACTCGCAAACTTAAAACACGAATAGCCACTAACAAATGACTTTCACCCAAATTGTTCTTCAAAACAAACCCATTGCCAAGAACTACAACGAGGAGACCAACTTCTCCACATCCCAGACATGAAACATAGGTAAAGGCCAAGGCAAAACTCCCTCCGACCACCCAAAAGCTAGAGCCAAACCCAAATATACTTCCCCTTACCTCTTCCAGATTGGACAAGCCCACCATGGTCGGCCATCCATCTAGAATCCCAACAGGAACACAATTTAAGGGAAAAAAACAAACCAACTAACCAAAAGGGGGAACCTCCAATCACAAAGTAGAAACTTAAACACAAAATTAACATATTTGCTTCAAAGAAAGAAGAACTTAGGAAATGAAGACTTACATAGCCAAACTAAAGCACCCAACCTTCAAAGGTCGAATTAAACAAGTCAAACCAAAGAAGAAAACCATAAAAGAGAATTTTGAAACTGTAGGGAATAATTTCAAGCCTTTAAAATCCCACTAGCTTGAACCCCACTGTGATCATACACTAAAGTACGGTGGCGTCCAAAAGGGAAGAAGATAGAGCAAAAGAGTCGCCAATAAGTTTTTTAGGAACTTGTAAACCGTTCATAGGATGAAGGTTACACCCCATAACGATCCAAGAGATCGTCAACTCCATAAGGTCTAGAACCAAATAAGGGTTCGGGGATGAAGGTACAAATCCAACCTAAAAGAGATTGAACCTGCCCTAATAATAGGCCTCTACTTTATTCTGCTCGTATTCTTGTGCGCTTTCTGACTAACATACAATCAATAGGATTAACCCTAAACCTGTTTATCTATGTTGGTTGAATATTAATGCATAAATAAACTATTATTGGCGATCACTTGAATTATAATCACAATTAACCCTAACAAGATTATTAAATATCTTATTAAGCGTGATTACAAGTACCAAATTCCCTTTAACATGCAATAAAAAGCGTGATCAAGCAACAAAGAAAAATAAATATCAACTAATCATATTCATGTTAATATTAAAGCATAATAAACATAGCAAGATCCTAGGCATGATACTAACAAGATTAATAACAAACCCTAGCATGTCACTAAGCGATAAAAATCAAATCTTTAACCCTAACATGATACCAACAATCATAAATATTAGGAAGAACATAGGAAGCATCATGGAAATCATATTTAATATTAAAATTACCCTAGACATGATACTAAGAATCATAATAACAATATAAACATGATTTCTACATTATAAATCAATAAATAAATTAAAGTACTTACTTTGATGCCTCGTACCTCTTTCTAATAACAAAATACACACGTTAGCAACTTCAAGGAAAATAATAACCAAACAATTAAATTAAATAATTGAAAGAGAGATTTGGGACCAAACCCTCAGAAATTAAAACCTTTCACGTTTAGGGCGAAGGCAACTTCGAATATGGCTAGGTGTTTCTAGATCTTGCGAATGCGGAATTTTGTATGAGAAAAACCAAGTTTAGGAGGAGATGAATGAGAGAGAGATGAATGATTAAGAGAGAATTAAAGAATGCTAATGAATGTATGATGAATCTTGATAAATGAAAACTGATTGTAGGTGAATGAAAACGGAGTTTTTAATACGATATTTATAGAGAAAATCAGCCAAAAAAGATAAATTAACAAAACAGAGTCTGACGCTCAGGAAACAGAGCTGGCGCTAACCCTGGCTAGCTGGCGCCAGGCGCCAGCACTAGCGCCAGGCGCCAATGGCTAGTGTCAGGCGCCAAGGCCTGGGGTTGGACGCCAAGCTTGATTTTAAAGCGTTTTTGAAAATCCGATAAGTTTACCGTACTGGAGGATAAAATAATATAATTTCTTCGAAAATGCTATTTGATTTTGATTAAAACTCTGAAAAGTCAACAAAAGTCAACTTATCAATGCTAATTGAATTAGGAATGAAAAGAACCTTCTAGAAGAATCTAGAAGACTAAAACCATTCCTAATTGCATTAGGAATGATAAATCATGTTAGGCCCTCCCCTAGATCATTGGGCCTCATATAAAGCTCAAACCGGGCCCAGTTTGGTAAATTGGCCATAACTTCCTCAATATTCATCGGAATTGGGCTTATAATATATCGTTGGAAAGATCTTTTCAAGCCCCACCCAACTACGCCACTATTGGACCCATATCATGGACCAACCAAACTGGATTGACTGTTTTCTTAAAATAAAGTTTTCAAAAATAGAGAGAAGAGAAAAGAAGATAAAAAACTTTCCGCAACACTAGACCTTTCCACACTTTCGTTTCATTCGATTATGATTCGACGTGAAAGGTACTCATCACCGGGTTTGGTTTTGGGGAGACACAAATGGGTGTCTACAAAAGCCCCCACTTTGACTGAGTTTGGAGAAACGCAAGTTTCGAAAACAAAAGTCAAAGTATCGATAGGGACAGAGATTGATTCAGAACGTTCTGCGATCCTAAATCATTCTTGTAACGCCAATATTTGCAAAACTAGCGTTAGTTAAACAGATAGAAGAGTTAAGAAACGCGTATCTTCCACCGTCGAGCACACGTCTCTGAAAGTAACCGATTTGCTGCCGCTTTGCTGTATCCTTGCTTTGATGACCTTCTGTAAGCTAGAGAATGCCATCCCGCTTGAAAACCGCTACGCCTGTAACTGCTTCCAAATTAGAAGATTGCTTCGCATGAAACTATCCTCTCCGCAATGATAATATTCCACATCCTAGGGAACATTATCGAAGATTATTTCTCCTGAAACAATCCTCATTCGCATTGACAATATTCCACATCCTAGGGAATACTATCGAATATTATTTCGCTTGAAATAATCCTCAGTTGCTCGTGAAAACCCTCCGCAAGCTAGGGAACGCTGTTGAAGATATCTTCTCTTGAAGTCACCTTCGTTTGATGCGATAATTCTCCAAAGGAAATTACCGAAGATCCACGCCTGTCGATCTTTTAAAGTTCGCCTGAACTTTGCTTTTGCTATGCCTGTACTTCGGCGCTTCCGTTTCTTTGAACCTCTATGTCGGTGCTCTTTGCTTTTGAACCTATATGTCGGTGCCTTTTGCTAATGAGCCAATGCTTAGGCGCTTTAAGCTAAGTGAGACGATCTCTTATCAGGTCGATCACTTTATGTAATCAAGCCGATTACTAAATCATGTCAAATTGCTTAGAGGGGCTAACTGGCGTACCAAGGAACCCAAAAATATGTTGCATAAGGCTAGCATAACCTCATCAGGTGGCTGGATGCTTTGGCGTCGCTGAAAAACCATCAGCGCCAGCTATTTGGTGCTAGCGCCAGGCGCCAAGCCTAACTTGTGACGCCAATTCATAGGGACTGGTGCCAGCACGGGATCTTCCTTAAATACCCCTTTCCTCTTCATTTTGCTGCTCTGTTCGTCGCGAAACTGCTCGAGGAAACCGAAAGCTTCAATTGCTCATTGCTTGCTCGTTTCTCAACCGAATTCGCTCAAATTTGTTGCAAATCAAAGCTCTTCTCATCTATTTTCCTGATCTATGTAAGTTTTCTTCAAACTCACATCAGTTTTTATAAATTCTTGGCATGTTTATTCATGAATTTCATGAAAATTCGAAATTTATAATGCTCAATTTGCTTTGTTTTTCAAGTTTTATGCCATGAAATTGCTTGATTATGTTTATATATTTCCTTGGGAGTAATTTGAGACTTGTTTGACTCAATTTGGTGAAGAAACGAGCAATTTGCCATTGTTGGACCCCTTAAGGTCGTGAAGAACAACGTGACTCGTTCTTGATGTTTTTGCGAGCAATTCTTGTTCAATTTGTCACAATAATCACTATAGTGTTGCAAGAAATTGTTTGATTGCTTGAAAAATGATGTCATGCTCAATTTGAATTTGTGCTCTGTTTTAGTACTACATACTCTGTTTTTGTGAACATAGTATCATGCGGCTAGGCGAACCTTAGATACTATAGAACCTTAATTTATGATGATTCTGCACAATGTAGCATGGCTAGACAACGAGGCTCGGGTTCACGGTCCCGAAACACTAGACGGGAGCATGAGCCCGTAGAGGACGACGCCACGCCGTCCACTTCACTTGGTCGAATTCCGGAGTGGGACGAGCGGACTCTGTTCTTCGCCCCTATCCACCACATTTCCGAGAGGGTGAGACGGGGTACCGAGCCCGGGAGGACACGACATCACGGCTCTAGCTGTGACGGTTTAGGCGATTTGTACAGGATGCACATCGCCAGGGATCTTGAGACGAGGCTCCTATGGGAGTCTTGCGGGCTAGCTACTCTGTTTGAGACCTCCGAGGCTATGGTCGCCTCCAGCGGGGGTCATCACGTAATGCGCGCTTTGGTGGAGTTCTTCTAGGACACCACCAACACCTTTCATTTCCCTTGGGGCGAGATGATGGTCACCCCTACGGACTTCAGTCTCATCACAGGACTGGAGTTCACTTCTGTGCCACTGCCGTTTGACGGTGGGATCGACGTCTTCTCTTCAGAGGTCGAGGAGTTATTGGGGCCGATCGCTATTCGGGCCCGAGCTGAGGTCGAGACGACTCAGTTCAGTGCTAGGGGAATTCGCCGCTCGATGCTGGCAGCGGCTCTTGACGACGATGCGACCACCCGAGAGCAGCGGGTGCGCATCTTTGTGCTGATGTTGTTGTCAGGGACATTCTCCCCTGACAAGGGTAGTAGGGCATTGCTTTACTACCTTCCTGCTGTCCGTGATCTCCAGCGGATTGGGACTTATGACTGGGCCAGCTTAGCCTATGCTGACTTCATTCGTGCGCTGAGGGACTCGTGTCGTCACCGGTCCTTTAGGACGAACGTCACTTTGTCTGCTTTTTGGAAGGTCGTAGAGGTAAACATTATTCCCTATAAAGTTTAGCCCTACATATTAGTTAGCATTTACTCACACTTTTAACTCTTTGTAGATCTGGTTCTACGAGTACTTTCCTTCCGTTGCACCGGCGAGACCATCGCCGAGGGGATTTCCAATGAGCGCCTCTTGGGGCGGCCACCACGTGGACATGTCTACAGCACGTGTCCGGAACTAGATCATCTCGGTACGACTTTTATCGTTTATCTTGCTTTTCCGCGGTGCTTTAGATATATTCTTGCCTGATTGATGCTTTTTATAGGGACCTGAGGTGGTATACCGACCGTGGGGCGGTTGGACAGTCCCTGGATTAGCCGCACAATACTCTGCTGAGCGTCGCTATTTTCTGGGGACTTATGGAGCGGTCGCGTACTTAGGAGAGAGGGTCGCTAGACAACACTCTTCTGATGTCTTCGTCGTTCCTGCCGCTCCACCACGTCATATGTTCGACGAGGCGCGGTTGTCGAGCATGTCTGAGGGAGCTGGTACCCCTTGGCGGTCCCATGTGATCCTCGGGCGGTGTTATGCAGAGGAGCTACTACCTTTGTTAGCTCCAGCCCCTGTACCGGCTGAGGATGTGAGGGTAAGATTCTTAGCTTTTTATTTTTCGCTAAGTAGCCCCCAAGTAATACTTTACTGATTTTTTCTGTTTTATCAGGACGGTGTTGCTGAGTTCATGCCGCCCCGTATGTCTATCCACTACAAGGGGATGTACGGGCCAATCGAGGAGATGATCCCTCCGGCTCCCGAGGGCGAGCGCTTCGTAGAGCGGTCGATTCCTCGCCACCAGACTAGCGTAAGCCTAGTTTTAATTCAGAATGTTTGTGTTCATGTATATCATGTATATTTACTAACTTATTTTTCTGACAGTTTTCACGCGAGGTGGTTTCGGCTATGGCACGATGCATAGATGCCTTCCGGAGCCAGCTCGTCCGGATGAGGAACGCGGCCACCTGTCGTCGGGATGATGTCGTCCGAGAGGTAGCCTTTCTTTACCCATTATTGTTGCATTGCTGCTTCAATTTTACTTTGTTTCTGATTTAATTCTTTTTGCAGGGCCAGCCTATCGCTTCTCACACCCGCATGAGACCTGAGGGGCGCAGGGATCCGGCGAGGTCTAGCTCGAGACGTCATCGTACTTCGTCAGGGGATAGAGGCGGTCGCTCTGAGGCTGCTCGAGCCAACGTTGCTGAGGGCTCAGGATCTTCTTCTGAGGGTGCTCATGCCGCATCGGTAGGAGAGGCTACTTCGGCTTTCAGAGGTGGTGGGATGTACGAGGTCGGCTCGTCATCGCAGCAGCCTCCGCGGTCTCAGCCTCAGGTTGATCCTGGCTGGAGTGGTCCTATCTTGAGTCTTCCTCCTCCTACGGAGACTGAAGCTGGTGCTGAAGCCGAAGCTGGTGGAGAGGTGACTCCTCATACGGCGCAATTTTATAACATGATGGGCCTACGTCCTCCGGCGCCGTAGTTTGTTCCTGTATATATATTTTATTTTGACTTTTTTTATAGAACTTTGCCTTTGACTCATTATTTAGACACATTTTGTATTTTTATGTTTATTATGAATTTATTTATTGTTGTGTGTATTAGGGGTGAACATGGTCTTGTTTGGTGCGGTTTGAGTATAAACCAAACCAAACCGCAAAATACGGTTTGGTCAATTTTCCAAACCAAACCAAACCATATTAATAATGAAACCAAACCAAACCAAACCGTAATAATGCGGTTTGGTGTGGTTTGGTTTGCGGTTTATGAGGAGACGACATTTTTTCCTAAAAATTGTCAAATATTAATAAATTTATAATAAAGTTCAAATAATTAGCCCAAACGGATTAAATTATACTACAAAATTTTAATAAAAATAACAACCAACTAATCAAGTGCTAACACATAATAAAAATAATACATAACAAATTAACAGTAGAAAAAAAACATAATACATTTGTCCAAAAAAAAAATTCATACTACATTATAGTTTTTAATAATTGGCAGCAACTTGACAACATCAGGGGCTACATTATGCGATATCAATGATTGCCGGAGCTAAACTGATCTTGGAGTATAGTAGTATACAGAATTGCTGACCGTCTTCTAATGATTTTTCATGTTTTTTATTATTTTTTTCTTTTTAAAAATATATAATAACTATTTTAATTTTTATAAATATTATATAAATATTAAAATGCGGTTTACTAGTCTACGGTTTGGTTTGGTTTATAATTTTTGAAAAACCAAACCAAACCGCAAACCGTATTTCCCAAAAAATCGAAACCAAACCATATTTTTCCAAACCGTAAACCAAACCAAACCGTTAAAATGCGGTTTGGTCTGGTTTGGTTACGGTTTGTTTATGGTCCAGACCAAACTCTGTACAGCCCTAGTGTGTATGTTTATGTGTGCAAGAAAAGTGTGACAACAATTTTGCGCGAAAATTCCGTCATTTTTATTATTGATGGAGGGTATCCGACTCTCTCCCCCAAAAAGGAAAAAATAAAAAAGGAAAAAATTAGATAAAATGTCGGGTGTTTGGAATTTAAAATAAAGTCCAAAAAGAATAATTAAAAAAAAATAATAGCTATATTTAATTAATTAAGAAAAGGATAAAAAAAAAAGATGTTTAGGAGAATTAAACGGAGCCATAAAGTCATTAACCGACTCGAGTTTAATATTAAAAATGCAAGCTGAGCACGCGCGGCTGTCTTAGTGACTTGGCGCCAGGCGCTACACTTAGCGTGTGGCGCCAAGCTCTGACGGTTGGCGCCAATCACGGGTGTTTGACGCCAATTGACGCTGACTCCGTGTTTCTTCTGATTAAAACTCTTCGCAATTTGTGCATAAATAGCCCCCTGCCCAGCCGATTCATCTCATAATTCCAGCGAATAAAATTATTCTCTTCTTTATAAAAAATAATAATTATGTCTTTAGCCACTAAAACCTTCATCCAATACACTCATGAATGGTGTCGATCTCTTAATGCTAGAGACAGAAAAGAATTAGATTTATTTCACTTGGGGGGAATTTATGGCATCAAAGGGGTAGATCTTGACCTAGACTTCATACATACCGCTCTAGAATTTTGGAATGTTGATACTCATTTTTTCAGAATAGGGTATGATGAAATTAGCCCTTTGCCAGAGGAATTTGTTGCTATTTTAGGCTTTCCTGCAATAGACCTCGTAGTAATCCCTAGAGTAGATGCATACTATTATAAGGATTTTGAGCGCTTCTTTAATTTAAAGGAAAGGGATTTATCAAAAATAGTAAATGGCAACATAGTTAATTTGAAAGAATTCGCACGCCATTATTTTGATAAACCTCTTTCTGAATCTTTTCATATATATAGAAGAAGGGCGTTTTTATTTTGCATGCTTAATCAATATTTTCTTAGTAGTGGTAAAAATAATGAGGGTCAATCAATTATAACCACTGTACTAGAACAAATTGAATCAGGGAGAAATCCAATGCCATTAATAGTTGGAGAGACTATGATTAGTCTAGATGAATTGAAAAGGGACCCAAAAACGCCTCTTCGCGGTTCTCCAATTTTATTACAGGTAGAAAAATAATATTTTTAATTACAGAAATCAAAAAAAATATATTTTTGTATTGTAAAATAATTTATTTGCATTGCAATATTTTTACAGATGTGGCTAATGGAGAGGCTAGGATTAATTATCCCTCCGGAGGAAATTGAAAAATATACTCCCAATTGCTTCGTGAGAAGAAAGAAGCGTATCCCTAAAATAAGGCGCCATGGGTGGAAAAAGTCTTTGAATCACGTGATTTTGCTATCAAGTGGGTCATCCCATGGTGGAAAATAGAAAGGATGGTTGGTGTTAACAAGCAACCTTTCTGCCGTCTTCCAAGCTTGTCTCGTGTAACATATTATTATCCCTGCAGGGTAAAAAGACAATACGGCTTGCTTTAGAATATTCCTTCCGGGGATCTTCGTCCTCCCTATGATTACCCTTTATCTCAAGAAGTAGATAGATTCGATGCTTACTGGAGCACTAGACCTTTATGGGAAGTGATTACCCAAAAGGTTCCTCCTTCTTTGCCCATTGATGTAAAGAAGTGGTTGCTGAAGAAATCTTCGATTGATCAGGGTAGAACCGATGTGAAGAATCTTCTAGGTGACAGGGTGACTCCTGCTAAAGAACGCTTAGGTGCAAGAATTGAATTCAAAACACCTACAATGCCTAAGAAGAAAAATACTACCAAAGACAAAGGAAAAAGGAAAGCTAACACCACAGACAAAAAAGTTTGGGTGGAAAAGAAGCATGGAGTGCTAGCTGAAGGGGAGACCATCTACTCCAAAATTGAATGTAGGTCCTCTAAAGGATGCCTACTAGCTAAAGTAATGGATGAAGAGGAGGAAGCAGAAAAGAATTGGAAAAGAGCTAGAAAGGAAAAGAAAGATTAAAAGCATTGCTTAGCTTTAGATTTATTGGACTTAGATTGTTATTTTTATTTAAAGTTAATTTATTTCAGCCTTATTTAAATCCCATTAATAATGTAATTTTATTTTATTAATGAAATTTTAGCTTTCAATTAAATTGTTTACTTTAAATTTATTTTATTAAAGCAATGAAAATCGAAAAAATTAATTCTCCAGAAATTCTTCGAGTATGGAAGTCGAAAATTTTCCGAAAAACACCGAAATTTGCCCTGATTTTATTCCCAAATTGGCGCCAGTCATTGGCATTTGGCGCCTGCCATTGAAGTTTGGAGCCAGGCGCCAATGACTTCTGGCTGGCGCCAGGCTCTGCTTTGCGACGCCAATAATTCGCCGATTTTCTGTTGACTTTTTAATTGATTCTGAAACGCGGAGATGTCGAAAAATAAAGTGGCCGCACCAGTAAAGGGTTGCCTACGTATCCTTTCTTAAGGAATCAGGCCGAACGTAGCTCTCTAGAGTATCCTACTCAAGTAATTATGGGTAGTATTTTTTAAGTTGGTCAAGATTAGTCATGTTTGAGAATTCATTGCCATCCATATCAGTTAGTTTTGCTGCACCTCCTGACAGGATTGTTTTGACAATGTAGGGGCCAGACCAGTTAGGTCTAAATTTTCCCCTTGGGTCTAAAACATTTTTCTTTAGTGCTTTTAATACCAAATCTCCTACTTTGATATTTCTTGTCTTGACCTTCTTATTAAAATGCCTAGCCATACGAGTTTGGTAACACTGAGTGTGATGTAGAGCTTCTAGTCGTTTTACGTCGAGTAGAATCAATTCTTCATATCTTGCCCTGGTCCATTCAACTTCATCGAGTTTACTCTCTAACGCGATGCGTAGAGATGGTATTTCTAGTTCGACATGTTGTACGGCATCCATTCCATATACTAAGGAAAATGGCGTATTTCCTGTTGATGTACGGATTGACGTGCGATAACCCCACAATGCGAAGTGAAACTTGTCAGGCCAATCCTTATAATTTTCTGTCATTTTCTAGATGATAGTCTTTAGATTTTTATTAGCTGCCTCGACTGCTCCGTTTGCTTGAGGTCTATAAGGGGAAGAATGATGATGTTGAATGCCGTATTTTTGTAGCAATTCTTCACATTCAGCTTGAAAGTGAGTTCCATTGTCACTTATCATTTCATGTGGGACTCCATATCGACAAATAATATTTCTCTCGATAAAGAGTGCTACATGTTTTGCAGTGATTTTAGCGTATGATTGCGCTTCGACCCACTTCGTAAAGTAATCGATTGCTACTAGGATAAATTCGTGGCCTCCTGTTCCAGGGGGAGTGATTTTGCCAATTATGTCAATTCCCCATGTAGAGAATGGCCATGACGATGTGTAGGTGTAGAGCAAAGATGGAGGGACATGTTGTAAATTGGCATAAATTTGACACTTAGGGCATCTTTTTACGTATTGATGGCAATCCCTATTCATTGGAGTCCAATAATATCCTTCTCGCATTATTTTTTGAACTAACATTTTTCCATTTACATGAGTGCCACAGGTTCCTTCGTGAACTATTCTCATTACTCTCTGTGCATCCACCTTTCCTACACATAGGAGAGCTCGACCTTTAGGTACCCTTTTATGTAGCTCGTTGTCTATGAGTACATATTGAGAAGCCAAAAGTCTTAATGCGCTTTGCTCTTTTATCAGCATGAGGAGGGTATTCTCCATTGGTGACATAGTTGAGTATGTCTGTGTACCATGGTTCTTCTTCTTCGCCTTGGACTAAATCGTCGTCTTCTATAGCCTGGATATATGCTGGTTTGTGCCTTTTTTCGATAGTTAGAGCCATTTGCTCGATTTCCGTGGGAATCCTAACCATTGAGGCTAATCTTGCCAAGGCATCAGCAAATTGGTTTTCTTCTCTAGGTAGATTTGTGTATTCTACCTTTTCTAACTGATCGGTAAGAGTTTCCAGATAGGTTTGGTAAGGGGCTAGGCTTTCGCTCCTTACTTTCCACCTTTTAGATATCTGATTGATGATCAAAGAAGAGTCTCCGAATATCCTTAAATTCTTTACTCCCAATGCCAAAGCTGTTTCAAGGCCTACCACGCATGCTTCATATTCAGCAGCATTGTTGGTAACGTCGAAATCAAGCTTTATTGAGATTGGAACGTGCTCTTCTTTAGGTGATACTAGTAGCACTCTGACGCCACATCCCTTTTGGTTTGAGGCTCCGTCGAAATACAAGGTCCAAGTATCATCTTCAGTGACCATTAAGTCTTCATCTGGAAATTCATTGTCTTGTATTGGCGTCGAGTCCTCTATTGGAAAATCTGCTAGAAAGTCTAACACCACGGATCCTTTAATAGCTTTTTAAGGCATAAACCGTACATCAAACTGGGCTAGATTGACTATCCATCTTGAAATACGTCCATTGAGTGTAGATTTCTTGAACAGATACTTGAGTGGATCCAATCGGGAGACTATGAAAACGATATGCACCAACATGTAATGTCTTAACTTAGTTGTGGCCCACACCAAGGCGAGGCACAATTTCTCGAGCGGTGTATAGCGTGTTTCGTATTCGAGCATCTTTTTACTTAGGTAATAGATTGCGTTCTCTTTGCCTTCTACCTCTTGTGCTAGCATGGCTCCCATTGTCTCTTTGGTAACCGTCAAGTATAACCTAAGGGGTATTCCGGGAAGTGCTGGCGCTAATACGGGAGGATTTGCGAGATAGGCTTTGATCTTTTCAAAGGCTTTTTGACACTCGTCATCCCATATTACTGGTACATTCTTCTTGAGCTTCCTGAAGATTGGTTCACATATCGTTGTCAGTTTTGATATGAATCTACTTATGTATTGCAACCGACCAATAAATCCTCGAATTTGTTTCTCAGTCTTGGGCGGTGGCATTGACATGATTGCTTTAATCTTGGTTGGATCTACCTCTATTCCTCTAGAGCTTATGACGTATCCCAAGAGCTTGCCTGAGGTGACTTCAAAAGCACATTTTGATGGATTCAACCTCATGATATATTTTCTTAGCCTTTCGAAGAATTTCCTTAAGGCTACTTGATGGCCTGGACGGTCTTTTGATTTTACAATCATGTCGTCGACATATACCTCGACTTCTTTGTGCATCATGTCATGGAGTAAGGCAGTTGCTGCACGTTGGTAAGTAGCACCCGCGTTTTTCAACCCGAATGGCATTACCGTGTAGCAGTAAGTGCCCCATGGTGTTATAAAGGTTGTTTTCTCCATGTCTTCTTCTGCCATGAGAATCTGATTGTACCCTGCGTATCCATCCATGAACGAGAGAAGTGCGTGATTTGCCGTGTTGTCTACCAGAATATCGATGTGTGGCAAAGGGAAGTCTTCCTTTGGACTTGCCTTATTTAGATCTCGATAGTTGACACACATCCTTACCCTTCCGTCTTTCTTTGGAACTGGGACGACGTTGGCGACCCATTCGGGGTATTTGGATACCTTGATTAAACCTGCAGTTATTTGTTTTTGAACTTCTTCTTTTATTTTAAGTGCTACGTTGGGTTTCATTCGACACAACTTTTGTTTTACAGGTTTCATTCCTGGAATTAGTGGTATAGTGTGTTGAGCTATCTCTCTATTAATGCCTGGCATATCTTCATATGACCAAGCAAATACATCGATAAATTCTTTAAGCAAGTTAATTAAATCGGTTCTTTCTTGTTTATTCAATGTTAGTCCGATTTTAACTTCTCTTTTATGAGTTGAATCGTTCGAGATGTCAACTGTTTCAGTTTCTTCAATTACTGGTGTTTTCTTTTCGAGTGTTTCCATTGCTTTAATAATTTCTTTGTCTTTTTCATCGTTAGCTAAGCAATGCTCGTCATCTTGGGTTAGAGAAGAACACAAGAAGTGAGGAGAATGAGAAATATTATTGTACTCTGAGATCATTACATCAAAGAGTGGTATGTCCTCAGGGACTGGATCACTAACTATCCTAGGAGAAGAAATAGGAGGGGGAGGTGTTACTACTAAAGACTTAGAAGACTCTAAAGGGGAAGACTCTGACTCAGACTCTGACTCAGACGACTCTTCGAACATCGGTCCTTGCCCTGTCGTGATTGATATCTTCCTTCCGCTTGGAGTAGTCATTTTGATAGTCTTGCGCCACCCTTGTAGTGATCCTTCGGCTGGAGTAATTAGCTTCGAGGGGTCGAAGCTTTCACGTTGTAGGACCGTTTGAATGAGCGAGGAGTTATCTTCTTCGTAAGTTGGCTCATTCTTTTCTCGCCCAAACAGTAATCCCATGACATTAAAGTCAAAGCATGGGGGTGCTTTCTCCTTGTGGACGGGAGTTGGAATTGCATCAGTGAAGTAGCAATCCAAGAAAATCTCGAATCCTGGTTGTCGGATGCCGTTTACAACAAATGGCTCGGGAAATTCATGGCATGGATAGTCCTCTCCTTCCTTTATGAATTGACCATTGAGCGTAAGAGGGTACTGATCCATTGGAATTGCTTTCTTTTGAATGCGAGCGTCCCTACGTGCTTTCAACTTATCCTGGGCTCGCTTGAGATCTTTTCGAGTCGGTTAGAAAACCAAGTCCGAAAGTATCTAGCTTAGGGAGGCCAGGTGACTCCAGCGATTTTGCTATCCCTTTCTTCTTTCCTAGGGTCATCCTAGGGAAGTGTCCTTGTTTCTTCAGCATGGTGTTGACAATCATGTTGGAATGGGGGTCATGGCAAAGAGATGTCCTTTCATCCTCCTGGATTAAGGAGACTTCTTCGTTAAAGCCCCATAGGTCTTCATCATCTTCGTCGTGCTCCACGTTAATGATTGGATTTTCTATGGATTTTATTCTCATTGGCGAAGCATCGATAGTGATTGGAATTCCTCCAACTATGGCTTTTACTTGTTGATGGAGAGATGAAGGGACGACCTTTAGATCATGAAGCCAAGGGCGTCCCAACAACAAGTTGAATGAGGCTTTGATGTCTACTACTTGAAAAGTAGTAGCATGTTCTATTGCTCCTGCCGTTACATTTAGGGTTATTTTTCCAAGAGCTTGACGACGAGTATTATCGTAGGCTCTTATTCCTTGTGTGGACGGAGTTAAGTCTTCATCCCTTATGCCGAGCATCCTCGCAGTTCTAAGTGGACAGACATTGATAGCCGGTCCATTGTCTACAAGAGTCATGGGAACATTCATCCTTTTGCAGACTACCGTGAGGTTTAATGCCTTGTAATGTCTGTCACCTTCTGGGGGTAAATCTTTGTCAGAGAAGGTGATTAAATTAATCGGACTAAGAAGGTCACTTGTAAGGAAGTTGGCTAGTCCCTCAGGAGTAGTGTCAGAATCTATCCCGATTTTATCCAAGGCATTCATTACAGCCAACCTATGTTCTCGAGATGTTGCCAGAAGTTTCCACACATTCATCTCAACTTTTGTCTTCTTAAACTGTTTAACAATATCATTGTCTTCGATGATAGGTATGGGAACTTGTTGTACGGTGGGCATAGATTGCGATGAAACGGGAGGTTGCATTCTCCCAGATCTTGTGAGGACATCTATTGATGAATCTTCTTCAGCCCAAATGTCATCTGTGGTGTATGATACAGAAGGTGAAGGTCCTACTATGTCCTTTAGGTAGACATCTTCTTCATCACTGTCCCAAACTCCATTGATGGTTATATCCTCTTCTTGTTGGGTTTGGACTAGTTTCTTTTCATCAATCATTTTATGTACCAAATCCTTGAATTTGAAACAGTTTTCTATAGTGTGCCCCCCTGATTGATGATAATGGCAGTAATATCTATCTGTCCTTTTTAATGACTCGAATGGTCTTGGTTCGAGAGGTTTGACCTCGCCACTCTCGGAGAGCATTTCGAACATTTGCGCATATGGGATCCTAATTGGAGTGTAGATTATATTGCTCTTCTTGGGTTTTTCAGTGACTTGTAAGGGAAAATACTTTGCCTCATAAGTCGTTCTCATTGGTGTGAATTCTCTTTTAGGTTCTTCTTTTGGAAGTGGAAGCTCATCATATTTCTTATGGAGTTCGTTCATAACTTTGAGAGCTTCACGTAGTAGTTGCGATGCCTCCTTCATAGACAGTGTGAGCAATTGTATATCTTCCTTACTCGCCGGTTCTGGAAGGCTATCTTTGACATCAAAAAAGATCTCCTCTTTTTTTTCTATGGCATTGATTTCTTCAACAGGTTTAATGAGAGATGAGGGGTTATTGTTGGCAGCTTTTGACTTAGCCAAGTCATCTTCAATATTGATCCCAATGTCATAAACAGCCTTAAAGGTATGGAGATTATTTTGATATTTAAGATGCTTGGAATATTTTTCTTGGAGATTCTTGATAAACAGTCTCACAGACTCTTTTTCACTTGGCACCTCAATCATTTTAGCTGAGGTTTCTCTCCACTTGTTAAAGAAAGAGGTGAAGCCTTCATTCTCTTTCTGTTTGAGGATTTCAAGTTCTCTATGGTCGGTCTCGACTTGGATGTTGCACTTATACCTATCAACGAAAGCGTTTGCTATAGACTCCCAGGTAGAGGTCTTTTCTTTTTCGAGAGAAAAGAACCATTGTTGGAAAACGGTCTAGAGAGATAGCGAGAAAAGAGAAGGGAAGACCTTCTTATCAATACCCTTGATACTCATTATTGTTTCGAATGCTCTTAAATGGAAGTAAGGGTTGTCAATTGCTCTAAATTTTGGGATGTCGTTGGCGTTGAACTTCTGCGGAAGAAGATCTTTGTCCACCGAGACCCCTTGTGATGTAAGCTCTTGAAACTTGTAGTCGCTGGACAACTTGCTTAGGCTCTCTTGCATGAGGTCCATTTGTTGTTGCTTCACGGGATCGTCGATCCTAAGTGCGAGAAGCTTCAGTGTCTCAGTCACAGTAGCCAGTTGGTTCTTAAGATCATTGACTTCTTCTTGAGTTGCCATTATAACTCTTGCTTTCCTCTTGCGAGCTATAGGTTTGTCGAAAAGTTGGACTTGTACGAAGAGGTTATCTTTGATTAATCGTCCTTCCTTTCTTGACCACGCGCTGTAAATTAAACCATTTTGCGTTTTAATTACTTGACTTGAATCAACTTGACTTTATGGTTTATTTTAAGGGAAAAAGAAAAAAAAAGAAAAAAAAAGGGTGCGTATTTTTGGCAAAAATAATATATATATTTTTATGTTGGAGGATTAATATCCGACTTACCCCCTAAAAAAATGACGAAAAAACGCGCACACAAGACTCTCTTAAACATGGTCAAAGTATGTGTATTGGTGTGTGCGTTGAGTGTAAGTGACATGCTTGGACTTTTGTGTAAGACCATGGGACTTAGTGCCTAAACTCGATCATTGATTCAATTAAACATTATTGACAGCAAAATTATTCGAATTAAACAGAAAACTGATTAATTAGACCTTAGGTGGTGACTCGACAAATAATCCGAACTGTCGGCCAAGCGACAGGACTGGCGTCACACTGTGGAGCTTTTTGCCAGACAACATAGCTGTCGTCAGGCGCTACACTCCATAGTGTGGCGCTACAGCTCAGACCTTGGCGCCAATAGTGGAGCGTCGGTCTGGGACTGTTTTCGGTGTTATTAGTCAACTGGGGTATGCCTAAAGTCGTACTAGGTCAATTCCGATTAAAAAAAAATAGACTTTATTGACTCAAATTAAATAATTAATTAATTAATTAATTAATTAGGCAAAGTTTTTTAAGTCATTAATTTATTTAATTTCAACACAAGTCAACAAATGGTCAAGAGAAACATAGAATATATACGCACAACAAATAATGCACAATTAGTCAAGTAGGCACAATATGATGCAATGCGTTCGCAACCTAACCATGGCTCTAGTTCTCTAAAGTTCGGGATATGGTTTAGTCAAAGAGGGTCCATGGTTAATTGTCCGGATGCACCGCGCGGAAGCCTAACCGTGAAGGGTTGGCGCGAGTGGATGGGACACCGCGAGTTTTAGAAAAAACTCGCTTCCATGGTTTGGTGAATTCAACATCTCGGATGTACCCTTTGTTGCACGGAGCGTTCAATCGGGTAGATGGAGCATGAATTCCCAGAGGGTTATGTCCATATAAAGAACACATATGGGTTTCAGAAAAGTGAGAAAAAATTCAATCAGGAAGTAAGATCGAGCAAACAATACGAAAAACCGGTCGAAATTAGAACGCATATTTCTGGCTCGGTATTGGGGGAAATTGGCGCCAGCAATCAGAGACTGGCGCCAGATTTTAACTGTAGCGCCTGGCGCCAATACTGGCGTCTGGCGCTACGGTTAAAATACTGGCGCCAATACTCTGGCCCCTGACGCTACTTCCCACATGCCTCAGCAGCTTTCTGTTCTCGATAAAATTTTCCAGTTTCGCGCGGTGTTATTTCGGTCCTAGTTGTGAAAGATATTTCTCAAATTTCCTACGTGTAAGATCCTATGTTTTTAACTCATTACGGATGGTCTTTCCAATGAGATCTTTTTTATGCATATGAAAATAATGTTAAACAAAATTACGCACATGAAATACTTAGAACATTTCGAGTCTCATCCACTCATTCTAAATCATTGCCAAAACAAATTCAGGAATTAAAATAGAAATCCTCCCCAGTGGAGTCGCCTAAAACTGTAGGGAATAATTTCAAGCCTTTAAAATCCCACTAGCTTGAATCCCACTGTGATCATACACTAATGTACGGTGGCGTCCAAAAGGGAAGAAGATAGAGCAAAAGAGTCGCCAACAAGTTTTTTAGGAACTTGTAAACCGTTCATAGGATGAAGGTTACACCCCTTAACGATCCAAGAGATCGTCAACTCCATAAGGTCATGAACCAAATAAGGGTTCGGGGATGATGGTACAAATCCAACCTAAAAGAGATTGAACCTGCCCTAATAATAGGCCTCTACTTTATTCTGCTCGTATTCATGTGCGCTTTCTGACTAACATACAATCAATAGGTTTAACCCTAAACCTGTTTATCTATGTTGGTTGAATATTAATGCACAAATAAACTATTATTGGCGATCACTTGAATTATAATCACAATTAACCCTAACAAGATTATTAAATATCTTATTAAGCGTGATTACAAGTATTAAATTCCCTTTAACATGCAATAAAAGGCGTGATCAAGCAACAAAGAAAAATAAATATCAAGCAACATAATAAATCATAAATATCATGAATAAAATAATCATCATAACAATAATCATGATCATCATAAATTATAACAATTATAATCATAATCATATTCATGTTAATATTAAAGCATAATAAACATAGCAAGATCCTAGGCATAATACTAACAAGATTAATAACAAACTCTAGCATGTCACTAAGCGATAAAAATCAAATCTTTAACCCTAACATGATACTAACAATCATAAATATTAGGAAGAACATAGGAAGCATCATAGCAATCATATTTAATATTAAAATTACCCTAGACATGATACTAAGAATCATAATAACAATATAAACATGATTTCTACATTATAAATCAATAAATCAATTAAAGTACTTACTTTGATGCCTCGTACCTCTTTCTAATAACAAAATACACACGTTAGTAACTTCAAGGAAAATAATAAACAAACAATTAAATTAAATAATTGAAAGAGAGATTTGGGACCAAACCCTCAGAAATTAAAACCTTTCACGTCTAGGGCGAAGGCAACTTCGAATATGGCTAGGTGTTTCTAGATCTTGCGAATGCGGAATTTTGTATGAGAAAAACCAAGTTTAGGAGGAGATGAATGAGAGAGAGATGAATGATTAAGAGAGAATTAAAGAATGCTAATGAATGTATGATGAATCTTGATGAATGAAAACTGGTTGTAGGTGAATGAAAACGGAGTTTTTAATACGATATTTATAGAGAAAATCAGCCAAAAAAGATAAATTAACAAAACAGATTCAGACGCTCAGGAAACAGAGCTGGCGTCAACCCTGGCTAGCTGGCGCCAAGCGCCAGCACTAGCGGCAGGCGCCAGGCCTGGTTCGAGGCGCCAAGGCCTGGGGTTGGACGCCAAGCTTGATTTTAACGCGTTTTTGAAAATCCGATAAGTTTACCGTACTGGAGGATAAAATAATATAATTTCTTCGAAAATGCTATTTGATTTTGATTAAAACTCTGAAAAGTCAACAAAAGTCAACTTATCAATGCTAATTGAATTAGGAATGAAAAGAAACTTCTAGAAGAATCTAGAAGACTAAAACCATTCCTAATTGCATTAGGAATGATAAATCATATTAGGCCCTCCCCTAGATCATTGGGCCGCATATAAAGCTCAAACCGGGCCCAGTTTGGTAAATTGGCCATAACTTCCTCAATATTCATCGGAATTGGGCTTATAATATATCGTTGGAAAGGTCTTTGCAAGCCCCACCCAACTATGCCATTATTGGACCCATATAATGGACCAACCAAACTGGATTGACTGTTTTCTGAAAATAAAGTTTTCAAAAACAGAGAGAAGAGAAAAGAAGATAAAAAACTTTCCGCAACACTAGACCTTTCCACACTTTCTTTTCATTCGATTATGATTCGACGTGAAAGGTACTCATCATCGGGTTTGGTTTTGGGGAGACACAAATGGGTGTCTACAGAAACCGAACGCAAGAAATCTACGAAACCCTAACCCTAACTTCACCTTTACCGCCGCGATGTCCTTTTTACCGGCAACCCATGACGGCAGAGTTAGGATTAGGCCAAGACCCCTAAAAAACGTCAATTACGTCCCCTAAACACACGAATCTAAACCTAGATTCTTCTTATATGTGACGTAAACCTTGGTGGCGCTTGGCTTCTTTGTCTCCCTGAGAAACCAACAAAACAAACCTTTCCGGTGAGAAGAGGGTAGCACTAAACGGAGTTAGAAGCTTTTCGATCGGGAGCTTGGTTTTGCTTCAAATTCACCAAAATGGAACAACAGGGGTTTAAGAAACTTGAAAATAGGGAAAAGAAGAGAAGGAAACTCGCCGGAAAACTGGCTGCAGCGCCGGAATTCCGGTGAGTTCTAGGTTTTCAGAAGGGTTTAGTTTTGAGAGGAGGAGAGAGAAAAGAGAGTTTCAAGAGACCATTTAATATTACATCATCATGGAATTTCGCTGTCGATAATAATCTTTTAATTAATTTTTATTTTTTATATTAGCAATTTCCTTGTCAACTCTTTTTGTTAAACATTTTGCTTTTTTTTTAAAATTTTTTTATGGGTTTGTTTTAATTTGTAAGAATTGTACCAACTCAAACCAAAAGGTGCTAATGATTCATAATCTTTATGTTTCATTGTTAATGGTTCATTATCCCGGTCCAAAAGATCAACATTAGTTCCGATTCAACAAGGAAATACTCAATATAACTAATAAAGGTAGTACTAGGTTAGTTCCCGTGTCATGCAAGGTAATTTCAATAACCATTATTAAACTATCATTATAATTGGTTTTTAATTATAAACAAAAAGAAATCTAAGAATATAGTTGACAAATTTTGATCAAAGTACTGAACTACAAAAGATATGTTAGGTATAAAATGATGTAGAAAATAATCAAAATTATGTTAAGAAAGTTTTTTTTCTTAATTTTTTATAGCTATATAAAAATTTATGTTAAGTATATGTAAAATCTTTTTACTTTTAGTAATTATATTGTATAACATTAGAGAATTATTTTTTGTATAAAAGTTGTTTCTTAAATATAATTTAGGAAAAATTGTCTGGAATAATCCCAACTTTGCTCCATCCGTTGATATTAATCCCAACTTCAGTTTTTTCTCTATCACTCCCAACTTCGCACTCGATTAATTTTTATCACCCCAACCCAATGGCGTATCCAAGAATTCCGAACTGTGGGTTTAGAATCTTAAAAAACAAACGATGCTCATGTATTAATTAAATATTCAATAAATAAGTTCAAATTTTTTATTACAATTTGATGGATTAAACAGTTACAAAATAATAAATAAAAAAAAACCTACAAAAGCATTCTTTGAGTTTTATACGTTGAAAGCGTGCTAAAACATTACTACTTCTATAAATGTTAAATCTATAATTATATTGCAAAAAATCAATATTACACGAAAAACAAAAATTCCAAGTCCCCAATAAACACAAATTTGACAATGTAAAATTTTTCTATATATCAATTAAAAGACCAAGTAAAAATTTTAAATTCTATGTTTCTAAATTCAATTTGTACGTCAACAATATATCAAAACTAATTAAACAAATCAATAATTAATCTAATTATCACTAATTTACAAACAAATAAAGATTTAAGAATTAAGAGAAGTAGAGGAATAAGAGGACTGTTGAAACTAATACGTACTAAAGGATAAAAAAATAATAATATTAGATAAGTATGAAGCAAGTAAAATAAAGAACTCAATAATATTTCTTCATGCTTAATTCACCAAATACAAGAGCCATATATGTAGGCTAATAAACAACAAATAAAAAGCTAAAAAACATAAAGTATAATGCCATGATTAAACCCACTAAATAAACTCATTAACTTCTAAATTTATTTGACTCTCTAACTTAACAAAATGACCAACATACTACTCTTAAAATTATTGACCCAACTATGGACTAACTCATGAAGAACAACGGAAGAAATCGAAAGGGAAAAAAAAAAACAAAACAAAACAAAAATGAGGGTGGTTGGTCTCGAACCCATGATCAAGAGGAGCCTTACTACTCTATTAATCACTCCCTTACCAATGTGCCAGATTTTCATGTTTATTTGTTTATTTACTTCACAAAAATTTGTTTTAACCTTATTTTTTTAAAAAAAAATAAAATAAAAATATCAAAACTTATAATTTTTTTTTCAAAAAATTTGGGGGTTCAATATTGAACCCCCTTGAACCCCCCTAGATCCGCCCATGCCCCAACCGGTCATCTAACCTAATATAACAGATTAGAAGACAAGTGTCGGCGTATAATTGGCTTAAAAATTTATTTTTTATTTTTTAAAAAAAACCTAAAAACCACCCATGCTCAGCTTGCTGCCACCACGACCACCCCAACCCCTCCCCCCCGAGCGTCGGCAGCCGCCCAGTCCTCCTTCCTCTCCCCCGGTGCCGGCGCTTCCCCAACCACCTCCCCTTTCTCCTTCGTTCACCATGAAATCCACGAAACCCACTAACCTCCAATTCCCGCATCTTAAACCCGAAACCCATTTCCCTAAACAACCTCGAAATCAGCCACCAACGGTCGAAATCGGCTGATAAAGGGTTGAAATCAACCATTCAGCCCCAACATCGGCCGATTTCGACCATTTGTGGCCAATTTTAGTGGTCGGTTTTGGGGAGGGGAGTTGTTGTTTTTAGTGGGGAAACGATCGTTTAGGGTTGGGATTGGTTTTCCGGTAGTGGTGGGCTAGGAAGGGAATGTGTGTGGTGGCTGGATGCGCTCGGCTGCGTGTGGGGAGGGTGTGCGTCGGAGATGGGGCAGGTGTTGGGCTGCTGCGCGATCGGTGGTGGTGGTATGGTGGCTGGGCTAGTTTTATGAATTTTATTTATTATTTTTTTTTACATTTTTCTTTTCTTTTTTTTTCTTTTTTTTTCAACCAATTAAATATTGATATGTGTGCAAAAAAAATCTAATTCACAAATATTAATTGGTTGTAGGTCATCTGGGGTGATAAAAATTAATATGGTATAAAGTTGGGCGAGATACAAAATAAATGAAAGTTGGGATTAATATTGGCGGACGAGGCAAAGTTGGGATTAATGGTGGCCAATTTTCCTATAATTCTTTTTAAAAAAAAAAAAAAAAACTAAGGACACACCAAGAGATGACACGTGTAATTGTTGGTGTTTCTTTAAATATATAATTATTAGTATTAATTGATGATTTATTATAAGATGCCTTATATAGTTGTATTAGTTTTGTGCCCGTGCGATGCCCAGTTTGTTTATTGAATTTTAAGATAAAACTTTCTATCTAAAATATACTCCGATTCGCATATGTTATTTGATTACTCATGGATTTATAATTACTTAACAATCATACTTAAAAAATAAAGATATGGGTGATTTTAGGAAAGAGTTTGGACTATCTGGTAGTTCTTGAAAGTGACGCGATTAAGTAGCACGGTTAGAGCAATTAGAAGAAACCAGTTTCGAGTTGCATCAGTTTTCATATTGTTGATTGAAAATTGTAGGATTTGAGATTTAAATGTCTTTAACTTTAGCTAAGATGGGAGAAGTGTTTCAGATTTAAGTGTTTACATAGAATGTTGGCCTTTAGCCGAAGTGTAATGTAGGGTTGTAAGAGTAATAAATGTAAAAAGAACGATTGTCTAAAGGTGTGATCTCATTTCATTTTCTTTGAACATCTAGAGAAAGGCTAGTAGCATGTTAAGAGTTAAGAGACTGGTTATGTTGGTTATATTATGTAATAACATGTATATTTGATTTTATTTTTTTCCTGTTTGGAAAGGAGGATAAGGTACAATTGCATCTCTAAATAGCCCTTTGGATCCGCCACTTGTAATATAAAATATTGGTATTTTATTGAAAATAGAATTCTAAACCAAAAGTTTTTTCTTAAAAATTTATCCAAATTCTTTTGGAAATAAAACTGTAATAAAACTTTTTTATCCTACAAATCTATCTAAATTTATCTAACTTTATTCCTACAAAATATATCCAACTTTTTTATTCTACAAAAAAAAAAAAAAAAAATAAATAAAATAAAATATTCTGATAAATTCCTACACGTCATATTGTAGACACCTAAAAATGTCTACCCGAAGCCAAACCCGATGATGAACAAGTTTTCACCGCCATTATTGGTCGGGTTCAGTATTTAATCCCGAGAGTGCTTAAAAAGTCATATTTAATTAAATTCAGTTTTTAAAATGGTCAACAATCAGTCTTGATGTTTAGTCAAAACATAGTTTAATTTTTATTTCGGCCCAAACCTTTTTATTCATTTATTATTATTATTATTATTATTATTATTATTATTATTATTATTATTATTATTATTATTATTATTATTATTATTATTATTATTATTATTATTATTATTATTATTATTATTATTATTATTATTATTATTATTATTATTATCATTATTATTATTATTATTATTATCATTATTATTATTATTATTGCCCAATTAATAAATAATAAATCAGAAATAGCCCGAAAATATGAATCTACACTTAAAAAGGCTGAACATAATTAGGGCAAAAATGTGGACGGAAAAAGGGACACAGGGTCTGCCGCGTCACGGGACACACTGCCGCACCACGACATAGTTCCCGTGACATGGTGCCAGTGCCGTGACACGAGACAGCCCCATGTCTTTTTTGTTTTAACTCCCGTAGGTCAAATATGTCCCGTGACACTCCAGAATACCCCGCGTCACACAAATATTTCCCGTGTCGCGACAGTGTTTTTAGGGTTCTTATCCTTTTCAGGGTTCCGTGTCTTCCCTTTACTAATTTTCCCTATAAATACCCCTTTATTTCTGATGTACGGGGCACCAATTAATTCTCCTTTTCTCTCTTCTATGCTCTAGCCTAAACACTAGTCTACCTTACTCTTTCAATATTCCTTCCTTAAGCACTCCAAAGAGTCCGTACTTTACTCAAGGTTCTGTCCTTAAACCAAAGCGTGAAAGGTAGAACCGTTTGAGGGTTTGACCCCAAATCAATTCTATTTAATTTAATTTAATTATTGTTTTATTATTTTTTTTTTAAGTTACTAACTCGTTTATTGTTTTATAGTTGCAAGCAAACAAAATCAAAGTAAGAATTATGTTCCTTTTATTTCTATTATTTTTCTAACGATTTTATATTGTTGGAATTATTGTTAAATTGCTTCCAATATTAATGTTTATTCTTTTATTATTTTTTATCACCATATTGCATGTTTAAAGGAAATATGTAATTGAAAAACACGCCTGATAAGATAATTTGGACGATCGGTTTAGGTTCCTTTTTAATCTTATTGTTTAAATAAGTGATCATAAATATTTCAGAATTATATGCTGCATTAATTAAACCAATTTAGCATAATAATAGTTTGAAGCGAATTGAATCTTTGTTTGCATGCCTTTGAGATCGCAGGAATCACTTTTCACAATAAGAATCGAGTAGAGGCCAATGCGGGCGAATGTGACTCCATGACTCACTTCGTACCATCATCCCCAATCCTCCTTTCGTGGTTCCGAACCATATGGAGTTAGTAATCTCATGGATTATGAATGGAGTGTAACCTTCACGGGTCAATCGTTGTTGCCTATCGTTGTCCTTTTATTCGTGGTTGCCTTTAATGATTTGTGAACGGTTTACAAGTTCCTTAAAAACTTGTTGGCGGCTCCCTAATTTCCTTGTCCCTAATCGTATTGTAGACACCCAAATCTGTCTCCCCAAAACCAAACCCAGTGATGAATACCTTTCATGTCATTTGATTATCGAACAAAGCGAAAGTGTGAAAAGTCTAGTGATGTGGTTGTTTTTATTAAAATATCTCTTCTTTCTGTTTTTGAAAATATTTCTTTTCTTACCCTATTTTTAAAAAACGTGCATTCTAGTTTAGTTTGATCCATGATATGGGTTCTATAATGGTGTAGTTGGATGGGGTTTGAAAAGACATTTCCAACAATATATTATAAGCCCAATTCCGATGAATAATGAGGAAGTTATGGCCAAAATACTAAACTGGGTCCAAACTGGTTGTTACCTACGGTTCAATGATCATGTGGAGGGTCCAAAGGTCTAATAATATTCCTATACTAATTAGGATTAATTAGAAGCTTCTATAAGTTTCTAAAATATCTTAATTATCCTTTTTGAAAAGATAAGATTAAAGAATTTGAGTTAAATAAAAACTTCACTTTTATAAAAACTTTCCTTTTTTTTAATCCTAATTCTATTCGAATTTAAAGATGTTCAAAGACAGTTAGATATTATTTTTTTTCCTCATAATATTTATCCAAATGTTATATGGTTGGATAGATCTTGAAATTATCTTTCTAATGATATATTATAATATTAATTTCGAGCTATAACGAAAAAGATATGAATGGAATATGAAACTCTATCCAAAACTGACACCGTCCTACTATTTTGGCCATATCTTTTTATATACAAAATATTTTAATTTGATTTTAATTGGGTTAGAAAGTAGACTTCAAGAGCTTTCCAAAGACATATTATATGCCGTATTTGAACTTTAGGATCAAAATTTATGATAAAAACAAAATCCGCAAAAACTGTTGTCCATCGAGTTTTATATTCGATTTGAATTCGGATTCTTTTCTTATTCTTCGACCCTCTTTTTTCTCTATAAATAGAGGTCATATCTCCCATTTTCAAATCACCAACTCTCATCAAGAATTTCTTGATACTTTTTCTCTCTTTTCTAAACTAGCCTTCTCTCAAACAAAATTCCGCATTCACAAGATCTAGACACACCTAGCCAAGTTCGAAATTGCCTTCGCCCTAGACGTGAAAGGTTTAATTTCTGAGGGTTTGGTCTCAAATCTCTCTTTCAATTATTTGATTTAATTGTTTGTTTTTATTATTTTCCTTGAAGTTACTAACGTGTGTATATTAGAAAGAGATACGATGCATCCAAGTAAGTACTTTAATTGATATTATGAGTTTATGATATAAAAATCATGTTTAGATTGTTATTTGATTCCTACTATCATGCTAGGATGCTTTCCTTAGTATGATATTTAGGGTAATATTCTTATTATGATTTCTGTGATGCTTCCTATCTTCTTTCTTAATAGCATGTTAGTATCATGTTAGGGCTAAAGCTTTGTTTTTTATTGTTTAGTGACATGCTAGGGTTTGTTATTAATCTTGTTAGTATCATGCCTAGGATCTTGCTAAAATATTATTATGGTTTAATATGATTATGATTATTTTTATGATTTATGATTATAATTGTTATAATTATTGTGATAATGATTATTTTTATTATGATTTATAATTATTATTATGATGATTATTATTATGTTGCTTGATAATTGCTATTGTTATTGCTTGATCACACCTTTTATACATGTTTAAAGGGAATTTGTACTTGAAATCACGCTTAATAAGATAATTAATAATCTTGTTTAGGGTAATATGATTATAATTTAAGTGATCGCCAATAATAGTTTTATTTGTGCATTAAATTCAACCAACATAGATAAACAGGTTTAGGGTAAACCTATTGATTTTATGTTAGTCTAAAAGCGCACATGAATACAAGAAGAATAAAGTAGAGGCCTATTATTAGGGAAGGTTCAATCTCTTTTAGGTTGGATTTGTATCTTCATCCCCGAACTTCCAGTCATGGTTCCAGACCTATTGGAGTTAACGATCTCCTGGATCGTTAAGGGGTGTAACCTTCACCCTGTGAACGGTTTACAAGTTCCTAAAACTTGTTGGCGACTCTTTTGCTCTAGCTTCCTTCCCTTTGGACGCCACCATGCTTTAGTGTATGATCACAGTGGGGTTCAGGTTTGGGGTAATGCTTGAAATATTCCCTACACGTATATGTTAATTCCCACTTCCTATGAATGCCAAGCATATTCACACATGCTTTAACATAGGCCCACTTTGAGCGACACCTACACATACTGATAATTATTTATTGCCTACGTGGCGCAACACTTGGCGAAAAGTTAGAAAGCCAAGTGTCGCTGTCTCGTGACATGGCTAAAAATTTAGCTTTATATATTAGTTATATGATGTGATTGATAACAAGTATATTTCAATCACTTAAACTTTTGATCATGAAATTAAATTTTACGTAATTTGGAGTGATCATGACTAATGTATACCGCACACTTGTTAATCACGATTTGTACAATACAGGCTTTTTTTCCAAATTGTTTACACTACATTTAATTGTTAAATTAAGGGTTTATTTATTTATTTATTATTTAAAATATCTATAATATTTGCCTTTTGCAGGGTTCTCCACTACAAGAAATGAGCTGAATACCGATGGTCAAAAACCATCGGTAAACATACCAAAAACCATCAGTATCAAGTTTACCGAAGGCTGCCATCGGTATTTGGCCAACGGAAAACCATTCATCGGAAAAATAAGAAATACCGATGGAAAAGCCATCAGTAAATGTAATACTGATGGTTTTACCGATGGCAAATCATCGTCGTATTTTGTAAAAATACCGATGGGAAAAACCATCGGCATTTTTTACAGATGGCAAAAGGCCATCGGTATTTTCGATTACCGATGGTCTTTAGCCATCGGAAAATTGCTATAAAAAATTAAAAAAAAAAAATATCCTAACCCCCCTGCCCACTACCACATACCCCCTTACAGCCTCCCACCTCCACCTAAACCACTACCACTACCTTCCACCACCTCCCTTTTAACCTCCCACCACCTACTACCACCGGTTAACGTGAACCACCCACCACCACTAACTAAAAATCACCATAACTTCGAAAAAACAAGCAAAAAAAGTAAAATTACAGATTTGAAAACAAAAAAATATGGAAAAACACTAAAATCGATCTCATATCTGTAAATCCACAAAAATCACACAAATAAACCCACAAAAAAACAACCCATAATTACTAAACATCAATCAATGAAATCCCAAAATAAACCCAAATTAAACAACAAAATCAAAATTAAACCACACAAAAATGAAATTAACTCATCACAATATTAAACAAAAATCGACATACCTTTCAAATTTCTTCTTTTTTGGGTTTAAATGGTCAAACTCGACCATGAAAATTCCAGATCGAGTTTGACCAAAAAAACCGTAAACTTTGCATAACCTCTTGATGGTGACGGTGGTAACCCAAAAACTTCGTGACGTTTGTGGTGGCGGTGTTGGTGATTTTGATGAGGGAGTAGAGACGGGAAGGAGAAAGAAATCGAAAGAGAGGAGAGAGAAATCAAGCTTACAGTGAGAGGAGAAACATTGAGAGGAAAGGAGAGAGGAAGAGGAACGCCATATAAGAGAAGGAGAGGGGAGGAGGAATGTTAGAGAAGAGAAGGAGAAGAGGTTAAGGAGAAGATAGGAGAGAGAACGAGAGGAGGAGAGAGTAAGAGAAAAAGAGGCGGAATAGTAATTTAGGGTTGTTAGGGTTTTCCTCTTTTTAATTATGTTTTAAAAATACCGATGGCTTTTTACCACTGGTAAAAAAATTGCATTTTCTTTTTTTTAAATCAAAATTTCCGATGGAAAAAGGCCATCGGTAAAATTATACTGATGGCTTAGCCATCGGCATTTCTTATAATACCGATGGCTTGAAAAGACCATCGGTAAATTCTACTTTTACCGATGGCTTTTATTGGCCATCGGTATTTCCCATCGGTAAATGAGCTTTTTTTAGTAGTGCTCACAGTAATATTATCCATATCCATCCATACCTTATAAAAAGTTTAAAAAAAAAAAAAAAAAAAAAAACTCTTATGAATAGTGTGATGAGTTTTTTATCTCTAAAAATGTTTGTTTACTCATATGCACATTTGTGGTTAACTATATGTTTCATGTATTTGATTCTCTTCATATGCCCATTTATGTTAACTTTAACCTTATTACCCCTAAAAATGTTTATTTACTCATATGCCCATTTGTGGTTAACTTTATGCTTCATGTACTTGATTATCTTCATATGCCCATTTATGAACTTTAACCCTATTAATGACTGTATCAAAAATTCATCTCTCTATTTAGTTTTTTTTTTTTTTTTTTTTTTTGCCTAATTTCTGTTTAATGTTTTTTCCACTTTATACTTTGTTTTCGTGGACAAGTATACATTATTTGGACAAAAATGTTTAATTATATAAGAAGATTATCCTTTTCAACTTAGACCTGGAAGAAGGATAAATTTGTTCATTTTGTTAAGAAGAAATATAGGCTTACTTTTTGTTGTTAATTTATGTTTTTATGTGTGTTTGTAGTGGATGCTAAGTCACATGAAGAAGAAGAGGAAGAGGAGGACATGGTTGGATTTGATGCATGGCCGACCATTAGGGTGTGCAGCATGAGCTGCCGCACAGGGCCCAACTTTGGTTGGGGCCTCAGATCATTAAAAATGTATAGGTAATATATGTTGTAAAATTATTCATGTATATTAATAATGGCTTAGTGGTTTCATGAGCTCTACCATCTTCACTTGCAAGAGGTCCTTGGTTTAATTCTCACTAAAGTCATTTTTTACAAAATGTATTTTTTTTTCTTTTTTACAAAATGTATTTAATGTCTATGCTTATTTAATGTTTACTATTTCCAAAACCATTAATGCATTTCTTTTTCTGCCATATATAATAAATGACTAAACTCTTTTAAAAAGTATTTCATTTTGGGAGAATTACAAACTTTATACATTCCGTATTTGTGATAACAACGATTTTGTTTCTTGTATTAAAAAATATACCGTGAGTAGAGAAAATTCATAAGCCAAATTTTATATTCTATTTTTGCACAGGGCCTCCAAAAAGATTGGGACGACATTTTGATATCATGTTAGAAGGCAAAACTGTTGAACTTGATAATAACCCTCCTAGGGGGAGGGGGATATAGAATGGATATAACCCACTTTGTTACAATTTCCTTTAAAAAGACTCACCGAAATCACATCCTGTGACCTTAAGCCATCACCTAATTGGATGATTTTCTTTTGAAACTTTCTCCGTTTTGTAACATTTTAACTTTCACTCTTGCCAACGCATAATTTAAATCATTCGTATTTTTTTTTTATTATAGATATGTAAAAATCTAAAGATTAGATAGTATAAAATATATGTAAATCAAGATGAACTTAATAAAATCCTATTTGATTATTTTGCCCAAAAAAAAAAAAAAAAAAAAAAAAAAACAATACAAATAAAAGTCCATTATAAAAATGTGAATAGTGTATGTAAATTTTCTAATTGTTGCAACTAAAAGTAATGGAAAATGTATATTATAACTCACAACAAAAGTCATGTTGCAACAACAAAAGGCTTAGAACTTTGTTCAAAATGAAATGACGACATTTATCTTCTCAAGGGTATAATTGTCAACAATTTATTTTTAGTCTGCATTCAAAAGCCTCCCCAATAAGTTTTGGGTGTCTGGACAAGCTATTACAACTTCAACAGACTAACTTATTATGTCGCACGCAACGCGCCCATAGGCTCCCCTAGTTATAGTTAAATATATCAAGCTAAAAAAAAAAAGAGAAGGTATTGTGTTAGTTCGGACTAACGAAATGTTTCGTCAATCCGAACTGACAAAATGCGGATTTTTGATATCCTCAATTAGCAGGATGATATCCTCTATTGATTGGATGATATCCTCTATTTGACTGGATGATATTTAATACTAACTGGATAATATCCTTTATTAGCTATATGATATCCTTTACTGACATGATGATATGTCTAATGGCTTGGATGATATCCTCCATTAGGTGGATGATATCCTCTATTAGCTGGATGATTTCCTCTACTAACTAGATGATATCCTTTATTGGCTGGATGATATCCTCTATTGGTTAAATGATATCCTCTATTGGCTGGATGATATCCTCTATTAAGTGGATATCATCCAAGAAACTAATAGAGGATATCATCCAGCCTACAAATGATATCATATAACCATTAAAGGATATATTTATCATCCAGCCTATAAATGATATCATTTAGGCAATAGATGATATCATCCAGCAAATATATTATATCATAGAACCAATAGAGGATATCATCCAAACTATATATAATATCATGAAACCTATATAATAGAAGATATCATTGAACTAATAAAGGATATCATGGAACTAGTACAGTGTATCATCTGGACAATGGATGATATCATCCAACTTATTATAGATGATATAATCAAGAAAATAGAATTTATTTTATAGAAATAATTAAAAGGTCAACAATGGTGGAATCAGCATTGAAGGTCCCGTACTAAGCTCATGGGTATAACATAACATGCTCATTTCTCAACCAAAATTCATGCATTTGTTATCAAAACACTCATAATTCAACATACAATCATATGGAACCATCAATTTCAACAATTATACATCACACAAGAAAGTCCTAAATCGATTTTTTGGGCTATTTTCGAAAAAATCAAGAATCTCAATCAATTACAAGCAAATTCAAGCATAAATCATGGTCAAATATAATCAACAATATTTATTTTCACTATCCTTACCATCCTCTTCAATTTCAAGCATGAATTATGAACAAATAAAATAGAGTAATAATTTAGTAGAAAGTTGAGGAGAGAGAAAATAGGGGGGGTTAAAGGTGAGGGAGGAGAGAGAAAGTGAAATAGGATTGAGTGGGAGTATTGTTGGTGGTGGTGAGTGAAAATGAGGGTGTGAGAAGTTTGTAATGTCGTACAAAAAATAATAGCTGGACTGAGAAAATATTTGGTCAGGCTGGACTGACCCAATAGTTTGTGAAAAAAAAAATTAGATAAAAAAAAACAAGACAAATCTAACATCCTATGTTTGGAAGTAGATTAGATCATTAGAGTATTAAATTCCATTTGCCAAATATGACAAATTATAAAAACGAAGAGTATCCTTTTTGATATGTTTTGAATGTATTACATTCTTAAGGTTAATATAATCATCTTTATTATGTAGTACTTTTTTTAAGATTAATTAATATAATGTAACTATGTAAGTATCCATCAAATTTGAGCACTTTTATTCTTTTAATACCTACCTCAGATGATTTTTACAAATTGGCCCACTAATTAATTTCTTATCCATTATAATGACATAATATATTTGTCTATATTTGTAATGATGAGTGTGAATGGAGTAAATACTAATTGTAATATAATAATGTTATAGGTGGAGTTCTTAATTTACACTTCCGTTGCTATCAAAATTATCAATTGGATTATGGAAGTACATAATATAACGTCATCCGACGACGTTTTAGTTTTGTTTTTGGCTTTTCCACTTTCTTATACCATATTATTATTATTATTATTATTCCTACAACTCTTTCTTGGAGACTTGTCTTACCATACTTCTGCTTTAGTTGCAATTAATTAAGGGATATGATATTTTAATTTGTCTTAAGTAGCATTCCATTACCAACTTGGTGTAATATAATTACTCGTATTAGTTTATTATGCGACTATTATCGAAAAAGAGCATCCCTTAAAAGGAGGATGATTGAACCTATTAAGTGCTAAATAGTTTAGTTTATCAAGATAGCCAATCATAATTTTCATTTTCATTGTACTATCTTATGTAAACTTATGGATTTCTGTTTATTGGGGCAAGGAGGAAGGGATAAGGATTAACGTTATATATTTTGATGAAGATTAATGAGCTTAATAAAATTGTAATAGTTTTACCTTTTATTAGTACGAATTAAGAAAAAGAAAACTAGAAAAGAATATACTACCTCCGTTACATATTATTTGCAACGATTTGACATAAAGTAAATAGGAAAAATGTTTAATCATTGTAAATAATATATAACGGATGAAAAATTACTAAAATTCTCGCTCTCATGTCTCATGTCTCATTCCTCTTCATTGTGTAAACTTGATGTTACTTGCGTAGGTTTTTTTTATTTCTTTTTTACCATCTCTTTCCCCGTGGGATAAGAGAATGTTTTACCAAAATTGCCATATCCCTAACCTTTGAACCCCACCCCACAAACATACACTAGATTTAAGACTATGTTTATTTCACCTTTATTTTTCTTATTATTTCTGATTTAATTTTATCTAAATTTATTTTTAAAATCTAATTAAATATCCGATTATAACTTGTTCACTTCAGCTTAATTTCAATTCATTTTAGCTCCAATTAGTTCAGCTCCTAATTTCCTTCTCTTGTAAAATATTCATTTCAGTATCAATCACTTCAGTTCATTATATGTGAACAGGCCCTTAAATTAAAATCTAGTCTTATACGTATTTTAATAAATAATTTTTCAAATACATAATTTTCATTCTTCTTTTCATCATAAAATTGATGATAGCGCTAAAAGTTCACAAATAAAACAATAAAGTCTCATCAATAAGGTGAACTAAATATAATATTGCTTAATTTTGTATCCAGTGAAATTAGATAAAGGCTAAGCCCTTGTTCTCTTTACTTTAATTTCGCTAATTTAATGGAGTATTAAGTATTTTTATTATTATTTTATATGCACTTAAATTATTTAAACTAAGCTTAAATTATTTTTACTGCCATCATCAACAAAGCAGCATAATTCGAGTATTAGCAGTTCCATTAGATTATTTCAGTATTTAAGCTTTATTATATTACTTCCTCGTCTTATGGACTCAACATTTTAAGGGGCCACTTTAAAGGCCACCAAACAAAAAATACGGAGTACTACGTAATCGGCATGTCCTTGTCCATGTCTTCTCTAAAGTAGGGATCCAATGTCATTACCATCAAATCATCAATTCCAGTTTTCTGGGTAATACTAATGATGGCCTTTTTTTTTCCTAATAATTAACGCTAGTTCATAGTGAGAACACGGTTCAAAATGTTCATCACACATAGAACTATCTATTGCGTGTTATTACTTGCAATAAAGGAATAAAAATTTTGGCATTTTGATTGGTGGGCTTAGTACCAACCGGCTACTTGATAATCACGAATGAACAAGTTTGTCAAAATCACGAATGTTTAACAGGTATAGTTATCAAAACAAGTAGTCACGCCAGCGTTTTAGGTTGATCCATATCTCCCCCATTGCGTCCTCAAATGTTGATCGTTTCTAAACACAGTCAAAACCTAACGTCATATTAATCTTTATTGAGATTTGCAGAGGTGGTTTTCATAGTTCATACTTTCTTAGAAACAGAATTTCACCAAAAGCTTAGGGACATTATGGCCCCTTGAATGTTCTAGCTAGTGTTCTTCATTGAAAGATGATTACCTGGAGCTTTCACAGCCTTGACAGTATCTGATATATACAAACAAAGGAACTGGAAGACAGGAAAAAGGATAGCAAATTACAAATACTTCACACTAGCCATAATTAAATAGCCGACACAAAGCATATCATCATACAAAAGAGAACGACAGCAGAAATTTTGCAATAATGAGCAAGGATATACTTACTCCGTCGTTCACTTTTAGTTGCAACAGTTTGACCAAAAAGCTCTCATGGTTTTAGTCAAACTGTTGCAAGTAACAGTGAAAGGAGGAAGTATAATGCCTAGTCAAACTGTTGCAAGTAACAGTGAAAGGAGGAAGTATAATGTCTAGTCAAACGATGCAAACAAAGGCAAAGTGCCATGCCCATATAAGATAATAAGATATAACAGAGTAATTAATAACAGTACAGGTAATAGTAGCATACGTGTAGTACAATCCTTGCCAAAGGAACAAAAAGAAATTGCAACTGGAATTTAAGGTAATTATTAGCAATAACCACAACCCAGCAACAGCCTACATGGTACACTGAATTGAGTATCCTGTCAAATATAGGGCAGAAAATCAACATTTCTTTTTCCATCCGAAGATGCTCTAGGAGGAGGTAAGTCAGCAGGAAAGTAGGATGGAATTAATAATCTTTCTTCTACCTACTAGGGCTAACCCACAGAAATTAGTCAATTACTAGTGGGCATAGTATGACAGAAAATAAATGCCACACCATAAGAATAGTGGAAAACCAATTGACACACTACATGCCAACTACAACAGTAAAGTGTGCAACCAAACAGATTTGAATCAGCAAGAGAATCAAATATCCATAGTAACAGCCACAATTCCATAAATTACAGATTAGAGAGAATGTGTTCAGCAGCGAAGTTTCAGTGGAAATAAGAGAAATGGGCAACCTTATGAAGTATGAACATTTGCAGCTGCAAAAATTAAAGCTCAACCAGATCATCCAATTGAGCAAAGCAAGGTAGATTTTTTTTTTTTTTCCAGAATACGAGCAAGAGTAGGAACAACTGAGATGAGCAAATATTAGTTATTTGAAGCCACAGAGAATCAGAACCAATAGACAAGGGTCCTCGAAAACATGTTTCACCAAAATTTAATACCCAATCAAGAAGAGCAAATCAGAAAAAACTAGATCAGAACCACTAAACAAGAAAGTATAACAGATAAAAAGGTACAGGTAACGTAAACGGTTCCAAAAAGCTCATACACCAAAGGAAAGAACCAGAAACAATCTTAATAAAAAAAGTCCAGAAGAATACAGCAGAAAAATAACAACAAACTATCGCTTTTTACCCTACTGAAATTAAAAGTGCATTGCTCATGCAGGAAGATAGCAGCAAAAAAAATAAAAATAAAAAAGGCAAAAATGTAAATTTACAAATCATACCTAATTTGTGATTGGAGCCCTGCTAATGAATCCAAGATTAACGAAAATTATACACAATATGGACAAGATGAGAGAGCTAACCAAGCAGATCCTCGTGCTCACAGTTGGTCAAGGACACCCAGTGCCATGCCAACCAAGGCACACCACTATACAGTGAATCTTGCATCAAATTGGGCAAGAATTGAGCAGATGAAGGACAAGATCCAGGCGTGAGAAGCAAGCGGATGAAGAATGATCCATGAAGAGATAAGAAAGACTGAGAATCAAGTAGAAGGGCAGAAGAAAGGGACGAGCTTATGGGTTGGCCTAGAGTTTCAAAACTGTTCCATGAAGAGCATCTCTCTCTCTCTCTACTTTTGAGACGTAACAACTTGAGTATTGCTTAAGCTGACAGACAATACACACTTGGATAATTGGATAAGTATAAACACAACCGATCAAGCAATAGGCAGTGGAAACATCTCGAAGATATTTAAGCAAGTGGCAGTCAACCAGCCTTTACTGCCTCTCCACTTAGTTCTCTTTTAACTAGCTTTAGAATCTCAATGATCTGCACATTTTGGAAAAATAGTTATGATCACAAATTTTTTTTTTTTAAAAAAAAAAAGGGGGGGGGGGGGATTTAACAAGAACTCTGCTTAAAAAAACAATAGGGATCAATCTGGATTAATGAAATCATATATGAAAATTGCTCCATCTAAAACTATAGCCCATAGGATTGGAAAATTTTCATTTATTCTAACTTCCAGGTCATACTTTGGCTGATACTTTATTTGATATGAAACTAAATATCTATGAACTTCTGTTGAAGACAAATATAATAATACTTTTGGCACATTATCAATCTAATATCTATATATTTCCTAAGAAAATATTTTTCAAATATTTAGAAATTTGTTACTAGGAAGTTTTCTTCTCACAGAAAACATTACAAATACTGATTCACAAATAAAATTTTGAGGATATTTCAGGAATCCCATTTCAGAGAAGTAAAGATTACAAATAGGAAGCAGTTGTTGACAAGGTTAAGGGAAATGAAGAGATAAAAAAGATAGAAATGTCTGGAGTAGGCATAAGGCACAAAATAAGAAAATTTCAAATTCATGAGGATGAAATTTTATGAAAGAGCAGAAGGATCTAAGGCTCTAAGGACATAATTGAATTCAGATATTTAAGCTAATTTATCATTAGTAGAAAAAGAAAATGGGTTCATACACCATACACACTAGTAAGTTGGGCAGTAAAATCCCTCTAAATGGGTTTTGGTGCTCTAGGATCCATCTAGCAGACCGCAAATAAAAGCCTAATTTTTTTTCCTTTTAGTCTAGGCTTAAGGTGGGGAGTATAAGTCCTCAGATTGAGTTAGGAAGCTCCCAAAAATTCAGTTAATCCATAACATACAATTCAGAGAAAGCATGTAATCCAGGTCCTATTTATAAGCTAAAACTAATTTTAAAACTTGGTATATAAGAAACTTCGTAGCCCCTAAATGGCTAACACCAAAACAAAAAAAAAAAAGATATGTTAATACTCTTCCATCTTCTAATTTATTCATTAAGTACTTTTACACTATTCATGTAATCCCCTTTGACTATTTTTTGTGATATATAAAAAGTAGGAAAATCCACTCATGTGGGATCTTGTTAGAGTTGTTTTGATGTACTTTGACAATATCAACTTCTAATAATTTAACTAGTATAGATTTAAATAAATATCAATGGTAATAGTTGGGCGTTGGGATAGTAAAAATCAAATTGTGAACTTTGAAAACCAAGAGAATAGACGAATGTTCAAACCTAGTCCTCCAATGCCTAGTACAAATATATACGGAGGAACTCCTAACAGAAGAATAAGATCACGAAATACGTCCTCAAGTTAACAATCCATAACCAACAAAGTTTAGACTCAAGCTTCTACAATTAGGAGAGACATAAATTTTAGTATTCCTTTCCTTTTCCTGTAGGATGTTGGACCTCTCAAAGTATACCAGATTTGATCCCATAACCTCAGGTTACAAGAACAAATCTTCTCCACAAGACCATGCCAAGCCAGATAATTTCCTACCACCTTATTCCTCCTTCGCTTGGTATATCTAAAATAATGTTTGTCTCCCTCTTCTACTAGCCTTTAAATAGTTTAATATGCATACCCTCTTTCCGGTATTAAAGTTAAAATTTTAATAATAATACTGGTCTAATACATACAGATCTTTGTTTACAGCAATTATTTCAAATATACCAAAGAAATGGCTGCCTTGGATGGTTAATTTTTTTTACAACATAAAGTCCTTTTGAGTTATATCAGAAAGTCTTTTTACTTGTTTACGCATTCTTGAAGTAAAGCAAGTGTGTGTCTCAGTGAGATCCACACTAAGTTTTAGAAGCATGGGCATGCAAAAGAAATTAAGCACAGGACTTACTCCGGGATAATGTTGCAATATTGGGGAGTAATGATCAAGTGCTACATATATCTTCTCAAGAAGGCTCAATAGAGCATCCACTTCGTCCCCTAAAAGATCCACCTACATCCAAATCACATTTAAGATGGTAAATAAACCAAAAGTTAAAGAGGACCCGAATTGAATCATGATATTTTCATCAATTTGTTCTGCAAGTAATTGGACAGGTATAATTTCAACATTGACCTTTTTACTCATTACAGAGTAATATGAGAGAGAGAAGGGGGGGGGGGGGGGGGATTACTCCTTTATTAGGTACGATTTTGTTACAATTTTTTTTCCCAATGTGACTTTCCAAAACAATAAATTGTATAAAATTTATTAATACAGCAAGAAAGATATGAATATGATAAGGGATGATTTAAGCATTAAATATATTTCCTAACAGTTATACTTCCTCCGTTTTTATAATTTAAGAATGCATGACAATATCACACATGGATTTTTGTTATTAATGTTTGATTCATACTTAATATGCCCACTTTTACATCCTTCTATGCAGCACTAAAGAGATATTAAGGAGCAAAGGTGTGCCTTAAGAGACTGTAAAACTTCCAACAAGGGAGGATGACTTTTAGAACATAACGGGTCAAATAAATTATGAGAACCCCATGTACAGGTTTTAGGATATAACAAAAATAATTACTCATAGTTAATTCAATTTTTCCCTGCCCCCACTCTACCGTCCTCTTTTCTGGTCAAAGTGCAATAATGATAATGCAACAACTAAATTTTCCAAAATCAGCTAATATAATCTGTAGCAGGACTTTCTGGCACTACATACATTCCCAAGACTCATAATTCCCAATATTAGCTTATATCAGGACTAGGACTTTCCAACACAGCAGGAATTGACAGTTAATGCATCCTTATATCTCCATAGAAATTTCCTAAACTATTTATCATTGAAAATTTTAAAGTTTAGTGTTACAAGGTTCACGGAATGTAGCCACAAATCGCGAACTGAGTCGCGCGTATCGGAATGTGGAACAAACGCGACTTGGGTCGCTGGGATTCGCGATCTGGATCGCTGAAGGAGGCGACTCTGGTAGCAGCTAAGCAGTTATTCTTCCTGTGCAACGTTCAATGGTTTCTTCCCGATATTTCCAATGTATTTTCTCTCTCTTCTGATTTTATATCTTAGGAGAAGTCTTTTCTCTCTCCTCTCCTGTTTTACAGTGTGGCGGATAGGGTTCTGTTCCATATGGGCTTAAATCTTTGGGCTTTTTATTATACAAGTATATATTATGTATTCTATTTTCTTAAGCAATTCACTAACCCACATAAATTCAAGCTAGGAACGATACAAGTACGTTTTATATTATTTTCCAAATCAAAATCTTATTAATAAAAATCACCCTTATATTTTATTAATTTATTTATTTCGTAAGCAATCGTATCGGATTCATCATGTGTAGCGTGCCGCGTATCCGTTTCTGTACCACGTATCGAATCGAACCACGTACCTTGTAACATTGGAGCTATCAGTCACTCTCTTTGTTTCTGAATAAGTACTTTCCTTGTCTTATTTGGCTGTTTTAAATTAATGCATCACATCCTTAAATGGAAATAGCAATCTTTATTTAATTATCTCTCTCTCATCCTACTAACCCCATTTGCTATCTTTTATTTATTTATTTATTATTTCTCTTCTCATGATCCTCATGCAAACACACTCCCTTTACATGTGAATAAAATATTCCTCCACTTGCCTTTAATACTCAGTTTAACTCACTTGCATGTTGCAAATTATAATACTCACTTTGAATCACTTACCTAAAACTTTGTGCATAAACAAGTGATGGACTAATGTAGAACCAGAGGGAGTAGATGTTAGAGGATAGTGAAGTATGCACCGTCTCTTTTAAGCTCCACCACAACAAAGAGCAACCAAAAAAAAAGAAAAAAGAATAGGACATACCTCAGATTCAGCTTTCTGAAGATCAGAACACTTTTTTTCCAGCCTTTCTTTGTATAAGAAACCCGTCCTTCGGAGCACATTAACCTTGGGAATCAGAGATTGTAACTGAAAGGCTGAATTCTCCAGCCTACACAAAGATTAAATTAATCATTATTTTTTAGAGATAACTAACTCCAAAGAAGCATTTTGAAAATATGCAAAACTTATGTAGGCATTACATATCCCTGTCTCAACACCTACAATAACATCTAAAAGCTCCAATTGGTTTACAAAACAACCACTGTGCACTGTCTTCCTTCCAAAAGAATAAAGTAAGCTAAAAACGGTCACAATAAAGAAAAAACGGGGGCATCCAACCCCACCCAACAACAGATGAAAAAGGAGGTGGGGGATTAGTATATCTATGTTCGAGATATAATGGCCTAAACTATTTTGATATGTTCAAAACTAGTTGTTTTGAGTTCAAGTATCTTCACATGTTTTTGTAAATTCTTAATTCTGATCAATGGGACAAAATGACAATTATTTTCCGAAAGACATGAGTAGTATTATACTTCATATTTGTTTTTAAGACACAAGATTTCTTTTTGTTCACAAAGTATCTTCATACATTAATACTTTTTGGAATTTGAGATGATTTGATAAATCTTTGGAATTGAAGCAACTCATCATACCATCATCACACAACAAAGTAGTACACAAGTGAAACACATGGATTGCTATGACAGATAAAGAAGAAAAGAGTCAGAAGATAGACACATCAGTAACTATCTAATTGACCTCCACATAAAGTAGCAAAATATATTGTCAATCAAACTATGATAATGATCGAGAAATCAAATTTCATTGATTGCGTATGCTGCATAAAGATTAAACAACCCTTTTGATTTTTAGACAAAAATTCAGTCACTATTATTCAATTCTAATCTTAATCAAATTAAGAATAAGCCTATTAACTTGGTAATAAATTTCTAGTAGTACAAATAATTACAGCAGTACATATATATCATATACATATATCCCACGCAAATATACAAGATATGAAATACAAGAAAGAAGAACATGTGTACCTCACATTGTGCCAGCCAATACTTTCTTTTATTCTGAGTTCAAAATCTCCAAATGACTTAGATAAACCCTGGATGACATGGCATAGAGATTGCAGATGCTTAATGTGTACATTGTCTTTCTCCTTCATTAATTCTATGTCAATTTGCTTCAGTTCTAAGACTGAAATCAACTTTGTCTTCTCTTCATCAGACATCCTCAACTTTTCTTCAGACAATTTAAGCCCTTGTTTCAAATTGTACAATTCAAGTGTATAAGAGTCTATTTGCTTCAGAGAGTCTTCTATTTTGCCCCTCAGCAAAACTAATTCTTCATTTTTGTCCAATAAAAGAGCCTCCTGTTCTGCTCTCAAGTGTAATAACTTATCAAGCTCTGCAGTAAACTGCAACTTATCTTTCTCAAGGAGAGCTGTAATTTCAAGCAATGATTTCTCTTTTTCTTTGACTGAACTTTCAAGCATAAGAATCTGATGCTTCAAATCTTTATTTTCCTCAACCTTCATTGCCAATTCGTTCTCAATTTCTAAGACTTTCCTTTGAAGAAAATTCAAACTTTTGCTATCCGTTAGACATTTTTCCTTTAACCCAATGAGTTCCATTGACATATCTCCTAACGCTTCTTGGTAAATTATTCCGTTAATCTGTTGTATAATAGAAGACTGCAAACATGAAAACTCTTCATAGTCTGATTCACTGGCAATTATAATAGGGTGAAAAACTCCATGAGTTCCCACATTTTGTGTGATTCTAAACTTCACATCACCATCTTCAGAGCAACAGTTGATCATTCCATCCATCTCCCTAATTATGCATTTATAGACCTCTTCACTAATAGATGCTTTGATATGTTCATCAGCAATAGCAGACTTGAGACCTTTCTGACGGTTTTCCTCAGCCCTAGATTGTTCTATTATCTTATCACGGAGTAAATTTTTGAGATGACAATTCTCAACAAGCATGCTACCCATTGTGTCCTTGGAATGATTACAAAACTCAGAAAATTTTTCTTTCTCCCTAACAATGTCATCCAACTTTGCAATAACCTCGGGAATCTTTTTCTTCAAATTTTCAAAATCCTTATCCTTCTTAAATGCCACAAAAGGTCCTATTTCCTTCATGAGTTCCCGCTCTTTCAAAAGCTCACGCCTCAAAGAAAAATTTACATCTGTCATTTGCTGCACAGTAGACTCATGTCCTCGTTTCATTTCAGTTATCACGGTCCTAAAGTGCTGATAGAGATCTTGTTTTGTCATGTGTTTCAGCGGAGAAGTCTCAAAATTCTCAGGAAGAAAAACTTTAGACTCCTCGCCTTTACCATTTCCATTCGAAAGCTCAGCAGAAGGTAAACCATGATTGCTTGAAACCTTACGATGAAAATGATCCATCTCAGCAGACCCCTGTGAGCTAAGATTCCCAACTTCAGGACCAACAAAATACTTTTGGATAGAGTCCAGTTCATGACGTAGGCTTGAAATTACATTGAACCTGTCATTCAACACTAAATTATTACTAACATCCCAAATCTGTTTTTCATATTCGCATTGTAAACCCTGAACAACAGAGCTGAACACCATTGCCTCTACTTTTTGGCAGATATCCAACTCCACCTTCCACTCTTCTACAGAAGATTCTGGTGCATAAACAATTTCATTCACACGTTGACACAAAGCTTTTAGTGTAGCTTTAAGACAATAAAATGCTTCATCCAAATCATTTTTCATTATTAAGCTCTTTTCAAAATTTCCAGCCTTTGCGATACATTGTCCAAGCCTTTCCAGTTGCTTTTTAACAGACAGATTAAGTACGCCAAGAGACTCTATACCACGTTCCTGCAATTCTATATCATCATGCTTACTCAGGGTAATGGATGCATCAATTTCACTGTGGCCAATCTGACAGAGCACTTCCTTCAGCCTAGCTACTTCTAATTCTTTAGCACCGACTACCTCAGCAGCCTCTTGAGATACAGCATTAGTCATGCCTCTGATAATTGAATCACTTACCATTCTTGAGATTGTTAGACGGTCATGTATGTCCTCCATATAAGAATCCAAATCATCAATGATATCATCACCCAAAGTCTTGCTTTCGTAAATATCGCAAGTTTCTGATTGGCAAGACCCATCACTGCAATAATCAAGGTGATTTGTTGAAGCAACACCATTCTCACAAGCATGTAACTCCATCTGCCTTTATTTCCAAAAAGGAGATAAAACTAATTCACCCTACTGTAAGCGTAGAAATCACACAACCCCTGCCACAAATATTAATAAAGAAAAATTAAATTATAATTTGACTATCGGATTTTAATATGCTGAAGATCTAAAAATATAAAATCTTGTTTAGCCAGTATACCTTTAATAATTAAGGAGAAAAACACTACAGCTGAATTTTAGCTTTGAAAGTTAAGAATGAAAAAGAGCCTTAGAAAAGTTCACCCCAAAAGGTATTCTAAGCAATTAAAAAAGCTCACAATACTGATGATAGTTACATAATCAGAACTTCTACAGCTTAATTTAGTAACATTTCGACAATCAAAGCAAACGATTAAAGAGTGTTTAAGATTCAATCCTTAAAAGTAATATCAGCTTAACCTAAGATTATCGAAGGAAAGATCCCGGATTTTCAAAATGAGGTCTTAATAGAAATTTCAATAGAAAACAAGTACGGAGTATAAGAAATTTAACATCTAACCAAAACCATCCAAAGGTAGAGGTGCCTCACTATTTTCTTTTTCTTTTTAAATAACAAAACGGTCTTGATCGATAAATTGTATGAATTATGAACCTAATATCAGCTGGCTAGTAGGCTCACAGCCTCGTAACACCCGTGATAAGGGCATAGTTCTTCATGTAGTCATTGAAGCCCCTCACCATAATCAATTTGAAACTTTCAAACCACGGTTTCGAGGACCTCGGCGAATTGATAACTTGTAAGTGGTATGTATAGTTAAACCCCAAGTCCCCAAATACCCATCTCAAAGGTCTTTGAAAAGCCAACATTAATCATACCAAAAGTCCAACACTCACAACCAGCATTCACTTCCACTCCATGGTCTCCATTACAACTAACAACAACAATTCAAATATCACTATAGTCCTAACAAATACTAAATTCAAATTTCCGAACAAACCAAAACTAATTTACAATTACGTTTCAACGAACTAAACGGAGCCGAAGGTTGACCAATCCAAATCGGTCAAAAACAATATCCAGGTATACTGAATTAGTCAATTAGACAACAAAAATACAACACATTACCATATTCTACTGATATCCAGCTTAAACTAAACCAATTTGAAACGAATATTCAAAGTGTAAAACAATAAGCACACAGAAATAGGTAAAGATATTGACCTTTGTCGGCTCGACGGCTTAGTTGTTGAGCGTCGGTCGAAGCCGACAAGCCGAGAGCACCGACGCCGGAAGCCGGGGAGTAGCGAAGGAATGAGCCGACGAGTTGGTGGGGTTGGCGAGTGAGAAAGCGGTGGTCCGGTGACCGGAGACGGCGGACGGTGAGAGTAAGGTTAGGTGGTGGCCTGGTGGGGCTAGGTTTCACGAAATTGAGGTTTTGGGGATAATTTATTTGTTTGTATTTGTAGTAAGAAGACCAGAAGAAAGGGTTTTTTTTTAGTGATGAAGTTGATGTATGACTAGTATGAATTAGCATAGTGCCCGTGCGATGCACGGTTTATAAATCAAACTACTAAACTCGTAGGAAAAATAAAAATAAAAACAAAGGTAATTCATTTACTATTAAAGGACTTGGTTACTAATGGTCAATAAAAAAAATTAAAGGAACGTTATTTGAATAGTATTTTATGTTATTTGAATTTCTTTTAATTTTTTATAATGTTATTTTATTAATTGAAAAATAATTGAATAATACTCCACATAGCTATATAAGAAGTGGACTAATTTATTTATATCTCCCATTGAGAAAAAACTAAAATTTTCTTATCATACCATCCGCATTAGTAGCTACAATCAATCTAATATATACATGTTTTATTTACCCGTCGCACTCATTAAATCTATAGACACAATAATAACCTTATATTTGACCTACCAGAACATATATTTTCCTAAGTTAAGCATTGTGCCAAAAACTATATACTCCCTCCGTTTCATAATGTTAATCCCATATGGAATCAATCACATAAAATAAGAAAACAAATATATTTGGAATCTAACATTAAAGTACAACATATTTCATAATTAGTTTACCTTATTTAACTTGTTTTGATTAATCATTAGGAAAACACAATTCATAATTGCATAATTTAAGGTAAAAATTTCCTTACCTAGAGTCATGTCATCAATACACAATCAAGTTTAAATGAAATATATTCAATATGGGTAGATCTTTTTGAAACGCCCAAAATAGTATATGGGACTAACATTATGAAACGGAGGAAGTATTATATAATAGTCATATATATAACCAACAACTGATTAAATATAATATACAACACAAATACTTCGTATATAGGTATGGATACTGATAATTTTATATAAATAAAATATACGGAGTATATATTACTAAGATTTAATCTCTACCTTAATTATAAAATGGTTAACAAAACTCTTATAATAGTGCATGGACAATTATATATCTAAAAATGTTCTTTTTACATATATTTTCCCCCATTTAATTTTAAAAGCCTTAAAATTGTCTCTTGAATTCGCTAAATTGATTTAAAAGGTTATGTTTATTTCAATATTTAAAGCCATTTACTATTTTCATTTCCTTTTGTTTTAATTTTTCTATTTAGAATTTATTAGACTATTAGGTTTCAAGATCGAAGTCAATATCTTTTTACTGTACAATCACTAAATCAAAATCGCTCAACTATAATTTTTGGACATTGCATAGCTACACAACATCCAACACATTTAATGATTACATGCAAATAATTTTAATAAAACTACGCATTCGATATAAGTTATTAAACAATTTAACTATATATACATTTTGATAGGTTTATATCCTTCATATTAACAAAAATTTACAAATGTTATTATTATATTTTGAAAAAAAAATTTAGACTTTGGAGTTTTGTATAAGATAGATAAAGCATAAGTTAATTCCCGTCATACATGCATTGAGTTTTGGGTGTTCTATCCGGTTCACCCTTTGGGCTAATCCAGATTTGAGGATATGTTCTAGGCTATTAGGTTCCACTCCCCTTCCGATTGTTGTTGCAGGGGAGCGAACACAGGTCCTCCCTACCAAGTGTAGTCTCAATCACCACTACACCAACAACCAAACACTTTGTATGGAGGACACGTGTTATAAACTATTATATTATATACATATACTTTTTTATATTATAAAAAATATTATATTATATACACATACTATTATAGTTAAAAGTATTATTATGTATAAAACAACATAAATTATTGCACATAATTGTTGTATATCTAGTATAGTACATGAGCAATGCACGATTTTTAAATCAAAATGTTAGTTTTTCTAAAAAAAATTCATAAGTAATAGCATTGTTAATACGAATATTACAATTTAAAACACGAGTAATAGTTATAATACATTTTATATCTATCCCTTTTCCGTCAAATGTCTAATTCAATTTAACTTTTATTCTTCTTGTTTTGATTGGTTATTGGTTAAGTTTTTTTTTTTTTTTTTTTTTTTTTTTTTTTTTTTTTTTTTTTTTTTTTATGCAAGAAAAACAAAAGGTCATTATAAAAGACATTGTATAGAAAATGAAAGGCTGAATAAAATTAAATTTATGTTCAAGATTATGTATTTTTTTCCAAGACAACATTTCGGCTCAGCATTCAGTATTTGTCAAGGAGTACAACAAACGATAAAAATAATTTTTACACTATTTTATACCTTTATCAAAAACTTTTGTATTCATCCGATTACTTGAATTGAATTTAGGATAACTTGTAGACTATTTTGGGCACCTTTTATCAATAAAGCATAAATAACTTTCATTCATTACAGGGTGGCTTTTATAATAGGTGCACAATATTTTATTGTACATCTGATTTTTTTAAATGTTTGTATTGATTTCATAATTGACGTCAAACTAAATTCTTATCGATTTTATTTAATTTTCATAAAAAAAAAAAAAAATTAGCCTTTCAAAATACGAAATATTTGTTTCCTTAATTATGCCAGTTTAATCATATTGCTTCAAATTAGTTATTATTCTTTAACTTGACTATAAATAAAGATTGGAAAGACTTTATGGATTATTTGTAGTATTGGAAAGTATATTTTTATTATAAAAAAATTAAATCAATATTTATGTTAGGAAATCATGAAAATCTTATGCATGTATAGAAACTTGCTTTTATTGTTTGAAGTTTAACAAAAATAACTATGCTTGAATATGTAAACAATAATTATATAGATATATTTAATATTTAAGATAAGCCAATGAGAGAGTGACATTTGTCATCCTCACATTGAGGCGCTTGTCTTTTAGTATAATATAATATATAGATAGATTGGGGGGAAAGGAGAGAGAATACTTCACTTGCTATATTTGCTGCCAAAGTTCCTTGCTGGATTTGGTCAACAAAGGGTATGTTCTTGTTGACTGAATTGAATTGAAATAAATATTTTATAAGAAAAGGAAATTAGGAGTTGAACTGAATTTCAACATATGAGAACATGCCCTAAATAAACAGTACTTGTGCCCGTTTATAGTTTAGGAGCAAGTGTATTGTGTACCGTTTAAAAAAACAACTTTTTCTTTCTCTCTCTACCTATTTTCTCTCTCCTCTTGCTCATGAGTATTTTGGTGGTCATATTTTTATCTTAATAATGATCAGGGATGCCCACCCGCCCCAATTGGATGGAAATGGGTCTTGGTTTGGCGGGTAGTGGGGCCGGGATGGAGATTAAAATCATACTCACCATGGGTGATGGGGCGAGGGTGGATTTTACATTGTACCCGTCCCGCCCCACTTCATACTCGCCTCATCCACACCTTGTATTATAGTTTTCATGTAATATAAAGATGAATTTGTATGTCATTTTGTCCCTAGGTGGTATGAGATAATAGTCCCATACATTGAATACTTATTGAAATTATTTTTTGAGTATCTTATTTTTTTTACAAAAAAAATTGAACCTTGTGCTTTTCAATTATTTACTTTTTTCTTTTTTTTTTTTTAAATATTGATAACGTGGTTGTTAATTGGTTTTAACGGTTAAGTAGTAATCTTTGTTATAAGACGAGGTTGGGTGTTCGAATATCCTAATAGTTGAGATGGTTAAAGGTGACATGGTGTCATGAGATGTTGGGAAGCTGACATGGCATAACTAAAAAGAGCTTACATGGCACATCGACGTTCTTAAGAACGCCTTTAAATATATAGTATAGATATAAATATCTTTAGTTACCAATATGTAAAAATTATAAACCTTAGATATTAAAATTGTATAAGTCGAGACGAATCTAATAAGATCCCACATGTTTATATTTTTACTTAAGTATAAATCGTTAAATTGCTAGTCAAAGTGAGACACATGAATAGTATAAAAGTCAAACTATTGCAACTACAAAAAAACGGAGGAAGTATATTTTTATACAATTTTATTAAAAAAAAAATAAGTAAAATAAAATAGTAGATATAATAATTGTAATACACTAATATTATAACTTAGAGAGTGTGTAATATTAACAACAATTTTTTTATTTTTTATAACCTATGTTAATTATGTTGGATGGTGTATTGGGAGGTGGGATTAGGTGGGTCTTCGATGGGAATTAACTGTGGATGGATATCCAAGTGGAGGGTGGGGCGGGGATGGTTTTGGAATTGTACCCACTGGACGGGGTGGGGAATGAATTTTGGACCCGTCACGGAATGGGGATGGGGATGAAAATTTTTGGTGGTGATGGGAATGGTAAGACCAACATCTGTACCGCTCCATTGACTTCCTTACCAATGATTAAAAAAAAAATCTACACTATTCTCTCTCCTACTTTTTTCAATATCCCACCAACATTTCTCTCTATACACTAGAGATGATCAAGTTGAGCCCGCCCCGTTGACATGATCCAATTTTGGGCGGGTTTAAGATAACTTTTTTTGGCCCGACCCGTTAAAAAAAAATTTAGGCGAGCTTGGGAAATCAAATTTATGCAATTTTAGTTGACTTTTTTTTGCCCGGCCCGAAAAGCCCACATAGCCCACCTAGTTTGGGCAGGTTTGGGCACACATTTTTCGGCCCAAATTTTGGCCCGGACCGAACCCGACCCAGTTCACCCATTGATCAACTCTACTATACACATCACCATTTTCATATTTATTATTTTTTATTTAATGAAGTTATACTAATTTAAATTACATTTTTTTTAAAGAATTTAAATTACATTTTTGAACAATTTAAATCTAATTATATAAAACTAATTATGTAAATAATAATTAGTAAAATTATAATGAAAATTTAATCGATCAATCAACCACGTAGGAAAATACTCATTTATTTTAAATTTAAAATTACATAAGAAAGATAAATATTATACCACTACATAAAATTATTGTTGTACGAATACATTATGTTTTAATTTTTATCGTACGACTACATTTTCTTATTTAAGAAACCATATTAATCAATGACATAACCTAAAAAATCTTAACGTCATTCTAATTGTTTACTCATTATTAGAGCCATATTTTTGCTAACAATTAAAAAATCAAAAAATCTAAAGAGTTTAGATAATCACTACAAGAAAAATGTCTTTTCGTAGCGATTGTACATTAGCTACAATATGCAAGAATGTTTGTGAAATAATTAAGGAAGTCGTATCATTTTACAATCGCAATGGTTTTCCCATATAAAATCGATACGAAAAACATAATAATACATATCCACAATATTTTTACACATTTATATAATTTTGAGAAATCGTATCATTTACAATTGTCACTAAATCCTAAAAATCGATACGAAAAGCCTTTTCAACACTAGATATAGAAATATTTTTTGACAAAGAATAAATAAAATATGTCATAACTTATTGGTGAAACATTTAATATAAGAGTTTGAGGTTGCATGTTCAAATCTTGTAAAGATCATACACATGTTTTTTTTTTTTTTTTTTTTTGAAGAAATTGAGTTAAACATTATCGCTACAATAATCACCACAATTAGATGTAGTTTTTCATATTGATTATTGAGGCCAACCCCATCGATTTTGAAAATCACTACTAAAGGCTAAGGTAACGGGGGATATTGTATCGAATGACCATTCGTTGGGAAAGCTTTTTGTTGCAATTACAATCGATACTAAAGGTTAAAATAATCGCTACGGAAAAAGTTATTTTCTTGTAGTGAATTAACATCAAACAAACAGTGAGAAGGAAAAAGCCAAAGAATTACCATGAAATCGCCTAAACAAACAGTGAGAACAAACGGCAAGAACGAACAAAACTGAAGGAAAAAGCTACAACCGCTTAAAGGAGAGATCTGAGATGAGGAAATTGAAGGAGAGATGAGGGAGTTGAAAAGTGAAAGCGGCAATAATTGAAGTAATGTAGACACCAAATTTTGATCCTACTTTTGTAATTGCCACTATTAATATCTTTTATTATATAGTTATCGTTTTTTGCAAATAATTATTATTATTTTGCTAAATATTTTTATAAACTTAATGACGTTTGTTTTATTATTTAAAACGAAGAAAATAAGTAATAATAATGATTTTTATTTATAATTTCCAAAATACATGTTACAATTTGTACTTTTTTTTCACTACAAGAAAATAACCTTTTCATAGCGATTATTTTAACCTTTAGTATCGATTGTAATTACAACAAAAAACTTTCCCAACGAATGGTCATTCGATACAATATCCCCCGTTGCCTTAGCCTTTAGTAGTGGTTTTCAATATCGTTGGGGTTGGCCTCAATAATCGATACGAAAAACTACATCCAATCGTGGTGATTATTGTAGTGATTACAATCGCTATAAATGTATAACTCATTTTCTTAAAAAAAAAAAAAACATGCGTACAATCTTTACAGGATTCGAACATGCAACCTCAAACTCTTATATTAAGTGTTTCACCAATAAGCTATGACATATTTTATGTATTCTTTGTCAAACAATATTTATATATCTAGTGTTGAAAAGGCTTTTCGTATCGATTTTTAGGATTTAGTGGCTATTGTAAATGATACGATTTCTCAAAATTATATAAGTGCATGTTTGACCTAGCTTCTACAAGTGCTTCTCAGCCAAAGAATCTAAAATTGGGCCAAACAGGGGTTTAAGGACAACTAATTTCTGTTTCTCTAGAAGCCCAAAACAGCTCTTAAAGAGCTTAGAAACAGAAGCTCCAAATCCAAGCTTCTACTTTCAGTTTCTCGGGGAGCTGTTTATACCCATTTAATGAAACTTTTATTGGACGATAATACCCTCAAAAATTGTTAAAAGGACCTTATATCCTCTCTAAAAATAGGTCCTCTAGATTCTCTCTCTCCTCCGTCGTTTGTCTCCATAGATTTATCCACAAGTACCTTCTCTACATCTGCTGCTAAAACCCCGAAGCATTACTGCTTGTCGGCCAGAATTTGGTGGTGGGTGGCGAAATTGAAGATTGTGGTGGCGAAATTGGTGCACAAGCAGAGAAATGGAGGAAGAGAGGAAGGATTGATGAAACAAATGAAGCTCATGAAAGTTTAGATATCTTTAGGGTTGAACTTTAACAAGTGATAGACTTAAGAACAACATTAGAGATCTCCATTAGTAATGGTTATCGCGGTGGTGGGAGGTATTAATGGCTCAAAGTAGCAGAGCACAAGCAGGGCTAAAGTTGAGAAATGTGAGAAAAAAAATGGGTCTTTTATAATTTATGATTTTGAAAAAAGATTAACATGAGTACTCATTTCATATACCAACTAAAATTATTCTTCAATTGTTATTAATCTTCATTTATCAGATAAAAAATATATTTTTTTTTAATTAAAAAACGTTAATCTTCTTTCATAAAATAAACATTATTCTTCTTGAAAATAAACATTACTCTTCATTTTTTTGTCCATACTATGACATTTTTCAATAGGCCAAACAATGTAAAATCGTTTCTATTTCTCAAAAAGTCAAAAGCACTTCTAAAATTTTGTGGCCAAACAAGTATGTTTCCCACAAGTGTTTCTTTTGAAACAGTTTCTAGAGAACTATTTCTAAGAAACAGAAACTGTTTTAAAGAAGCTTGGCCAAACATACCCTAAATGTGTAAAAATAGTGTGGATATGTATCATTATGCTTTATGTATCGATTTTATATGGAAAAACCATGGCAATTGTAAAATGATACGACTTCCTTAATTATTTCACAAACATACTTGCATATTGTAGCGAATGTAAAATCGCTACGAAATAAACGCTACTGAAAGACATTTTTCTTGTAGTGTTTTTGAAACCCGTTTAGTAAATTTTATTAATCAATGGACAATTTGTCCATTAGAACATAAGAGGAAATTACATCGGGGCATGAGTTTTCCCAAACTTGTTCAACACCAAACGGAACTAAATTAGCGAGGTGGTGGGCAACAAAATTCCCATCCCTACGCACATGTGACCACACACAAAATTCAAACATGTTACAATTTGTACTTCTAAACTACTAAATTACAAAATATTGAAGTACAGCTAACACTACATGTATTTTTACTCTGCTCTACCGAAGTAATTTTCGGCTTTTACTTGTGCATTAACAAGTAAATTAATACGGCCATTAGGAGGACCACTAGTCTCACAATGTACATGAAGTGCACCCTTATCATCTTCATGTCTTCCTCAAAGGTGAAGACATGCTGATCTTCCTGGTTTTCTTGAAACATGGTGGCCGAGTTTAATGGTGGTTTTTTTTTTGTTTGGTTTTTTCGGGTAAGGAGGAAGATGGAAGAAGATAAGAATTAAGTGGTGAGTGGAGATTTTGGATAAGGGTAATTTCTTTTTATAGTAAAAAGTGAGTATTTTAGACCGTATTTTTATACGTATATGTATAATAATCGTATAGTATAAAGTATAATATTTTTTGTCTCGCCAGGGGAATATGTCATTTTCTTTATAAACAATCGTTGTTTACTCCTTTAGAATATAACTAGATTAGCCTCGTGCGATGCACGGTTTTAAGTCCTTTTAACAAATAAAATTGTACTCCGTAGTGTTGAACTCGCATATACTCTACAAATAATCTTCTCGAGTGAGGCGCTAAATAACTAATTAATATATTACTTAAAATAGTACTCCGTATTAAGTTTGTAATGCATGACAAAATCACACATCAATCGGATAATTAATATTAATTTTACTTTAATATTTCCACATTTTTGCCATAGATAATATCATAAGCCTATGTTGTTATATTAAGTGATATATTACTAATAATACAATCAACTCTTTCAATATAATTGACGAGTAGTGACCAACTTAAAATTAAATGAAACAACACCCAAATTATCAAATACAGAGAAATACTACAAAGTTCAATTTATCAATCTTTGAAAGAAAAAAGAAGTATCATCAACAACATGTTCAATAGTATGTCAAAATATTAAGGTGGATGATTTTTTTAAAAAGGAAAAAACACTCAAAAAAAAAAAAATGTATTAAGAAAATGTTCTGATTTGAAAAAAAAATTCTTGTATTAAGAAGCAACCCCAGCAATATAATTAATCATTATTTAAAAGCAAGCCAATCATTAATATGAATTCAAAGTAGAAAAACAACTATCCGTTAATATCCCTACCTTTTTTTTATTACTTGTAATTTAAATTATTAATTTATGTAAAATGTATAGTAACTTGGGATAAATACAAAAACAATTATACCAATTCAAATCCTATTATTTTAGGAAATAATAGTTTACTGCTGTAACTTTTAGTGATAATTTTTTTAGTTATTTTTTTCTAAAATAAGCCATACAATTGGGCGGGAAAATTTTTCATAATGAGTCGACACGTGTACAATTTTGCGGAAAAATAACGTCAGCGGTTGCTACTTTAGTTTATTTATAGATAGATAAGTATATTCGTATGTTCACTTAGACTGCTAGAGTAAGTTTTATTCTTTTTATTTTATATAGTGATTTTTGCAATTTGTGCACTACTCTATTATATGGCCAGTTTACCAAAGCTATAAAGTCCACTACTATAAAGACTCATGCCCAATCACTATAGGGAAATGACAAAAATCCCCACACCTAAATGGGTACTATATGTTGTAGTACTAAGGGGACCTCCTTTTATGTACGCTTGATATAATGTATTTGTCTTTTTGTTCCGCAGTTAATAGTTGATCCGATAAATATAAGTTCGGACCAAACCCATCGATATTTATCTATGGATAATTGAGTATTGTATGGACGAGAGTAAACGGGAAATACTTGTGAATACAACGCGTAGAAATGAAATATGTATGGATAGTAAAAACAGCTGAAAATTTGGATCGTGTATTGAGTTTCTGTGAATGATGTTGCATGATTTTCTTCACTTTTGTTATCTTACTTCTGTTCGTTCTCCATAATTTAATGGGTTATGACATTCCTTTCACCAAAACTAAATGAGTTATGAGCTTCTGACATTCACATTTTGATAAATGAGTTCTGAGCTTCTGACATTCACTTTTTGTTTTGTTTTTTTTAGTGTGTGTATTCTTTCGTCAGTTTTGATAAGCAATTGTCGATAGTGAAATAACGTCACCTTCCCCCCCCCCCCCCCCCCCCCCCCCCCGCGGTTAATATTGTATCCAGCAAATTTCAATTTGGACCAATTGCATCAATATTTATTTGACGTTAATTGGGACAACTGGATTTCTTACGTGTCATATATTGCATTTCACTATTCAAAATACTATTTGACACTATTCAAAACACTATTTGACACTATTCCAAATAGTAATTTCCGTTACGTTGATTTGCTTTGCCGACGTGAATTTGGTCTTTTGTTTTATTTGTTTTCTTGTTGTTTTGATCTAGTTTTGTATATTTTATCTTTTATTTTTACGACTATGATTAGGAATGGCAACAGATCAGATTCGGGTCGGATGGAGCTCCACCCGCATCCACCCGAATTAATCATCCGCTCCACCCGATCCACCCGTCACCCGCAAAACCCATCACTTGCATCCTATCTATCCGTCATCCGCGGATGAAACGGGTGGATCGGATGCTTAACGGATGATAATTATAATACTTTTACTATAAAATCTAATACATTAGAATAAAAAAAACAAAAAACTTTTAGCCAATTTTAAACTTAAAAAGTAAACCATTAATTAAATTTTTATTCCAAACTAGAGCAATAATAATAATCATGGACTTACTTTTTTTTTTAACGGAATCATTAACTTATTTCGGTACTACATAATTGGGAATTGAGGGAGGTTTTATATTTTGTAAAATAAAATTAAAAAATTTTTAGAAATTTTTTTTTTAGAAATATACAGTACATACATAGTGTAGTATTGTAGACACCCATTTGTGTCTCCCCAAAACCAAACCCGGTGATGAGTATCTTTCGCGTCGAATCATAATCGAATGAAGTGAAAGTGTGGAAAGTTTAGTGTTGCGGATAGTTTAAATTTCTTTTCTCTTCTCTCTGTTTTTGAAAACTTATTTTAAGAAAACATACAATCCAGTTTGGTTGGTCCATGATATGGGTCCAATAGTAGTGTAGTTGGATGGGGCTTGACAAGAGCTTTCCAACGATATATTATAAGCCCAATTTCGATGAATATTGAGGAAGTTATGGCCAATTTACTAAACTGGGCCCGTTTTGAGCCTTATATGCGGCCCAATGATCTAGGGGAGGGCCTAATATAGATTTATCATTCCTAATGCAATTAGGAATGGTTTTAGTCTTCTAGATTCTTCTAGAAGGTTCTTTTCATTCCTAATTCGATTAGCATTGATAAATTGACTTTTGTTGACTTTTCAAAGTTTTAATTAAAATCAAAGAACGTTTTTTGAGGAAGATACGATTTAATCCTCCTGTACGGCAATTTCTATCTGATTTTAAGAAAACGCGTGAATTTCTGAATCAGCGCCAAACGCCAGCTGTAGCGCCTGGTGCTAATGTTGGCGTTTGGCGCCAATAGCCAGGGTGGCGCCAACATCGTTTTATGTGCGCCAGAACTCTGTTTTGATATTTTATCTTTTTGGCTGATTTTCTCTATAAATAACATGCTAAAAACTCCGTTTTCATTCATCAATTCTCATCAATCATCAGTTTTCATCTACAATCTATCAATTCTTTCTCTTTCTCTCTCTTTTTTTTTAAACTAGCTTTTTCTCAAATACAAAATTCCGCATTCATTAGACTTAGACACACTTAGCCATATTCGAAGTTGCCTTCGCCCTAGACGTGAAAGGTTTAATTTCTGAGGGTTTGGTCCCAAATCTCTCTTTCCATTATTTAATTTAATTGCTGATTATTATTTTCCTTGAAGTTACTAACGTGTGTATTTTGTTATTAGAAATAGGTACGAGGCATCAAAGTAAGTACTTTAATGGTTTTTATTGATGTTATGGCATAGAGTTCATGTTTAGGTTGTTATTATGATTCCTAGTATCATGTCTAGGGTAACTTTAATACTAAGTATGATCGTTATGATGCTTCCTATGTTCTTCTTAATGTTTATGATTGTTAGTATCATGTTAGGGTTGAAGATTTGATTTTTATTGCTTAGTGACATGCTAGGATTTGTTATTAATCTTGTTAGTATATCATGCCTAGGATCTTGCTATTATTATGCTTTAACATTATTATGATTATAATTATGATTTTTATGATTATTATTGTTATTATATATTATGTTGCTTGATATTATATTTGTTGTTATTGCTTGATCACGCCTTTTATGCATGTTTAAAGGGAATTTGTACTTGTAATCACGCTTAATAAGATAATTAATAATCTTGTTTAGGGTTAATTTGATTATAATTCAAGTGATCGCCAATAATAGATTTGTTTGTGCATTAATATTCAACCAACATAGATAAACAGGTTTAGAGTTAATCCTATTGATTGCATGTTAGTCAAAAAGCGCACATGAGTACGATCAGAATAAAGTAGAGGCCTATTATTAGGGCAGGTTCAATCTCTTTTAGGTTGGATTTGTACCTTCATCCCCGAACCCTATTTGGTTCAAGACCTTATGGAGTTGACGATCTCTTGGATCGTTAAGGGGTGTAACCTTCACCTCGTGAACGGTTTACAAGTTCCTACAAAACTTGTTGGCGACTCTTTTGCTCTATCTTCTTTCCCTTTGGACGCCACCGTATTTTAGTGTATGATCACAGTGGGGTTCAAGCTAGGGGATTAACGCTTGAAATATTCCCCACAAGTATACTAGTATATAAGAAAATTGAGATTTTTTTATATATATATACGGATGGACTACGGATCGGGTGATAAACGGATGACGGATCAGGTGACGGATGAAACGGAGCCCCACTTGAATCCGACCCTATCCGTCACCCTCCCTTCATCCATTTAATGCGGATTTTCGTCCATTTTTTTATTTCGGGTGGATCGGATTTGCGGATATCCAATTAGAATTGCCATCCCTAACTATGATAAGTATAAATTTGTGTTTTAGTAGAGTAAGACAAGGTAAGAGTTCACCTTTTTTTTAAGGTCATTCGGTCAAGGGAATATTTTTTTACTCTTGACCACCTTAAATTTATGTCGTATAACTTAACATTGTATGATGTATTTTCACGTTGACCATGTCAATCTTATGATTTTATATGATTTACTTTACTTTATATTTTTAATAAGGGTTATTATTTAAAATGCTTGTATTTATAAGGTTTTGTCGTATGTTTTTGGATGTTCTTGGGTAAATTTATATGTACTATCTAATAAGGGTAGGGGTTATTTTTTTTTTTATAACTTAACATTGTATGATGTATTTTCACGTTGACCATGTCAATCTTATGATTCTATATGATTTACTTTACTTTATATTTTTAATAGGGTTATTATTTAAAATGCTTGTATTTATAAGGTTTTGTCGTATGCTTTTGGATGTTCTTGGGTAAATTTATATGTACTATCTAATAAGGGTAGGGGTTATTTTTATTTATTTATTTTTTTTAATTTTTTTTTTACTTTTTTTACTTACTCTGAAATATTTTGTCCAACCATATTAGTATTGTAACCTAAGGTCTTTGTGTATCTTTTAGAGCTGACATCTCAGAGCTGATTTTTATTGTATAAGTGTTGTTTTAACACCTTGGTGAGTATAATAGTCACTAATTAAATTTAGGCACCCTGTTATCATACACCATGTGAGTATTATTTTTGAGTTATGACATGACTTGGTCATATATTTCTTTTTTTTTTTATATACCATGGCATTTTAGAACCTTTTTTTTTATTATGTGAATATTAGAGTTAATTTTATTACGGTTTTCTTTAAGTGTTGCAAAACAGATTAAGTAAGTTTGTTACATATAAAACCAAAGGATTTAATATCAAGATTCTCATTATTATCAAAATAATCCTTGAATTTTAATTTATTTACTTTTTTATTTACAAATTAACCCCTTTATTTTCCTATAAATACTCCCCTAATTCTCAAGTTTTAAGACACCAAAAAATTCCTACAAATTCTCTCTCTAAAATTCTCTCTAAAAAAATTTCTCCTCTAATCTTTGCTTTAGATAAAATCTCTATAATTTAGCTTTATTCTTATATTATTAGCTTATTAAAAGCATCTTATAATTAAGTTGATATTGTTATTTTTATTTAAGTATTGTTATCGTCTTTAATTCCTGTAAAAAAAAAACACAAAAATATTTCAAGTTCAAGCATTATTTTTCTTTATTATCCTTGTTAAAAAATATTAGTTTAATTTCTTAAGTATTCCTAGTCTATATAAAAAACAAAAAAAAAAAGGTTTGTTTCTCAAGATTTAGCTTTATTTTTCAAGTTTATTTCCTCTAATCAAAAATTAAAAAAAAAGTTCTTTAGCTTTATTTTTGCATTAAGTTCCTTTAATATCTCAAAACTCCAAAAAAAATCACTTAGTCTCTTTTATTGCACTTTAATTAAGGAGTGATCATCTTTTCATCCTTGATAAGTAAGAAAGGTTATCCAAAAAATTGCTACATCGAGTTCGAGGTATTATCTTTATTCCTTTCTTAATTTCCTTAATTATTATTATTATGCTAACTAATGTGTTTGTTTTCATGTGATGTTACCAATAGGGGTAATGACAATATTAGGTGATAAATTATCCCTAAATCTTTCATTACTCCACATTAGAAAGCCAAGCTTATTGGTTAGGTGATAGGTTACAAAGAGGGGGGTTAATTGCATTTTGCATTACATCTCTTTATAATGCATTTTAAATATGAAAGGTTAATACATTCATGTGACTGCCTAATATATATTTTAAAGAATGATTTATTTCTTAAAGTGAGCTTAAAGACCTAAGGAATTAAGAGTTTAAGCAAAGGTTGTTCAAGAGTAAAGAATTACTTACCATGACCCAAATATGGCCTGTGAAACAACCCTTACGACCAGAATCCGTTCTATTTCTTTAGCTCAAGTGCTAGAAATTTTCAAGAGCTTTCCAACCATATCTCACAATAATTTTTTCGATTTTTCTATGATTTTTAATGATTTTTTTTAGTTCAAGCTATCAAAGAGATGAAATATGCACGTGTTTCTCTTAATTGCTTTTTTAAAAATTGTATTAATGGTGGTATGAAACCTATATTACACTATATTATATATATACTTCTTAACTTATGGAGTTTTAATTAAAATGTCTTTAATCTTATCTTAAAAATGACTTTAAATATAAGAGTTTTAACCAAGCTTAATTCTAAGTGTTATTTTAAGAATCTTTTTATTTCATTTTAAGATGACTTCAGAAATAAAGTTTTAACAAACATTATTTTCTTTTATAATTTTGTGAACCTTTTTATTTCAAACCCTTTTTGTGATACAAGGATGAATCATAACCTTGCTTGTTTATTTCTAACAATTAATGATAGTTAATATAAGGTTATGGCCTCATTTCCGAACATGAGGTTAAGATTAATTATTTAGTTGTATAAGGTTTTAACAATTATCCATCATCCATAAAAATAAGCTTGTATCCCATCATAATTACCCGATGGATTAATTGACAATCAGATATGATTAAATAGTTTATTATTTAGAAGTAAGGCCTTGACAGGTGTCGTGTTTTATTTGGTCAATTCCATTAGGCCTAAACACATAACCCTTAAAACCTTACAAAAATTAACCTTGAGTGATTTTAAACCCAAAGTGAGATTATATAGTGAACCCTTACAGTTTCACGCCAAAAAAAATACCTTGACCCACTTAAAAGTCGTCAATCGGGACGCATTTGTTGAATTGTCTTGTTCAAAAGACATTTTTGGTAATCACTAATCGGGGTGATTTTCCTCAACCAAGGTGATTCATTTTACTTTTATGAGTGAATCCGTCAAAGATCACTAAAACCCCACTTACAAAATGACATTTATGTCAACAACCCAAATTAAAAACCCAATGGAATTGTCTATTTTAAACATGGCATCTGTCCGAACTACGAAAGTTTTGATCCGTGAATGAATTCAAAATCTCACTATGATCGGTACGTAGTGCAACTTTGGTGCTCAAACCTACCTTATATTAATTATTTTTTTTATGTGGTTTACATGTCTTAAAACTTGATTTTTAACAACGCAATAGTAAGAGCCCGTTCCTTAGAACGGAAGGGAAGACGAGTTCCACACGTTCGATTCTCTTAACCTAAACCCCGAACCCTGTGCCTTATTTCTTTTTATGGAGTTAGCAGTTGATTTTTTTTAAAGATTTATTTCTTAAAATTGACTGTTTTTAAATCCATCCTTATTCGGATAAAAATAAGGTGGCGACTCTAAGTTTTTAATTATAAGTCTTATCAGACACTTAAGTGGAACCTTTTATAGACTAATTTCTGTCCACTAAAAACCAGGTGCCACAAGTAAAACATTAGATTTTTACTTTTGGGGCTTTTTACATTTTACATTTTACATTTTACGTCAACACATAACTTTGACATTAACAGATTTTGTTGGAAATTTTCTTTATCATTATTAGGTAGCATAACCAAGGTGTTGTATTTAGCACTGTCAAAACTATTTTGACAGTTCGGGTTCGGATCGGTTTGAAATCGGTTCGGTATTAAATCGGGTCGGTTTAAAATCGGTTTAAGTGTCTTGCGGTTCAGTTCCAGTTCGGTTTAAATAGTTATCGATTCGATACGGTTTTGGTTTATTCTTGAGCGATTTTAATTCGGTTCGAGTTGTAAACAGTCCGGGCAGTAAACGGTTTGGTGTTGGCGGGTTGCAGTTTGTTAATGGTTTGGTGTAAACGATTTTTATCCCGTTTCAAACTGTTTTGGGTTGAAACCGGTTTTGGGTTAGAAACAGTTTGGTTCTTTTTCGGTTCAGTTTATAACTGGTTGGGTTCCTTTTCAGTTTAGTTTATGGCAGGAGGATGTTTAGTGGCAGGAAGATATTTTATACTATGATAATAATTTGGCAGGAAGAATTTTTGTACTATGATAATAAAATTTCATTTAAAACACCTTTTAACTTGATTTTAATATTCTTTTTAAAGTAAGCAATTTGTAGCCGATTCGTTTATAAGCGGTTCGGTTCATAAACGATACGGTTTGCAAGCGGTTCGGTTTATATACAATTCGGTGCAAACGGGTCGCGGGTTGTTAACAGTTCGGTGTAAATGGTTTTTATCTCGGTTCAAACGGTTTCGGGTTAGAAATAGTTCGGTACTTTTTCGGTTCGGTTTGATTTCAGTTCGATTTAGAACTAGCTCGGTTCATTAACGGGTTCGGTTCTTATACGGTGTAACGTTATTCGGATCGGTTCGGTTTTGGGTTCATTCACATACGGTTCCGGTCAGTTTTCGGTTTCATAAAACGTTTTTAATCGGTTCGGTTCTCATTTGGGTCGGTTTATTTCGGGCAGTTAAACGATTTCGGTTTGAAATTTGACAGCACTAGTTGTATTAGTTTAACATAAAATGATTCATAGTCATCATCACATGAAAATAAAAATTATTTTAATAATTAATTAAATAAATCAATTTATTTCAATGAAACGGTAGCTTACGACTAATATGTTACAAATCGTCTCCTAGCATTTTTAACAACATCTAATGCCTTATTAAATCCGCAATCTCTAAAAATTAAGCTAACATCTATCATTCTATGTTGATTGTACTGTTTACTGTTCCACCATTTCACTACTATTATAGCACTCCATACAAATATAGGTTTTCCAATTCACTGAACCTTATCAATACTAATATAGCACTACATAACAATACATACTAGTATCTAACATGAAAGGCTTCCACCTATTCTACTTACTATTATCCATCTGCTAGCATGCATGTTACCAATTTTAGATTTTTTAGCTATTCATAATAAATATAAATCATCCAAGCCTCCTGTCTTTAAATAACAAAGCTAAATTAATAATTAAAATTGAAATTTAAAACTGTATAATTTTGAAAAACAATTACTATAAGTAGGTTATGCCTATTGTAAGGAGGGTGATCCCATCGTAAGGGGTACTCTCCTTAAATGCCCTTGGCCACTTAAAAGCCTAGGACTTTACACTTGTTAGGGTGTAGTAGGATTTGAATTTCTGACTGTTTGGGGAACCTTGAATTAGAATTAATTCTATCATTACATTTTTTTTGTAAGAAACAAGTAGGAGTCGCCAATGAGTTTTAGGAAAAACTCAAAAACCTCGTTCATGCCTTTCTTCCATGTGGAGTTCATGGAATAATTAGCATGAATCATAAGTTTACTCATGCCCAAATTGGTCTATAAACCAGAAATGAGTTCAGGAGCGAGGGTACTAAAATAACGTTCCTTTTAGAGGGGAATCGTTATCCTAGCCCTAGTGCGGCCTCTACTAACTCTTCCTTTTTTACAATTTCATCACCAAACAATATATGCAACGCGATACCTAAAACTATGTTAGTTGATTTTATTTACAAGCATTAATTCACGTAGGAATTACATCGTAATGTCATTATTATTATTTAATCAAATTCGTGAAAAGAACAAGAAAATAAACAATATTCGCCTTGGCTTAAGTGATCAACCAAAAATTATTTAATTCAATTCTAATCTTTATTTAACGCAGGATACTATGTGGAATTGATTAATTAATTATTTTAAAGGTGATCAAACAACACTAATTAATTGATTAAAGTCCTTTTGAACAAGAAAATAAATGTGATTTAACTAAGTGCTCGGGAATTTACCACTTCTCTTTGCTATATCTCCGTTTAGAACACTTATGGACTCCTCCTTGTTGGGGAACCTCCACCGTAGTAACAAAGTATCAAAAGGGTGAGTGTTTAGGACAAGAGGGGCTAGGTTGCACAAGTTCACAAGTATTTCGCCAGAGTTTTAGGTTCATTTCTGTCTGTTTAAGCCTCGGTCTAAGCTCGTATTTATAGGAAATGATTAAGTTTAGGGTTTCGAACATTCTGCTGCAGCAGGTGTCGCGCGCAACAGAATAAGTTGCGCGCGGCATCCCGGCGCAAGTGATTGAGTTGCGCTGCTATGGGCAGCGCAACTAATTGTCTTGCGCGCGGCTTTATGGTAAGATTCGATTTTATATTTTCCATATAATTCTGAATCTTCCGCAGCGCAACTCTGGGGGTTGCGCTGGGTGTCGCGCGACAGCCCAACGCGACTCTTTGAGATGCGCGCGACTTTCTCTGTGGCAGCACTAAGATTAAACCTAGGCGCTCCTAAATCCGTCATTATTAGGTTTTAAGCACGGGCTTAAGCCTAATTATGATTGGGTTTAGTTAATTGGACCTTTGTTTTGGCTTTTTCTTTAATTTGGGCTAGTCTTTTGTGTTTTGTGGCTTAACTAGTTATCCATAAGTATTCTTCACTTTGATCCAACACGAAGATGGTTTTATTTATCGTCATTACACTTCCTATCGGGACAGGAGGCCAAAAGTAGATGTCTACACCTATGAAGAGTTTTTACAGAGGATTACATTAATTACTACAATAATGTATGTGTGAAAAGTAATGACACATAAGGTGACACATTAGTTCATGTGGCACCAATTCATCTTGAGGAAAGGGGTGACACTTGGAAATACCATGTTTCCCATTGACTTTTTATAATATAATTATAGATTACGGAGTAATAAATAACATAATCAGGTTGATGAACTCTATATGCATGCATGGTTACAACATAATCGAATTTCAAAATTAAGCCATATATTTATACAAAATCAATTCTAAAGTTTCATCATTCGAATTTCCAAAAACTTAAAATTAGTAGTTATCAAAATTCAGATTCAGAATAACAACTAACATATAGATTTAACAATTGTCAGTCAACCCTTTAAAACCCTAATTGTAAATGTAAGAACATGAAAATAATGTATTTTTGAAACAAAAACTGCAATTAATCTTGAAGATAACGACAATAATAATAACAACAAAATTTACTTATCAAAGTATCATCACTATACACCAAAAACCTCAAAGAATCACATAAAATTTACAAATAAATAAACAAAAATCTTACTAAATAAGGCATGAGCAATAAGCTAACAATGAGGGTTTATTCACAAAAATACAAACATCAAAACAAATAAAATGGATTTAATACACATATCAAACATACAAAATCTTCCATGAAAACATGATCTAAATCACAAGCCCTTGCAAAATTCCATGATCAAATGTGAGGTAGAGAGCCTTTCATCCTATTAACCATGCATATCGTTATACACTTATAGATTCTATTGCATAAACTAATTGGCCGAAAATGTGCTACCAGCTCCGAACAATCGACTTTTAGGGTAGCATGACTAAGAGAGAAGCGTCAAATTGCTTTAACAAAAAAACCGGTTCTAAAGAAATGGCGCATTTCATCAACCACTAGGCTCCTTACTGATTCCCAATGTACATGGAAGAATTTAGTGATGATCCCATCCGGCCTCGGCGACTTTAAATGATGAATGGAAAACATAACTTTCCGAATTTCTTGACCTGTAATTAAGGTTTCCACATCCACCTCAGCAAGGTGTGTAAAATCCATTTCTCGAAATAGATGATCAATATCATTCTCATCTAGACTACTAGCAACAAATCTCGGAATATAGACTTTTTTTAAGTGAATCTTGGATTAGGGAGGCGATGTTATCATGGCCACTAACCAATCCCCATCATCATTTTTTAGAGTAACGATCTCCTTTTGCTTTTGCCGGTGCTTGACTCTATTAAACAAATTTGAAGAAAGCGGCTCATAAATTGAAGACATGTTCGGCACCGGTTCTAAATTTCATTCCCACTAAATGAGTTAACTGGAGACACAGAGGAGTTTGGTGGATCAAATTATGTCACCGACATCATCAGAAAAGCGGCTCATAGATTGAAGACATGTTCGGCACCGGTTCTAGATAAACCCGAGAAGAAGCATACCCATTGCGTAGAGAATGAACAAGTTGTCTTCCTACCTCAATTATATTTGTTCAAAACATTAGGAAAAATTGTTAAAGAAGGAGATAATCAATTTACCCTAGGCTGCAGCGGGGATGCCACCAGCCACTGATTCGGAGGTGTAATAACCTCTGTTGCATTAGCCATAATAATTCCTTGATTAGGAATATCTTACAGAAGACCTGTTTGCACCGAGTCACTCAGTTGATTAAAGGGATTGGTAGCCCATTCTTATATGCCCAAAGTCTGGAAAAGAGTAGGCCCCATTTGATTCTTGACGCCTAGCCGCGTTTGAGGATTTCCCAACCTCATAAGTAGAGTTCATAAAACTCGGCCTTGGTGATGTGGAAGGCCCATATCCTACAAAGCCATATGAAATCTGGATGAGGAATGATTTGGGCTCCACCTTTGAGGCCGGCTGTCACACCATTAGAAATTCATTTTTCTTAAAATACCTATTTTGCTCTCTTTAAAATACGAAATAGGAACATATAAGACATTAGTGCCACCGTGATAATGTCTAAGACAATTATCAAAGACACACACCGGAAGACTCACTTTAAAACCATTCAAAATAAGTTAACTTAAAAAGTTAAACAAAAAACAAACTTAAAGTCAAACCAACCTTTGTGTTAGTCTCAAAAGCAAATATATAATAATCAAAGCGAATAAAACACATCATATTCTTATGGAAACTAAACAGGAATTGCTCTTCACTCATTCCCATCATGAGTATTCTTCATCACCTGAAAGCTTCTCTTTAGTTTGTCCCTCCTACTACTCGCCATTTGAAATGGATCGTCATAGGGCCAAGATAAAGACAAGTCCAAACAAACAAACAAACACATAATCAGCAAAGCTAAGTTTATACGCGTAAACAATACACACTAACATGCTTTTATCCGATCCTATCAACACACATAACTTACCTTATTGCACATGTTTACAAGCATACAACATACAACATAACCAACCAATAGTAAAATGGTTCGTTTATTCAATTTGATTACGCATCCAACGAGGTTCCCCCCTTAACCTACCCCAATAAAGGGGTATTAACACGGGAGCTAAATGTGCTAGTATAAAAGAACCACTCGTAAGTGGTGGAATTTCTGTGCATAAAAGAAAGGAAAATACAGCATGTACTCCCAGTAAAACTTATGGTCAAATATAAAGTCGCATAACTCCCCTCATATGTTCATACTCAAGGTATATACGTTCCAAGAGTTTTAGTGCGTAATCTCATTCACTTTACGTTGTTTACATATTTTTAGACATGGTGATGATTCTCAAACCATAACACAAACCATCATAATAACCATTCAAGCAATCAAACGTGCTAGTTAAATTCTTGAATAATTAGTTACCACGTAAATTTAATGTTGAACCCTTTTTAAAACTACCTCGGCGTTAAATAACACCATAAGAGCATAGTGCACCACAAATCATATTTTGTATAAAAACATTAATTTCAATAGTTTTAATCAACTACAATATAATTCCTTCAATAAGCATTAGAAAACTAGGGTTTTAATTTGGGGTTTTTAAATTCAAAAACTAAATATGAAAATTATATACATATAAATCATAATAAAACATCATAAAATTAAATCATCACACGAGCAAAACAATAATTAATCAAGGTTGGATTTAATTTAAACATGAAGGAGAGTTTTTTTTTTTGTTGGGCTGCGCACACACACCACGGCAAGGCTGTCGCCGCAACGCCCACCAATGCTACTGCTACTGGCGGTGGCCGGCCGGTGGGTGGCTGTGGTGGTGGCCGGCCACACATGTGTCGCGTGTGGCGTGGAGGTGAGAAAATAAAAGGGAAGGGGAAAAATTAAGGAGAAAGAAAAATAAGAGGAGAGATAGAGTTTACCTTTGGGTATTCTCCACCTTGGACAAAGTTCAATTTGCTCATATGATGGGTATTTATACCTTCTCCCAAAACCCTTCTAACTTAAATTCCTTTTTTTTTTTACCCTTAATGATTCCTATTCCTAATCAAAATAGTCATTGACTTTCTTTAAAATTTCATTGACCTTAAAACTTCCTTTTATAAATAGTATGCACCAAAGTTTCTAAATAATAGAATAAAATATTTTCAAAATGATTAAATAAATAGAATTGGACTTTTAATTAAAATAAACCTTTTTAAATTATTAAAATACCATAAATAATTCATAAAATAATGTTTTAAATAGAAATACGTATAAAATATGGCCATTACACCGGCCCAAAGACAGGGTTGGTATACCCGCCCCCTGCTGCTCCATTAGTTCAGCTTCAGAACGTCAAGCACGCAGGGTGGAACTGGGCGTATGGGTCCTAAGTAAACCCGTAACGTCGTCCTAGAGATAGTGATAGCTTCGGCGCAAAATCCACCTTCCCATGATTGTCAAAATCATCATCCAGGTCATCATCTCGCGAATAAAAACACCCTAATATCATTTGACAATGATGGTCAAATCGTGACACTGATATATTATTATCACGTTGGTGCCGTAGCTCCGCATATAAGTCTTTCGACTCCTCTAAACGTCGAAGATTGACCAACCTTGGGGAGATATATACATTTAGCTGTCTATTGAGGTGGAGATGGAATTTGAGAGCTCTATGAAGAAATAAGGCGTCTTAAAGGCTGGAAATTAAGGAGTGAAATTGGGGAGAAATAATTATGATTTTGGAGGAAATAGATTAGAGAGACTATATAGTTTATAGTACTATGGATCAAATCATGCTTCTCAAATACATATATCTAGCCCTTAAAAATAAAAAATAAATACATATATCGAATATTGTAAACAATATTCAAATAATGCAAAATGTAATTACGATTGGACTTCTGTATTAGGATTTAAAATCAGGCGTATCCGATAATATTTTAGATAAAAAAAAAACCAACATTCAATGTTTAATCTCTGGATGAATTGAATGAATTGAAATTAATACCTTTACAAATTTAGATTTTTGATTGGAATTGAAAGGTTTAGATTCAAATTAACCGATTTTTTTTAAATATATATATATATATATATAATAATCTAACGTTATTTTTAAACTACTTGGATTTAACAACGTAGAAAACCCATTTATCCAACAAACTAAACCGTTTTTAATACTTCATAGAGCATATTTCGAGATGGTAGACTAATGCAATGTTTTTGTAATTTTTTTTGCACTAGGGTAGCACGCGCGCGCTACGCGCGCGATGCTAATTTGAAGTTCGAGGTGTTTTTCTAATTTGAGGTGTGGCAATATGGGCGGTTGTCTATTTAGTTTTGCAAGTATGTTATGAGTTTGAATTGAATTTTATGTAGGAATTTTGAAATGACAAATGTTAATGATCTTTTTGATGGATTTTATAAAATAATTTAGTTTTTACCATATGTTTTTAAATAAAGGTATTAGATTGTATTTCAATTTGCATGTGACTTTGAATGGATAATTTGATTAAAATTGAAATTGTAGTATGTGTAAGGAGATTTTGCATACTTATGAAAGTAAGTAATATGGATTGGTGTTGTGTTTGGATCAAAGCTAGAAAAGTGATTTTGTTGGGCCCATTTTGAAATTGATTGGGCTTGGCTTAGGAAAATGTTTTTGGTGAGTTGATTAATTAGTGGGTGTGGAATCATTTGTCTTTTTTTTTTTTTTTTTTTTTTTTTTTTTTTTTTTTTTGACACAGAAATCATTTGTTATATGTGGAGAAATATTGTAGAGTATTTTAAAAAATACCTTTGTTATGTATAAATAATTTTTCATAGTTGCAAGTAAAAATATTATTATTTAATGAAAGAGTTAGTCAAAGAGTTATGAGCAATGAATACCATTGTTTTAGGTTACAAAGATTAATTAGTGAAAGACTTATGTGTAATTTATATTTTAAGTTGAAACTAATGAGGAATAAACAATTTTTAATGATATTAATTGTGATTTTGACTTTAGTTTGAACTTGGTTGGTGGTAGTGTATGCTTGTTATATATAATGTGTAAAGAAATTGTGGTTTTGTGCATGAATAATTGGTGTGGGATGGCGAGTAAAGGTGGTTGTGGTTTTATAAGGCGTGGATGCAAGCCTTTTGTGCGAGGGTCTCGGGAAAAAGTAGCTGAAACACATGCGTGGTTGAATGATATTTCAGTTGATTAGGAAGGGTTGTACTTTAAATTTGTGTTCTCTAAAGCATATCACTCAGAAGGGATTATTGTATGGTTTTTCCTTTTTAACTCGATTTTGATAGTGATTGTTTATTATAGATTAGTTTTTTTTTTTTGTTAATTAATGTTTGATTGATGCAGAATGTTCCGTTGGACTTTGCTAAAGCACATTTTGGTACATTTCCAAAATCAACGAATGTTGTTATGCAGCTTTATGATACTCAATTTGATGCTCAATTGAAAATTAAGAAATGTGATGAGAAGCTTATTCAGTATTTATCAAGAATGGAGTTGCTGCTGTGATTGATTATTATGATGTACAAATTGATGAAGGGGCGATTGTTAGTTATGACCACGGAAATCCTATAGTGTTTGATGTTACATTACAATTGAGTGCTGATTTTTAATATCTTTGTAACTTTGCAAGAATAAGTTTGATATTATATGAATAAGAGTGCTATTATTAGTCTAATTTGGTATGAAAAATAACAATTTAAACAAGTTTAATGTATCATTTGCTTTATTTGTAATGTTTGATACTATTTCGGTGCAAGTTTTTTTTTAGATATAGGTGATACCAATGCTATTAACCTACAATATATGACTTATATATTTTGCATTTTTATTCAAACTCATAAATTGATTCAAATATGATGGTTTGTTGTTTTAAAATAAAGTTTTATTTAAGGTAAGTTAATTTATAAAATTGACAAAATAAAATTCACTTTGTTTTGTTATATGTAGCTTGATTTTGCTTTTAGTCTTAAAATTAAATCGACTACTTATAATTGTTGGGAAAATTATTACATGATTTTAGCATAGGTAGCTTTTTGTATGTGTCAAAAAAGAAGAAAATTATTTCGGGTTTGTTCTTATGTACGCCTTATATCTAATTTAAAACCGAAGTGTTGTCACGTGGTACGTGCATTGTGAAAAAATAGTGCAATTCTTCTTCTTCTTTGCATGTTATGATAGACATATGAAGTGACATGAAAAAAAATGGCGGTTGATTTGCAATAAAAAGTAGAAACTGATCTTTATTACACATCTCCCAAAACTTCTCTGTTTTTTTATGGGAAGTTGAAGAGTTTCTTTTTCATCCTATTAATTTTCCTATTTATTTAATTACATTGTATCACGAAAATTTTCAGAAACTTTTCTGTTTTTTTTTTATCCTGCATTTTTAGAATTTTTTTTTTTAGAAAAACCTTAGTATCACGAATTCACCATGGCTGGAAATGGCGATGATACTATATTCACAGGGTGGTATCGGAAATTGCTTGAAAAGCGTAAACATAATCTCCGGGGGTTCTGGTAGCGAATGAAGTTAGAACGCAGGCGACGAAGAAGCTTGAGGGGCTGATGGAGCATATCAAAGATGTTGATGCGCAATTAGCAAAGTGCGCTCAGGTTGCGAAAGGGAAGAGAAAGGGTAAGGAACTTGAACCCGGAAGCAATTTTCATACACCAATTGAAGTTGACAGTGAGAGTGATGAAGAGCCAGTGAGTATGAGGAGATTTGTGGGTGTTCAAGGTGAGTCATCGAAAAGCAAGGGAGAATGTAGTGATGCGAAAGTGGTTTTTGGTGTTGGGGTTGAAGGAGGGGAGGCTGATATGGATATTAGCGATGATGAGGGTATAGTGAAGCATGTGATTGATTATACGCTTGCTTTCGAGGCTGAAGTAGCACAAGAGCAACCTGTTATTGGGGTTGAGGATGCTGATGCAGCGCAACAGGAGCAGCAACAGCCGCAAGTGAATCAAGGAAGCGATTTCGAGGAGGAACAAGAAGAGGAGGAAGGGGAAGCTCAGGAGCAGGACGATTCATGGTACGACAATTCAGAGGAGGATAATGGTTATCCGTACCATTACCATTCTCCTGAAGTGTCTCATAGTGATGATGGAGCTTATGGGTTTGATTCTGACTGATTAAGCAAAGAAGGGTTTTGTTTTAAAGTAGATATTAATTGTCTCATAGTGATGATGGAGCTTATGGGTTTGATTCTGACTGATTAAGCAAAGAAGGGTTTTGTTTTAAAGTAGATATTAATGTAGGGTTCAATTTGCTATTTAAAGATTGACTTTATCTATATTTATGTAATATTTTGTTATTTTAGTGTGGAACTTTTAATTAGTTGGGATGATATGATCATGGTCGATGATAAGTATTTTGTTTGGATATTGAAATTCCAATGAATATAAGTATTTTGGTTATATTATAAATGTGAGTTCATTTATTTATTTGTTGTCTAATTGTTTATTTAATGAGTTTGTGTACATTTAACCTACCATTTTTAGGTGTATGTATATGTGCTTGATCACATACAGTGAATGTACATACATTGTGGGTAGTGTTTCAATCAGCTTGAGTATATTGAACATGGTTTTTCTGATGTTCAGATTTAGTTTAGTATGCTGGTCTTTTATGATAGAATTTTGGATCAGGTTATTGAGTTTACATACAAACAATGCTGCTCTTTTATGATAGAAACTTGTGTTTCGGCTGTTGGAAAAAACAAAGTATTAGTCTGGTGATGTTAATCATCAATGTATGATGACTTAATTAAAGAGCTTATGGGCTAATAATCAAGATAATGTTGGAATAGTAAGGATAGCCAAATTAGTTTGCTGTTAAATGGATTTTAAAACCCAAGCAAGAAGTGTGCTAGGTTAGATGGTATAGTGTTAGTGATGATGCTAACATGGGAGTAAATGAGTGATAATGAGGTGCTTTATTTTGTTTCTTGTCATGATAAACAAATAACGCTATATAAGCACATCTATTTCTTTTACCCCTCAAAAGCTATTGTGTATAGAAAGATTTACGTACTTATTACTTTAAGGGACCAAAGTATCATAAGAAAAGGAGCTAAATTGAAATAATAAGCAGTTAAATTAACACAATAAGTTAAAGAACATAGTGCTTCATAAAGAGTCATCAGGTTTTAAATACATGTAATTTCTGAATCCATGCAATGGAGTAAGCAAACAAAAGAGGCATTGTTTGTAGGCCTAACTGTAAACAAATTCAAGCTGTTCTATATGACCAACAACATCAAAAGAAGATATAAGTTCAAAGATAAAGAGACAATGCTTGGCAAATTGCTTGAGTAGTAAATATGGTTAAGGGCAATCAAGAATGCCTCAAATAAGAACACATCCAAAATGATAAGCTGGAGTTATCGCGGATGATGTGTTCTGATTGTAAGCTGTAGATTGGGATAGCAGATTTTCAAGGGCGAGTAACTGATTGGACAACCCATCGCAGCACCCCTGCCCTGTTCAGTGCCTAAGCTGGGTGGATTATGACATGCATTGGTGTGGATTGTAGAGATTCAGCAACTTGATCAAAATCGGTCCAGTCATCCTAAGAACAAAAATAGTGGTGTTATGTCTAGGATAGTGAGGTATATGTTGTAATTTTATTTAAACTTTATGCTAGGATTGAGTGTGGACCTTAATCTTTCTTTCAAAAATTTTAGCCGTTGTTAGATTGAATATTTGTTCACACACTAGACCAAAGGCAGTAAGGCAGAAAGTTCCGGTGTCATCTGCAGCATCAAAGGTAAAGTTGATCCTGCATTTGAAGCATGAATTGATGTTAATTGACATTAGTATTTTGCAAGCTGGTTGTACAGTATTAGAATTGAAAGCGAACCTTTAAGTGGAGCTGCATTTTTTGTCAGGGCAATGAGGGCAAAAGAATGACACATTTGCAGCAACACCACAACACCGTCCACAGTTATCGCACCCAATGTAAGCAATAATATTGGTTAGCTGTGCATCTGGAATTGTGATTGCAAGTGCGTATATTTCTTCTTGGACAGTGTTGTCAACCTAAATGAAGCTTTGTTAGTATACAAGAATAGGTAGGCAGTAGAGAGATATGTGTTTGAATGCGCTCACATTTTTGCCAATGATTTGATCAAGTGTGGTTGGGACCGGTTCAACACCAACAGTCATGAATTCGAGTTGCCTTGCCATGTAATCAGCAATAATGTTTGGATGCGCATGGGCCCTAATGACATATACAAAATAAGACATAGCTGATTAATCACAGAAGCTTAAATTAAGCTTGGTGTAGGTGCAGTACATGTGAGTGTGTATTGGTGTAAATGTTTTTTAGCAATAGAGCTGATAGATTACCAAGCTTTTAAAGCATTAGCTTTTTCACCAGTGGGGTTTGGATCAATTGTTGTGGACATGCTTGATTGTAGTGAAAAACCTGTGGAAATTTGCATAAGAATTCTTGGCTCTTATAGTATCTATACAGTGGCAAAGGGTGAGAAAAGTGTACCTCTGTGGCTAGCAGGTTTCAATGAAGTTAAGCTAACAACCAAGAAAGTAAATGTCCAGTCGTCTTTGATTTTCTCACAGTCAGAAAGAGCTAATTGTCCCCATGCAGAGATGATTAGTGGGCGAGAACCAGTGCTGTAAAAGAAATTGTAAGTCAATATATGTAGGGTGTGATTATATTGAGGGTAGCATTTTGGAGTTTTAAAAGGGTTGTAGTAACCTCTCATCAACTATGATGATGTCTCGCACATCGGCTACTCTGCCTGATTTGTATTCCACTTGCCGGATATCTTCCATGTGGACTACTATTCCAAGCAAATCTATTAGATAATTAAGAAATAGGCAGATTACTTTTAAGAGGTGAATGTGTTTTCAATAGTTATATTTAGTTTAGATAAGGTTGAGAGGATACCAAACCGGTCTGATGGTCCACTTGTCCTTGGTACATCAGCTATAGAGATATATTCATGCAAAACAGGTCCCTCTGTTCGATCAATAGCTTGAATTTTAGTCATTCCTCCGAATGTTAATTTGCATTCTCCTGGGAATGAACTAAACTTTGGGTTAATTGTTCGCACTGGAGCATTAGCTATCTCGTACTTTTTCTTATGTTCAAAGACTTTTTTGAAGTGGTCACATTCATCTCCAAACAAAGTAGCTTTCATGTTGTTACCCTGCATCATGGAAAAGGAGAAGTCATGTATTGGATTGGTAAGATACAAATAACTATGAAATAATCAGAGTGGTTAGTTTGGACCTCCTCATCTTCAAAAACTTCAAAAACCAATTTTTGAAATCTTTTTTTGTTCGGAGGAGCTCGGATAGGAGACTTTTCTTTCACATTGACACGTACTTTGTATGCCTTGCTTATAGGTGACAGTTTGTTCAAAGGCGTGTATTCAGGTTTCATCTATAGCATACAGATGCAATTAGTTTTGTGAGTTGAACTGAAATTAGATAACAACAAATCTGGTATAGTTCTATGCAGTGCTAGTGAACATTACATATCTGCATAACTGTAATATTATATGGTATACATGCATTAATTGTTAAATCAAATAAAATATAAGAAGGAATTTGTAATGATGTGACTTGTAATAATAAATTTTGTTGAGTGCTATGCAGTGCTGAAGCACATAGTAGAGTACTGTATGAGTTCCTAAATATTTATAATTAGTGCATGGTTTTATCCCCTAGACAAAGAAGTGCTACCTAGGTATGTATAAAAGGAAGGCGAGGCTTCCAAATTTTTACAAATCATTTTTGCATTTACCATTCTCATTTCTATCTCTATTTTTTCTATTCAAGGTCAGAGCAATGGCAAGTAAGGGGAAAGATAAGGTGGATCATAGTAGTGGATATGGGATTCCTAAACAGTCTAACTATGAAGCAATGGAGGAACGACTGAGTTCCTTAGAGAAAAAGGTGGAAGATTTAGAGGCTGTGGTATCTCTTTGAGCCTGAAGATAAGCAAGCCAGCCCAAAGGAATAGACACCAAAAGAGGGAACCAGTAACTACAACCCTCAGCCTATTCTTAAGTGCAGTGACATCCATCACCACTCCAGTCCTTCATATTCTCCTGAAAGTGATGCTTCCTATGGTGGTTCTTTTTAAAGGAAAGCTTAAGTTTTAGCAAGGCAATTGTGGTCTAATCTTAGTTGTGTTTCTATGTATTAGGAGGCTTATGTTGTTGTTTTAGTAATAAAAGTGTCTATTACTTCTAGTTGTGTGTAGTTCATTGTTAATTAGTAAGTTGTACTCAATGTTTCTTTCTAGATTGTTGTAAGTGGTGTAGTGTGGTTTTAATGAAAGCTTATATTTCTTGTTATGGTTACTTTCTGTTCATGTTTATTGTGAGCCTTGTTTAGTAAGAACTAAATAATTATTTTATTACGTGGCATTTAATTATAGGAAGTTTGGAGCTGATGAATGCCATATTAAATTAACCTTAATAATAATTATTTTGTGACTTTTTTAGATACTGTTGAAGTATTCCAAAACTCTATATAGAATTTATCATCTGACTATATGTTATAATTTTATTATATGGTGGCTTTGCAGCCAGAAGCACATAAGAATTAGTTTGGGATTTCAGTTTTTCATCTTCACTTCTTTAGTATTATAGCTAACTTAGTATTGTCACATTTGTATTTACTAACTAATCTTTTTGTTATAAAAACAGTCACTTCATTAAAAGCAGAATTCTGGCTATTTGGTTAGATTCTAATTTTTACTATCTATAAGTTGAATTTGTCAATCTGACTTTGTATAAGTTTTATATGTTCCTGATATAATCACATGTCATTTGTATATTCAATATTTTATTTATTAATTATATGCTTACATGTATTGTTGTTGTTTACATGTGAACTAATGACTTATGTTAGATGATTGGAGGTCAAGAAGGATTAGAATTTCCTATATCAAGTACTGCTGTAAGGTAGTTATATGGTATGATACAATGCAAAGCAAGCAAATAGGCCTTTAATAGCAGCATGTTTATATATACATGTATTTAGGTTAACATAAGGGCATATGGAAAGCAACAAAGATAACTTAATTGAATGTAAGTAAATAAATGAGAAGGAATCAAGTTAATGCACAGGTAGATGTTAAGTTCAGAAGAGCATCATTAAAGTACTAACCTTGTTGAAGTGGAATTCCAGGCAGGTATTCACGGCTATAGCAGAGCAAATCAGCAGAGAATAGAAGCAAGTAAATGTTCCCTGGAACTGTAACCAACTTAAATAGCAGATAGGCTATTAACAAGTTAAAGATGAATGATTTGTAAAATTTAGTGGATATTAGAATGGTTTGATATAGTCTATTGTCCATTGAATATGTATTAAGTTCACTTTATCAAGGAATCTGCAATAATAATAGGTATGCAAATAAAAGATGAAGTGATGGAAGTCAATCTTTATTTACTGCTTAAATACTCTAAGTGATAAGAGTATGGTAATTATTTAACATGTGAAAAGGTGCATCTGACTTTAATTGTTTTTTTTTAACTGAAACATGGTAATGTCCAGTGGTTAATAGGTTGTATGTAGTAAAATAAACTAAAGCAGCATGTTCATGTGGATAATAGGGTGATCAGCTAGTGATCTAGTTTAACTATAAAAGAAAAGATGTTATGTAAATATAAAATAGTAGAAGCCTTTTTTAAAAAATCAATTTTGTGGTCCATGTAGAAAACCTAGGATTTAACTATTATTTATTGTTCTTGTATGCTTGATAGGTGCAGCAAGAAAAGAAACATAGGTATAATTATAGCTATCTAGAAAAAAGCATTTTATTTTTAGCTTTTGTGTGACATGGTTTGATAAATCAAGAAAGTTATGTAACTAAGTGTAGGCGTCGTTCAAAGTGCGCCTACGTTAAAGCATGTGGTGAATATGCTTGGCACTCTTAGGAAGTGGGAATTGACATATACGATTAGGGACAAGGAAAGTAGGGAGCCGCCAACAAGTTTTTAAGGAACTTGTAAACCGTTCACGGATCATAAAAGACAACCACGATTAAGGGACAACGATAGGCAACAACGATTGACCCGTGAAGGTTACACCCCATTCATAATCCATGAGATTACTAACTCCATATGATTCGTAACCACGAAAGGAGGATCGAGGAAGATGGTATGAAGTGAGTCATGGAGTCACATTCGCCCGTATTGGCCTCTACTCGATTCTTATAGTGAAAAGTGATTCCTGCGATCTCAAAGGCATACAAACAAAAATTCAATTTGCTCCAAACTATTATTATGCTAAATTGGTTTAATATTAATGCAACACATTACTCTAAATATTGTGATCACTTGATTAAACAACAAGATTAAAAAGGATCCTAAACCGGTCGTCCAAATTATCTTATTAGGCGTGATTTTCAATTACATATTCCCTTTAAACATGCAATATGGTGATCATAAAAATAATAGAATTACCATTAATATTGGAAGCAATCTAACCATAATAAAGTTATTCAAATCAAATAATAATAATAACCCTAATCATGATACTAGCAATATAAAATAATAAGAGTAATTAAGTGAATTAATTACTCACGTTTCGCGTTTCCTTGAATTGCTACATCATGAATAAACTGATAGTAACTTCAATAAAAAATATAAAGCAAATGAAAAATAAATTAAATAAAGGTAGATTTGATTTGGCCCAAACCCTCAGTTAATTATACCTTTCACGCCTTGGTTTAAGTATAAAACTTTGGGCATTGTATGGACTCCTTGGAGTGCTTAAGGAAGAAATGATAGAATAGGGAGGCTAGTGTTTAGGATAAAGAGGGAGAAAAGAATTATTTAATGATCAAACTTGTTGATGATTGAAAAAGGGGTGATATGACCTCTATTTATAGAGAAAAAATAAGGGTCGAAAAAACAAGATAAGATCGAGTTCGAATCGGATTAAAACTCTTGCGATAGACAGCAGTTTTTGCGGTTATTGTTTTTATCATATCTTTTGATCCAGAAATAGAAATAAGATAAATAAGATATCGTTGGAAAGATCTTGAAGTCTAATTTCTAACCCAATTAAAATCAAATTAAAATATTTTGTATAACAAAAGATATAGCCGAAATAGTGAGACGGTGTCAGTTTTGGATAGAGTTTGACATTTTATTCATATCTTTTCCGTTATAGCTCGGAATTGATATTATAATATATCATTGGAAAGATAATTTCAAGGGCTATCCAATCATATAAAATTCAGATAAAAAATAAGAGGCACGAAATTCATATCTGTCTATCTTTGAACGTCTTTCAATTCGGATAGAATTAGGACTTTAAAAAAAAGGAGTATTATTCAATTTCAAACTCTTTAATCTTATCTTTTCAAAAATGAATAATTAAGATCTTTTAGAAACTTATAGAAGCTACCAATTAATCCTAATTGGTTTAGGAACGGGATTAAATAATTTGGACCCTCCACATGATCATTGGGTCGTAGGTAAGGTGGGATTAAGTTCGGTTTGGGCTCAGTTTAATATTTTGGGCATAACTTATTCGTTATAACTCAGATTTGGGCTTATAATATATCGTTGAAAAATCTTTTAAAGCCCCATACAACTATTCAATCATTGGACCCAGATTATGGACCAAAATAAACTGGATGAAACATTTTTATAAAAAGGACACGAAATGAATGATATTAAAGGACACGAAATGAATTATTTTGGGTTTAAAGGCACGAAAAGAGGAAAATAAGTTATGGTTTGGGGAAATGGGATAGGAATTGGGTTGTTTTATGAAATGGAAATATGGATTTAAGCACTCTAAAAATTAAATACTCAACCCGACCAATAATGGCGGTGAAAGGTTGTTCATCATCGGGTTTGGTTTTGGGGAGACATTTTTAGGTGTCTACACTTAGTAAGAATGACTTGAAGCAATGTATTGTTTAGTAGGTAATAAGGTGATTTTGTTTAGTTAATAAACGTTTTTTGGTGTTGGGGATAATAAAATGAAGGGGTATTATATATAATAGTCAAATAAGAATGATAAAGATTGCTTTTCAAGAAATCAAAATTTGTGAGCTATCTCAGGTATTACAGTAAAACATTGAAATTAGAAAGCTTATGATACTGATGCTATAATATTTTTTTCCCTTTTGTAATTTCATGAAATATACATGCTCACCTTAATATGTTAATAAGATGGCCATATGTATTACTGTATGAATATCACTCCAACAATTTGCTAAATTATTTATTTATTTAAAGCGGGTATGTTGTACCATGCTTTGTTAGTCAAGTAAATATGTTAAGCAGTAATTTGTAATAAGATGCAGATTACATGTAAGGCAAAAATGTGCAAGCAATGTTGCAACACCTTGAGAAGTAGCATTTAAATTAACAGGACACCAAGTGTTAAAAAGCATTGCAACCCATTTTAATGATGTATGTTTTACATATAATTGTAGAATAGATATTACAAAAAACTAATGTATACCAAAATGATGCTCCAAGGATTTAAAATAGTCAAATGGTCATTTTCAATAGTTAGAGGGAAAAAGTGGCATTGGTCCTGCATATTAGGATAATAAAAATGTAATTAGTAGAAAGAGAAAGGAGTTTGTTTCAATGAATAGGTATAGAAGCAGTATTAGAAATACCTGTATCATATTGTATCATGTTATACCAGATAGTTGCAAGACATCATAAGCTACTATGTTCTTCGGAACTGGTGTGCTGTAAATTTCAGCAGGCCGGGGTGTGATTACAGTCACCTTGTCTGACTTTTTGGCTCTTGATAATGCAACATACAATTGACCATGTGAAAAGCATGGTTGTGGGAGGTAAACCATAACCTGGCTTAATGTTTGTCCTTGAGATTTGTTGATATTCATTGCAAAACTGAGCTTTAGAGGAAATTGTATTCCCTTAAACTGAATCGGATATTTTGTTGATGATGGAGGGCGGAGGTTAACACGATGGATGAATACAAGTTCTCCTTGACGATCGCCAGTGGCTATAGCACAAACAAAAACGTTTCTTCTAAAGTACTTGCATATGAGACGTGTGTCATTGCATAGGCCATCAGCTGGATCAACATTCCTAAGCAAGATCACTAGACTGTTAACTTTTAGAATAAGTTCGTGTGGTGTCATACCACCCGGGGCAAGCTGGTTCAAGAATTCAATTGGGTAAATTGCACAGTTATCATCTAGGATACTGTCAAAAATTTTATAAATAACTGCTTCTCTTGGGAATTTGTCAATAAGATAATTGTTGATAGAGTCTACTACATCATTTAATGGTGTGATCTGAGGATTGCCCTTTCTGTGAAAATATCTGGTGAAAAGGTTGGATGTTGCAATTCAGGAAATGCAGTAGTAGCTAGAAAACAGATAGGTTCCTCGGCTTGTTGATAATAGCTCAAAATGTGAGGAGGTACCTCCACATAAGCATTTTCAGATGACTAAAGTTGACGATCGCCCAAACTTAGCAGAAATGATGCATATGGGAGATCTGCTTTAGCTCTAATGTTTTTAGTCAGGTGTAGCTTTTGTAACCAAGGCCAAATATGTGAATTAACAAGGCTTGTTGCTACAGCTTCTCTTTGAGTCTTGTGAGGAACAACTGGTAAAACCTGCCTAAAATCTCCCTCAAAGACTATAACTTTAGCGCCAAATGGTTGATCTGGATCACAGAGATCACGAAGTAGGAGTTCAACAGATTCAATGTTTTCCTTTCGTGCCATTGAAGCTTCATCCCAGATAATCAGTGTTGTTTCTCAAGAGATGCTTCTTAATCAAGAGGAATTTTAAACCGCGAGTGTGCTGTCCTGCTAGAAGGTATTTTTGCTGCAGCTATTCCTGATGTTGCCGTTGGAAGCACAATCTTCCCTTCCAAGCGCACTTATGCATATAGAGCATTGTACAAAAAGGTCTTCCCAGTCCCTCCAGGGCCATCAACAAAGAAACAACTAGGCTTCTCTGCTTGAACATGAGAAATAATTTTGTCAAAGGCAATTTGCTGAGCGGAATTGAGTTTTCCTCTACAAATAATTGATTCTTGGGGAATAGGTGCATCCAAAGCATCAATAATATCCTTTGTTCTGTGTAGTTCTGCTGGCATCTCTTCTTGTAGATGTTCAAGCTGAAAATGAGCCAATGATTTGCCCATAGACTCTAAGTGTCTCTCAATTGACTGTATTGTTAGTAACCTAACTTGGTTTACATTTTGTGGAAAGGTATGCCTAAAGTCATCAGATAAATCATTATAGAAGTGCTGCCATAGTGTATGTGGATTGCTCGGAGTACAGAAAACTAACACAGCTGTAAATAACCGACGTAAGGCTAATGGCATATGAATTTCTGCAGCTTCAGCCAACCATGAATAAACAACATTGTCATCCTCAAAGAGCCCTCTTTTAATAGTTGTTTCATGAAAAGTGGCACATAGCACCCCATTCACAGTCCTGAGGTCAGAAAATGATTTAGGACTGCGTATGTTACTAAGAAGCAGCCGTAAAAAAAAAGCGTTTTCCCTCTGCAGGTGTAACACATGCCAGCCGACCTATGACTAGTTTCTTGTTTTTTCTTTGAAACCATGCCTTTGCAGTGGCATCCCACTGTTATGATCAATGAATTCGCTGTAGAGATATCCTATACCTTGAGGTGAGGCTGCATTTGATTTGAAGAATTCCGTTAGTTGAGTTCTGGATCTTTGTTCATTTAACACTGCAGAATCTAGCTGCTCATGACTCCTTAGCTGAAGTGTTTACATGTTTTCCAAGTGCACTGCAAGGTGCTGCACAGGAGGGTGCATCTCAAATAAATCAAAGCCAAAAATCCTCCAAGCTGCCTCGCATAGTGAAACCCATCGACCAGACTAGAACCTTTCAATTTCATCTATGGGCTAATTTTCTTCACCAACAACATTAAAAGATAATCTGTCATGCCCTTTATAAACATATTTGTATAAGTATTTCACAGCTTGAATAGATGAGCAAACTTCTACATTGAGGTGACAGTCAAACAAATGCGGAAAGGTACGGGTTGTATGGAATAACCCAACGGTTATCAAGGTTCGAACCTCGAATTCGGACACTTTCTCCTGTATCTCGTCTTCTATACATTGGATATCCATCATCATGGTTTGTTGTTTCTTGTAAGAACTGTTTAGGGTAGCCATATTTACATGAGACAGAGCTATTATTTTTGGTAACCATACATGCACATTCAGGATTTGCTACTCCACAAGGGCCATGCATCATATGGCGAACTATTATTTTCCGTAGGTCTGGGGAGCTGTGGGGTGGTAGCTCAGCAGATACAAAGCGATCAAAATCCGAAGACGTTTTCAATTTGTAATTAGGCTTTAGGATAATAAGGAAATGTGCATGAGGAAGACCTCTTTTTTGGAATTCGATGACATATATCATAGCAGCCACTTTCCCAAAGATATGCTTCTTCATGATTTGTTTTTTTAGACAGATTAAATTTGATCGAAATATACGAGCAACAATATCTGGCCGATTTTGAGCTGCTTCTCCAGGAGCTAGCTCTGCCTTGATCTCTGGCCAGTTTGCATTACAAGTGATTGTGAGAAACAAATCAGGCTTGCCAAAGCATTGAACTAAAGCCATGGCATTCAAGTACCGCCGCTTCATGTCTCGTGGGCCACCGATATGCACTGTCAAAGACGTAATGGGGTCTGTTTGCTACTGTCCTTCACTGTTGTTCTTGGCCAAACCCTGATCCAGCCACAATCACCATGTGGGAATAAGAGTGGATACTGCAAAGGATCATAGAATCCATAATTATGGTATATGCGATGAGACTGTGTTGACTTTCCTCTGACGGTGATGTATGGGCCGTTGGACTCGCTTGATGAAGTATTGTCAGGCCAAATCGCAGCCACCTCATCTGTTGTGGGTGCATTATAAACTCGTTGGTATATAACGCTACATTTATTGATAGTAATTTGTGTATCTTCTTGAATGTCAATTTCTTTTAATGATCTGAAAAAGCGAGCATAAGGATTCTGAGTAGTTACCTCCATAAGTATGTCTATAATATCTTGCCTGACTTGTTTAAAGCAATCTGTTCTAGCAGTTGATTCAAAATGGCCATCATAAAAATAGAGTTGTAAATATCTAGGGCCTTGTTCATCAGGGATTAAAGCAGGCGAGTTATTGTAGATTTGTCCATGCAATTTAAAAACATATATTCCTTTATGTATGCTGCCATCATATTTGCCACCTAATGAGCTAAATGCAAATAAGTTGTTATATAATCGAATGTATTATCTAAAGTGTAATGCATCTTCCTCATTAGATGTTAAAATTCTATATAGTGCAGGGGGATATTCATTAGTGGCTAGTTTAACAGATACATTTCCACAGCAGAAATGGAGTGATTCATGCTCGAATTTTTTTGCACTGCAGTGTGGACAAATGGAAGGGGATTTCAGTTTCAAAGGTGTAGTAGGCAATTTTAAGCCAACTACAGCAGCCGGAGGTTCTATTATTAAACCAAGGATGCCAGCCTAATTCATCAGCATGTTATATTGCACAAAATAAGTACAATAAAATAGTAAAAATATGTGAAGAAAAACTTACTGGTCTTTTTTACTGTATCCTGTTTGACCACCTTTTTTTGAGAAGATACAATAGTTATTTCTGTGACATGAAAATTACATGTTCAGGTATAGTAGAATTAAATATAATTTGGTAACTAAATAGGTCTAATGTAATCAGGTATGACATAGTGATTAACTCAACCGGTCTCATATAATTGAGCAGGTTTTTTCTTTTAATGCTTCTATAAAAGCTGTGGTTAGAAAGGGAGCATTTATTAATCTACAAGTCTTACACATTGTATATTACCTACAATATATTAGGCTTGTTTAGCTCAACTTCATTTTGCTGCATCTATTTTTTTTTTTTTTTATATATGAAATTTTCATTATATCCTTTTCCATTGTTAGTTTACAATTGATCATGGCAGAAAATGAGAACATGTTTCCTAACCATTTTTCTGTGTCTTAGAAACGTAACATGCAATCTAAGCTGCAGTAACTTCAACTTAGAGAAGCTAATTTACAAGGCTAATTAGCATATGCAAGAGCAATTCATTTTGATGTGGGAAAGAGAATTGTGAAGATAGAAAAGGAGTTGGCTGAAGTGTCCATTGAAATTGAAGAAATGCAAATCTGTAATGAAGGGAAAAAAAACTAAGAAGAATAATGAAGATATACCTGATGATAGTGTAGCCATGATATCTAATGTTGCTAAGGATCAGGCGGCACTCAAGCACAATGAGGATGCTGAGAAGATTAAAAGTGAAAAGGGCAAAGACAATGTGATCTCAGATAACACCTACTGGTTTTGGTGATAGGTTAAGGTGCTTTAAATGGTTAGGCTGCTAGCTAACAACATGTAAATGGCTACATTTATTGTAAAACTAAATCTCTCAAACTTATGGAATGCAAATCTATTTTTATGCAATTAGTTTACTATTTCAGTGACAAATATACATGGCCTTTAATCTGCTTTCAAATGAAAAACAAAAAACTTAAAAGAACAAGGCTTGATTAAAGAAAGGCTTACTTTTGTTTTTTGCCTTTGTTTTTTTCAATCCCTGGTTTCTGCTACTACCCTGTGCACTTGTTTTGCCTATTTCTCTGTATAGCCAAAGGAAAAACAGCACAATGCCAATATCAGCAGAAATACATAAACATAGCAAGGCATGTGTTCCCGTGGAAAACAAAAAGTAAAAGCACCTCACTGATACAGGTGCTTGTTCCATAGCTGCAATTGTTCGCTTGCGCTTGCTAGACCTTGAATTCTCAGGAAGTTTCCTATATAACATACACCGGTCTGAGGGAGTGCTACTAATATCCGTTCGTACAGCCTGTGCTATGTTGGGTGCACCTAAATCAGCAACCAAAAGTTATGGACCTGTAAATGAAAAGTGTGCCATTCAAATGCAAGGCTAAATAATCCAACCTAGAATGAACTTAGTACCCATGTTATTCAAACAGATGCAGCTTGCATAGCTGTTTTAGTTTGTTTCGCTTCTAACTTCAGTCAGTGAATTTTGTTGAAATAATCTGCATTAAAATTAAAATATATACAACTATGCTTACTATTAAATTGTGCTGCTGAATTTTCAACCACTGTGTTGGTAGCATTCTTTGTATAAGCGATTTCTGGCTCAATGTGTGCAACCTCTTGTTGCTGATGTGTGGCAGAACTTGCCTCATCCAGCTCCCTATATGTAATGATAGGAAATTGTTTTTTAAAAAAAGTAATAAGAAAAACACATCAATCAAAAGCTATTCTGGACATGTGATAAGAATAATAGGCTAACACCTCATAAGAGCAGGGGTTTGAGACATAGCTTGTATCGCCTGTAAACGTTTGCTAACCCGAGTCTTCTGCAGAGTTTTTTTTTGGAAGTAAAGCACGATCTATATACTAACAAAGTAATTTTTTTAAAACAAACTGAAGATAACTGTAGCTTTATGATAAGGGCTAATTTATAAGTTGTTGCAAATAGCATAGTGAACAAATATAATGGGCAAAGGAACTCATATGTACGCATGGTAGTAATATAAATTGGCTAATGACAGCAAAGAAGTTGCAAATAGGCGTTGTAGAAAGCCTTTTGATAAACGGAACAGTGTTACAGTACAATGCATTAGCAGCTAGTATAACCTGCCAAGGGAAAATTGGACAATGATCAAATTGCAACAAATTAATGGCTAACCATGTTGTGCATATAAGAAAGCACACTTAAAAATACAGGCAATACTTTTCGTAGAAAATGGGCAATGGCAAGAAAACAGTACTTCATTAATTAAAGCTCAAAAGGCTGGAATACGTTATATTCTGGGAAAACACCCAGCATGTCTTGCCAATGGCAGTAACACATAAAGCAGTACAAAATAAATTGGAATACAAGTAGTACAATAAGCTAATATGCCATATCTAAGGCCCAACACAAACACAAGGAACTAAACATTTAAGCCAGCAAAACAAGTTCCTATGCGACTTCACTCTGACCACTAATCAAACTTCCTTTGCTTAAACAAGTTGTCCAACTCAGGGGGTACTGAAAATGGCTTTTGACTGAGGCGATCGCCAAAAGATGGCCTAGCTCTTGCCTTGTGAGGTGGAGGTGGAGGAAGAGTAGGTGTTAGAATCCTATGCGCAACAGACTTAGGTGTTATGCATCCATCTTCACCTAAAAAAGGAGCTAAGTGCAAAGCACCTTGAATCCCCAGCACATGTTCTTTAGCTGCTAAGTAGCTTTCCCTAGCTAAGGAACACTTAATGCCAGCATAAACCCCATTGCCATAGTTCAAATCCACTATGTCAAGATTGTATGCAGTGCGGAGAAAATCCACGGCCCTCTTAGCAGCTTCTTGCTTGGTAGCCTTGCAATCAGCATGGACAGCACTAAAAATGCATTCCATTCCAGTAGCAATTGAAGGAGCATAAATTGTAAGCCAGGAAATAAATTTAGCTGGTCCGAGCTTGAAAGTGTCAACTGCTGAAACACGTGCTTTAGTCTCTACAGTTAGAGTGCGCAGAACATCCATGTAATCAATGCACACATATTTCTTGCAACGCTTTTGGTTTGGCACATCTGGCCACTTGACTGGCACTTTCCCTGCCTCCCTTTCCATTGACTCAAGTTCAATGCGTTTAATCTGATACAGAAATTCACAGCGCCGGAGCTTCTTAATTTTCTTAGAAGTCAAGTCCTCAACTTGAATATTGTATTCCATCCTAAGGGAACGAACAACATTTTCAGCAGCTCTCTCACGCAATTCTCCAACTTTCTTAGCTGGACCACCTTCATACACATAGAAGCCCAAACTTGGGTCAGTCTCCAGGACAAGTTTCACAGCATTTTTTCACGTGTCAACCAAGTAGTAAGCCGGTTGAGGGATTTTCAGATACTCAACAACTTGCTGAAGAAGGCAGGAAAAAGAAATAGAGACTTTTCGAGTTTCAGGCCCAGCCACCTGTGTGCATACCCATAACATAAGAAAGGTGCTTATGTAGCTAACACTGGCTTAAGGGCATCTAATCGCTTGAACTACAGGTGTAAGGAAGTGAAACATATGTTGTGGGAAGACACAGACAAATGCTAGACTAAATCTATGGCACACGATAAAGCTATCTAAATAGCACATGCAATTACATCACAAATGAATAACAGCGTTGGTTATTAAGGCATGCAACACATAATCTTCAAATGTAACTATGCATCTAACAGAACACACCTCATCTAAAATGACAAAGTAGCCACCTTATATTAACAAATGTAAGCAGCTTACTAAGGCAGGCAACACATAATATACAAAACAGCAAATCAACATAGTTGACCCTTTAAAAGGTCAGCCAAGTATACTATACAAAATAATCAAACCAACCTACTAAGGCATGTAACACATGATATAGATAACACAACAAAGTCACTAAATACTAACTAAAAGAAACCAAACCAACACAGAACAGAAACAGCAATGCAACATAGTTGAAAATAATGAACTACTTACAACAGAGTTTGCACCTCCACCCATTGCAAGCTCATAACTCTGCATAGAAATGACAAAAACCAAAATAAATATTCAATACCTTCACCCAAAACTGATCCCTTTATTGCAATCACATTTGTATGATTTATTAGTAGCAAAAAGATCAAAACCAAAGCTTAAGCTAGCCCATGTAACCAATTCTAGATTTCATACTAACTCTAAACCAAACAAGACTTTAAAAGAGAGTATAAACAAAAAAAAAATATCAGATTAATTAGCCAACCTTTAACAACACAAATGTAACTAAATCTTTACTTCATAATTGATATAGACTACATTTAAGAGTAACTGTTGTTGAGCAAATCACACCAAGTTTGTTAAGCCACCAATATGGTAAAATGTTGTCTGTACATAAGCCATTTAATCTAAACAAAAAGAAATTTAACCATGCCAAGTACAGTTAAAGAATGTCATCAATTTGTGAAGTCAAAGAATGTCATGATTCTGAAGAAATCCTTGAAGCAAGTTCATATATGTTCTGTGTTCATGGTTAGTAATATTAAAGGATAGTTTTCCAGAGTTGTGTTGTTGTTACTATAGCAAAGATACTTATATCCAAATTCACTTTACCTCTAATGTAACCTCCATAGGACTGTGATGTGGTATGCGTTTTTTTTTCAATGAGGAAGACTAGATGGACTGGCCTGTATTTATGTAAACACAAAACAGTAGAAGACATAGCAAGTGCAAACAAACGAAGCTAAACACAGCAGGTAATTCAATGAGCCCTGTAAGTGCTTTAATAAAATCAATCTAATTACAAACCCAAAGAGTCTATTCTTATCAGTAAAGCTATCAATAAGCACATGGTATAGAAGAGGAAACGTTTACATATTACTATGAAAAGTGATAGACCAATAGGTAATTAGGTTCATCATCCAAAATCCACTGGGTAAAGGACTGAGGTGCAAGCAGTATAAAGTAAGCAACTGTAAAAACTAAAAAGGTGTGTGAAAAGCCCAAGGCAAAAATAAAGCACAGTAATTATGACACCCAAAATAAAATGAATTAGCACTTAACAACTCTATACAATCTAATTAATCCTACTTCCCAAAACTTGAGCAGAAGCTCAAAGAAGAGAAACACTCTTACACAGCATGCAAAACAATAGGCCTACGAATAATTAAGCGGATCATCATAAGAAAAAACAAACAATTTAGTCCTCCCAAATCAATGCTTCCAATGATTGAATTGCTGAAAATCCCACAAAGGTGCATAAGCTAATTAACTAAACAAACAAATCACTAAAATTACTTGCCTCCTTTTAATGTACTAATCACTAACATCGGACATAATAATCAGCTAAAATGTGCAATACTAATTTCTAAGGCCGAACTGAATAATACCTTAGAAGTGAGGACCAACAAAAGCACCATGAACATCTACTTAATGCATCTGCAATCAGAAACAATGGAGAATTAGCCTTAAATTCATGCAAATTGCAAATTAATGCATATGCAATCAGAACTAATGGGAAATGAGCCTTTAATTCGTGCAAATCGCAAAGCAGACTTTAATTCCTACATGTTCACCTTCTTAATTGCGATGCATAATTGCCCAGACATTAAGCAAAGATGAGTGCTTTAATTCCCCACTTTGTCATATTCATACACGTGGTCACCCACTCCTACACGTGGTCAATGATATGCCAATGATGCACATGGATTTTTTTAGGGTAAATCAGGAACACCACTGTAGATAAGGAATTCCAAGAACAAATACAGGGGTAATTTAGTCGGAACACTGTTCATAAGGAGTCCCATTTTTTTAAATGTCTTGGTGCTTTTATAGGTTAAGGATTTTTTTTAAAAAAAGGTCATTTAGCTCAAAAAATATAGTTATACAATCTATACTTTATTATTATTATTATTATTTAGAATTTAAAAACATAAATCTAGTTGGGGTGAAAATTGTATACCTACATATAATACGTGCATTGCACGAGCCAAAAGGCAGTTATTTTAGAACTCAAAGGCAAGGAGTTCTAATCCTCCATGTGTCACTTTCTTTTCCTTATTTAGCCACATCATCAAAACTTTCCACCCTATTGACAAGCGTCACTTAAGCAATTATATGTCAGTGTGATAACAATAACATTTTTTACCACTAACAATTCATTAATCATAAATTTAAATTACCTTGATTTACGCTAAATAATCAACGGTCTTAATGAATGACCCAAAATATAGTTGTAATTGACATTGTTCATAATCATAGATGGAGTAGTCAATTATTTAATCTCATACTCCGTACTAATTAAGATTTTAACTATGTAGTAGCTAATTTTTAATTATTTTCATACTAATTAATAAGTTTGTAACTAACCAAGAATAAATCTGAAAATATATTCAACTTTTCACCTTCATACGGAGTACTATGATTCTTGGGGGTTTTTTTTTATACGTATCGCCAATAACATCACTAATTCCAATCTCAATTAATTATTTCATTACTGTCACTAAACCCTTTTATATAAATCTTCCATTTCTATCGAATATTTCATTATTAATCACCCCTATATAGAATATGTTAGCCTCCACTATTAGGAGAGAGAGAGAGCATCAAGAGAACTATTAATATACTTTGTAGTATTTTGTGTGTGTGTTGTTATACATGGAGAGGAAGATTGCGTAGAGAACAATAAAAAGAGGGTCTAAACAATGCAAGAGTGAAAAGGTCAACAATTATCATCCATATACATCATGATGAGCAAGGGTATAGTAGTATGATATAATTGTTGTAAGGTGCAACTTTTAACCTCTTATTAAGAGTGAAGGACGGGGCCAACTATTGGCTTAACTTAATTTCATGGATCCAAAACAAATACTATATATCTCATCTCATTCTATAGTTCAACAATTCGCTTAATTCATTTTTACATAACACATGTAATGAAATGACTCGGGACAATGCCCGAGCCACCAATCAACTAGTTTTAATACAAATTGCAGATTGATGCACTCCTCCAAAATTAAATTCAAATTCAACTGGATTGAATTTTTTTGGGAAAGTGGACTTTATTTTTTCAAATCTCATTTTATTTTGAATCAATTTGAATTTGGTTCAAATCCAAAGTGAACAGAGTTAACATACACAATGTAAGGTACTAAAGTTTCACAAAAAGTTGCTAATGAGGTACCGTTGTTTGAGAAATTGCAAATAAGGTACTTGAACAAGTTACCTCGCAAATTAACCTTGCACAATTGGTAAAAGTTAGCAAAAAAAAAAAAAAAAAGGAAATTACAATTGTCTGTTACAATTACTGAGTTTGGCTAATTATATTTCCAAATATGTCTGTTATGCAGTAGCTACATTGCTTAGGGGTGAGCATGAATAAGATATCCGATTAGAAACTGGGTTTCGGTTCAGATATTTGTATCCAAAAATTCCTATATTTGATTTTTGCATCCGATCCGAAAATTCCTGTATTTGATATCGACATTCGATCCGAAAATTCCTATACCTGATATTTGACCATAGAATTGTGTCAAAAAAACCATAAGCTAAGCGGTTTTAGAAGAGGTTTCCACCGTAAAAATAACCAACGGTCACCCAAGCAGTACCCCTTTTGCAACTTCTCAAACATCGATATCTAATTTGCAACTTTTGTGAAACTTCAATACCCTCTATTTATGTTAACTCAAAGTGAACACCAAAAAAGCCCTTATATCGAATAGAAGTACCAAATGCAATATAAAATAACCTAAAAGCAGGTTTTATAAAATGACAATTAAACTCGCTAAGGACTATACTACCCTTTTATAAACCAACTTAATTTAATTTTCATTTTTCAAACATTAAAGTCCCTTTAGCTTCCCCATTGCTTGATTCTTATCACATACAGAGTACTCATGAGTTTGATAACGCCGATCGGAAGATCAAAGATGTTGAATAAAAGCAATGAAAATCCAGGAAATATTTTCTTTGTGTTTTGGATTTTTGAGGTTGGAATTGTTAATTAATGAATGAGTATGACGTTATGCAAGGTCTTTATCAATGCAATATTATGAAGTTGAATATCTTAAAAATTATCAACCATAATGTGTTACTGCCATTATAATCTGAAAGTTTATAGGCACTAAAGGGCCTTGAAAATTCATGCCGGTAGGCAATGAAGAGGCCTGAAAACCATAGCCGGTAGTAAGAGGAAGGCCCCTGAAATTTTTTACGGTAGTTCATTTAAAGTCCCGGAATGGTTTAGTGGTAGGATATCTATGACATCTAAAATTTAATATGGAGGGCAGGTTCAATTGTTGAATCATCGTGTAATTGTCAACCTTGATAGTACAAAAATATCATAATAAGGTTCATCATCATCCATTTAATCGTGGATGAATGCTTAAACATTAAAACTTATGAGATATGATTTACAAGTTAAATGATATGGAATGTGATTAAATAGTTATTAAGGTAAAAGGTAGCAGCAGGTTAAAACAAGGGTAATTTTTTATTTTGACTAGAGAAAAGAAGGGTAATATTGGAAGTATAAAATTTGTTGTAAATTATAATATCCTGCATTTAAGTAAATTTATACCTAGCAAACAGGTCATACGGGTCGGGTTTATTCAGGTCGGGTCAAGTTCGGGTCAGCAAATGTTCGGGTCGATTCGAGTTCCGGGTCAAATTCATGTCAAGTTCGGGCCTGGTCAAGTTCGGGTCGTGTCTGTTCGGGTCAGGTCAATTCGGGTCGGGTCAATTTTTAGGATCAATTTCGGGTCGAGTCACTTCGGATCGGGTCTATTTGGGTCAAGTTTAATTTGTGTCGGGTCACCAAAATAAATTCACTTAAAAAAATAGTTGGAAAAATAAAGTAAAGTTAAAAAAAATAAACAAATCGTGAGTACCTATTACTTAGGAACAAAGTATCGTCAGACGGAGAAGATAAATAGCAACATGTGATCGTCAACTTCTTGCGATGAACAAATTTCCACCTTGTGACAAGTTGGCCTGGTGGTGGTTACGAAGAAGGAGAGGAGCGAGGTTATCCATGGTGGAAGAGAGAGAAAGTTTAATTGATTGAAATTCTCGAATTTTTCAAAAAATGCCAGAAAATCGAATAGGAGCTTTTTTATGTGATGTACTACGTATAATTGTTGAAATTGATTGTCTCATATGATTGTATGTTGATTTGTGAGCATTTTGATAGCAAATACATGTATTTTGGTTGAGAAATGACAAGTTATGTTATATCCATGACCTTAGTACGAGATCTTCAATGGAGATTCTGCCATTGTTATACATATTACGGAGTATCAAACAAAATATTCATATCATCAAACAAGTTATGCACATCCTCCATTGGCTTGATGATATCCTCTATTAGCTATATGATATTAGTGTTGGATGATATCCTCTGTTGGCTATATGATATTATTTATGATTGTGCCTATGAATCCTTTTTTGGCTAGATGATATCATCTATTATTGTCTATATATGATATCATTAGGGGTGAACATGGTTTGGTTTGGTGCGGTTCGTCCAAACCAAACCACAAAATACTGTTTGATAAATTTTTCAAACCAAACCAAACCATATTAGTATTGAAACCAAACCAAACCAAACCGTAATAATACGGTTTGGTGCGGTTTGGTTTGCGGTTTATGATGAGATGATATTTTTTTCTCAAAAATTGTCAAATAATATTTCATTAATTTATAATAAAGTTTAAATAAGTAGCCCAAACGGATTAAATTGTACTACAAAGTTACAATAAAAATAACAATCAACTAATCAAGTGCTAATACATAATAAAAATAATACATAACAATAAAAATAAATCATATGGAGTACTACAAAGTTATATAGTCAATCCCAAAGTTATACAAAGTTAATATTTATTCTATAATTTTTTTTAATATATAATAAATAATTTTTTTATTTAAAAATGATATAAATTTTAAAATACGGTTTATTGGTTTACGGTTTGGTTTGGTTCATAATTTTTGCAAAACCAAACCAAACCATAAACCATATTTACAAAAAAACAAGACCAAACCGTAATTTTATGAACCGTAAACCAAATCAAACCGCTAAAATACGGTTTGGTCTGGTTTGGTTACGGTCCAGACCAAACTGTGTACAACCCTAGATATCATATATCCAGCCAATAGAGGATATCATCTAGCTAGTAGAAATATCATCCAACAAATAAAATGATATCATCATATAGCCAATAAATGATATCATTCAGCCAATAGAGGATATCCTCCAGCTAATAAAGGATATCATCTAGCCATTGAAAATATCTTCCAGCCAAGAAAAGATATCATCCAGTTAGTAGAGGATATCATCAAACCAATAGAGGATATCATCCAGTCAGTAGAAATATCATCCAGCCAATAAAGGATATCATATAGCCAATAAAGGATATCATCCAGTTGAAGATATCACCCATCTAATAGAGGATATCATCGCACCAATTGAGGATATCAAAATCTGCATTTTGTCAGTCTGGACTGACGAAATGTGAAAGAAGCCCTAAACTAAGTAATTCACCATTTCACGGTGAGGGTTTAAACTAATAGAGGATATCATCCCACCAATTGAGGATATCAAAAGCTCGTTTATTGTAAAAGCTCGTTTATTATTAAGCTCGTTCATGAATCACTCATTTATCAACTCGTTTGCTAAACAAGCTGTTCATGAACCATTCGTGAACATACATTGTACTAAATGAGCCGAGCTTCAACAAATTTTTGAGCTCGCTTGAAAGCTCGAGATCGTGCTCGGACTCGCCTAAGTTAAACGAACTGAACATGAACAAGGTAGTAATCGTCTCGGCTTGGCTTATTTACACCCCTAATTTCACCCTATTCACTTTAGGATTCGGGTCGAGTCGATAGAGTCAATTAATTCGGGTTAAAATCTGGTTGGATCACTTTGGATTTCGGGTCGGGTCAAGTTCGGGTTTCGAGTCAGGTCAATCGGGTCGGGTCACTTCGGGTCATTGGGTCATGTTCGGGTCAACTCCATTTCGGGTCGGGTTAGTTCGCGTTCGGATCATATTCGGATCAATGTTTTTGGGTCAACTTTTGGGTACGGGTTGGGTCATTCGGGTCGGGTCAATCGAGTCGGGTAGGTCTAGGTAAAATACTTGCATTTAGTACCTCCTATATCGAAAATTGAAACCAATTAGCACCGTGCAAGGATGAGCCATGAGACAAGCTTGTAAAGGGCACCAACTAAACTTTCCTAAAGATTCAACTTTCTTTTAAAAAAAAAATTTCCTTACACTGAAAATTGCAAAAGTAAGTTAACATTCTTATACTCCACGCCATAGTTGACGAGATCCAATTTCAGTGAGCTCTGCACTTTCTCCCATTATTCTTCGGATCCCTAATTTCTCCATCATCTTCACCCATTTAATCATCCTCTCCCTCCAATTTTTTCCGCTGCGATCAATCGCCAATCACCTTGTTCCCCTCTTAATAGTGCCGGAAATTTGCAGATCATTGATTGAATCGCTGAAAAGTGGTGGACATTTTGAAGGTGAATATTTCAATTGTAACTTTTGGTTTGATTTTGAATTACGACTTTTTTTACGAAATTTGTTGCACAATGTAGGTTTATTTATTGTAATTTATTGATAATTTTTGGTTTTTTTTTTTGGTGTGTGCAGATTCTAGGTAAGAAGTGGGTTTAGGTGCAATTGCACTGTGTAAAATTCCTGAGATTTATCTATGTTTGGGGGACTTGTGAATGCTAATAGTCCCCATCTCCGGAAATCTGGCAGTAGACCTGTTTTTGGTGAATTGGGTAATTTTTTCAATCTTTTGTTGGAAATGGAATGATGTGATTATTTTATCCCTCGGTTTCGGATTTAGTTGTTACATTACGAGCTCAAATTACATTATCAACATGACAATTAATGCCATATTAGTTTATTTTTTTTATTGATTTATGGCTAATGCTACATGTGCATGATTAGGTGAAAGCAGTGAAGAATCTCTTTTACATTCATCTGGGTCTAATGAGATGAAGGGTATTAGTTTAACATCCCCATTAAGTGGCGGGGTGATCATGCCATCACCCACTTTCTTGTGGAGATTTAAGGTGAAGATGTTTGTATTGCTTGCGATTTCGTGTAGGATTGGTCAAAGGATGTTTTTTGCTAGATATGCATGTGCTTAGTTCATAGATTATCTTCAATGTTTTCTGATTAAATTGGTGTACAGGTATTGTTGTTTTTCATCTGGGGGTTCTGCTGTTGCAAGGTCAGAAAGAATTTTCTGTTTTATATTGTTTGTATTTTTTTTTTTTTTTTTTTTTTGTCTTTTTGGTTTGATTAGGTAGCATTGCATTTCTTGATGATGAACTTATAATGTTGGGCGCGATTTTATGACTGCCAGATTGGATGGCATTCTGTAATGCGAATGAGCGCTGATCTGAGAGATCTCTTTTTGTACGAGGCATTTCTATACTACAATCCTCTTCTGCTCGTGGTTAGTATCAATAAATTATGTACTCTGTGCTCCTTATGAATTGAGTTGTTTACTCAAATTAATAATTTATGTGAATCCTCTTTGCAGACTTTGATGGTTTGGTTTTGGGGGATAAATTTATGGGTCTTTTCTCAGGCTAATGTCAATTATGCAAAAATATTTGACCTTGATCAAAATCATCTTACTCACAGAGAAATATGGAAGGTAATGAAGTTTTGATCCATTTCAACTGAATATTCTGCACCTGTATGATTACTTTTGTTATATTTCCTTGTTAGCTTCTGGTCCAGGTTGCATATTTTTCTACAATTTCTGTAGTTTGCTATGATATTTTAGATGAATGATAAACATTAGGAAAATTGAACAATAAACCAACTTTTGCTCCATTCTCCCAAAATGGACCAACCTTTAAACCTTCCCAAAATAAACACAAGTTTGTATTTTTTTCTCCCATAGTGAACCTAGCAGGTCACTTGACTTGTTATACTAGGTTGCAATCCACGTGTCACGTTCTTATTGGTTAATTGTTTTTTAATTTATGACGATTTAAAAAAAAAAAAGAAAGAAAAACACCCTCCCTTCCCATCAATGCTATCTCCCCCTCCCCCTCCCCCTCCCCACCAGCCACCCCTCCCCTGCCACCGGCCGGCGCCGTCGACCTCACTTTCCCCTTTCCCCATTTCCGCTGCCCTCGACACCACCCAAAGCGGGAAACCACAAGAGCAATAGGAGAGAGAAAACACAACAATGGGGGAAACTACAACATCAACAAAGAGAGAGAAGCGCCTGATTAGAAAGAAGATTGAAGAAGAAGAAAACGCAACCCTGTGCATTTTCTGGTGCTTCCTCTGCCGCAACCACCTGATGCGGTGGTGCCCTGCTCGCTGCTACTGTTGCTGCGCTGCTGTGCCTTTCCTATTCTTCCAATTCTCACTCCAAACCTCCTCATCGTATCATGTAGGTTTATGGGTTAATGATGTTGTCTCTGTATAATCCTCTTCATTTTTCCTGAATTTTACAAAACATTGAATTGAATTTATTTATTTTTGTATGTGCTAGGTCAATGTTAATTTTATTTGAATCTAGTTTGAATTGAATCAGCCGACGCCGGGAAGTGAGTTAGCCGCCGGCCGCCGGTAGGGGAAGTGAGGGAGGAGGGGCTGGCAGTGGGTGAGGGTGGGGTGGTTTGAGTTTTTTTTTTTTAATTTTTTAATTTAATTTTGTTATTTTAAAAAAATATTTAAAGAAAATAAAAAAGTGACCGGATCTTCAGGTCATAGGTCATTTGGGTTTACTAAGAGAGAAAAAACACAAACTTGTGTTTTTTTTTTGGGCAGATTTAAAGGTTGGTCCATTTTGGGAGAATGAAGCAAAGGTTGGTTTGTTGTTGTTAAATTTCCTAAACAGTATATACACAGAAAGTTATACCAAAGGGTTTTATTCTTCCATAAAAGAGCAGGTAAGAAAAAAAAACCATCATTTTCCGTGGCAACTATCATACACTTCATCTATTTAATCAAGATAAGAAAAATGCTAGTAATAATGGAAAAAATTTCACTTGGCTTTTAGTGTAATAATTTCAAATAAGTTGAAGCCTTTGATTTAAAGAATTACTCCCTATCTTTCTCTCCCGGTACCCTAAAGTTTTATGTTGAAGATTTATTCTCTCTCCCTCTCTCTTTTTAGGTACGCCCTCAAACTGCTAAAGGAATTAAGTTCTATTATAGTCATTAGGCCTTTCTTCTCTTCTTTAATGAGCCACTTAAAATTTATTCCCCCTTCCACAATTGAGTTCGGAACCCAAAGACAAAGTGAAGTAAGTTTGATGGAACCATGGAAAAGAATGAGAAGGTTACATCCTTTATTCATCTCTCATTTTCACAACTTTTGCATGCACATGCAAGAGTGAAATTTCTTTTATCCTTTTTTTAGCTTCCCCCCTACCCCCACTCCCACCCCCACAAAGTAAATAAAGGTAGACCCTATTCTTTTGAGCTTCCGGCAAGCACAACAGTTTCAGCGGAGGAGAGCAACTTAAAAGAAAAGGGCCATAATGGAATTGAAAAGGAAACAGATCCTTTGACTCTTATATAGTCTTGGGAAGGAGACTAGCTCAATAGTTATCATTCAGATAACTAGGGAATGTTGACAATGACTCCATAATGACTTTACTTCTCCCTATGTATGTGTTCTATTAACATTGATTAAAGGACAAAGCAATAGTTTATGCATAGTGGGTAAAATGCATATAATTTTAAAGGGTGCTTGCATAGGGGGTGAAATGCATACTGTTTTTACATAATGCTTGCATAAAGGATGAAATGCATACAGATATCCCATTTTTAATCAAACCAAAGTGTTGAAATTAAGGTCCTATCCTAAAATAGGTCAAATGGACAAGAGATTTCTTCAAACAAGAATTATTTTGGGAGGAGTGATTATATAGAAGTATAGGGGAAGTTATGGGTATTCAAAGAAAAGAAAACAAAGTACCTTGGAAAGGAAAGAGAAGCAGCTTAACATTTATTGTCCAATGAGGGTTTCTAAGATTTATGTGAAGAAGACTTGGGTAAGGAGGAAATTGGAAAAATTGACGTTAAGGAGCGAGGGTATATGACCATATGTTTGGGATATATGAGACGAGGAGTAGAGATCTCAAGTTGTATAATACTACCATTTGACCGATTTTGTGAGCTTCAAGTATTGAGTTCAAAATAGTCCCTTTCCCCTTGCTTCCATGTTGATTGGGTTTTGTTGTTCATTCTTAATGTTTGGAGTTCATGAAAATCGTCAAAAAATTATGTTCATTTTGAACAAAGTGTCTTACAAGGTAGTTGTTTAAGGAAAAATAATTAGGTACTCCCCCCGTCCTTATATGTTTTCCCCATTCGACTTTTCACATTCTCCAAGACATGTCTAAAAACATTAATAAATTTAATTTTTATACTTTAAAATAATATAAACTTGATATTCTTAAGGTGGATATCGAAACAAGTTTAACAAGATCTCACATGATGATATTATTTCTTATAGATTAGTGAGAATTTGTGGTAGAAATTTTAAAAGTTTGACCCCAAAATATAACATTAGGCAATCTTTAAGAGACGGAGGGATTAATTGTTTGCAAAAATGTGGTATATAGAGTGTAGTCCTCTGTAATTTATTGCTAAAATGTCTGAAAAATCAATACTTGAGCTTATATAATTTATTAATAAAAAAGAAAGGATTTTTCTAAGCTATGCCCCTAAGGTAGTCGAGTTTCTAAGGTGTACCCATGCTTTTTCAAATTTCTAAGTTGTGCCCCTCAACTCACTACCATTAATGAATGGTACCCTCCTTGGAACTTCCACGTCACCTAAAGTTAACTATAAATTTAATAAAAAGATGATAAAAGGTAAGGAAATGATACAAGAAAGAAATCTTAACCACAACAACCCTAATAACGAAAACTAAAGCCACGAAATCACACTCTCAATTAACTTTTAAATAACTAATAAGGGTACATTTTAGTATTGATAAGAAGTTGAAGGGCACGACTTAGAAACTTGAAAAAGCATGGGTACACCTTAGAAACTCAACTACCTTAGGGGTATAGCTTAGAAAAACCCAAAAAGAAATAAATATTTATTGGATCATCAAGACATAGAATATCTTTGTAGGAATCACAAGATCTAGGATTTGAAGGGCCGTTTGATTGGACCTTTTGGAATGAAGTTAGAACCCATTCCATTCATGTTATTGTTTGGTTAGAATTATTAACTATAGAACCTCATGCCAAGGTGGGTTCTTACTCTACCCCTTCCCCCTAGAATCCCATACCCATCTCACCTCCTAAAGTTCATAATCCATTTTATTAATGAGATGTAAAAACCATTCCACCAAATCACTAATAAACCAAAAACTTCAAATTATTACGTAGTATGTGATTTTGAATCTATACCTCCCTAGTATGAGATTCTGTTTCAATCCCTTGTAGTTTAACTAGTCAAATGCCCCTAAGTTTATCTTGGATAATGAGGGCCATTCCAAGGAGGCAAGGAATCCTCGAGATAGTGTGATGTTTAGAGCTAACTGCTAGCCTTTTCTTCTAAAGACTTCTTCCACAGCAAGATGGAGGACCCTAATTAAGTCTCTCAGCCTTTTTTCTTACCATCAATTTAGTTTTAGTTGCTTGTTTTACTGTTCCTGTAATGACAGATTGAGAGTCTATAGTTTATACCGTTTTTATTATATCTGAGATGTCTAAAAACAATTATAGAATACAAGTTGTAATAACCAAAATTAGGTGCCTCCTTTTGATTTGCTGAGAAGCTTGACTTCTTCCCAAAGATAAATATTAAAAGTGAAAGCAAGAATTTCACTGCAAAGGTCTTGCTTCCAGCATGCAGAAACTTTGAATGGTTTGTTGTTGCTTGTATTAATTCTTCTAAAAAAAATTATAGAAGTATTAACTACATTCATGCCTTAAACAGCTGTTAAGCTTATTTATCCAACTAAGTTCCTTCTAATGCTCAAAGATACTACATCAAATGAGCAAATTGGATCAGAACTCTATTATTTTACTTAGTGGATCTATCACTTAAGCTGCTGCTCTTACTTGATCAATACTTTCTTCGGGGCAGGGGGTGGTGAAATGGAAACTTGTTTCATGACAACATGCTTGGGCTAGATGGCTAGGCTACCTGATTTTGCTTTCCCTTTGAGGCTTTGATATTCCTCAAGACAAATTTGTCTTGGTCGTTCTTTATCCTGATGCCCTTGGTGGCTTGGTACTAGCAGTTCTGTTGGGATAAATTTATTTTTATAGATAAGAACAAGTCTTATTGCATGTAGAATTCTCTGTATAAGCCCTTTGTAGTCAGTCCATCCTTTTATGATTGTTCACGAGTTTAGATGATTGCATTATGAATATGTTGATGTATTTATTGAGATTTGTTTTTTATTAGACTACATTTGGTCTCATTTAATTCATACTTAGGCTACTTATCTTATGTTGTGACTGTCAATTCATTCCGTTATAGATTATTCTCCTGTTTTAGTGAAACACTAATGTTGCTTGAGTTTCTCACTGTTATGTTTTGGTTGCAGTGTGCCACTTGGATGACCATCATAGTTCCAACCAGCATGACAGCATACCTTTATCTGTACTCAGATGGAGAAGTGTCATTAGCAGCATCTCAACCAGTGTAATAGATACCTCCTTTTCTTGAGATTTACACCAATAACCTTAAATGTTGTTCAAAAAATTGAATCTATTCGATACTCATATATGTATGTAAAACCTGAAGCCTGACTGTTTTCTTCTATTATGTTTGTTTTGACATTCGTTGTTGTTTACTTCAATGTTATGCATGTGTTTCTACTTTCTATCATATATTGCTAGTGGTCTGATGATGGAGCTTTGAGTAGAGTGTTTGAATCAATGTTATCTTTTTTGAGTGCCTACAGCTACGAAGAAAAGTACCCTCTTAAATTGGCTAGGGCATTTATGCAATATTTTGTTAATGGTTTGCTAAAGAAGTCATTAGGAATATTCTTTTCAAGTAATCCCCATTGTAGTATGCTTATTAAATGGGTTTAATGTGTAAATGGCTTTATACCTTTGCTTTAGCAAGTCATTTTAAAAATCTGCTCTCTTGGTCAAGTGAAACAGATTTTTAGAATAAACTAGACCGTCTTGCAGTATATCCACATCAACAGCTGATTATATCCACAATCTGCAAGACAGTATAGTTTGTTACAGAATTTTGTCAAAAAAAGTTGGCTGGCTTCCCCCATCAGTTTCTACGCTCTAGGCTAATCTGAATGTTTGTCAAATTGGTTTATTTTGGATGTTTAGATATGGTTTGATCAGTTATTGACATTTATATACCTCGCTTTTGCAGGTTCTTTTGTACGTTGCTGCTCTTATGCTTTTGATATCCCCTTTTGACATTTTTTACTTATCGTCGCGGTACTACCTGTTGAGAACTCTTTGGAGGATAGTTCTTCCACTGCAGGCAAGTAAGCTCTTGCTTAGCGTTCATGCTGTTGAATTGATTATGTGTGCTGTTCTTTTTTGCTTCTTATGTTGTAGAGTTGGCAATTCTCCCTACTTTTTGTGGAATTAATGATTTTCTTAATTAATGAATTCCAAGGAGGTTTTCAAATCATCACTTATGAAAGAACTTTTTAATCTCTGAAAAGATATCACTTACATCTCTTTATGTTGGAAGACAGTGGTTTGAAATCAGTGATCAACTATAACTTAAATGATGCCGAACTATCTCCTGCAACAATAAAGCTTTTTCTTAGAACATGTTGAAATAGATCGATTCAGACCGATTTAATGTTTGACTCCAAAGTAAATTCCGCCCCTGAAGAAAATGCTTGATTCTCAACATTTTGAAGTTTGCTCCAACCAAACACTTCTGATTTTGGCAAGCTAAACTCATTTATTTAATGTATTCTTCCGTTTGGCATGCAAATCCAAATGTTTAAAATTCAAAATCATCAGGTCTGCAAGGAATTTTCAATTTTCATCTGAATCTCAAGGATAATATTTCTTTAGAGTTGCTGAAGTTGTGCTTATGCGGGTCCATGATCCAGAAAAAGCACACACATTAAGGTGGGGACTCTGGGGAGATTTGTAAGGGTTTGTCCATTGGCACCGCAAAATATTGTGCTGCCCATTATGCTTATAGCTAGCACATAACTACATGCCTGCGTATGCACGCACACACATACACTCTCGATTGACACTCTTCGATGTTGGTTTATGTATAAGTTTGCTGATAGTCCCCTCCCCTCAATTCCCCTGTAAATTAGGAAGCCTCCTCTAAAAAAGATATATTGCTAGATCTTGGACCATTGCTCCCTCCTCACTATAAGATGATGACAAATTTTTGTAGAGATCACCATCTCATCAATTAGAGGAGGGATCAGTGATCCAGGACTATGCTGTAACTTCTGCCTCTTAAGAAAGCATGAAAATGAGAATGGATATGGTAACTTCAATGCTCTTTTGGCTGTGCAATGAAACCTTACCTCTCATTTCCCTCACCCCCTTTTGCAGTTTCAACTTTTGTTTTTTGGTAGTAACTTTACTTTATTGCTTGTTAATGCAGGCGATAACCTTTTCTGACTTCTTCTTGGCTGATATCTTGACATCAATGTCTAAGGTATTAATGTTGTTTATTTGTATGAGTTATTCATGTCATTTGAAAATTTACTTCTAGTATGTGGATTGTATCTTTGGATTAGCAAAATAGTGCACATTTGGTTGCATGTTTTTTTCATTGCACTCTCATTTTGATTTAAATTTCTTCCCTTCTTGGAACATTCTCTGACTGGAAGTTGCTGGTCTCTGATTTCATTGAAAGTTCTTAGCGAATTGAAATAAAAAAAAAAACTATCAAATTAACAATCTAGGCAACAGATGAAATTATAGTATTGACAATGATTTATGACTTTTTAATTGGAAATCTGGGTCATAAGGAGGATGATTATTAACATAACCTATTTCCACATCAAAGTGTATTCTCGGCTGTTCATAATTTGCTAGTTAAAAGTGTACCAGGTCACCTCAGCACACAATCTAGAACACTAAAGTGGAAAATCTAGTTGTCAAAATTCTTGGGGCTTTTGTTGGTTAGTGAAGGGTGAGTTAATTACAAGGAGATAAGCCATGATCAAGATGTGAATTGTTGTTTTATTTGTGGAGGATTGGACAATTCAGCTGGCTGCTGCTCAGGCTACCTCCTGCAGTACTGTTCCCTGGATGTTGGCTTGATCCTTTATTCTCTCTCTCTTTGAATTTAGGTGGTTGGGGTAAGGGTTGGGGAAGAGGAGAGGCCTTAGAACTTTTATATTTTGGCAACATCTCATAGACTTTTTGGCCTCTCTCTGTAATTATATTATATTTTCCTATGTTGGTTTAGTCTATTTTATTTTTTTTGAACAAATGTTAGTTTAGTCTATTATCATGCTGTCCTTTTTGATTGTTCTAGTCTGTCAAATACACTAAACAAAATTGAGCATAATGCTGACTTAAGCCTTATGTAACTCTACTGTTTGAAAGTCACAGCGTATAGTGAACTTTTTACCCATACTAATGTTTGTAAACTGATCATGTAATTTGGTAATTATGCATAGGGGTCATAGGTTGTATGGTCTGTCATTACCGCGGAGCTAAATACTTTTAAATATGTATTTATGATTACAATTCCTCCATACCACAATAATTGAACACTGTTAGTTATCAATTTTTTGGCCTCTTATATTTTATTAATCTATTTAAAGCAAATGTTATCAAGGTCTTGAATTACATCATGGTATATTTTAACACTATCAATTTTTTTTTGGTGCTTTTTTAGTAATAGATAAGTCAAAAATATTTATGGTCAAAGTTGTGCATTGAAAAGCGTGTTAGTCAAAGTGTTTCATTACTTGCATATATATATATATATATATATATATATATTTATTGAAATCAGACGAATTATAAGCTTAGTTTTTGGTGTTATTATTTTGTGCAGGTATTGTCAGACTTGGAGCGTTCGGTCTGTCGCATGGTCCATCGTCAGGTTGGTTTCTTTCCTTATTCCTCTTTCTCATCCCCTCATTATTGTGTAAACTAAGATTGAGTAGATGGAAGTATATGCAATGGGTACACTATTTATTATGACAAAGTTGTGACAAATGGATATCTATCTGCTTTTAGAGTTTCCTTGTTAGCTAGAATCTTGTATGAACATGGCCTTAATTCCACATCTGAATCACTTCTCCGTTTTTGTTTCTTACTTGTATTATGATATTACTTCCTCCGTTTCGTAATAATCGCGATACTTTATTTTTACGTATGTTTCATAACAATTGCAACACTTCCTTTTTTGGTAAGGATCCACTATTATTTTATTAATTATCTCTCTTACTAACCCTACTTTCGCAAATATTTTATTATTTCTCTCTCCTACCAACTCCACTTACATTCCCATTTTTTTTTTAACCCCTCATACTAACTATACTTTATAATATAAAAGTTTATCCACTTGCATTATTTTATTGAAGCCTATAAGCCTACCCTATATTTTTCTTGAGCTATGTGCACTCCCTACCGTTGCGATTATTACGAAAAAGAAGAAAAAATTACTCCCTCTGTTTCGTAATAATCGCAACTTTCCATTTATGTCCGTTTCATAATAATAGCAGTACTTATTTGGTAAGGACCCACTATTATTTTTATTAATTTTCTCTCCTAATAACTCCACTTTCACAAATATTTTATTTTATTTTTTTCCTACCAACCCCACTTACAGTACTTTTTTATTATTTCTCTCTCATACTAACTAAACTTTATATCATACAAAATTTGCCCACATGCATTATCTTATTGATGCCAACAAGCTTACTCTATATTTTTCTTAAACTATGTGCACTCCCTATTGTTGAGATTCTTACGAAACGTAGGGAGTAGATATTGCCTTGTGTTGTAATTTGAGGACAATTGTACAGTCATGTTTCTTTTTTCTTTTTTTTTTTAATACATATCAATGTTCTATATTAGTGAATATGTCTTACATTAAAAAGCGAGTCATGTTAGAATTAGCAAAAGTTTTGATTTGGATACTATATTAATTTGAATGTCGTCAAAATCTTTGATGTGGTGAACAATTATTCAAGAGCTTGGTGGACTGGCATGTAGTATACCGAAGAGAAACAAACAAACAAATATTGCATGTTTGAGTATTGTAATAAACTATAATATGTATTAGAAACTGCTTCCTCAACCGTAGACATCAAACTTTCAATTTCTGTCTTTTATTAGTTTCTTGGAAAAATCTTTTTCAGTTTAAATTTCTGGATCATGTTTTCTTGGTAACATCAAATTTTGCTGCGTTACTTTGTGCTATATTGGACAGTACAGTCTTTCCCCTGTATCGTTGTTGCATGTGGTTGTTTGTTTAAAAAAAATCACCAGTCCCCATGTGTTTCCTGTATTGTTCCTTAGTTATCAATTCTTCTGTTAACTAGGTGATGGGGGGTTCAGTACTTACACTGCTCATATCATGGTTCTTTGACCTTGGGTCTGTCAGCTGTAATTGCTACCTACTGTTCCTTGGCTTAGTAATAGACTAATAGCTATATATCTCTTACTGTAAATGGTGTTTGATTGTTATTGGTGTAGGTTGCTACTATTGCATGGTTTGAAGCTGATTCTGTATGTGGCAGTCACTCTGTTGCAATTCCAGTGGTTCTTGTTCTACCATATATTTTTCGGCTATTCCAATGCCTTCGTCAATACAAGGACACTGGAGAGAAATCAAGCCTCTTGAATGGTAAGAGGATAATCATTAGATGCATTGCTTCTTACAAGCATTTGCCAAGACTATAATAATTTTTACATCATTTAAAAAACTCGAAATTGCTTTAAAATAAGACCAATTACCATATCCTTTTATCTAATTAATTTTAAATATTATAAAGATATTGTAGTAGTAATATGGATATATTGTTATAAGATAAATATGAATCATGGTAGGCTCATGATTATATTACTTACAATTAGGATTTAAATGAATCCTTTGAAATTTTAGCCAAACATAAAATATGTTATAAAATTGCAGAGTATGATTGTATGAGTACATAATAAATTAACTACTGTATTATACAACCCGGGCATCGCACAGGTTTAACAACTAGTTTTCAATATCTTTTGGATAAATCATATCTGGCCAGTCTATAGTGGCTGTGGCCTGTAGGTGAGGCTGCATACAACTTGATCCTATAGGTCCTCTCTGCACTTGATAATTGTTTTGTTGAATCTCTTAATATCCATAATATTGTGAACTCATTCTAATTATTTTTGTATCAGCTTTAAAATATTCCACAGCAGTACCTGTTATCTTCCTTTCAGCACTCAAATATCATGTGTTCCCAGATAAGTGGACAAGCATATATCGGCCACTCTGGTTGATGTCAAGTCTTTTAAATTCTATGTATTCCTTTTACTGGGATATTACACGAGATTGGGATATGAGGTATGTTTACGTGGCAAAATCACCTATTTTTACTGGTATCCATGATTCCATGGTTGTTTACTTTATTGTATACTTTATATTACTGTAGCTTTTATTTAATCCTCCATGTTTCTTGCTACTCGGACACTTATTTTTTCAAGTGTAAAGGTATTTTCAAATTGCCAAATTTCCAATGCTTTTCATAAGTACAGCCGTACAGGGGCTTTCTTCCAGTAGTAATTGGGAAACCATCCTCAGTTAATTTAATTTTGATGAAGTAGTGTTAAATATTAGTAGGTTTAAAACTAAAATTTAAGTATGTTACTTACACCTCCCACTTCACACCCCCCCCCCCCCCCTCTCTCATCTTTTTTCTCTTCCTCCTATGTGTGGGACTAAAGCATATCAGTAGTTTACAACATCTACTGTCTCTGACTATTTCTTTCCTCACTGTTCCATCACTTCCTTGTTTGCTCACCGTTTCATTTTATCTTCTTTTTATCCTTTAGTTAAATTGAGATAGCAATTTTCCAAAAAAGAGGGCTACTCTGTAAACTAAGCAAATTAAACACTATTCAACTCACAAATAAAAAAAAAAAAAAAAAAGGGAAAGAATATAGGGAGAACTTATTTGATTAATAGAGTAATTTTATTTGTTTATAACTCTGATTTGTTCATATAGTTTTACAATGATTTATGCATATATTGAATGTTCTCTCTTCCGTTTGCCCTCAAAGCTCACTATTTCGGGAAGAGAAGAGGAGAGAGAATCATGTTGCTAATGCTGTATTAATTCACTCTTAATTAAAGTTCTCATTAGGAGCCTAGTGCAGTAGTGCTTATTGATTGATAATTAGTGCAGAAAATGGCTAAAAAGCCTACAATTGTTTATGGAAGAAATAGAAACATGCAAGGTAGTGGATTGATAATTAGTGAGCTTTTTTCAAGGAAACATTTCAATGCTACCAATAAGTTTAAACTTTAACTATGGATTATCACTTTTATTGATGAACTTGATATTCATCGCTAAGTCTTGTATCACATTGTGCCATTGCGGCATTGTGTAAGTAAGGAGGGCTGACTTTGGGGAGGAGCATTCGGAACTTGATATTCAATCCATAGCTGGACTAATTAATGAAAGGAGGGATATGGAGAGAGTGAAGGCTATTAAAAACAGACCTCTAGGGGAAAATATGTAGGGGAAGGGCACTATGACTAGAAAGGGGAAGAGAGTAGGTTGAAATCAAAATCTATCTTTTACATTCGAAAGAGAGTTTTTTAACATAAAATTTAATGAATGTTTTTGTAAGAAGCTTCTTAATCTTGGGAAATATATCTTGTAATGTTAAAACTATTTTTTTTGGCGAGTGGCCAACTTAAGATCCTTAGTATTGTTCCGGTCTTATCATGCTTTTGGTGGAGGATATTGTCTCTCAAACTGGAAAAAAAAAAAAAAAAAAAAAAAAGAGACTAGGACCAAATTTTTAAAATTGGTCATATAATCATTTTGGGACTAAGGCTTTGTTGTTGTTGGTTGTAAAATCATGGGCTTTGATGACCACTGTGAAGAGCTACATTCTTACTTTGCATCTAGTTGAAATATTTAACTTCTCAAATAAGAAGCCATTCTTCTGGTAGTTATTTCCTCTTTCAAAGATTGTCTTATTATATATTGAAAACTGTTTATTGCTACACCTGGAATTTTGAGTGTTCATGTGATATTTCTTTTGACATTCAGCTGTTTCACTCGGATTTTCAAGTTTGGGAGACCTCATATTTGCTCATACCTTCTGCATGGACGGACTTGGGTAAATAACCCCTTTATAAACAGTTTTTACCTTTTGCAATGATACATTTAATTTTAGTAGAATATTTGTTTTGTTCATCATCGTTACCTTACCTTTCGGAATGATACATGGAATTTTCAGGTTTATTGCTGGGTGATTGGAAGCAATTTGATTATGCGATGTACTTGGACGTACAAGCTTTCTGCCCATCTCCGACATAATTACCTTACCGTTTTTGCTATAACTGCTCTGGAGATTTTCCGTCGCTTTCAATGGGTTTTCTTTCGTGTTGAAAATGAGTGGAATAAAATGAGTGCAAAATCACACATTCAGTTATCGGAAAGTGACGATCCAAGCGAGGATTCTAAATTACTGGACTCTGGAAACTATAGTGTATGAAATACTGGACAGAAATTTTACTTTTCTATAATTTATGTTTATTTAATTTTTCAGGAAACAAATCTCTAGAGGTGTGTATATTCATCTGAATTTTGACCCATTCTTTATAAAAAAAAATGAGATTATTTTCGTGCATATGACAATGTTTTATTTTAAAACGTCAAATACTCAAATTGTTGAGTTACTAATTTTTTATCCCCGGTGAAAAAATGGAGTTAATCCACTTACTGATCATGGAACATTTTTACAATTACATGCTGATTAGCTTCTTTTTTTTTTATTTTTTATTTATTTTTTATTTTTTTTGGGTTCTCTACAATTAGAGTTACATGCTGATTAGCTTCCCCTCCTAGCTCTAAGCCAGCTTCAAGTATGCATCTCAGTGTCTCTAACTCAACTTAATGTCGAACCCAATTTCAAGTCCAACCCAATGTTAAACTCGGTGTCAACTCCGGTTTATGATTGTTGTTCTTTCAAGTTAACATCTTTTCAATCTTTTATTAAGTAAAGTCTATGCTCTTCCAACTCAGGAGTCAGGACAGATTGAGGTAGTAAATATGACTATACATTTCAAGAGCACCTCGATCGAATCAAGAGGGCCTGCGAATCGTATGATTAGACTCGAGGCATGATACCAACCCACCAATGATGCATCCGTTTAGCAAGGGAGAGGTGATGGATGAGGAACGTCAGTATTCACAAATCACACAATGATGTTTACTCGAGAAAGAATTCACAACCTTCACCGCATTATGATATGTTGAAACTTGAAAGTAGTACGATTATAGAGAGGCTATGAATATAATGCAATATAAATTGTTAGGCTTAAGCACAACTAAAAACAAAAGTAATCATAAAAAGCCTGAGATGGTCATCCTTTGAGTTTTTTTTTTTTTTTTTTTTTTTTTTTTTTTTTTTTTTTTACACAAAAGGGAAATATTTAATTACTTAGGAGAGTTAATGATGATGTAATCATCAGGGCAAAAGATCGACACTTAGAGCATAAATCATGATGCTCAAAGTGCATTAAGTACATAAAGTAGTTATAATATCTAAGGATAGGATAAAGATTAACAAAGATAGTAAAGATAGACTTCAGCAGCTTGTAGATGTCAAAAGGAGTTGCTGGACCAAACATAGGCACTTTCCAAGGTCTACTTCAGCAACTTGTGAATGTCAAAAGGAGCTGTTGGACTTCTCATAAATCTAAGGAGCCATTTCTGGAATTTCTGCTGCATATATGTTGAAGAGATGGGCTGGAGGATAAGAGAAAGGAACAACTTCTCCTGTTTTTATCTTGGTTCTACCCATCATAGCCAATCTGTCAGCAACAGAGTTGACAGTCCTGCTGGCATGGCATACTTGAACAGTCCAGCTTATTTCCAGCAGAGAGGCAACATCGCTAAGAATGTTACCTAAATCATTGTCTTCAAATGCTTTTGGATCTTTAAGCATCTTAGTAAGGGCATCTGCATCAGTTTCTAGTTCAAGAAACTTGATGTTCTTCCTCCAAGCAGATTTAAGGCCTTCCCTATTTGCCATTAGCTCTGCAGCAGCAGCAGATCGAAAGAACATTGAATTTCATGGCATAACTGTAACACCCCAATAATTCTCTCTTAGAACCTGTAAATACCCTGCACAAAATCCAAAAGAATTACTGGCGTGCTACCGCCACGTGTTCAAACGTTAAAGCTATATCAAATATTAGCAGCGGAAAAACTAAATCAGTTACAAATAAGTTTCAAAACCAACAAATAAAACCAAATTAAGTGATACAAGCTGGAACCATTAAGACCTTTATTCAAAACCAAACAAAAGTAGTAAATAAATAAAACCAGAGTTTAAATAAATTCAAACTTATGAAAAGAAATAAACTGCGAACAATAACCAACTTTCCACTCAAAATCCCACCACCTTGATGCAAGTCCAAACTATGTTAATACCTGTGATGAGTCTGCTCCCCAATATTACAAGTGTAAAGATTGGATCATTACAGGGTCATTGAAATGCGAAGTCCATGACCAAAGAGAGACACACAAAGCACGCAATCAGCAAATCTGAGTACATACAAGGTGCGAAACATAATGAGAAATCCCTAACATGCTACTAATAATCAATCATCACACATCATTAATTTGTAGACTCAACACATGACTCAACTATCAATTTACTAAGACTTACCTTGTTAAAAGTAATTAACTCATCATTTTTTATTCATTGGATTAAGCAATAGAAAAGGTTGTCCAACCCATGCTCCATTTGGAACATCAATAAAAGAAAAACCCCATACCTCATTTCGGAAACATCAATAAAACATCCAACGATCACGGGCGCAACTCCGTGACCGTAGCTAGTATGAGATCTCATCTAACTCCTAGTTTTGAAAAGTATTTGAAATAAGAGACTCGTAGATCAGACGGTCTCGAGAAAAGTGCACGGCTAATACCCCGTGTACCCCAACCCCTGATTGTCATTACTCCAGATGTGCACAAATCTAGAGTTTTATTGCTCATTCATCTTGCACTTTACGTGATTTACAAGTTTAGAATTGGTGATGACTCATATGCAAAACAATATAATCAATCAAATATCACATCATTCCAAGCAATCCAAAGTTCCAATTCAATTCTTGATTTATTAGTGGCAAACAATATTTAGTATTGAATCCTTTAACTATATACCTCGGTGTATAAACACCTTAAGTGCATAGGGCACTTCAAATCCTGAACCACGTCTTAAAAGACTTTAATGAACTTCCTCTACTCAAATCATAATTAATTCATGAAAGAGTATTAAAAATTAACCTCATGGAACCATTATCAAAATTAATTCCACTTAGACAACCAATAATCCATAACCTTTAATTAATCATAACATATCTAATTGATAAGACAATCACTTATACATCACCCACAACCGTAGTCATATACTTATATTTCAAACATGCCTCATACACAATATACGGAAATCACAATGTATAACCAAACAATTTAGCCCAGTCTTCTCTATACATGATACTAAGTTCTCGATACATCTCTAAGCATGCATCTAAAGGCAAGGTTTCGTAACTCGTACGTACCTTGAATAAACGAATTGGTATGCCACTTTACTATCTAGAAATCACCTTCAATAAACTCCTCTCCTAAACCAAACAATAACATCTCAATCAATACCCAATCAATCAAATTTACAGCAATTCTAACTTACTTTAAAACCTTCAAAATCCAAACCAAACAACACTTTAAACCTTCCCTTTAGTTAAAATTAAAGGTTTATACTTCCTCCGTTATTTTATTATTGCACCACTTGCTTTTTTAGGAAGTTTCACAAATATTGCACCATTTTCTCTTTAGGAAAAAAAATATTTGTGTTCACACAACAAATACCCAACATACCCTTGCTTTTTCACACTTACTTTTTAATTTACCAATATGTCACAAGGGCAATTTTGTATTTTTACCTTTCTCTCTCTTACCTTTCTCTCTCTTACTTTTTCCACTACCAAAATATTTGTACCCAACCCCTATGGTGCAATAATAAAAAATGGAGGAAGTATATAGTTCTTTAAGTTTTCTTCATAAAAACCTTAAAATACACTTTTATACATGAAATTACAGCAAGTTTAATAAAAATCTTAATATTATTTTAAAAAACCCTAATAATCTCCCTTTTTAATGGGTGATTAAACCCTCTTTATAAAACATCAAAAGTAGTACTTAGAAACTATTTCCAACACTTTAGGTTAATTAAAAACCCTTCAAAACTTTATCAATACATCACTTTAATACTCAATTAAAAGTCTCCTAGGAAATAATCACTTCCTAAAAAACAACCAACAATTAATATTACTAACCCGAGTAATTTCCAACAATATAATATGATGAAAAACCTCTTAAAACTTTAATAAAAACATATATTTATGCTTAATGAACTTAAAACATAATTAATTTTATTAATCAAACTCAAGGATAAAATTTTAAGCATAAAAAACTTCATTAAAATCAAAAACTGCCCAAAAATCATATTTAGAGGCTAAATTTGGCCACGAGGGGGGGGTGGTACTCACTACCAAAGGTAGTGAATTTTTCTTAAAACGTTGTTTCCACATGGAAAACACTACTTTTTTTTTTTTTTTTTCCAAAATTGAATGAGTTCAGAACCTAATTGGGATTAAAACAGGACTAATATTAACGAATGGAAATCTAAAAATTAAAACACGAATTTACGTGTTCAAAATAATCTGGAATTAAGTTAAACTAATCATTAGTTATAATCACCAAAATTTCAAAACATCATTACTATAAAAGCCCTAAATCAATTGTTCATAAAAAACCCTAAAATCATGATTTTCAATAATTAAAAACCCTATGTTATAAAATTTACAAAACCTGAAAATTATGACATTTATAAAATCTGAAATTATATAGTTTAATCATTAAAATACAACTTGATACTAATTAAATTAATTTCAAACAATAAAATCAAAACCCATAAATCAATAATTATAGCTACACAAATTAATAAAACAAAGGAGAAAGAAAATAAGACTAACCTTTTTGTGTGGGAAATTTTTGGGGATTTATGAGGTATTTATAGGAGAGAATTTTAGGGTAAATAGGAAAATTGGGCCTCATAAAAATAATGGGTCAATTAAGTAAACAAATGGGTTAGACTAGTTTGATTGGACATAAATTGTAGAATAAAGATGCATAAAATAATTTGTTCAAATAATTTTCGACCCAGATTAATAACTTGAAACTTTTGAAATTAAATTCCGGAAAATAACAAATAAATATTATAAATAAAATAAAATTTCATTTATAAAACATTTAAAAAATACGGGGGATTACAATAACCTGTAACCCACATTCCTTTTTCACATCTGATTACTCCTCCACCACCAGCATTATTCACATTTATCCAAGAACCATTAGTGTTTAACCTGTGAAATCCTTTTTGAGGTGGAGCCCACATCCTTGTGATTTGGTTAGAGGAAGAAGGTCTGTCAACACTTCCCTGAGATAGGGCCAAACAGTAATGGTAATCAACCAGAAATTTGTTAAAAGTTGACTGAATAAATAACATCTTTTAAAGGATACCATATAGCCATATTCCATCTTTTAAAAATTTGATCAAAGACAATCATATTCCTGGTATTCCAGAGATACCATATAGCCACAAAAAAGAGAATTCTCTAAGAGGAAGTACCGGTAAGGTTAAAATCCAGCCAATTAGTGAAACTAGAATTATAAATTTTTGTAAATCCATATTTAAATGAGCAAATTTTTTCAAAAATAAGAGACCACAGAGAAGAAGAATTGGGGTAATCCCTAAATAAATGGATTGAGTCTTTTAAAGGATACTCACATCTCATGCATTTTGGATCAAAGAAGGTAATCTTTTTCTTTAGAATAGTCCCCATAGGGAGAATATCTCTAACAATGTTCCAAAGAAACATTTTATACTTATAAGGAACTTTGATTTTCCATAAATTCTTCCAAGAAAAGGTGGAAAGAAAGGTGGAATAATTAAGATTATTAAGGGGCAGAGTAGAATTGTAGGTTGATTTGATGGTGAAAGAACCAGATTTTTCTAAAGTCCACTTTAATATATCATGAACCAAAAGTAATTTTAGGAAGAGGATGGGCTAAAATCAGAATGCATAAAGAGTGGGGGATAATATGCAAAATGTCATTCAAGTACCACTCATTATTCCTAATTATGCTAGAGACTCTCCAATGACCTTTAGAATTAGGAATTGAGATGTTAGGAATGTGATATATTGGAACCTCCTCTATCCAATGGTGATACCATAGGGAGGTATCCTCTCCATCACCAATGTTAATAATTATCCCTTTTTTCAAGATGTCTCTACCAACTAATATGTCTTTCCAGATAATGGAATCAGTAGGTTTAGAAGAGTAGACAATAAAATTAGAATATTTTGAGTATTTCTTTTTTAAAAACTAGACCCAAAGTTTATGATCTTGAGTTAGGATTTTCCACCCTAATTTGGCCATGAAGGATAAATTCCATCTACCTAGATCCCTAATGCCTAAGCCTCCTTTAGCTATAGGATCACAAACCACCTTCCAATTAGTCCGGGGAATGAATCTACTCTATTCCAATCCAAAGAAATTGTATACATTTTTTCTAGAGATCATCAGATAAAATTGTTTTAGGAATTAAATTTGTTTGCATGGCATAAAGTGGGTAAGAATTAGAACAGACTTGATAAGGGTACACATATCTGCCATATTTAAAAGTTTAGCTTACCAACCTATAATCCTAGAACAAGTTTTGTCAAGAAGGGGAAAATAATCTAATTGATTTAAAAGTTTATGAGAGATGATGATTCCAAGATATTTTCCAAAATTAGCAGTGTTAGAAATATTGCAAAGGTCACAAATGGATTTCCTAATATTGTAGTTCATTTTCCTAGGGAAAATAGAAAAAAGACTTTTTAATATTTATAGAAAGACCTAAAATGCTTTTAAAATTATCAAGAACTTCCATTATAACCTTAATGTTATTGGAATTAGTTTTTTGAAAAAGAAAAACATCACCAGCATAAAATAAGTGAGATATATTGACATCTTTAGCAATTTTCATAGGTTTTCAAGCGCCATTTCTAACTTGATCTTGAATCATACAAGAAAGACGGTCAACACAAAGGATAAAAATGTAAGGAGCGAGAAAGAGGACAAACTTGCCTAATTCCTCTAGAAGGAGTAAAAGAATCAGTTATCTCTCCATTCCATAGGAGGGAGATATTAGGGGTGCAAATACAACTTAAAATAAGATTAACAATATTGGGAGACAAATTAATACTTAAAAGAGTGTCCTTTATAAAATCCCATTCTAGGCTATCAAAAGCTTTAGATAGGTCAATTTTTAAAGCCATAAGTATAGCATTCTTTGGAACTTTGTTAAAATGGTGAGCCACTTTCTTAATAATGATTATATTTTCTTCTATAGTTCTATTTGGAATAAAACTAGACTGGAAAGGGCTAACAATATCAATTATTATAGGTTTTAGTCTATTAGAAATGCACTTAGTAATCAATTTATAAATAGAATTGCATAGGCCAATAGGTCTAAAGTCCTTCATAGAGACAAGACTGTCACCTTTGGGTATAAGGGAGATATAAGAGTTATTTATGCAAAGGAGAATAGCACCTTTGATAAAGCAATCAGAAATGAAGTCTGAAATGGAAGGACCATGGTCAAACCAATGATTTTTGAGGAATATAGGTTGTAAACCATCTGGACCAGGGGACTTGATTGGGTCCATTTGGAATAAAAGACTTTTGATTTTATCAGAGAAAGGAGGGAGAGAAAAGGAAGGGGAAGAACAAACAGGAATAGAGTTTTGATATTCAAATAAAAGCATTTTAGCAGAATCAACAGAAACATTTTTGAAAACAGTTTAAAAAATAAGACCTACCATATTTTTCAAATCATTTAAATCTGATATCCAATTTCCATCATTATCTTGCAAAGTTAACACTTTTCCTCTGTTTCTTTTGATATTGGCCAACATATGAAAATACTTTGTGTTAAAATCACCATTCTTTCTCCAATTCAGCCCCGCTTTTTGAGCATAAATAATTTTTTTCCAATTTGTAAATATGATTTAATTAAAAAAGTAAATCCTTTTCCAAAGAAACAAGGAAAGGTGAATACCTTTTCGAAAGAGCAATCTGAATTCCATCTATTCTAGCAACTAAACATTTCTTTTGATTAGTAATATTTTCAAATATATTTTAATTCCAATTTTTAATATTTAAACAAAATTCATCCCTGCCTTTGAAATCTAAATTATGAATATTCCAATTATGGACAAAGAATTTCTTAAATTGAGGATGTTCCAACCAAACAGCCTTACATCAAAAGGGGTAAGGGCCTCCATTATGATTATCACAAACAAAAATTAAAATAGGATAGTGATTAGAATATAAGTGCGAGCTAAGTGAGATACCTGAGTATTTGGATAGGTGTTTAGCCAAATCGAATTTCCCATAGCCTTGTCCAATCTTTCTTGAATGATATTGAGGGATTCCCTTGCGTTGTTCCAAGTGAAGGGATTACTAGAGAAGTCCAAATCAACGAGACATGCTGCATCAGCAAATTTGTTCAAGTCAGACCACTGAGAATGTCTAAATCGTAGGCCATCCGATTTTTCAGCAGGGCTAGTGACTTCATTCAAGTCACCTAAGAAGAGCCAAGGTGTATCGTTGGGAGGGAGAGAACAACAAAGGTCATTCCACAACTTGTGCCTTTCAGAGGGAGAAGAAGGCGCTGTTTAGGCAAATCTCAATAAGGACATTTAAGAATTTGCTAGGTTTGAGGGGTAATAACAATCATTCTACCAATAGCATATAAAATAACTAAGAACGATTAAGAAGCAACAAGTAATCAATAAGTAGGCAGTAAATATTCGATTATATAAAGAAGGTGAGTTTAGAGATACAATACTGAGTAAGGACAAGCCTCCTTGTTCAGTAGAGACGCAATTCCGTAGACAAAAGTAGAGCAATTTTATTATATTTAAGTGTATGTCTGTGTACATGAATGCTGAAAATGTCTAATTATGCTTATTTATACCTAGGGATCTCTAGGGTTTACAAATATCTTCAGAATATATTTGAAATGAGGAAGATCTTCTTGATTTATCTTCTTCCTTGTTCTGCAGGTGTATCTTTGGCAAGTATCTCCTTGATTGATATGTATGATGCTGCTTTCCTTGTTTACTTCAATCAAGCCGTTTTGTATATTCTCGCTGACTTATTGGTCTTGGATTGATGCCCTAGAGGTAATGGGTCGTGTGATAATACAGGCCCAACAATTGCCCCTAATTTTTATTTTCAAGTATTTGGAAGTGAAAATTACTTAAAAAGCCGTTGGGAGGATTATGAAATTTTCAGAAATTACTTCAACGGTTAGCAAAATAGGAAACGTGATGGCAGTTTTAAGGCAACTTCCTCGATAACCGTTCGTGGCGGTTTATTTCTTTTTTGGTATTTATTGGGTGTGCAGGCTCTTGTCTAATCACTTCATTGCTTTGCTCCAATTTTGGTTTTCACCAGGTATTTTCTCTTCTCTCTCTGTTTCCTCTGTTTCTTTACTTTGTTGTTTTTCTTTTTGTTTTGCGATGGGTGGTCATGTGAAAGTGGTGTTTGCTGGGGTGGATGAGGGTGTGAAAAAGCCTAACTTGGTGGCGCAGAACGTCTTCCCTGCTAAGGATGTCTATCCTTCTACCATCACGAAAGAGGAAGTTCAGAACATCGCTGCTATTGCGCGATTCCCTGATGGGGTTGTGGTGAAAATCCCATCTTCTAGGGAGAGGGCTGATTGGACTGCCCCTGGTTGGGTGTGTTTCTTCGAGTATCCCTTTGTAATTGGGCATACTTTCCCTTTTTCTGCTCTTGTTCGTCAATTTCTTTCTAGGGTTAGGGTTTCGCCTTGTCAGTTATTGCCCTAAACTTGGAGGGTTTTGCGAATTTTGGATTTGCTAAGTGCAAAATTGGGTATAGAGCTTGATGTAAGGGACTTGTGTTATCCTTACACTATTAGGAAAAGTGGTAAGGGTTGGGTTGGTCTTCGTTTGAAGGATGGTGTTGGTCCTTTGGTGACTGACTTGGAGAAGGCGTTTGATAAGAAGTGGTATCACAAGTTCTTCTTTGTGAGGATTGACTCGTTGGGTGATGATTGTGATTTTTTGATTGACACTGTTGAGGCTGAAGGTATTTTGTTTTCTTATTCTCCTATGTTCTTCTCTCCTTCTTTGTTGATTTGGGCTTATTTGCTTGATGGTTGCAGTGAGTAAATTGAAGCAGCGTTCTCAATCTTCGTCCCTGGTAGACAAGTTGTACGAGTTGAGTGTAGACGAGAGATCTTTCATCAAGTTGACCCAATCAGAGGCGGTTATCCAGATCAGGTCTTTGGACGATTCTGATTCTGAGCAAAAAGTTGCCCCAACTATGTCTTAAGGTATGTTCTTCTTTTTTCCTTTTCTGTTTGTTTTTTTTTTTTTTTTGTTGTTGTGTTGTTCCCTGTGGATGTGTCCTGTTGCAAAATTGTTTTGCCTTTGTTAAAGATTTACTTAGCACTTAATTTGTTTATCCTTTCTGAGGTGGTTATGTATTTTGTTGAGTATGTCTGTCGTGTTCCTTGTTGTATGCGTTTGTCGTGTTCCCTGTTACATCCCCTTTTAAATTCTGCCATGTTCCTTGTAGATACTTCGAGGTCACTAAGGTCTCATGACCTTCTTAGCTCTTCTTCCCTTCTGGGCCGCCTTAAACATCGCTCTTCTCCTTCAACTACTGAGGCTGTTCCTCTCAATACGGTGGCTCCAAAGAGCGATGCTCCTCCGCCTCCACCTCGTACTGGCCTTAAGAGGAAGCTGGGGGTGCCTATTGATGTTGATGCTGCTGATTTCTCTTTTGACTCCTTGGCTCCGCATGTGGACACCTTACTGTTTCCGTCCTTCAAGGATCGCCAATCCTCGCAGACCTTTGCTGATCTTTCTCAAGAAGCTGCTGTGCAGTCTTTCTAGGTATGGTATACTCCGAAAAAAAAGAAATTTAATAAACATGGTTAAAACCGGATTGCGCATTCCTTACTCGATTCCGTATTCTGCAGAGCCTGCAGTCTTTCTTGGGCGTACCGGGCAAAGTGTCTGAGTTTACTCGAGCGTACGAGGCTATGAAGAAGGAGTGTGATGCTCTTTCTGATAAGTACAAGGCTGCTACTGAGGCTTTGAAGGCTGAACGTGCTAGGCACAGGGACTGCATTGCTGAACGTGATGGGCTGAAGAGGACCTTGAAGGAGGCTGGGAACGAGGCTGTGGATGCTGCAGCGTATTACTTTGGGAAAGCTCGTCTTGAAATGATGGAGGAATTTCAGCAAGGAAAACATGAGGCCTGGGATTATGAGGCTGACAAGGCTGCTTTTGAGGTTGCATTTCCTGCAGGGACTGCTGCTCCTGGCACATTGTTGATGAGCTATGCTGATGAGGAAGTGAATTCTCCTCATAACGCCGAGGTTAGGGATGTCCCAGAGAGTACGAAGCCTGTTGCTGAGGAAGTGGTCCCTGCTGACAACATGGATGAGAATTAGGGGTGAAAGTTCGGTGTTCGGTTTGGTTTTTGGCCCAAACCGAAACCGAACCACCTTAATTCGGTTTCTTGATTTTAGAAACCACACCGCACCACTTTACTTTAGAAATCGAACCAAACCGAACCATATTTATTTCGGTTTCAGAATAAAAAACCAAACCAAACCGATTTTTAAGCAAACTAAAATTCCCACAAATTGAACATGCAGTAGCAGAGAAATTAAGCAAACTAAAATTCTCACAAATTAGTACAAACTAAAATTCCCACAAATTAATTCCCACAAATTAGCACAAACTAAAATCGCAATTCACAAATTAAAATCGCAGTAGCAATGATTTAAGCAAGTAAAATCGCAAGTTAAAATCGCAAATTAAAATCGCAATTCACAATTGAACATGCAGTAGCAACGATTTAAGCAAGTAGCAACGATTAGTATTTAGTAGGAGAAGACAAGAGAAAGCAAGTAAGTAGAGCAACGATTAGCACTTTAGCAGAGCAAGTAGTAGAGCAAATTAAAATCGCAAATTGAATTCGCAAATTGCATAGTGCATACCTTAATTAGTAGGAGAAGACAGGAGAGAGAGAAGCAGGTGGACCGGTGACGGTGGTCGCCTGGTGCCCTGGAGTACTGGACGGTGGTCGGAGACTTAGAGGAGACAGTCAGACAGGCCGGAGAGGGGACGAAAGAGTGGAGAAAGGCTGAGAGGATTAGAGGAATTAGGGTATTTATTTTTGGGCCAGGCAGGGGTTTTGTAGGATTGGGCTTATAATTCGGTTTGGTTCGGTTTTTCAATTTCCCGAACCAAAACCGAACCGAAAACCGAAATTTTTTTATTTTTGACACCGAAACCGAACCACCCTCCCAAAAAACCGAACCACATTCCTAATTCGGTTCGGTTTTTCGGTTCGGTTCGGTTTTACACCGATTCACTTTCACCCCTAATGAGAATTAGTTTCAATGGTGCTGTGTCACCTTTAAAAATTTGTTAGATTTGAAGGATGTTTGTTTTTACTGCCTTAGTGCAGTTGGATAATTTGTTTTGTCTTTGTGCTACATTTCTGTAGCTGGATAATTTGTTTGTTTTGTTGCTTTGCAACTAAGTATTTCTGTCTCCTTTTTGCTATGTTGATCTGTATTTATGTTTCTTATTGTATCATTGCTGTCTTATAATCGTATTGCAGTTGTATTACAGTTGTATTACAGTCGTAATATGAATGTAGCGTTGCTTACATGTGTTTGCTTGCTCTGCGAGGATAGTTGGTTTGTTCCTTGCAGGGATGGTTAACCTTTGTTCTGTGATGGTCTGTTGTGCTTTTGCTTAGTAGTGTAGGTAATGTTCCTTGCAAAACAGAATGAGGTGAGGGGTGGCCGTGGGTTTCCCCAACGGCCCTCCGATGCCAAAGTCAGTACTCGTAATGATCATAAATTGAATTGACAAAGTGTGAGTAAAGAAGAGTACCTTTCGTGCTGATTTTGGCTGTTGGAGATTCTTGTGTTTTTGTGTTTTTCTTCTTTTTTTTTATTTTTGGTAAAAAGGACAAAATTGAAATGATAACTACATACCTTCGCTTCTTCAAAAATGATATAGCTTTAAGTGTGTTGCATTCCAGCTTCGCTGTACTTCTTTTCCTTCCGCATTTCTGAGTCTGTAAGCTCCATTACCTACTACCTTAGTGATCTCGTAGGGTCCTTCCCAGTTGGGTGCTAGTTTCCCTGCGTTTACTTCCTTGGTGTTTTCGTATACCTTTCTGAGAACCCAATCTCCTAGTTTGAAGACTTTTGTTCTGACATTCTTGTTAAAAGATCTTGCTACTTCTTGCTGGTATGCTGCCATCCTCATTTGTGCATCTTCTCTAAGTTCTTCTACTGTATCTAAGTTGTGGATTAATTCTGCTTGGTTCCTTTCTTCTGTCATTAACCCATACCTTGCTGTGGGGACTTCTACCTCTGTTGGGATCACTGCTTCGCATCCGTACACCAATGAGAATGGAGTGTGGCCTGTAGCGCCTTTTGGAGTTGTTCTATCTGCCCACAGTATGTTGGGTAGTTCGTCTGCCCATTTCCCTTTGGCTCCTTCTAGCCTTTTCTTCATGTTGCCTATAAGGACTTTATTGCTCAATTTTGCCTGTCCATTTGCTTGTGGGTACCTAGGTGTAGATGTGATGAGGGAGATGTTCCATTCCTTACAGAATTTGGTGGTCTTATTGCTGATGAATTGGGATCCATTGTCTGTAATGATTTCTGTTGGTACTCCGAATCTACTTAGAATGTTTCTTTTTATAAATGAGAAGACATGCTTATCCTTGATTTCCTTGTATGCTTCTGCTTCGATCCATTTCGAAAAGTAGTCTGTCATTGCTAAGAAGTATACTCTCTGTCCTGATAATGGAGGTAGCTTTACTATATCCATCCCCCACTTCATAAATGGCCAAGGCGTCAATGTTGGATGTAACTCTTCTGATGGCCTGTGTGTCAAGGGTGCGTGCTTTTGGCATGCTAGGCATTTCTTGGCGAACTCTGCCGCGTCATTTCTCATGCTGGGCCAGTAGTATCCCATTCTGAGTGCTCTGTTGGCTAGGTTCCTTCCTCCGGAATGATTTCCACATTCTCCGCCGTGTAAGGATTGTAGGACTTGCTGAGCTTCTTTTTCTTCTAGGCATCGTAAGAAAGGTCCTGCTGCGGATTTCTTGAAGAGTACATTGCTGATCAAACAATACTTGGAGGCTTTCTAAGCAAACGCTTGAGCTGCCACCTTCCCTGTTGGCTTTGTCTTGCCCAACAGGTGTTCTTTCAATGGTGTTGTCCAGCTGTTGTCTTCCTCTTCTGTGAGGTTTGCTTGAACTTCGGAAACACTCATTGTTGATTCTTTCTCTATGGCTGGAAAGAGTACGTGCACTAGAGGGATTTTCCTCAAGGTTGATGTTTGATCCCAAGTTTGCCAGGGCGTCTGCTTCAGTGTTCAAGTTTCTGGGTACTTGTTCTATTTTAAATTCCTTGAACTCTTTAATGAGCTTCTTTGCGACTTCCAGATAAGCTATCATTCTGGCGTCCTTTGCTGCATACTCTCCGTTGATTTGGTTTACCATAAGCAAGGAGTCTGAAATTATCTCTAGATGTTGTATCTTCATGTCCTTTGCAACGGTTAACCATGTGATTAGTGCTTCATATTCAGCTTCATTATTGGTTGCTTTGAAGTTGCACCTTATTTCCTGTGCTATCTTGTCTCCTTGGGGTGATGTCAGTACTACTCCCAAGCCCACTCCACATATGTTTGCTGCGCCATTTGTGTGGAGTATCCATTTCTGTGTAGCTTTTGGTTCTTGTAGCGCCAGTACTTCCTTCTGTGCTTCTTCTTCAAGGGTAGGGCTGAAGTCTGCTACGAAGTCTGCCAAGGCTTGCGATTTGACTGTCGTCCTGGGTTTGTATTGTATATCGTATCTGCTCAAGTGTAAGGTTCATTTCTCCATCCTTCCTGACATCTCTGGCTTTCTCATGATAGCTTTGATGGGATAGTTGGTACGTACTCGTATGGAGTGGCTTTCAAAGTATGTTGCCAATGTAATCTCTCCACTTGTCTTTTTGGTTTCCCCACTGAATCCCACTAACATTGTTGACTTGTTGACGATGTTCTTCTCATCTATGTTCATATGCTTCAGGGTGTCAAGCATGATGATATTTGCAGAGCTTCCATTGTCAACTAGGATTCGTTTGATCATGCAGTTTCCTACTGGGAGTGAAATCACCAGACCGTCATGATGGCCCTCTACTGCATCGCTCTCTTCAAACATGATGGGGATGTCTATCTTGGATTTCTCTCTCTTGTCTGGTTGATCCTTGTTACTTTCCTTTGCATGTCGCTTTGCTGCTGAATATGTTAAACTGCATACTTCTGACCCTCCTGATATGAAGCAGATGGTTTTGACAATTGGAGGCGCAGGAGGACCTCCTTGCTTAGAATCTCTCTCCTTCCCTGAGGCTTTAGATCTATCTGACAGGAGCTCTTTGAGGTAGCCTTTCTTCAGCAAGTATGCGACTTCCTTTCTGAGCGCGACACATTCATCAGTATTGTGACCGATATCTGATTGGAAATCACACCATCTGGATGGATATTTCTTCTCTCCAGGCCTATCACTCCTTCTGGGCCATTGCACAGTATCTCCCATCTTATTCAGGGTCCTTATTACTCCTGCAGGATTAACATTGAAGCAGTACTCATGTAGCTTAGGTGGGAGTTCAGGATCTTCCCTCCAGTCAGAAAACTCTTCTTCGACAGCATTGACTGATCCCTCATCGAAGCGTGAACGCTGATACGGCTTGAATCGATGATCTCTTCTAGGAAAATTGTTTCTCCTTCTTGGCTGGCGGTCTTCATCCTTTCTGAGCTCTGGAGTCTTTCTTGCATACGCGTCTTCCTCAAATCTGACTTGAGCCATAGCCTTAGCTTGCACATCTTCAAAGGTTGTATAGGGATACTTGGTCAATTCCTTGTAGAGCTCACTATGGTCTAGCAACCCTTTTCTGAATGCTTCAATTGTTGTGGGAGCATCACACTTGTGTATCCCAATCTTTTCCCTGTTGAACCTGTTGAGATAATCCCTCAAGGATTCACCGTGTCTCTACACAACACGGTATAGATATGAAGACTGCTTCTCTATTTTCCTGCTGCTGGCGAACTGGATCTTGAATAGGTTCACCATTCTTGCAAAAGATCGGATTGTCCCATTATCTAAATTAATGAACCAAGTTAGAGCTGGACCTGATAATGTGGCTCCAAAGCCTTTGCACATGATAGCCTCTCTGATGTCTCTAGGGATTGAGCTTGTCATCATCTTTTGCTTGTAGAGGGACACGTGCTCATCTGGGTCTGTTGTTCCATCGTACATAGCCATGTTAGGTGTGCTGAACCTCTTTGGCACCTCTACCATGGCGATCTCTTCTGAGAAAGGAGACTCTATATAGCCATCTGACGCCTCTTCCTCCATGGGCATTGGCATTCCAAGAATCTTGGCGATCTTGGCCTCAATTGCTTTGAGGTACTCTTTGACTACCTTCTCTATCTTTCCTTCCTCAGGTCCTTCCTGGCTGCTCTTCCTGTGAGTTCCTGCATCAAAAGAGTCTAGATCCAGGGCTGTTTCCCTAGTGTTAGATCCTTTTTCCCCGTTAGGGGTGTGAAAAGTTCCTGACATATCAAGCTGCATGGCTATACTTTCAGTGTTCTTTCTGGTGTTAACGGTTTTAGAAGCAACTGATTGTATTTGGCTACGGAGGGCTTCATTTTGTTTGGTGAGACTGGTGAGTTTGGCTTCGGTTTGAATCTTTTGGGCCAACAATGTTTCAATCTGGCTTTTTTGCTGGTCTAGGGTTTGACGGAATGCATTCATTCCCTCATTGATTTCAGCTATGGTAAAGGGTACTTGGTGCCCAGTCATGGTGTTTGTCTTGGTTTTTGGTGGATTGGTAGGTTAATTGATTATCAGCCCCACGGTGGGCGCCAAATTGTTTAGGCAAATCTCAATAAGGACATTTAAGAATTTGCTAGGTTTGAGGGGTAATAACAATCATTCTACCAATAACATATAAAATAACTAAGAACGATAAAGAAGCAACAAGTAATCAATAAGTAGGCAGTAAATATTCGATTATATAAAGAAGATGAGTTTAGAGATACAATACTGAGTAAGTACAAGCCTCCTTGTTCAGTAGAGACGCAATTCTGTAGACAAAAGTAGAGCAATTTTATTATATTTAAGTGTATGCCTGTGTACATGAATGCTGAAAATGTCTAATTATGCTTATTTATACCTAGGGATCTCTAGGGTTTACAAATATCTTCAGAATATATTTGAAATGAGGAAGATCTTTTTGATTTATCTTCTTCCCTGTTCTATAGGTGTATCTTTGGCAAGTATCTCCTTGATTGATATGTATGATGCTGCTTTCCTTGTTTACTTCAATCAAGCCGTTTTGTATATTCTCGCTGACTTATTGGTCTTGGATTGACGCCCTAGAGGTAATGGGTCGTGTGATAATACGGGCCCAACAGGCGCATGCACTGCAGTGAGAAGAACCTCCTTGCTTTGAGGAGAGAATTTGAACAAAGCATGAAAGTAATTCCTTGTGTGGCCCTCTATATTTTGATATTGTTCTTATACATAAGAAAAATCCCACCTCTTAGACCATTTGGCTTAATAAACTTGAGTTTATCAAAGCCCAAGAGTTTGGAAATGTGAGAAGCTCTCGTTCCGTCACTCTTGGTTTCTAGGAAGATGAAAATAGTAGGTTTATGGGTTGAAATTACCTCCCAAACATGAGGGATGAACTCGTTCATCGTAGCACCTCGAACATTCCACATTACTATCTTCATATCAAGATCGGGATAAGGAGGAGGAGACTGCTCATTACAGAAGAGGGAGTCAATTTTATCTCAATCATTCCAAGATTTCGCTCGGTCCATCAACACTACATCGTGCATTTTCAGAGGGATAACCATTGAGTCTAGTTACTTGATTGTGTTCATTGCTTCCCAAAAGTTGAGATCTATTTGGAGTCCCACTACTCCCTCTCTGATCCTGAATATTTTCATATGATGATTTGGATTTTCTAAGTCTTGTTCGTTGTTTTCCGAACAAAGATTGATGGTTTGAGGATTGCTTGGGGGTGGAAATAGGCTATGAGGAGGGTAGTTCGGCCATGCAACCTGCTTATGGTACCAAGGGCGGAGCGTCTGGGGAGGAGGTGGAGGGGGTGGTGGAGTGGATGTCGGTTGGTTGCGAGGGAGTTGGTTAGACATGAGAGAAGTGATTTGGAGAAGAGTATTGTACATCATCTCGATTTTGGCAAGGTTAGGTGGTGTTTCTATCGACGACCATAGCAGAGGGCGCGGAGGTTGATTGTGGGTCTAGATCAGGGGGCCGGTCGACAATTATTGCATCGGAGAGGGTAATTGAGGAGGAGTGTGAACTATCTCCTTGATTTGAGATGGAGTCATTGTGGTCTGAAACGAGAATTGAAGAGATGTAGAGGGAGGCGGGGATAAGGGTTAAACGGCATCCTCATTGACAGAGGTATCGCCGGAGTAATCGGTTCCCCCTGGATGATGCGGGAGGAGGGGTCATGTTTTGTGTTTGCTGCAGCGGCGATGATAAGGGTCCCCTCCGGGATACTCTCACTGATCGTCGGGGAGGTCGAACAGGGGGGATTTTTGCTTTATTTTTCTCCATTTTTGTGGTGTCAAGGTTTGTTTTTTCAGTGTTGTTGTTTATCTGTATGAAATTGAACTGAGAAATGGGGTTTAAATTAGGGGAATTGGAAGGGTTTGCATGGTTTTCCATTGAAGATGCCGAGTGTGCTTCTGCCAAATGGCAAGAAAGATCTTTGGGAGGATTTGGGGGATTTTCGTTGTTAATTTCCAGAGAAAGCTCATCATTGCCATGTATTAGTTTATTGTCTAAATTCTGATTGCAGGTGGTAGGAGTGGGGTCCAATCGAGAAAAAGAGTTTGTAGAAGTAACTAAATCAACTGAAGGTGGAATTTGAGGTGATTTCTTAGTTAGGTTGGACTTTAGATTAGAAATAGGTGTTAGGCTTTGTTTGGGCTTTTGATTTACATTGTTAGAAGGGGAGCTATTAATATTAGTTCTTTTCATTTGTGATTTGGAGAAGGTGAGTTTTTTTTTTTTGTTGGAAACTATAGTCCAAGGGCCATATTCAAAAGAAATATGGGAAGCATTGACCCTTGGATTATGGGTAGTGGAAGATGAAGCTTCATCCGCTTTGGTGAAATCTTTATTGGAAATAGGAGGAATGGATGAGATAGTCTTGCCTTTGTCAACATTAGTAACAATTTCGACACCTAATTGCTTTTGGCTACATTTGTCTTTGGAATGGCCTATTTTTCCACAGGAGAAACAAAAACATTGTATATTCTCATACTCTATGCATTGCCAACTATTTCCAACCCAAACATTCGTGATGAGGGGTGAAGTGAGATCAATTTCAAGACAAAACCTTGTGTACCTAGCCCTTGTTAAATGATTAGTTGCATAATTAACTCTGAGAGGGCTTCCTGCTAGCTTTGCAATGTCAAACAAAGCTTCCTTATCATAATATTCTACAGGTAATTCAGAGAAACGAATCCAAACCGTCATTCTATCAAAATGGTTCATCGAAGGACGAAAATTTGGCTTCCATTTAGTGATCATCAAGTAATGATCAAGAATTAACCAAGGCCCTCCAAGGAGAGCCCTTTCATAATCATCTTGGATTGAAAAACGAAATAGGTAGACATCTTTTTCAAGATCGATCACTTCTAAGGTTCCTTTTGGCCTCCACATGGCCCTTACACGCTGAGTAATGAACGAGGGACGAACAGAAATACCTAAGCACTTGCCCATCAGGGTTAGCTTCCATGGTTGTTTGAGCTTTTGAAGTATGTCTTTGCCAAAAGAGACAACTTTAGAAGGGTCAGGAGGGGAAAATACTTCATCTTCCCATTCAGTAGAAGTGATGACAATCTTTCGTGCTTCAGAATCCATTGAGATGAAGCCTGAACAACCTCTCTAAATGATTGTTTTTGAGAGGTAGGTGAAGAAGGCACTTTAGAAACAGAATTTGTTATGCAGCTTCAGTTGACTTCATGACAATATCTGTGTCATCACTCTTTGAGTATAATTATCATTTGGCAGTGCTTCGGACATTATGATTTCACAAGAGTTAGCATTCATGACATGATCATCTATTTGATGATGACTAGTTGAATTTTCCATAGGATAAAACTGAAAAAGAAACAGAAAAGGAGAACTAATAGAAAGAAAGGAAAGAGAACAGGAAAGGACAGCGAGAGAACCAGAAGACCGAACACCATGCCTGCAAAAGAGAAAACAATTCAAGAGAGAAAGCAAACTAGTCTTCAAACGAGGATTCCCAACAAGGCCTCCTCGCCTAAGCAAGAAGGATAACACTTGATGACCCTCGAGAGAGAAAAAGAATGCTAGAGAGAGAAGCCATTTTTGAGTATTATATCTTGTGTTCTTAGAGCTTGTTCAGTCAGTTCTTTTAAGCTCTAATCAATTCACTTAAGCTCCAATCAGTTCAGTTCAGTTCTAGTTTTCTTGTCTCATAAAATATTCATTTGAGCTATATTCAGCTTAATTCAGCTCAGTTCAGTAATAAGAACATACCCTTATTTCACAACATCATCTATGCATTAAATTTCCGTACATCTCTTAATACATTTAAAATATAAAAATAAAAAATAAAAATAAAAATAAATGGAGTACTTAATTAGGCAAAGTGTCTACATTTGAAGATCAATTTTTCATTACATAGACCTCCATTGACAATAATAAAGAAAGAAAGAAAGAAAGAATGAAAGAAAAATGAACCTATTAAAGGCATATAAATCAATAACTGCTCTTGTCCTCTAAAACAATAATAATCATTTATTGGTACTTCAAAACCTCATGTTAGTACAATATTACACAAACATGAGGTCTAAAAGTACCAAAAGACACTTGTTATTGTCCTAGAGGATAAGAATAGACTGTATAATTGTTTGCAGATACTTTCTCGGTCTGTATAAGCAAGGAAAGATATTTATTGGTTATTTGGTTGAGTGCGAGTGAACAATTTGTTGACGTTGAAGGTAGTAAGGACCATTAAAGCAAGAGTGACCAAAATAGAAAGACTTGAGAGCGCAAGAGCAAGCGTATGAGCAACACCATTCTTCACTTGTTGCGCATACTCAATTGACGCCAATGCTAGTAACGTCATAGGAAACGAATATGCCCACCACGCTATGTTGAACTTTCTCATCGATTTGTGGAATAATGTTGGTCTACTTACCTGAAATTTCACAACCATTGTCATTAATTTTGGATCACATGCTAGAAGTTAAGATATTTATAATTTTATTATTGGTCATTTTAAAAAAATTAGAAGGAGAACTTTAGAGTACTTAGATAATTCTAAAGGTAGAAAGAAGGTAAAAAAAAAAGAATGTTTCTTTAAACTTTATCCGATTTTTAATAATTATACTCCGAAATAGTTTGGTTTGAGTTATTCACATGCTAATTTCCACCAATGTTTTTATTAATATATAACTAATAATTATTATTACAAAGTGTTTGATAAAATTTAAAAAACACTTACATACCAGGATTTTTTTTCATAATTTATATTGTTAGTTCATAATTTATATTGTTAGATAAAATCAATGTATAATGGGTCAAAATTACAAGCTAAGTCAACCCCAGCACAAATTTTAATGTATTTGTAGTGTTAAATTCTTACTAAAATACTTTATAATACATAATAATACCACCAAATTATTTATCTATCATTTCTTATAGAGTCATAAACTCATAATTTTTTTAATAAGTAATTTTGTAATTTCATAGTTAAAGTTGACTAATTGGTTAAAACTACATGCTTATGGAGTAGCGACTATGAAAATGAACTTTTTGAGGGACCATAATATGTCATTTTTGGGAAAAAGTCACGTACAAATTCTTCCACTTTTATGAATAATGCTTTACAGATTTGACGCTATCAATTACTTTAATATACACAAATATTTGCAGCTATTAATTAAATGTTTTAATCTGTGGGAGTACAAAAATTAAGAATTATTCTCCTCGCCATCAAATTTGAATAAAAAGTACGTTCAAAATAAACATGCAAAGGTGCAAATGTGCAATGCATTTGATTTATTTATTTATTTATTTTTTTAATTAGGCATTTTGTATATGGATTCGATCGAAAAATACCTTACACATGTAAACATTATTGCTTAAATGATACCGATTAATTACAAAAAAGGGTAGGATTTTTTATTTTATTTTATTTTATTTTTAAAATTTTGCTCAACTTCAAAGATTTTAGGTAAAATTTGATAAGACTACCTTTATTAGAATTAGATTGTATAATTATATAAATTATAAATGGTAGAAAGAATTATAAGCATATGCAAATGTACATGATCACTCAAACAATTAAAATGTAGATTGAAAAGTAAAATAAACAAGTTCTTACCAAGGACATGAAGAGAAACAAGGAGAGAAAGAATAACATCTTGGAACCTTCATCAAACTTCCCATTTATAGAGCCCCAAGCTAAGCTCGCCATGCTTGGAGTCGCGATAAACAAGAAGAAAACCGGCCTTAGCATCATCGACACACCATTACTCCCTGGAAGTCTCTGATAAAGCGTAATGAACAACACCAAATAATGAGCCATTGCCAATGAGAACAAACACAAAGCAATCTCTAACCATCCCATGTCTACGGCAGCCTTAGCAGCCACCAAATTCGCGATGATTGATAGTTGACAAGTAGGGTTTGCCACCCTTGACAATAACCTCTTTCCCTTTGTGAACCATTGTCCATAAATTTTTATGTCTAGAATGATGATTGGAAGCACAAATACCCACCAAAGTAGTCGCATATAGATGTTATCGCGCATTGGTAGGTTAAAAGGCGAGGCTTGTAGCAATAAGAGGCATGACATTGAAGGTGCAAACAAGTAGTTTACCCCTACATGGTGTAAAAACTCACCCTTAACTTTTCCAAAGTGATATATACATTTTAACGCGTAAAGAAAAGATAGTGAGATTAACATGCCTAGAGCAATTGACCATAAAAGTGTACAAGCTATTGATGGTAGCATGTGGAATGTAGCCAAATCGCGTAAATGATGGTGGTTGTGGCTATTTTTTATGAATTCGATTAGGTTTTTCCATAGTAATGCTTGAGCACACAAGGAAAAACTTACTCTAAAATAACCTGCATGAAATTTAACTAATATGGTATTTACAAAATACTCATAAATGTTAACTTTGGTGTTGGCATCATTATTATTTGCTAATAACAACTTTGGTTGATCTATAACAATTTCTATGACAGGTTGAGAACTTGATTTGGGTTCCATAATTGTCTATTTTTGGTGGGTATGAAATAAAAGAAAAAAAAAAAAAGAGAATAATGCGAGTATAATTATAAGAAATTATGGAAGTTTCACTATATTTTGTAAGGTGGTTCATGAAGTATATATAGTGAATCAAAAGCTTAATTAATTTTGTTGTGCGTGCAACTTGGGCAGATAAAGACACATGCTTTGATTATATTGTTAAAATAAAAAGAAATACAAAATAAAATACTTTCCCCGTTTCACACTAACTACATGAACTATTTTAATGCACTTGCAAGTGAACTTTTTTGACCATTATCAACTTAATTATAGAGTATAAATTAAAAAACTATAGTTAGGGCCTGTTCTCATACGTTGAAATTCAGTTCAGTTTAATTCATTTCAGCTCAATTCAGTTCAGTTCAGTTTAGTTCAGTTTAGCTCCTAATTTCCTTCTCTTATAAAATATTCAGTTTAGTTAAGCTGAGTTCAGTCATAAAGTACAGGCCCTTACCGTAAATACGTAAATTGTTAAATTAAGTTTTTCTGAGATAGAGAGTAGTAATAAGAATAGTGTAAAAAGTGAAAACGACGCGAATTTATAAAACAAGTGAAATACTCTCTCAGTTCCTATTTTTTTTGCCCCTATTGACTGTGTACGGTTTCGAAGACGCGTCTTAAAATGGAGCTGTACCAAGATAATTCCCTAGAAAAAATTTGTTTATCTGGGGGTATAATTGTCTTTTTAAGTATCAATGGAGGGGTACATGCGTCTTTTCGTGTACTATTTGAGGGATACATGTGTAATTTTCTCACTAAACAGTAAAAGCAAGTTGAAAATAGTAATTGGACAGTTCACCAAAAGTACTGAATAAATAACCACGCTTTTTCAATATATTTACAGACATGCCACTAGATTATTAAAAATTCGTTAATCGGACCGATAAACTTGTATTTGCCCCTTAAAATGTCTATATTTTTATTTTTATACATGTAAAAATTGTAAAAACGTAATATTAAAAAAGTTTTACCTAAAAAATTGCAATGGACAAAAATAAAGAGACGGAGGAAGCATAAGATAGCATATAGCAACAAATATGGTACAAATGAAATGGAATGTCTCCATGCTACTAATCCAATGTAGTGGCGGCTGATAAAGGAGGGTGCTACCCGTATTGGACTGTATTTTAGATTTATGGTGATGAATAGTTTTTTCTATGTAGCTTTACAGTTGGGATTTATACCTTTTAGACCCTACCATATATCCACAACTTTCGTTAGAAATATAGGTCATTTCCGTCATCCTTCCAACATAATATTAGGTCACTTCCTTCTGACATAATAATAGGTCATTTCCTTCCTCCTCCGTCTCCATATTTTATTTTTACGTAAGATGAAAGATCATATATCATCGTTTGAGAGTGGAGGGGAAGGTAAAAAAATCCCCCTATTCCCATTTATTTTTGTAGCCGGTAGAGTTCGAATTCATAACCTCATAGTCACAAGGTGAGTTTCGCACCAACTCTACCAAGCACGCTCAATACGGAGAGTGTAAAATTTTTTGTGTAGATTTAGGCGTGTGTTTAAGATGGATAAAATATGAGAAAGTTGTAAATTGCAATACTGGACATTTGGACATCAATCGGGATTTAGATAGTGCAATATCCACAAAGTTGACAGATAAAGAAGGATCTGAGGCAAATTATATACTTGCAACTAGGGCGATTTCTTCTTTATTGTCATTTTCCAAATAGTTATTGTTGTATCAGCTTATGTAAATTTTTTTGTTTAAACAATCAAAATTAATGTATTAATAATGATATCTCGATCTTTATATATTTTATTGCCAAATTTACTTGCTAACCCACTTCATAAGTTCATAAACCCAAGTTGTCAAGTTTTACCTCTCTAACTTTCTAAATCATTGATAATTTTCAACGATTATGTTTTCAATATTGCAATTCTATTTTGGAATATTAGGTAAGAACGGTCGAATACTGGTCTAGACCGCACCCGTCACGGGAGAGTGCAATTCCATCACGTTACAAGACCAAGGAGCTTCCCATCTCAAAACTATATTGCAATGAGAGGAGTAGTCCCTTTGCCTTATATAGTGGTAGTAACTCTTAAATTCTTTCAATGTGAGATTTCATTATCACTACACTACCCCTTTAGTCTTTTAGTGTGGGGCAAGAAAATGCTCACATGTATGTTGTTCATGGGCTCAACACTCTCCCTAACATGTGAGCTGTCCATTATTTTTTGGCATAGTATACGTATACTTTAGTCATTAAGACCCTAATCGTGATATCGTGAACTTGGCTCTGATACCATGTCAAATATGGGTGTGGACCGCATTCGTCACAAGAGAGTGCAAGTCCACCACTTTACAAGACCTAGGAGGTTCCACTTCAAAACCATATCACAATGAGGGAAGTAGTCCCTTAGCCTTATATAGTGGTAGTAACTCTTGAATCATTTCAATGTAGGATTTCATACCACTACACTCTTCCTTTAGTCTTTTAGTGTGGGACAAGAAAATGCTCACATGTGAGTTGTTCATGGGCTCAACAAGTACACCATTTTAGTGTTTATGAATATTTTTGACTTCTGATCCCCTCTTGACTACTACTAGAACTAAACAAAGTTTATGTATCCGTCATTACTCACTAATTCGGAGGATATACCTAAATTTGTAGATAACGGGTAAATAAGGATTTTTTTTTGAGGGAAAAAAGGAAAATTGCTAAGTACAAATAACATTTATTAGACACCTACCAATACTGAAAATGTTTAAAAAATTTGTACTAGTATTAATTAATCACTATATATTGTGCTTAATTTAATATATTCTATGATAATATATTAATATAGTGTATTTGTTTTATGATTATATTGTTAACATAAGCTAATAAGGAGTCCAACATCATTAAATGGTTAAAAATTTAACTACTCATAATTATTTTTTACATAAATAGAGGGGATTTATGGCCTGTTCTCTTACGTTAAAATTCAGTTCAGTTAAGTTCAGTTCAGCTATGTTCAGTTCAGTTCAGCTCCTAATTTCCTTCTCTTATAAAATATTCATTTCAGTTCAGTTCAGTTCAGTTCAGTTCAGCTCAGTTCAGTTCAGTTCAATTCAGTTCAGCTCAGCTCAGTTCAGTTCAATTCAGTTCATCAGTTCAGTTCAGTTCAGTTGAGTTCATTCAATGAGAACATGCCATTAGTATATAGTTAGTGTTATATAAAGGCAGTGTTTGTATTTGTAGTGCAGAACCATAAATTAAATAGTAAAAGCGAAAAAGCAATAAATAAGATAGATAATAAAAGACACAATGATTCAAACTTGAGATAAACTCATAAATCTATAATGACGTATTATATGGTCAGTATAAATTGCTATATATATATCATAATATCAACAATTGAGATAATTAAATGTGTGATAATTGTTAATTGATTAATTATCTTGTTTGAGTTGTTTTGAGCGTATGATTTAGACTAAAAATAGCATATCTTGGACCTCGGTCGTAGTCTTTGTAGCAAGTTGCCTCGACCTTAATTTTGGTCCCAAATCCAATTGTAAAGTTGTGGAAATTTTATACTTGGTACTTCATACTTTGTAGTAGGCCACCAAATTCAAGTCTAGAATCATTCTTGAGTTTCAAGGATAAGATAAAAGTAAGTAATACATCGATTATATAAGGCGAGGAGGAGCCGATGAGGACTTTATGTTCAAAACTAAAATTATTTTTGGCTATTCGTGAGTTTACAAAAATGATTTCTTGTAATTATATATCAACGTCTCGTAAAAAATAGAAAAAAATAAATTATACATCAATACAACCCTTTTTCACAATCATCTAAATACGGAAATTATAAGTAATATATATAAAAAGTACAAGACTGTTTATTTTATTTTATCTATTTAATAAAAACTATAGTATTATTTAGGCCATGTCCACTTTACCTTTAAATAAAAATATTCAGTAAAAAAATTCGGTTCAATAAAAATAATTTCAATTCTATAAAAATCAGTAACTTTAACGAAGAAATATAACAAATAATTAGTAAAATTAATTTCAGTTCAGTAAAAATAATTCAGTTAAGTAAAAATAAGGTGAAACGAATGGGACCTGGAAAATATGTTGTAGTTTAGTAATAAATTCAAGAGCTATTTAAGGATAAAAATCTCATTGTATTTATATTTGCATACCATTTAAGTGTCCAGGAAATAAAAAATCAAGCAAATTGATAAACGAGAAATAAATTGACATACTTTATAGCTAGGGAAGTCAAATCAATGTGTGATGCATCTCAAAATTAGAAGGAAAATTTGTTAATTACAATCCGTAAAATTACCTATTTTGTGGGCTACAACCATCACTTTTAATTTTTGCAAATTGCAAAAAAATAAAAAAAATAAAAAAAAAAAAAAAAAATTCAATGATCATTTAAAACTACAACTAAAATCCAAAATTTGGCCATTTTTTTACTGGAATATGACATCATTTATCAATAAATGATTCAAAACTAAGGGTCTCTTCACATTTACTTAATTTCAGTTCAGTTCAGTTCAACTCTAATCAGTTCAGTTCAGTTCCAATAAGTTCAGTTCAATTCAGCTCCTAATTTCTCTCTCTTGTAAAATATTCATTTCATCTCATTTTAGTTCAGTTCAGTTAAGCTCCAATCAGTTCAGCTCCAATCAATTCAGTTCAATTCTGTTCAGCTCAGTTCAGTAAATGTGAACATACCCTAATATTGGCTCGAGGTTATCTTTTATATCAATATATGATTAATGACGTTAGATTCCAATGAAAGTGGCCAGAATTGTATTTTGATTGTAATTTGAAATTTTTGGTGAATTTTTTGTTGTTGTTGTAATGTGCAAAAATAAAAGGTGATGGTTGTAATCCGAAAAATGGATATTTTCACCGGTTTTAATTAGCAAATTTTTCATTGGAGAAAGGTTCACATTCATTCACTTAGGTTTATATATAGTAATAAAAACCTCAAGTCTACCTCAAGTCTTACTCAAACACTACTAGTTCAATGTTACAGAGATTACTAATTAATAAATCTATAGTACAACTTCCTTGAAAAAAAATTGCTGAGTTCAGAATTTGTCATTCGAACATGCTTTAGGAGATACTAAAAAAATTAAGGAAAATGATAAACTTAGCCCTTAGGGCTATGTATAAGGAGCTAAAAAAGGAAATATTAAGGATAAATTTACTACACCGATTTGCGCGTAATTTTGTCACGAATTCCCAACTTAATTCCATTTTAGGAAGTATATTTAATGCTTATACATAACCCTAAGGGCTATATATATCATTACCCAAAAATTAATGTGAATTGCTAAACACCGCCAAAAATAATGATCATCACCGTCAAGATTTGGTGTGAATGGACAATCGTACCCTTATTAATTCACCACCCTTTATCCTCCCGGCGATCCACAACCCCTTCTGATCGGCGATGACCACCACCACCCTGATCGGCGACCCACCATACCCTCCTCTATGACGACCCACCACCTTCCCTCGCCGGCGGGAGGGTGGTGGTTTAATATATATATTTTTATTTCAGGCAACCGCGGTAACCGGACCCCAAAACTGATTATCGTGCGCGATAACCGGATCCCAAAACCGGTTACCATGCCCGGCAACCGATTTTAGGCTTCGGTTACCGTTCACCTTAACCAATTCCATGGTAACCGGAGCCCAAAACTGGTTATTGTGCCCGATAACCGTTTTTGAGCTCCGGTTGGTACGGTTGTCAGAAGAAAAAAAACCACCACCTTTCCGCCAAATAGGGAAGGTGGTGGGTCATCTTTGAGGGGGATGTGGTGGGTTGTCGGTCAGGGTGGTTGTGGTGGTGGTCGTCGTCACCGATCAGTGTGGTGATGGTGCTAGTCGTCAATTGGGGTGGTGGTGTCAAGGTGTTCGTGATTGGTGGCTAGATGGAATATAGTAGTGAAGTACTAAGGGTATGGTTGTCAATTCACACTAAATGTTGGCGGTTTTGATCATTTTGGATGGAAGTATTTAACACGAGTAAAGGTAAAATACAGTCCCTAAACTTTCGTATTTGTGCACTTTTAGTCCCTGTCAACTTTTTTATGCACTTTTGGTCCCTCCTCCACAACTTTAGGTGTTTTCTAGGCAAACGTTTAGGGACTATGTTGACTAAACATTAGTTTAGGGACTATGAGTCAGCAAAATTGTTTAGGGATGTTGAGTCATCAATAGTTTAGGGACAATGACTTATATTTTTTTTTTCCCTTTTTTTTTTCTTCAGAATTTATTAAAAAAGAATCTTTTAATTACTTGTCATTTTTACTCTTTTTTTGACAACATTATTTTTAAAATCAGCTTTAATTATAAATCAAAAGTAATTAAAAATAATACTTTTCTTTATTAAAAAACAAAAAATTGACAAGAAATAATAAAATTAAGCTTTATCTTTTCATGGCTTCTACTTAGGGGTGATAATGAGATTGAGCTATTCGTGAACTATTCAAGCTCGGTTCGGTCAAAGATCAGCTCGATTCGAGTTCGAGATCAGCTCGGAACCTTAACGAGCCAAGCCGAGCAAGTTAAAGCTCGGCTCGAAAAGCTCGTGAATAGGCTCGATTAAAATATAAATATTTAAAAATACAAAATTTAAAAATATAAATTAATTACTTTAAATAATTTTAAAATGAAATATACATATTAAATACCTTTGGGATTTTTAGTGGAGCTTAGTGGTTTACAGGCTTTTCAGCCCAATTGTTTGATTAAAATTCCCAATCTCACATGTTAGGGTAAAAATACCCCATGTACGTGGACCAGTCCCATAGCGACACGTGGCCCAGTCAAAAGGTGACACGTGTCACCATGGGAAGACGCAACGTATTCAGGGTAAAAATACCCCTGTGCGTGGACCTATCCCGTAGCGACACGTGGCCCAATCAAAAGGTGACACGTGTCATAATGGGAAGATGCCACGAGTTTAAGGCAAGCAAAACCCTTGAAATCAGCATTAAAGAAGGGCCTTATTACATCATGGCCCAAATTCCGAGAGATACTCATGAAGGCCGCAAAACGGCGCGGCGCCCCCATATTACACGTGGCATCACGTGATTGCGCAGCCAATCACGTCACGGAATTCTAGGGTACAAACCCTAAAGGGGCACAAATTCCCACCCCTATAAATACCCCAATCATTTATAATGGGAGGGTGGATTACGACATTACAAGCAAGAGCATTAAATAGCTCCAACTTCTCTCTACTTTCTCTCTCTAGCCTTTTCCGTTTCAGATCGCTAACTTTATCGTCGGAGGCGAATATTCCGGTAAAGGAATATTCGTTCTTTTTGCAGGTGTCAAAGTCTCATTGCCAGCAGAGCGCGACCAGATCCGAGGAAATCCAAAAAACACCCGAAACATTTGGCGCCGTCTGTGGGGATACTCGTCCGTTATGGCAATAGATGGTCAGACACCTAATCCCGGCCCTCGTCCAGGCGAGGACAGCCATGTAGAGGACATAGTCCCTACAATCCTTACCAGCGATCCACTGACCGCCTTATTTTAAGAGGCTGATGACCCTCCTGTTACCGCAACCTCTCTGAAGGCCGTGCTCAACAAACTTCGGAAGGAGTTTGAGAGCAACCGAGCTTCTACCTCTAGGCAGCCACCCATGAAGGAGGGGGAATGAGCCTAAAAAAAACTCAAAACAAAGCAACCAATGCAACAGATGCTGGGAACACCCTATTTCGCCGGCCGAATGGAAGGTCTCCAAGGGTGCCTCGGACGAATTTCTCTGATCTGTTTGCGAAAACTCAGTCGGCTGGGGGGGGAGAGGTAGACGGCCTCGAAGAGAGGAGCCTGAGCCGTCTAGAAGATGGAAGGATGCAAGAGACTACCTCCGGCATAAGCAGCGAGAACGTACTGCTTACTCGGACACGGCCTCAACTCCCACTATGCCGGATGAATTTTCCAACCACTCTTTTTCTCAGCATTGCAATTCGGCCATCTCCAGCAGGAGTCAAGCTGTGCGGACTCAAACCCCCATTCCAGTGCAATCGCCTCAGTATCAGCCCCCTCAGGGTCTTAACGGCATTGTGCAGTCGAGCCCCCATGTCTTTGGACAATATAGGCCGTTCGATCAGACGTTCGGCCAGACTCCTTATCTGCCTGGACAGCCTGTGCAACCTCAGCCAATTGATTGGCAGATGCGATTACTGACTCTTCGAGATAAGCCGCCTCCGTTTTCGCAGGACATTTTAACTGCCCCTCAGCCGTCAAAGGTGAAAAGTATACTCGTGGGAGCCTATGATGGCACGGGCAACCCCGAGGAACATATCACCTCGTACATAAATCTGATGTATTTGCAAAGCGTAGATGATGCTACCTGGTGCAAATGTTTCCCGGCTACTTTGAAGGGTGTGGCGCAGGATTGGTTCAATAGCCTTCCGGCCGGCTGTATCAATTGCTTTACTACTCTTAGTTTGCTGTTCGTGGGAAATTTTTCTTATAACATACCACCTCAAAAGACAAGTCTTAATTTGGCAACAATTGTTCAAAGGAAAAATGAGGGCCTACGGTCGTACGTCTAGAGATTTAACTAAGAAAAAGCCCAAATTCATAATCTGCCGGATGAAATGGCGTACTCTGAATTTCTCCGGGGATTAAGGCATAATGGTTTTAAGTTTGACCTGGTAAGAAAAAAGATTCGGACATACACAAGTGTTTTGCGGGAAGTCGAAGCTTATATTGAAGCAGCCGACTTTTGTTCTCTTACAAAAGCAGAGGCACCGACTAAGGGAGCTGAAAAGAAGCAATCTACTCAGCAAGACTTGGTTGAAAAAAAGAAAGATGGAAACAAAAGGAAGGAAGTCTGGGTGGCCGACGGCCAGCAACAGATTTCCAAGAAGGTCAAGACGTACGAGCCCCATTATGAGTTCAACAAGGATTGTTACTCCATCCCGATGGAAATCAAAGATAAGTTCGAGTTTGAAAAGCCCCAGCCGCTAAGAGGTCCGGCTCAGTACAGGAACAAGAACAAGTACGGTCATTACCACAAGGACGTGGGACATGACATGAACGATTGCATCAATTTGAAGAGATTGTTGGACAAGTTAGTCGAGAAGGGCATGCTAAATTCTTATGTGATGAAGTCCAAGTTCACATACACCCGGACAGACAACACGTCCGAGAAAAAGAAGAAAAATGATAAAGAGGATGGGAACAGTACCGATTCGGGCTTTGTGGCCATGATATCGGGGGGTTTTACCTCAGGCGGCCCCACTGCACCATGAAGGGAATTAAGCAGAACGCCTGGAATTTGGGAAAGGTGATGCAGGCTGACGCTGTAAAGGCTGAACCCTTCCCTGAGGTAACTATGTCTGAAGCTGACCGGGGGGAAGTTAAAGCCCTGCACAATGACCCAATGGTATTAATTATGAAGATAACCAATTTAAAGGTGGGCCGAATACTGATAGATACGGGCAGCTCATCCGATATCATCAGTCTGGCCGCCTTGAAAAATTTGAAGTTCCCAGAAGATGCTCTGAAGGACATCACTCATCCCCTGGTAGGATTTGGGGGAAACATCATTCATCCAGCCGGACAGATAGATCTGCCAGTCCGATTTGGGCAGAAAGGAGAAGGGAGGGACACGGTCGTTCGATTCCTGGTGGTAAAGGAGTTGACTGGCTACAATGTTATACTCGGCCGTTGTAGGCGTCGTTTGAAGTGCGCCTACGTTAAAGCATGTTGTGAATATGCTTGGCACTCATAGGAAGTGGGAATTGACACAATACGATTAGGGACAAATAAAGTAGGGAGCCGCCAACAAGTTTTTAAGGAACTTGTAAACCGTTCACGGATCATAAAAAGGCAACCACGATAAGGGACAACGATAGGCAACAACGATTGACCCGTGAAGGTTACACCCCATTCATAATCCATGAGATTACTAACTCCATATGGTTCGGAACCACGAAAGGAGGATCGGGGATGATGGTACGAAGTGAGTCATGGAGTCACATTCGCCCGTATTGGCCTCTACTCGATTCTTATAGTGAAAAGTATTCCTGCGATCTCAAAGGCATACAAACAAATATTCAATTTGCTCCAAACTATTATTTAACTAAATTGGTTTAAAATTAATGCACACATAATTCTAAAAATTTGGTGATCACTTCAATTAATAATAAGATTAAAAGGATCCTAAACCGGTTGTCCAAATTATCTTATTAGGCGTGATTTTCAATTACATATTCCCTTTAAAAATGCAATATGGTGATCATAACAATAATAGAATCAATATTAATATAAAAACCAATTTAATCATAATTCCAACAACATAAAAATCATTAGAAAAATAATAATAAAAAGAGCATGATCCTTACTTTGAATCTGTTTGTTTGCAACTACAAAATAATAAACGAGTTAGTAACTTCAAGGAATTAATAAAACAATAATTAAATTAAATTAAATAAAATAAGGTTGATTTTGGGGGCCAAACCCTCAAACGATTCTACCTTTCACGCCTTGGCTTAAGGACAGAACCTCGAGTGAAATATGAACTCCTTTGAGTGCTTGAAGAAGGAATTTTGAAGTGAAAAGGGTAGGCTAGTGTTTAGGTTAATAGCATAGAAGAGAGAAAATAAGAATAATAGAATTCTCGTTGCCCCGTACATCAGAAATGAGGGGGTATTTATAGGGAAAATGTGCTGAGGGAGCACACGGAACCCTAAAATGATAAAAACCCTAAAAAAGTATCCCGTGACACGGTCAGACTGTACCGTCAGACGGTACACTTTCCCGTGACACGGTACAGTTTTGGAGTGACGCGGGAAATTTTCAGAAAATGGAATGAAAAACGCGTTAAGGGTTTACGCGGAAAGGACACGGAACATCCCGTGTCAAGGCAGACCTCCCGTGTCACGGGAAGTCCCACCGTCAGACGGGAAGGGTTCCCGTGACACGGTAAGACTGTACCGTGACACGGTCACCTCCAGTCCATTTTTCCGTCTAAATTCATTTTTAACCCTAATTTCTTTCGGCTTTTTAAGTGCCGATTGATAATTTCGGGCTTTTTTCTGACTTTTATTATTCGGGCTAAAATAAGAAAATAATAAAATAAAAATAAATAAAATGTTTGGGCCAAAAATAAATAATAAAATAAAAAGGTTTGGGCTTAAAATTAATTCATAAGCTTGGGCTAAAATTAAAACTATGCTTTTACCTAACATCAAGACTAATCCATGGACCTTTCAAAAATATGAATTTAGTAAAATACGATTTTTTAAGCACTCTCGGGATTAAATATTAAACCCGACCAATAGTGGCGGTGAAAGGTTATTTATCATCGGGTTTGGTTTTGGGGAGACATTTTTAGGTGTCTACAGAAGCCCCCACTTTGACTGAGTTTGTAGAAACGTCAGTTTCGAAAACAATAGTCAAAGTAGCCGATAGGGACGGAGAATGATTAAAGACGTTCTGCGATCCTAAATCATTCTGTGCACGCCGATACCTGCAGAAAAATTTTAATTCCACAGATAAAAGAGTAAAGGGATAGAATACGTATCTGGCACCAGTGTGTCGGTGACAAACGAGTTTGACAGCTTCCTAAGCTTGAAGGAATCTACCGAGTGACATTTGTTGAAACTCTTTCCATGCTTGAGGAAAGCCGACTGAAGAGTTTGGCAGTTTTCTAAGCCTAAAGAAAGCTACCGGATAATACCTTCCATGCCTGAGGAAAGTCGACGAACGAATTTGGTGTCATTCTATGCTTGAAGAATTCCACCGATAATGCCTTCCATGCTTGAGGAAAGCCGACAAAGAAATTTTGTGGTTTTCTATACTTGAAGAAAAATCCACTGATGATGCTTTCCATGCCTGAGGAAAGCCGACTACTTGGCGGTTTTCTATACTTGAAGAAAAATCCACCGATAACGCTTTCCAAGCCTGAGGAAAGCCGACTTGGTGGTTTTCTATACTTGAAGAAAAATCCACCGATAACGCTTTCCAAGCCTGAGGAAAGCCGACGATCGCTGAAAATTGATAAGTGAATGGTGGTTCGATTATCCCCGAACGTGGGCCGCAGATGTTTCACAATTTTAAGCCGATTATCCGACCATATTAAATGCTTAAAATGCCGAAAAATAGGCTTTGACGCTTGCCAGGGGTAAAATGGTAATTTTAGTCCCCCTTAAATATCAGTTGGGATTTTCCGCGTAACTGTAGCGAAAAATAATCGCCCAATAAACTTGGAAAATCAGTCAAACTAGTCAAAAAGCCAAGAATATTCCTTGACCAAGCACAGTTTTGCCGCGCCACGTCAGCAAGTTCCCGTGACACGGGAAAGGCTTCCCGTCAGACGGGACTAGAATCCCGTGTCACGGGACTCCCCATTTTTTTCTTTTTCTTTTTTTTCTTTTCGCTGTTTGAATCAGTCAAAGCAACGGTCACTTTTTCTCTTTTTTGTCCTTTTCTGTCTTTAAATTCGCATGCTTGCTTTCACACTTCACCGTTTCACATCTCCTCTTCATTTTTCCACTTTTGATCCTTGCTTACCAAAATTGCCGTGCCACGCTTAGGGTTAACCGCCGGCCGTCGAAGCTCACCGTGACACGGTAACGGCGACCGTGACACGGTTAGTCTACAGATCTGATTTTTTCCTTCTTTTTTTTTGTTTTACTGCGGTTTGTTGCTGCTGTTCTGCGCTGCTGCTGTCTGCCGTTGCTGTTTCTGTCCCGGAGCTGCCGCCTAAGTCATCGGAGCTCCGTCAATTTTGAAGCTCACCGTGACACGGGACTGCTTCTCCGTGTCACGGTTAGTGATGACCGTGTCGCGGCAGTCGCGCTGGTGGCCAAAAATTTTTTCGAGTTTTGGAGTTCGAATTTCACCAATTTGCTGTAATTTCTCGATCTTCTCCTCATTTTTGACCCTCTACAAACATTCATGTAAGTTTCCTTTGATTTTTGCTTTGATTTTTGCTTTGAATTTGCTTCACATAAACAATTTTATGACAAACCCTAAAAAATCAATTTGGGGTTTTTTTTATTTTGAAGCTTTATTTTGAAATTCTTGCCATGATTTTACTTGTATATGTATACATGTGTGTTTGTGAGAAATTTGAGACAAAAATTGCATGATTTGATGGAGAATTGAGCAAATCACCATTTTTGGGTGCTACTTTGTGAAATAATGTTCATGTTTTGTTCTTGAAATGGGGAAAAAATGGTGGTGAATCTTGTGAAATGATGTGTTGATTCATATTTTGCATATGCACTATACTGTCATGGAGAACATAGTATCATGCGGCTAGGAGAACTGTAGTATTAGTTTGTCATGGAGAAACTAAATACCATAATTTTGCCAATTTTTAGCCTTGAGTAAAAATTTAGCATATAATTCAATAAGCAACTAAATAACTTAGGAAATGATGCTAAGTATTTAGGAGATGATGCTAAACATTCAGATTTTAATAAACAACTAAATAACTCAGGAAATGATGCTAAGTATTTAGATTTTATTTTTTATAAATATGCAACTTAAAATGTTTAGGAAATGATGCTAAACATTTAGATTTTTATTATAAATATGCAACTTGAATTAAATGTTTAGGAAATGATGCTAAACATTTAGATTTTGATAATAGCATGCCTAGACGACGAGATTGCGACCTTTCTACCCTCGGTCGGCGTCGGGCTTTTCGGGAGGACACTCCCACTATCCCTGAGGGCATGGACGACGACGTCTTGGAGTCCGAGCCTCGGACTTCTACGAGTAGGGGTAGGTGGGTTCCACCTCCGTGGACCTCAGACCAGCTGGTTTTCTGCCGTGAAAACCACGTCTCTCACCGCGCACTCTCCGGCATAGTCGATGGCACACTTCGCCAGCATGGTTCCGGGGCCGGCGATTTGATCCCTCGACTTCACCAGGTCATTACGAGGGATCCTGCTACGAGCGCCCTATGGGAGTCGTCTGGCTTGGTCGATTTCTACGCGGCGGTTGTAGGGTTTCGCAGCCCCCGGGGTTGCGGCGCGACGGTCGTTTGCGCATTGTTGGAGTATTTCTGGGATACTACCAACACGTTTCACTTTGCTTGGGGGGAGATGACGGTGACCCCCCTAGACTTCAACATGATCAGCAGGCTGCGCTTTACTGACCGGGCAGTAGGCCAGATGTCTGATCTATCTTGGACATCGGCTGAGGTAGCTGATTTGTTGGGTCCGGTTGTTCAGCACATCAGGACCCGACCGGTGTCTCGAGGTGGTCCTAGGAGTGGACGATCGGAGTCGGCTTCAGTTCTTGCTCGCGGCTTCGATATGGAGGATACGACGGCCGAGCAGCGGGAGCGGATCTTCATCTTGATCTTGATTTCTATGACCCTCTCTCCCGACAAGAGTTCACGCGTGCTCCTCTGCTACCTCCCCTCTTTGGCCAGGATCCCCGAGATAGGATCCTACAGCTGGGCCAGTCTTGAGTACGTAGATCTTCTTCTGTCTCTATGTCATGGCTGCCGTCAGCTGAATGACGAGTCCCCTATCACCGTTTACGGCCTGTGGAGAGTCGTAGAGGTGATGATCTTTTCCCTTCTTGTTTCATTTTAGCTTGTTCGACTCGTGTGCTAAGTATTACTTTTGTTGCAGCTATGGTTCTACGAGTACTTCCCAGGCTTGGCTCCTCGCCGGCGTCGGGGAGCGGTCCATGACTTCCCCGTCGGGGCCAGCTGGCGCGACCGAGGAGAGTCGCGGGTGGAGTCTGTTCCGGCACTTCGTGGGCTACTACGCCGAGGTACCTCTTCCGTTGGCGTAAGGATTAGTTTTGTTGCGTTCTTTCCTTCTGATGTTGTTTCTGTTGTTTCACGCCTAACTTTTTATGGTTTCCAGGTTCCCATCGATGTCCAGTACCGTCCCTGGGCCGGGATGACTGATCTACCCGAGGCCCTGCGTCTTTCAGCGTACCGTACCATTTTGGTTGCAACCGGGCGCTTCGTCTGGTATTTGGGGGAGCGAGTCGTCCGTCAGCATAGCGGCGATCGTTTTGTGGTGCCTTCTTCCCCGCCAGAGTCGATGCTGGACTCCCGCTTGATCAGAGAGTTGATCAACAGGGGAGAGCGCTACACTCTTCCATGGCAGGAGCTTGTTCACATGGAGAGCGACTATGCGCGGGATTTGCTTCCCTCTCTGGCTCCTCCACCCCGTCTTCCCGAGGTATGATTTCTTTCGAGAATCTTCTTTGCTAGTCTCTATTTTAAATAGTCGAATAACTTGATTATTCGATCATATTTTCAGACGACCATCCACCCTGTGGGGAGGATTTAGATTCCTCCTCAGTCTGTCCGCTACCCTGGCCGATCGGTATCACGGAGGACCATATTGCTGACGCGCCGGAGGGTTATAGACAGGTGCAGGAGTCAGTGCCCGAGGTTTTTGAGCCGGTGAGTTTTTCTTCGACGCATTATCCACTCTTTTAATGTTGCTTATTACTGATTTTTCTTTGTTTTATTCTCAGCCTAACCGCCCGGAGGTGATGGGAATCATGAAGCTGGTGGACGCGCTGAAGTATTGCATCATCAAGCTTCGGCGTGGTGCGAGTTGTCGGAGCTCTAGTGACGTTCTTGAGGTATCACTTATTATTTTTTATTTCTACCATTTGTTTTATTTTGCATTGTTGACACCTCTTGATTTTGTGTCTTTCAGGAGCGACGGAGGTCCCGCTCGCGCTCGAGGCCCAGAGGCTCGGACGAGGAGGAGCTTGGTCGTGGTAGACGATCTCCTGAGGATCACCGGCGTTCTCAGCGAGAGCCTCAGACTACTCAGCCATTTCAGGAGGCTCAGTGGCAGCAGGGTCAGTCTTCTCAGCGTTTTCCGGGCCAGAGTCAGGGGCAGCGTCAATCATTTTCACAGCCTCCGTTTCCCGAGTTTGGGTCTCCTTTGGATCCTAGCTCATTCTCGGCTCCATTATCCGGGATTCCTCCACCGTTGTCGGGCTTGTTCTCGGTTCCGATGTATGAGACGATGCCTTCATCGACGATTCCAGTATCTTTGGGCTAGTCTACTCCGTTTTCCGGCTGGACGGGTCCTGCTTTGAGCTTGGCTACTGCTGGGCCTACGGGGACTAGTAGGGACGCTACTCCCCGTACTCGGATGATCGAGGGACTCTTCGGTTCGCCGTTCCCATATACACAGGGTGGACCACATGCACATGGTGGAGATGAGACTGATTCTGGTTCTAGAGATTTTTAACCGAGGGTTTTTGTACATACTATGATGACACTTGACATATTTATGTATTATGACTCTTTGTACATTATTTACAGTTTATATATCTATGATTGTGTGTGTTAGTGTGTGTTTGAGACTCTCTGTGTGTGATTGTGTATTTATTAACGACACGACGAAAAAACATAAGTGGAGTAATGGAGGGTACGGACCTTCCCCAAAAGAAAAGAAATAAAAAAAGACACTCAAAATAAAATCACTTTCCCCAAAAGAAAAGAAAAGAAAAGAAATAAAAATAAAATGATGAATAAATAAATATAAAAAATATCTTCCCCAAAAGAAAAATAAAATCTTAAAATAAAATAAAGATAAAAATAAAAAAGGTGAGAATTTTATTAGAAATAAAACTCTCAGAAAAGACTGAAAAATAAACGGTAAAGATAAAAAATTAAAAAAATCCGGATAGATACGGGAAAAGATGAAAAAAGAAAGCGCGTAAAGTGCCGTGACACGACACTGTTCACCGTGTCACGGAAAAACCTGCCGTGTCACGACAAAGGTTCCCGTGACACGGTGGAATTTGCCGTGTCACGGGACGCGTATTAGCCCGCGGTTTGTTTTACGCGTATGAAAAGATAAATTCTGGGCAGTTTCGAGCGCTTTTGCTATAAAATAAGACCAGATTATTCACGATATGCATAATTACGAAACACAAAATAATTTAGAATTTCATATTTCAATAATCATGTCTCAGAATTTTGATAATACATTGCGCGACTGGTCTTATTCTTTGACCAATGCTGAAAAAAGAGAGTTAGAATTATTTCATGTCAGCGGTTTGCTAGCCTTGCGACACGTAGCTATTGAACATGATTTTCTTAGGGCAGCATTAGATTATTGGAGTCCCGAAACGCACTGTTTCAAATTTGATTATGATGAAATCTGTCCTCTGCCGGAGGAATTTGGTGCAATTTTTGGATTTCCTACTAGAAATCTTATTGCCATGCCTACCTTACGTGAATATTATTACCAAGACTTTGAACGCCATCTGAATCTAACAGATCCAGATTTAAATAGAATTGTTTGTGGTAATGAAGTAGACTTAGAAAAACTTGCTAACTTATATTTTAATCGCCCTATCTCTAAGTCTTATCATGTATATGGTAGAAGGGCATATATTTTTTAAATGTTTAGCAAGCTACTATTTGCAAACGGTAGGGTAGGACATGCTTGTTTAGCGTCTGTGCTTGAGCATGTCGAATCCGGAAGATCTCCTATGCCGACGTGCCTTGGAGAAACATTTCGTGGTCTAGACGAGGCCAAAGCTGACCGGAAAGCCATCAGGAAGGGCTCTCTGGTACTACTACAGGTAAAAAACACGCTCCGAATAGCCCCCGTGACACAAAACAGGCGCCGTGTCACGGCGGGTGTCTGCCGTGACACGGTTAAAACTGCCGTGTCACGGGAATCTGCAGTACTTTTTTTTTTTTTTTTTTTCGATTTTGATTAATTTTCTTTTTTCTTTTTTTGCAGATTTAGTTGATGGAGCGTTTGGAATTATTTGAAGCCCCCGACGATATTGAAAAATATGGCCCTAACGACTTAGTCCGTAGGAAGAAGAATTACTCTGCGAACATGTCGTATGAAGATTGGAAAAATTTCTTTGCAAAGAGGGAATTTTCCATTCGTTGGGTGGTGCCTTGGTGGAGGCTTTCTAGGATGGTTGGCATGAATGAAACTCCATATTGCCGCGTTCCTAGTATCTCCAAATTGACCTTTTACTGTCCCTCTTGATTGATGCGGCAGTATGGACTTGAACAAGTAATTCCACGCTATAACGATAGTCCTCGAGAAGTATCGTTGCATGAAAGTAACGTTCACAAGTACGAAGCTTATTGGATTGGAAGACCTTTGTGGACTGTTTCTGCAAGTGACCAAGCTCCTCCTCCTTTATCTAGTGCATACAAGGCATGGTTGAACCCTAGAAGTAGGAGGGAACGATTCGGATCACGCAAGTCTGATGTAAAGAGCCGTCTTGGAGATAAGAAAGCTCCTCTTAAAGATCGTCTAGGTCCGAGAACACAAGGGATTGAGTTTAAGACTCCTAAGATGCCAAGCAAAAAGACCTATGTGAAAGGAAAGGGTAAAGAAAAGATGGTGTATAGGGAGAAACAACCGAAAAAGTTCAAGAAAGGTGAAAGGGGTGAAAGTTCGACTAGGGGTGTGACGGTTCGGGCTACAAAAGACACACTAATGGTGAAGGCCGACCTAATTGAGCAAGAGAAGGATGTTCCTAAAGAGAAGAGAGATTAGATCAATAGTGCTTTGCATTTTATAATTTTTATTTAAAAATAAGGCATATGATGCCAATACTTGTAGTCGCATTTATTTTAATAATAGCACATTTATTTCAGCCTTAAAAATAAAAATTACAATGACTTTTATTTATTATTTAATTATCCGAGTCAAGGTGTCGGACGCAATGGAAGAACGAAAATAAAAACTCGAACAATAAATTCGCGACGAATGCGCCAATAAATAAAACGGGAAACTGAAAATCCACCGTGTCACGGTGAAAGGGTCCCGTGACACGGTACAAATTCTCGCGTCACGGCAAATTTTTTTTTTTTTTTTTGACTGACAGAGGTGACGTGGCACGTGACATTTCTCCCGTCAGACGGGATAAATTCCCGTGTCACGGGAGGTTCCCTTTCCCTTTTTCCGTTCAGAGGTTGTCGTGACACGGGAATTTCTCCCGTCAGACGGGATTAAATCCCGTGTCGCGGCATTTTTCCTTTTTTTTTTTTTTTTTTTTTTTTGCCGTGACGCAATGCTGAACCGACGCGCATATTAGATCGACAGAGGGAGGATTTTTTTATTTTAAAGTGGCCGGGCCCCCTTGAGGGGTTGCCTACGTATCCTAAAAAGGAATCAGGCCAGACGTAGCTCTATTGGGTCATGAATCCATGCGACTAGGCGTAGAATTTCATGAGTTGATCCAAGTTGGTTAAATTATGGAAGCCGTTACCGTCCATGTCTACTAATTGTGCCGCTCCGCCAGACAGGATGGCTTTAACAATGTACGGACCTGACCAGTTCGGTCTGAATTTTCCTCTTGGATCTAACACATTTTTACCAAGTGCCTTAAGCACTAGATCACCCTCTTTGATATTCCTGGTCTTAACTTTTTTATTAAAATGTCGTGCCATACGCTGTTGGTAGGTTTGGACATGATGCAAAGCTGCCAAGCGTTTTTCATCAAGCAAGACCAGTTCGTCGTATCTTGCTCTAATCCAGTCGACTTCATCTAGTTGGCTTTCCAATGCGATTCGGAGAGAAGGTATCTCGAGCTCGATTGGTTGTACAGCTTCGACGCCATAGACTAAAGAGAAAGGGGTAGCCCTTGTCGATGTACGAACAGAGGTTCGATAACCCCAAAGGGCGAAATGTAGCTTACTTGGCCAATCCTTATAATTTTCCGTCATCTTTTCAATGATGGTCTTCACATTTTTGTTGGCCGATTCGACTGCTCCGTTTGTCTGTGGTCTGTAAGGTGATGATCGGTGATGTTTGATATGATATTTCTGCAACAACTCCGCGCATTCGGCTTGGAAATGTGTTCCATTATCACTGATCATCTCATGTGGTACCCTATAGCGACATATAATATTTTTCTCAATGAATTGAGCTACGTGTTTTGCCGTCAGCTTGGCATATGAGGCTGCCTCGACCCATTTGGTGAAGTAGTCGATTGCTACGAGAATGAATTCATGCCCCCTTGTCCTGGTGGTGTTATTTTTCCAATGATGTCAATGCCCCAAGTGGAGAAAGGCCATGGAGAAGTATACGTGTAGAGAAGCGAAGGTGGAACATGCTGTAAGTTTGCATAGATTTGACATTTCATACATTTCTTGACGTACTCGTGACAATCTCTCTCCATAGTAGTCCAATAGTAACCTTGTCGTTGGATCTTTTGGACTAGCATCTTTGCATTCATGTGAGTTCCACATATACCAGCATGAAGGTTTTCCATGGTTTTATGTGCTTCTTTCTTGGCTATACATAAGAGATTCCTTCCCGTTGCGGTTCTCTTGTGGAGTTCTCCCCTGATGAGCACATACTGTGAGGCCAGGAGCCTCAAAGCACGGCGTGCCCTTTTATCAGTATTAGAAGGGTATTCTGCTTTTGTCACATAATTAAGGATGTCTGTATACCATGGTTCTTCATCTTCTTCCTATGGTTCTTGTTCATCGTCAAGTGCATGAACATAAGCTGGCTTATATCTTCTCTCTATGGTCAGTGGCATTCTGATCATGTTAGCTGGAATTCGCACCATTGATGCTAACTTAGCTAGTGCGTCGGCGAACTGGTTTTCTTCTCTTGGTAAATACGTATATTCAACTTCATCTAGTTGCTCCGTGAGAGTTTCCAAATGAGCTTGATACGTAGCGAGACTTTCACTTCTCACCTTCCATCTCTTAGAGATTTGGTTAATGATTAGTGAAGAATCGCCGTAAATTCTAAGTTTCTTAATTCCCAAGGCGACAGCTGTTTCTAACCCCAAAATGCATGCTTCATATTCTGCGGCATTGTTGGTGACATCAAAGTCGAGCTTCATGGAAATTGGGATGTGTTCTTCATTGGGTGATACGAGTAAGACTCCCACACCACATCCTTTTTGGTTTGAAGCTCCATCGAAATAGAGCGTCCAACTATCATCTTCGGTCATGAGCAAATCTTCGTCAGGGAAATCGTACTCATCTTCTTCTTTTTCAGCTTCTTCTAGCGGAAAGTCTGCTAAGAAGTCAGAAACTGCAGAACCTTTGATGGCCTTTTGTGGCACAAATCTCAATTCAAATTGAGCTAGATTGACTATCCACCTTGATAATCTGCCGTTGAGTGTTGCTTTCTCGAACAGGTATTTGAGAGGATCCATCTTAGACACGACATGCACTGTATGAGTGAGCATGTAATGTCTTAGTTTCTGTGCGGCCCATACAAGTGCGAGACACAACTTCTCGAGTGGCGTGTATCGCGTCTCATATCCTTGGAGTTTCTTGCTCAGATAATAGATTGCATTCTCCTTGCTTTCGATCTCTTGTGCTAGCATTGCCCCCATCGTTTCTCTTGTGACCGTAAGGTAGAGTCGAAGAGGAAAGTCAGGTATTGCTGGCGCTAGCACGGGTGGGTTTGCCAAATACTCTTTGATTTTATCGAAGGCCTTTTGGCAATCATCATCCCATGTGACTAGGACATTCTTCTTAAGCTTCTTGAATATAGGTTCACATATTGCTGTGAGCTTTGATATGAACCTACTTATATACTGCAACCTTCCAATGAAGCCTCGAATCTCCTTCTCATTTTTGGGTGGTGGCATGGCCATGATTGCTTTTACTTTTGAAGGATCTATTTCAATCCCTCGGGAACTAATCACATATCCAAGTAATTTGCCTGACGTGACTCCGAACGCACATTTTGCTGGATTTAATCGCATATTGTACTTACGGAGTTTTTCAAAGAACTTGCGAAGTGCAACAATATGGCCTGGGCGATCCTTAGACTTGACGATCATATCATCGACATAGACCTCCACCTCTTTGTGCATCATGTCATGTAACAATGCTGTAGCTGCTCTTTGGTAGGTGGCACCCGCGTTTTTCAACCCGAATGGCATTACCGCATAGCAATATGTACCCCACTGTGTGATGAATGTGGTTTTCTCCATGTCTTCTTCGGCCATCAATACCTGATTATATCCGGCGTAACCATCCATGAATGACAGGAGTGCATGGTTTGCTGTATTATCGACCAGAATGTCAATGTGAGGTAGAGGGAACCCATCTTTTGGGCTTGCTTTATTGAGATCCCTGTAATCAACACACATTCTGACCCTTCCATCCTTCTTTGGAACTGGGACCACATGTGCTATCCATTCCGGATACTTGGATACTCTGATGAAACCTGCGGCCAATTGCTTCCTGATTTCTTCCTTGATTTTGAGAGCCACTTCTGGTTTCATTCGGCACAGCTTTTGTTTGACAGGCTTCATACCTGGAATGAGTGGTATTGTATGCTGAGCTATATCCCTGTCAATTCCTGGCATATCTTGGTATGACCAAGCAAATACATCAACAAATTCACTAAGCAAGTTAATTAGCTCTTTGCGTTCATCTTGACTTAGTGTTAATCCAATTTTTACTTCTTTAACAGTCGTATCATTGGAAATGTTAACTGTTTCTGTATCTTCAATAACTGCTGTTTTATTTTCGTGTTCTTCCATTGCTTTTATTATTTCTTTGTCATTTTTATCATTAGCAAAGCAATATTGATCAGGGCTAGGGGAATGGCACTTATCGTAAGCAAAGGTATTCATTTTATTGAATTCACTGGCTAATACATCAAGAGAGGCAAGGTCGACTGCGACCTCACCAGAATTATTAAGACTAGAAGGATAGGGCTCAACAAGAGACTCAGGGTTGAACTCTATAGCAGAAAGAGGGTCAGCCTCAGACTCTAAGGACTCATCTACAGACTTAGACTCAGACTCGGACTTGAACCCAGACGATTCAGACTCATCAAACATAGGACCCTCGCCAGCGGTTATTTCCAACTTCTCTCCACTCGGCGTAGTGATCCTCAATGTCTTGCGCCATCCCCTTGAAATGTTGTCAGCTTGGACGATTAACTCGGAGGGGTCGAAATCTTTGTTTGCTATGACGGCTTGAACGAGCTTAGAGTTATCATTGCAGACCGGCTTGGATTCATTCTTCTCCATTCCAAAAAGAAGGTTGATTCCTAGATCATCAGAGTTCAGGCTAGCTGACTTCTCGACTGTGGAGAGCTCTTCATCAATGAAGTCACAATCGAGGAACACCTCGAATCCCGGTTCACGGATCCCATTATGGACAAATGGTTCAGGGAATTCATAGCATGGGAAGTCTTCCCCTTCTTTGATATACTGGCCGTTGAGAGTGAACGGATATGGATCCATGGCCATTTCCGTCTTCGTGATTCGAGCGTTATTGCGAGCCTTCATTTTCAACGCAGCTTGTTTCAGATCTTCCTTTGTCGGCTCGAATCCTAAGCTGAAAGTGTCCTTCTTGAGCGCACCAGGATGGCCCCAAGATTTAGCCATTTTCTTCTTGAGCCCAAGGGTCATTCCAGGGAAGTGACCTTGCTTCTTCAGAATGGCGTTGATACTAGTATTTGAGTAGGGATCGAAGTCGAGATGACACCTTTCCTCTTCTTCGATCACAAGAACATCATCTAGTGAAAACCCCCAAAGATCTTCATCTTCCTCGTCGTGTTCAACATGGACGATGGGAGTATCAATAACTTGAATGCGCATAGGAGAAGCATCAATAGTAATCGGAACCCCTCCCACTATGGCTTTCACTTTCTGGTGAAGCGATGACGGAATCGCCTTTAGCTCATGAAGCCAAGGGCGTCCTAACAACAGATTGAAAGAGGCCTTAATGTCCACCACCTGAAATTTGGTGCGACGTTCAATGGCCCCAGTAGTTATATTCAGTATGATAGTACCCACGGCTTGACGGCGAGTATTATCATAGGCTTGAATCCCTTGAGTGGAGGGAGTCAATTCTTTATTCTTTATGCCCAACTTCTTTGCAGTACGGAGTGGGCACACATTGATTGCAGAGCCATTATCAACCAGGCTCATAGGAACATTCATCTGCCTACACACTACAGTGAGGTGTAAGGCCTTATTATGTTGGTCCCCTTCCGGGGGTAGATCCTTATCAGAAAAAGAAATCAGATTGCTAGTACTCGGCAGCTCAGTAGTGAGAAAGTTGACCAATCCTTGAGGAGTCATGTCATCATCGACTCCTATTTTCACCAGAGCATTCATCACAGCCTTTCGATGCTCGTGGGAAGTGGCAAAAAGCTTCCATACATTCATTTCCACCTTGGTCTTTTGCAGTTGTTTGACCACATTGCTATTCACAGGGTCGATGGGATCAACTATCGGATGTGATTGTTGTGGAGGTGGAGGTGGGTTAGGTTGTTGCACCCGTCCACTTCTGGTGAGAACCTTGACCTCAAGGTCCCCCCAAACATCTTCACTGGTGCCGAGAGATGAACAGGCTATTTCTTTGAGATAGACGTCTTCATCATCACTATCCCAGATCCCATTCACTTCTTCGGTGCTTGAGATAAATACAACTTCTGGCAGAGGTTCATTCACAGGTTGAATGAGTATTGAAGGATCAAAGGCGACTTCATCTCCCATGATAGCCAAAGCATCAGAAAGAGGACCTGTTTGAATGTTAGGCTTCTTGCCCCCTGGAGGAACAGGAAGTTGGTTAGCATCAATCAGGTCTTGGATTGCATCTTTCAGCCTCCAACACTTCTCAGTGTTATGACCCTTGCCTTGATGATACTTGCAATAAGCATTGGGGTCATAGCTAGCGGTCCTATTCTCAGGTCGAGGTTCTGGAAATGGTCCGATTGGCATAATCAGTCCCTGGCCATGAAGACGGTCATAAGCAGCATCATAAGTCATTCCTAAAGGCGTATAAACCCTCCTTTGCCTTTGGAATCTTTGAGGAGGAGCATTAAGAGCCAACACATCATTGATGTTGATATTGTTGGTAGAATTATTGGGCTTAGAAGACGAAGAAGAAGGAGTGTCGTTCTTCTTGTTTTTCCAAGTACTGTTGTTATTGTTGCTACCAACAAACTTCATCAGTTCATCTTCGATATTGATTCCAATATCGTATACAGCTTCGAAGGTACTTAGAGGCAGAAACTTCAGGTGTTGCTTGTACTTATGAGTCAGATTAGCAATGAACAAGCGAACCATTTCCTTCTCTTTAGGAGGATCCACCAAGAGCGCAGCTGTTTCTCTCCACATGCTTAAGTAAGTGGCGAAGCCTTCATTCTCTTTCTGTTTGAGAATGGAGAGTTCACGTTCAGAAGTCTTGGCCTGGATGTTACACTTGTACCGATTCATAAAGCTTTCAGTAACATCCTCCCAGGTCGCGACATGCTTGGATTCCAGAGAATAGAACCACTGTTGACAGGCATGCTCTAAGGAAAGAGGAAACACCGTAGGGAAGAGTGTCACATCTACTCCCTTAAGAGCCATAGTTGCAGAAAAAGCCTTCAAATGGAAGAGCGGATTATCAGTAGGCTTGAATCTGGGAATATCAGCAGTGGAAAACTTCTCAGGAAGCTTCTCTCTTATAGACGAGGAGGTGATAGGCTGTTCCACATAAGTGAACTCTTCGGAAATCTTGCTCATTTGTTCCTTGATCTTGTCCATTGCAGCAACAGTGACACTATTTTGCTTGTCTTGCTCTACAGTGCTGACTCTAGTAGTGAGTGTCTGCATCATGTCAGACAATCTTTCGATTGTCCTGTTGAGGTTCTCAATGTCTTCCTTAGTGGCCATTGGTTGGAAGTAGACTGAAGAAGGATCTTGTGGAGATTATTGAGGTGGTTTCCTTGTACGCCTCTTTGGTATAAGAGGTTGTTGAGGTATGGACTCGAACCGTAACTATCTACCCTTGCTTCTTGCCCAAGCGCTCTGACACCGAAACAAACACACTTTTAATGACCAAACTTGACCTTAACCTATCAGGATTAAATTTTTTTTTTTTTTTTTATTATTGAAGCTCTACTTAAAAAGAAAACATGGGAGGATACCATCCGACTTACTCTGAAAAAAAAAGACAAAAAAACGAAACTTCCTTAAAATACGGTCAAAAGTGGTGCATGACTAAAAAGTGTGTGGATATAATGTGTGAGTGATTAGGTGAGGTTATAGACGCGTGTTTTGACCGTATAGCTAGACACGACTCAATACTGGACACAAAAATCGAGAAAAAAAGACTAACAGGACACTTTCCTGGGCACCGTGTCACGGTGCAGACTGTCGTGACACGGTGCAGTTTACCGTCAGACAATAGACTTTCTCGTGTCACGACACTGTTCACCGTGACACGGCAAAACATGCCGTGACACGGTGCGCAGTTCCAGGTCAGTTTTGTGATTTTTTTTCAGATTTTAATCGATTTTAAGTTCGTACTAATTACTATGTGAGAATAAAAACCCTCGGTCATGGGTCAAACAAAAAAAGCAAACACATGAGGGTTAGCACCAAACAAACACATAGAATTTAGGCACGATGATGTAAAAAAGTTCGCAACCTAAAGTCAAGATCTATGTTCAACTATTGGTCAAGCTTTGGGTGTCAAAAGGGTACCATGGTTAAGAGTTTGGACGCGTTAGCAAGGCAGCCTCCCTTGAGGGTGTATGCCAACGGGCGGCTCCGCGAGTTTGTGATGAAATCAAACTCGACTCCATGGTTTGGGTGGATTTAATGACTCAGATGAACCCTTATTGCCATGAGCGTTTTTGGGTCGATAGAGCTTAAATCCCCCGGGGCTAAGACGCATGTAGAACACATACGTTTTTTCAGAAAAATCGAAGGAAGTCGACTGTGAGAAAAGAAAATAGGCCACCGGACTGATTTTAGGACTGCCGTGACACGGCATAAATTCCCGTGTCACGGTACAGTGTACCGTCAGACGGTACACCGTACCGTGACACGGTAGACTCTGCCGTGACACGGCAGTCAGAAAATCTGACTGGTGCCCTGTTTAATTTTGCGCGCAACCAAGTTATCTTATTTTTCCTACGGGACAGACCTGAATGCGACGTTAAAACGTCTATGCTGATGCAAAAATGCCAAATTAATCACAGGAATATTTTTTTTCAAGAATCTTTCAAGTCTCATCCACTCATCTTAATTAAATACCTATCACTCAAATCGATAAATAACTAAGAATCCTCCCCAGTGGAGTCGCCAAATTGTAGGCGTCGTTTGAAGTGCGCCTACGTTAAAGCATGTTGTGAATATGCTTGGCACTCATAGGAAGTGGGAATTGACACAATACGATTAGGGACAAATAAAGTAGGGAGCCGCCAACAAGTTTTTAAGGAACTTGTAAACCGTTCACGGATCATAAAAAGGCAACCACAATAAGGGACAACGATAGGCAACAACGATTGACCCGTGAAGGTTACACCCCATTCATAATCCATGAGATTACTAACTCCATATGGTTCGGAACCACGAAAGGAGGATCGGGGATGATGGTACGAAGTGAGTCATGGAGTCACATTCGCCCGTATTGGCCTCTACTCGATTCTTATAGTGAAAAGTATTCCTGCGATCTCAAAGGCATACAAACAAATATTCAATTTGCTCCAAACTATTATTTAACTAAATTGGTTTAAAATTAATGCACACATAATTCTAAAAATTTGGTGATCACTTCAATTAATAATAAGATTAAAAGGATCCTAAACCGGTTGTCCAAATTATCTTATTAGACGTGATTTTCAATTACATATTCCCTTTAAACATGCAATATGGTGATCATAACAATAATAGAATCAATATTAATATAAAAACCAATTTAATCATAATTCCAACAACATAAAAATCATTAGAAAAATAATAATAAAAAGAGCATGATCCTTACTTTGAATCTGTTTGTTTGCAACTACAAAATAATAAACGAGTTAGTAACTTCAAGGAAATAATAAAACAATAATTAAATTAAATTAAATAAAATAAGGTTGATTTTGGGGGCCAAACCCTCAAACGATTCTACCTTTCACGCCTTGTCTTAAGGACAGAACCTCGAGTGAAATATGGACTCCTTTGAGTGCTTGAAGAAGGAATTTTGAAGTGAAAAGGGTAGGCTAGTGTTTAGGTTAATAGCATAGAAGAGAGAAAATAAGAATAATAGAATTCTCGTTGCCCCGTACATCAGAAATGAAGGGGTATTTATAGGGAAAATGTGCTGAGGGAGCACACGGAACCCTAAAATGATAAAAACCCTAAAAAAGTATCCCGTGACACGGTCAGACTGTACTGTCAGACGGTACACTTTCCCGTGACACGGTACAGTTTTGGAGTGACGCGGGAAATTTTCAGAAAACGGAATGAAAAACGCGTTAAGGGTTTACGCGGAAAGGACACGGAACATCCCGTGTCACGGCAGACCTCCCGTGTCACGGGAAGTCCCACCGTCAGACGGGAAGGGTTCCCGTGACACGGTCAAACTGTACCGTGACACGGTCACCTTCAGTCCATTTTTCCGTCTAAATTCATTTTTAACCCTAATTTCTTTCGGCTTTTTAAGTGTCGATTGATAATTTCGGGCTTTTTTCTGACTTTTATTATTCGGGCTAAAATAAGAAAATAATAAAATAAAAATAAATAAAATGTTTGGGCCAAAAATAAATAATAAAATAATAAAATAAAAAGGTTTGGGCTTAAAATTAATTAATAAGCTTGGGCTAAAATTAAAACTATGCTTTTACCAAACATCAAGACTAATCCATGGACCTTTCAAAAATATGAATTTAGTAAAATACGATTTTTTAAGCACTCTCGGGATTAAATATTAAACCCGACCAATAGTGGCGGTGAAAGGTTATTTATCATCGGGTTTGGTTTTGGGGAGACATTTTTAGGTGTCTACAGCCGTCCCACCCTAAATGCTGCAAAGGCTGTGATCGTCCCCCATTTAATGCTGTTAAAGTTTGAGCGATCGGACAGAAAGATTGGTTCGATTCAGGAAAGTTAGAAAATGGCAAAGGAGTGCAACCAGTTAGCTGTTAAGCCAACGATTCGCGGACAAGGAAAGCCGTCCGAGTTGAAAGGGGAAGAACCCCCACTCTAAGCATACCAATTCGGCCAGAAGAGAAAGCAGGTCATGGCCGACCAAGCATAGCAACTAATGGCTATCGGCCGGCCCGATGAACTGAGACCCCAGCCGGCCGACAACCAACAGGATATAGTGCTTGACACCGATCAGCCAGGTCGGATTTAAGGATGTTTTTACGTTCAAAGTTAGTGAAACGCCGGGTATAAGCCCTAACCTGGCCGTACATAAGTTGGCTGCTTATCCAGCCGTTAAACCTGTCCGCCAAAAGAAAAGAAATCATGGAGAAGAGAGGAATCAAGCGGCTGCAGCTGAGGTGAGAAAGCTGCTGGACGCCGGTTTCATTCGACAATGCTATTACCCTGATTGGGTGGCTAATGTAGTACTTATGAAGAAGCCGAATGGAACTTGGAGAATGTGCGTAGACTATACCGATTTGAACAAGGAATATCCTAAGGATAGCTTTCCCTTGCCAAAGATTGGTCGTTTGGTTGATTCTACGGCCGAGCATGCCCTCATGAGTTTTATGGATGCATACTATGGTTTCCATCAAATTCCTCTATGGAAAGAAGATCAAGAGAAGACCGCATTTGTGATTGAACAGGGGCTGTATAGCTACAAGGTAATGCCGTTCGGACTCAAAATGCCCATGCAACATTTTAGCAACTTGTCAAAACGGTCTTTAGAGATCAACTCAGCCGGAATATGGAGGTGTATATTGACGACATGATTGTCAATTCAAAAGAGCCGGTCGACCATCTGAAGGATCTACGAGAAACATTTATAGAACTCAGGTGGCACAAGATGATGTTAAACCCGAAGAACTGTGTCTTCGGTGTTGAGTACAGTAAATTTCTCAGATTTTTAATAGATCAACGTGGAATTGAGGCCAACTCTGAAAAAATTCAAGCTGTCTTGGACATGAATCTCCAAGAACCATCAAAGAGGTGCAAAGACTGACCGGCTGTTTGGCAGCACTCGGTCGGTTTCTGTCAAGATCAGGGGATAAAAACCGATACTTTTTTCAGACATAAAAAAGAAAGCTATGTTTCAGTGGATGGAGGAGGCATTCGTATAGTTAAAAAGTCATCTACATACATTTCCTCGGCTCGTCAGTCCACTCAAGGATGAGAAGTTGTACATCTATCTCGCTATCTAAGAGTACTCTTTAAGTGTCGTCCTGCTTGTTGAACGGGACGACCACCAGATCCCAGTCTACTTTATTAGCCATGTGCTACATAATGCCGAGCTTAGGTACTCCCCTATTGAAAAATTTGGGCTGGTGCTGTACATGGCATCTAAAAAGCTGCGGCCGTATTTCCTGGCACATTGAATAGTGGTTTATACTGATCAACCGCTCAAAAAGTTGTTTGCAACTTTAGAAGCTAGTGGTCGCATGCTGAAGTGGGCCTTAGAGCTAAGGGGTTTGGTCATTGCGTTTGAACCCAGAAAAGCCATAAAGGGGAAGACCTTTGCTAATTTCTTGGCTGAGATGACACGGCCGGATTTACAACCGGCTGGAGACCAGATCTGGAAGGTATTTGTAGATGGTAGTGCAACACCGACCGGATGTGGTGCTGGAGTTATTTGTCAATCCCCCGAAGGAGATAAGTTTGAATATGCATTGAGATTTCAATTCCAAGCCTCTAACAACGAGGCCGAGTATGAAGCTCTCCTGGCCGGCCTTAAAATGTGTAAGGCGGCGGGAGCAACAAAAGTGGATGTGAGCTCGGACTCCTTGCTAGTATTCGGCCAAGTGAATGGAGACTTCGAGGCAAGGGAGCCGACTATGATGAAATACTTGAAGATTGTCAAAGAGGAGGCCAAGGGCCTAGAGAATTTTACTCTTCAACAAGTCCCTCGTTCATCTAATCATCAGGCGGACTTCCTCTCTAAATTATCATCCTCGGCATCATGTGATACTCCTAGGTCAGTATTTTGGGAAGTGAAAGAAAGGAGGAGTATTGATGTCGGGCCAGTACAAATCATTGATAGAAGCTCAACTTGGATGGACAGAATCATTTCCTACCTAAGGGATGGATTGCTCCCGGTCGATCCTAAAGAGAGCTGGCTGATGAAGAAGAGAGCGGCCTGGTTTGAAATGAAGCAGGGGGAGTTGTTTAAAAAAGCGTTTGTGAAACCGTACCTGAAGTGTATCACCCCTAAAAAGGGGCATGATGTGCTGGACGACCTTCACCAGGGGCAGTGCTGCTCCCACATTGGAGGACGAGCCCTGGCTAAAAAGGATGCTCATTTGGGGTACTACTGGCTGAGCTTAAAGTCAAACGCCATGAAAATGGTGAAAAAATGTGACAAGTGCCAGAGATTTGCAACCTTGATCCATCGCCCAGCTAACAGTTTGTCGGCCATAAGTAGTCCGCTCCCCTTTACTAAATGGGGGATAGACATCTTAGGTCCCTACATGCCAGCATCTGGCCAAAGGCATATGTGTTTTTTAGCAGTAGACTACTTCACAAAATGGGTAGAGGCCGAGGCCGTCCGGGGAATCAAGTGGACGGATGTCTCAGCCTTCATATGGAAGAGTATAATTACTCGCTTAGGCATACCTCAGTCAATGGTGTTCGACAATGGACCCCAGTTCGAAACGCCTGAACTCAAGGAATGGTTGGAAGACCAGGGCATAGCTCATTGCTTTGCTTTGGTCGGCCGATCGCAAGCCAACGACCAGGTAGAAGCGTACAACAAGCTATTCTCCAATGGTATCAAGCGCAAGCTTGAAAAAGCAGGCGGCCTATGGGCTGATGAGTTGGTCAATGTATTATGGTCCATACGAACAACAGCCAAGAGCTCCACAAGAGAAACCCTATTCTTCTTGGTCTATGGTGCGAGCTGAGGCTGTTCTTCCAATTGAGATGTACGAGCCTACTCTTAGGGTAATGTTATACAATGAAACGGCCAATTGGGAGGCCATGAAGACCGCCTTAGACTTCCTTCCAGAAGCTAGGGGCAATGCGGCGCTTAGGCACAAAATTTATCGCTTAAGGATGATAAGGGCATATAATCGCCGAGTCTCAAAGCGTCCGCTGAATATGGGAGATCTGGTACTAAGGAAAATGGAGGCTGTAGGCCGGGCAAATGAAGATGGAAAGCTTACCCCAAACTGGGAAGGGCCGTATCGAATCAGCGAAGAAGTCCGAGATGGTACTTACCATCTCAAAGCCTTGAACGGCCGTCCGATTCCGCGCACATGGAATACGGACAATCTAAAAAAATATCATGTTTTGAAGTTTTTGTGCTTAGCCAAAAAGCTGTATATACAGCTAGGTCTTGATGGCCGAGCCTTGTAATTAAAGCCGTACAGCCCAACAATGTAGTCTTGACAAAGTTAATGAAAAGTCAGGCATTGTTATCTTGTTGAGTTATTTGTTTTTGCATTGCGTACGTCTCTGTTAAACGAATTAAAGGCCGGGTAAAGGCCATAACAATGCTGCTTGCAACATGGCAACACGGTGTATAAAATCTAAATGAGATAAAAAGATATGCAGAATGGTCATTAAGGCTGCAAAATAATATATACTTTGATAAGTATAGACAAGCGTTCATTGGGACGAATGGAGAAAGGCACAAGGTACCCTAAATCCGTCAAGAAAATTACCTTCTCAAAAGGGAACAAGGGCATACCTAGGCAAAAAGCCCAGCCAAACTTAGAAATTTTAAAGTTGAGATATTACTTGAAATTTCCTAAGTACGTCCGAGCGATCGATTCAATGGACGGCTCACATAAGCACAATAATACGGCCGCAATAGTAGTTGATTCGGCGTTACACCTAGTCCAAGGGAAATCATTATTGTAACACTCCGTTTTTTCTAACCACCATCTTATGTGCATTTAAATCCAATTTCGAAAGTGAAATCTTTATTTAATTATTAAAATCGTTATTTTGATTTAAGGGTCATTATAAACTTTTGAAACCTTAATTATAATATTTTGATAAAGCAATTGAAATTATTATTTAAAAAGGTTTTATACTTGATTTTTAATCATTTCAACTATATTTAACATGTCTGAATTGATATTAGCTTTAAAGGGTGATTCCTTAAGCTTAAGCGTCAATTCAATAAGTATTTCTAAATTATATGTAATTTCAATATTTAACTCATCACAATTGATACGGGTCATCATGGGTGATTCCTTGACTGAAGTGCCAATTTGATAGGTTTAAAATGATTCTATGGTTTTAAAGACGTTTTACGTTCAATCGTATCAATATCGATGTATAAAGTGGTATTGGGTGATTCCGTCAACTTGATTGTCGAATTAATCTTGTTTACAAAGTTTTCTTTAATTTATATTTATAAAACTCATTATAATGTCCTTTTATTAATTGGGTCATTATAAATAAATAATTTGATTGGTTTCGCATATCGCCTCTTTATATTGCTTTTCTGTAAAATATGAACTTTATATATATTTTTGTTTCGTGATTTAAATTATTGTTTTCATTATTATTATTGTAATTAAAATTTATATTATTATTGAGTTATCAATAATATAATCTCTATTATTGTTTTTTTTAAACATACTTTCAAATTGCCTCTCGTTACATTCCTTTCCTAACCTAGTTTCGGGCCAACTAGAATTTATTTATAGGTCGGGTTTTGCCTTACAACTTCCATGACTAAATAGATTAAGATAGAATTTTTTATTAGCTTACTTAAACCAAATCTTAAGCTAAAGTAATCATTCAATCAAGCTCAAAAGGGAAGCCTTGAATCCTTGCTTTGTATAGCCTTTTCGTAAGCTCAATTTGAGCCCATTCCTAATGATTCTCACGGCAGAAATCAAAGGGTAAGAAGCTGATATTTTTCACCCTATTAAATCCCTCTTAATTTTATCCTAATGGAAAATCAAAGCTCTAATGAAGTCTGCCTAAAAGCCTCCTCATTCCCCACCATTTTTACGTTCAAATATCAGTTTTCCCCATCACAAAAGAACGCAGCACAACTCCTCCTTCTCTCTTCAATATTTTCTTGCATTCAAGGGGTAATTCAAGGGTAATTTGAACCCTAGTTATACCAAGGGTTCCTAATTCGTGCCATATTCATCCCCTTTTGAAGGATCAAAATTTGAAGAATAACAAGGGTTTTTAGAGGGTTGTTTTGGGTGTGATCTTACGCGAGGGTGGTCTGAAATCGTTGCTCTTCTCTTTGCTCTTCTTAATCTGATTTTTCATTCTATCCATCAAGTTAACTATCCTTTATTCCCTTATATTGGAAATGCTAGGTTTTAGGGTTGAATTGATAGGTAGAAATCATGTTAGGGTTAGATTGATTTGTTGATTTTCGTTCTTGATATGTATGTTAGATTTTCATGCACAATTAAGGTTATTTTAGGTGCTTGAATCATGTTCTTCATGCTTAAATTATCTAAAAATCAATCCCTAATAGGTGTATGTTTTTTGTTATGATTATATATTAGGTTTTGTGATGACTTGTGGGTACTTAAAAATCTGATTATGTAATCTGATTGTGTGCGTATAAGATTGTAGTTTCTGCAGTGGTTATTGGTCATAAGTGACATGAATTCAATGATTTTATTTTATATCATTGTAGAGGATTGTTTTACAAACGATTTGATATATTATGGGTGAAATTCAGAGGTGTTTAAGGCCACCAAATGACTGATTTTGTGAGACAAGCTGTGCTGCCAACGAGAATAAGAACGTGATGTTAGATAGAGTTTATGAGCATGTATATATCTTATATTTGTGACCAATTGAATATATCTTCTAGGTTATCATGTTAGGATTATTGAGGAGTTTGTATCATAGCGAAATTCCATGTTTATATGCAAAATTCTATCTTTTAATGAGCATGTGTATTCTAAAATCTTAGAGTGCTGGCAGCATGTTTAATATATCTTCTTAAGTCTTAAATTAATTACCTTGATTGATTTTATTGCCTAATTTGAATTAGCATCATATTAGGATATTCCCTAATTGATTTGGCATGATTTTATATAATTTAAGATAGTTTAAAATGCCTAAATTAGTGCAACATAGCTGCTGCCTAGAGCTGTCAAAAACCGACCCGAACTGGTGAATCCGAACCGTTTTGAACTGTTCCTAAAAGGAACCGAACCGTTAAGAACCTGTTATTTTAAAACCGTAAACCGACCCGACCCGATTTTTTAAAACCTGAAACTGAACCGATCCAAATTTTTGAGAACCGTTAATGAACCGTACCCTGATATCATGCCGAACTGATACAACCCGAAATCAAGAACAACCTAAACTGATTACTTTTGAACCCGATAGCAACCCGACCCATTGTAAACCGAAACCGTTTAAACCTGACAAAAACCCGATAAACCCAAATCTTTTACAACCTGTAACTGGTTAGGATTGAACTATTTATAACCCGTAATAAGTTATGATCAAATCGTTTATAACCTGTAATCGGTTATAATCGAACTGTTTATAATCCGTAAGTCCATAACCCGTTATAACCGTATAATTTTTTTTTCTTTTTTTTTTGCGTATATTTTATCATTAGTAAAACAAAAGGGTTTAATTTGAACTATAAAGTATTTATATTGAAAAGGTTTGGAATTTTGATGTCATTGAAACTCTTATGCTACAATATTATCGTCCTCTAACGAGTAATGGCTTATGGAACACTATATTATATTAAAAAAAAAAATTAAAAATCTAAATCAAATGCTAACTCTAGATTTGTTATTATTAGTTGATCCTTAAAATCATTATACAAAAAAGGGACATAAAGTTAAACAACTAATTAATGCTCCGTATGATCAACTGGAATAACTAATTAAAGAATATTGAGGATATACTAGACGATATATGTTAACGAAACCCGTTTAAAACTAGCAAAACTAATTGTCAAACTGGATGTGTTTAACTTGAACCAATTACAACCCGAACCGATTACAATCCGACCTGATTAGGACCCGATATGTGTTGACCCAAAACCCGCTTTAAACTGACAAACTCCATTTTTAAACCGACCGAATTTAACCCGAACTGATTATGACCCGAACCAATTATAACCCGACCCGATTAGAATCCGACCCGAAAAGAAACTGTAATAAAAATAAATCAAACCGAACCGACCCGAAATTATTTAAAACCGACCCGAACTGACCCGTGAATAATTTCAACCCGTTAAAAACCGACCCGTTACAAACCGAAAACTGATAAACCGAACCCAAAATTGAAACGAAAATGCCTAAATTAGTGCAACATAGCTGCTGCCCGTAATCTGCTAGGCGTGTGAAAGATGGTGATTTTCAATTGTGTATTCCTTGATTTCTAAGCACAAATGCATGTTTAACATGGCCTATTATGTTTTTAGAGTGTGTACTAAAATGGGCTAAGTTTAGTTTCATGTTTAAGGTGGGTTTTTGGGTGATTTGGTATGATTGGTACTGCTGTATATTAGTGTTGGGGCTGCTGTAAATATGATTTTAATTTGGCATGTTCTCTCCTGAATTTTAAGTCCGAAATGATTTTATATGATGCCTAATGAGTGTATGTATATGCCATAATTTTTATTTTGCATTTGAAGCATGTTTGGTTGGGTTTTTGTGATGATTTTCGAAGTTACTTGTTGCTGTCCTGTTTTGGTTGTTTTATGAAATTCTAGTTTGGATTTGTTGTTTTATAAAATGAATTTATGGGATTTTTATTATAACTATTATATGTTCGTTGAATTTATATTTTTATAAGTGGTGTGTGAATTTTTGGGTATTATAAACCCATAAAGTAAAATATTTCGAAGTGTGTTTGAATATGTGTTGGATGTAATTGTATTGTCGACGTCGTAATGCTTTAGAGAAGGATAACACTATCTTTAGCATTACTTCGCCAAGAGTTGTGAATGCACTTAATTGTTGAACTCCGACAATTAATTATATTCCCAAACTCAGACGATACCTTTTGTGATTTATTATGTTGAAGTGTGTTTTGAAATTGGAATTTCAATTGAATTTAAGAAATATGATTTTCTTATGGTGTTTGAATTGAGTGTAAGACCATGTTTGGCTTCTTTGTAGATTTGTGAGTGAAATATATTATATTAAGTATTTTAAGTGATTTTTGAATTGTGTGTGGGGCCATAGTCGAGTGTGAGGCCGAGTTGCTTCCCGATGGTTAATGAACATGCTCACTACCTGGATTGTGAGTCTTAGGTAACTCAACCTGGGTTAATTTTTGTCATCTGGGGGTGTGTAAGACCTTATAGGCATCTACCCATAACCGGGAGTTGGCCCATCTTAGACACGGTCTCTGCGAGATGACCGGGGGTTCGTCCAAACAAACCTTAGGAAGTGGATTGCGAGGCCACTAGCGTTCCCTCCATGCCAGTTCTAATGTTTTGAAGGTTTTGGGTTTGAAATAATTATACTATTAAATTATTACATAATTGAAGTTTATATATTATGATTGGAATTAAGTGATTTAATATCGATATTCTGTTTTTATGTTTATTTTGAAATATTTCATTGTTTGTATGGTTTGATGGTTTTAAGTGATTTCATTTAAGTTTTCAAGTTGATTGTGGTTGTGGTTTCTTTCTGTTCGTTAATTTAAGTCTAAAATCTTTTATTTCTGATTTGAGGGAGAACTGCTAGTTGCTCCCCACTGATTGTGGAACGTTGTTATAATTTGTGGGTTTCATTTGTTTATTTGATCTCTGTGACGATGGGTTAGGGATTGAGAGTTTAGAACCTAACCTTTAGGCTTGTATGCCTATTATGTCTATTTAATATAGTATTTTACCCCCATCCTTTGGTCATAATTAGTAGTGTTTTTGGCTCTTTAGAGCCACTTTTATTACAAATTGGTGTTTTTAGTGTTTTCGTAGATTTGGTTGACTTTTGTAGGGATTTGCACTTTTGAAGCATTTTCCCGAGATATTATGGAGCAACTACGAGCATTGGAAAAGCACGACCAGTTTCTATAGCCCAGGACCGGTTAGAGCCATCGAACCGGTGATTAAGGGCTCGGTATAGGTGATACCGGGGCATTTGGACCAAGTATTCAAGACCCGAAGAGGAAATCCAGATTGGCCCGAAGAATTGGAGCCCAATCGAAGTCCAAATAGTGGCCCAAGAGTGCAGCCCGGCTAAAGGAGTTACCGCCCGAAGGCGCGCCCGGTCGAGCGGGGGAAGCAAGGTCGGCGCCCGAACTTGCGCCCGGCCGGGGGCGAGAAATATACCTAATGAGAAAAAGGCGCACCCGATCGGGCAGTGCCTTGCCCGATCGGGTGCGTGTTATTTTTAGGAGTTAATTATCGTCGTTTAAGTTTGTTTTAGTTAAGGATTCTTGCTTAATATAAATACTTCTCCGTTAAGCGAGTTTAGGATCTTCTTTTACTCTTTCTTAGATTTTCTCTCTCTACTTAGTTTTTAGATTAGTTTCTCTCTCTCCAATACTTTGTTCTTAACTCTATTCTTAATTCTAGATTTCTTTGGTAACGATTTCTCTTCTCTTAATCTTAGTTATTTATTTTATTCCTTTGATCATGTCTTGTTTTATTGCTTTGATTAGTTTAGATTTAATTATGTGCGAGTAGTTTTATTTCTAGGGTTTATGGGGATCCATAAATAATATGAAGGGGTAATTTATTGTTGTTAATTGTCAATGCTTAATTAATTTCCTATTGATTGATTCAATGCTCTGTGACTAGATTAGGCCTGATCTTTTATGCATGAGTTTGACAATATTGATTCGAGATTCGAGAGATGAGAATTGATGTTTAGGTCTAGTTTCAATAGGCAGGTTAATTTATAAATGGTTAAGTCGAGATTCGAGAGATGATATTTAATACCGGTAGATTAATTCTGTGATTGTAATATGTAGCGAATGCCCTTTATGATCTGATTAATTTATGCATTGATGATTGATTATTATGTCTTACCCTGGAATATTATTTATTGGTGAACCTATGCCCTAGGTTTTTTTTATTCATTGATTTTCCCTTTTCTTACTCTTCCCTACTTTTACTCTTAGTAGTTTAGTTATCCTTCAATTATAACATTTTGGTTACTTAATAATTTAGATTATAATAACTAATTAGGAATAGAAAGACTTGTTTCCCTGTGGATTCGACCCTACTTCCCTATCTGCATTAGCTAGAGGATTTAGAAATTACTTTTGATTGGGTGATACGACTTTAGCCTGTCAAAATTTGGCGTTGTTGCCGGGATACGGTCTCAGAGAACGTTAGTTCTTTGAGGCAAGTCTCATATTTGCTTTTACTTCTTTGTTTATGCCCAGGTGTTCGAGATCAGGTTACATTCCATTCGATCCTGAGATCGAACGATCCTTCCATAGACAGAAGAATCTTGACAAGCAAATTCTGGCGGGTTCTGGTGATAATAATAATCATCGAGATCCTCCAACTGATTCTAGTGACTCAAAGGTATCATCAAATTCAGAATCAGAGATGACGGCTCCAAAGAAGCTTAGTGATTACTCACAACAAAAGCTTACAGATTTTCCCCACGTTACTCCCACTCCAGCTCTTGATGGGGTTCAGTTTGAGATTAAACCACAATTTATAACGATGATAGAAATGAAGCAATTTAGTGGAGCTAAGGGTGAAGACCCAAATCTTCATATTGTAGACTACTATCAGTACTGTAATACCATCAGGCAAGCTAGGGTCACACAAGACCAAATCAGGGAGATTCTCTTTCCTTTTTCTTTAACTAGAAAAGCCAAATTATGGTTTAATGGATTAAATAGAACTGCACTTGGTATAACTGACTTGGAAACTCTTGTTTTGAATTTTTATAACAAATATTATCTTGCAGAGAGAACAGCTGTACTACGGAGTGCAATTCAGAACTTTGCCCAAGAAGCCGATGAAACTTTATATGAGGCTTGGGAAAGGTTCAAGGACCTACAAAGAGAATGCCCCCACCATAGTCTGGCACAATGGCAGTTGATCCAAGCCTTTTATAATGGGATTGGAAATTCATCTAGAATAATTTTGGATTCTGCAGCTAGTGGGAGGTTTATGAATCTTAATGTTGATGATGCAGGTCAAGTTATCGAAGATATGGCGATACATAATTCCCAATATGGGAATCCTAGATGCTTTGCTAATACAGGGAAACATAGTGTTGTCTGTGTATCCTTTTTGCAAGCTCAATTAACCTCTATCTGCTAGAAATTAGATAATCTTTGTACTGCAAATGTAGCTAATGTTTTTGCAATTAATAATAATACTAATGAGGCTTTATGTGAAAATTGTGGAATTTTAGGTCATTGGGAACAAGATTGCAGGAGTTCCGTGGAGCAAGTTAATGCCTTTCAAGCTTATAGGCAGAACAACCCATACTCCAACACCTACAATCCTGGGTACCGGAATCATCCGTACCTATCCTACCGGAGTACCAATGTTCAAAATCCACCACCACCATAAGAACCACAGGCGCCACAACAACAACAACAGAAATATTACCACCCCAATGCTGGCCAGAAGAACCAACCACAACAACCCTCCTCATCTTCCGACCCTGCTTTGGTAGAAATTAGAGCGATGCTGGCTAATATGCAGAAACACATGGAGAGTAGAGATGCCCAAATTGATTGATTCGATCCTAGCACACAATAAAATTGTAGATAATCAAATTGCGCAACTTTCTGCTACTCTACAAGCCCGTCAACAGGGAGCCCTACCAGCACAGCCGACCAGGACTACGGATCAAGCCTATGCAATTACTCTAAGGAGTGGTTCAAACTATGAAGGGCCCCCTATGCCCAAATATGATGAACCTGTTTTAATAAATAATGTTAATCTTGATTCCGTTAAACCTGACAATGTAGCTAATAGCCCTGCAGGGCTAAAGAGTAGTAGTAATATATCTGATTTTACATTGTAGGGTACGACTCCAAGGAAGGTGGCCACTCTAGATAAGAGCAATAATGCTCCAAAACCAGTTATCAAACTTCCATTCCCCAATCGTCACTTAAAAACAAACTTGGACAAGCAGTTTGGTAAGTTTCTAGAGATGGTTAAAGATTTGCAGGTAACAGTTCCCTTCACTGAATTAATTACACAAATTCCTGCATATGCAAAATTCATGAAGGAAATATTGACAAGAAAAAGGTCTATTAGTGAGGTAGAGACAGTAGCTTTCACTGCAGAGTGTAGTGCCGTACTTCAAAATAAATCTCCACCTAAATTAAAAGATCCGGGTAGTTTTTCTATCCCTTGTCATATTGGCAATCTAATGATCGATAATGCATTGTGTGATTTGGGCGCAAGTGTTAGTCTCATGCCCTTGTCTGTGTGTTCCAAGTTGAATATGGGTAAATTAAAAGCTACCAATATTACTCTACAAATGGCCGATCGTTTTAAATACCCCTTAGGTGTTTTAGAGGATGTTCCTGTTAGAGTAGGTAAATTTTATATACTTGTTGATTTTGTTGTTCTTGATATGGCTGAGGATATGCAAACTCCAATTATTTTGGTTAGACCATTCCTTTACACTGCAGGAGCAATTATAGATGTGAGATGTGGCAAATTAACACTATCAGTAGGGGACGATAAAATTATTTTTAATCTTAATGATACCCCTAAAAGCCCCATGACAGAGGAGAAGTGCTTTAGTGTTAATGTGGTTCAAAGTTATTCTAACAAGCCTGAAGCTCTTGTAAAAGATCCCTTGGAGGCGGTATCTTGTGTTGCATCATTTACAGATGAGATAGACAAATGGAAGAAGGAAGTTGATGCAATATAAAGGTCCCTCTACACTGTTGGTCTTGGATTTGAGGATGAGAAGGTGGAATTAAACAAGCAAGTTGTGGAAACTGAGCCTGCAATAAGTGTTCTGCCAGATCGAGTTGCAAGTGCTAAATGTAGTGACAATTTGAAGCAACCTTCGATCGAAGATGGATCTTTGGTGCGTAGCATTGAAGAGCCCCCAGTCCAAGTCACAGAGGATCCACTAGATAAGGTGAATTGGCGTCCTACAGGGTATGTTAGGAAGCCGCGTCATGGCCTAAACACCGCTAGACCGGGTGAAAAACCACCCGACCAAGCGTTAGGCCAAGGGTCCTAGTTCTTGTACTTGGTAAGAAGGTCGTGCGGGACCTAGATAAAACAGCGCTTTGCAGGAGGCAACCCGTATTTTAATTCTTTTTAGACTAGTTTTTTCTTCTTTTTCTTATGAGAGGAGAGAGGAGGGAATTTTGATTAGTTTTATGAGTTTTTGTATAGGTTTGAAGGAAAAGAGTTAGTCAAAAATTGAAGAAAAGAAGAAAACAAAAAAATCATCCAATTAGCCTCGGGCCCGACCGGGCGAAGCTGGCCCAATCGGGCGCGAGAGTGAGGTTTGAAAAAGCTTAATTTTCGCCCGACCGGGCGCGAAAATAGACGTTTATGGACATTTAAGATCTCCCGATCGGGCGAAGCTCGCCCGACTGGGCACGAGAGTAGAGTAATTTTGGGCATTAGATCGCCCGACCGGGCGCGAGAATAAAAGGGTTTTTTAGGCAATAGATCGCCCGACCGGGCGCGAGAGCGATTCATCTTAAGAAGCCCAAATCGCCCGACCGGGCGCGACTCATATTCCGCGTATTTCTTCTTCTTCTTCCTTTCTTCTTCCTCATTTCTTTCTCTTTCCTCCATACTTTCTCTCACTAAACCTCCATTTTTCTCTACCTTCTCTCTAAGTTTCCTTCTTCATTCCTCACCCAAATCCAATAATTTTTACATACTCTTAATCCTCTCTTCATTCTCTACAATCCTACATAAAAAATCGTCAAGTTCCACTCAAATAATTTCTATACCCACTTTAAAATATGGCGAAAAAGAGGGCAAGAACACTTCTAAGGGGAAGCTCAAGCCAACAATACGACCCAGCGTTGCAACTACCACATTGGCCGACGATCAAACTAGCAACCCCGAAGCTGAAGGAAAAGCTTGAGCAGCTCTACGGGCGAGAGGTAATTCCTTCACGGTGGTTACACCGCCATACTCTAGAAGCATTAAGATTATATGACTATGTTAGGAGATTTTTGAACGATATTGGTATGAGGAAATTGTGGATATGCATTATGCCACTTATCGTGAATTAACTTGTGAATTTCTTTCTTCTTTGCATGTTCATAACCATAAAACTAGGCCAAAATTGATATTTAGGTTAAATAATAGAAATATTACTTTAACTTTTGTTAATTTTTGTAAATTAGTTGATTTGAAATCTGATTTGCCTCACCATTGGCATACTGAATATAAAATGGATGATATTTATACTGCTTTTACTGGTTTGTCGGCGCCTAACGCCCAACATGCTAGTGCTAAACCAATCCATCACCCCGTTCCCAAAATATGGCAAAGATTTGCGGGTGTTATCTTTTTAGGTAGGAACGAGCCCCATAACTGTCAGACCAATGAACTTGCTGTATTGGCCATTATGTGTACGGGTTCGGGAAGCTTAACATAGCTAGGTATATCATCCATCACTTAGCTATGCATGACACAACTAGTACCGCCGCTAGTACCCCCATCCGTCTAGGTGGCCATATCACTAGGATAGCTATTAAGAAGGCCGGTTTTGTAGAGACTAGACCCCACCAGATGGCTAACTTTGACAAGATACCTACATGACCACTAGGTACCTAGAGGAGTTGGGTTGGTGTAGACACCCATTTGTGTCTCCCCAAAACCAAACCCAGTGATGAGTGCCTTTCACGTCGAATCATAATCGAATGAAATGAAAGTGTGGAAAGGTCTAGTGTTGCGGAAAGTTTTATTTCTTTTCTCTTCTTCTTGTTTTTGAAAACTTTATTTTAAGAAAACAGCCAATCCAGTTTGGTTGGTCCATGATATGGGTACAATAGTGGTGTAGTTGGATAAGGCTTGCAAAGACCTTTCCAACGATATATTATAAGCCCAATTCCGATGAATATTGAGGAAGTTATGGCCAATTTATTAAACTGGGCCCGGTTTGAGCTTTAAGTACGGCCTAATGATCTAGTGGAGGGCCTAATATAATTTATCATTCCTAATGCAATTAGGAATGGTTTTAGTCTTCTAGAACATTCTAGAAGGTTCTTTTCATTCCTAATTCAATTAGGACTCTTCAGAGTTTTAATTAAGATCAAATAGCATTTTCGATTGGAATTATATTATTTTATCTTCCAGTACGGAAATTTATCAGATTTTCGAAAACGCGTTGAAAATAGTTTGGCGTCCAACCCCAGGCCTTGGCGCCTGGAACCAGGATTGGCGCCAGGCGCTAGCCATTGGCGCCTGGCGCTAGCCACTAGTGCTGGCGCAAACTAGCCAGGGCTGGCGCCAATGTTGATTTTCGATCTTCAGACTCTGTTTCGTTAAATTATATTTTTTGGATGATTTTGTCTATAAATATCGTATTAAAAACTCCGTTTTCATTCACCAATTCTCTTTATTCTTAAGTTTTAATAAACTCTTTTCATTCACCAACTATCTTCATCATTCATCAATTCTTTTCATTCATTCATCATTCTTTCTTTCATCAACTCTCAATAATATTAATTCTTTAGTATTCTTTTCTAAACTTTGCTTTTTTAACACAAAATTCCGCATTCACAAGATCTTGATACACCTAGCCATATTCGAAGTTGCCTTCGCCCTAGACGTGAAAGGTTTTAATTTCTGAGGGTTTGGTCCCTAATCTCTATTTCAATTATTTAATTTAATTGTTTTGATTATTATTTTTCCTTGAAGTTACTAACGCGTGTATTTTGTTATTAGAAAGAGGTACGAGGCATCCAAGTAAGTAATTTAATGGTTTTATTGATATTATGATGTAGAAATCATGCTTAGATTGTTATTTTGATTCCTAGTATCATGTTAGGATGTTTTCCTTAATTTGATGTTTAGGGTGACAACAATATATTCCTAGTATCATGTCTAGGGTTTCTTTAATATTAAATATGATTGTTATGATGCCTTTTATTCTCTTCCTAATACTTATTCATGTTAGTATCATGTTAGGGCTAAAGATTTGATTTTTATTGCTTAGTGACATGCTAGGGTTTGTTATTAATCTTGTTAGTATCATGCCTAGGATCTTGTTATGTTTATTATGCCTTAATATTAACATGAATATTGTTATAATTATGATTGCTATGATTATGATATTCGTTATTGTTCATGATTATTTTATTCATAATTGATTATGTTGCTTGATATTTATTTTTATTGCTTGATCACCTTTATTGCATGTTTAAAGGGAATTTGTACTTGCAATCATGCTTAATAAGATAATTAATAATCTTGTTAGGTTAATTGTGATTATAATTCAAGTGATCGCCAATAATAGTTTATTTGTGCATTAATATTTAACCAACATAGATTAAACAGGTTTAGGGTTAATCCTATTGATTGCATGTTAATCAGAAAGCGCACATGAATACGAGCAGAATAAAGTAGAGGCCTATTATTAGGGCAGGTTCAATCTCTTTTAGGTTGGATTTGTACCATCATCCCCGAACCCTTATTTGGTTCATGACCTTATGGAGTTAACAATCTCTTGGATCGTTAAGGGGTGTAACCTTCATCCTATGAACGGTTTACAAGTTCCTTAAAAACTTGTTGGCGACTCTTTTGCTCTATCTTCTTCCCTTTTGGATGCCACCGTACTTTAGTGTATGATCACAGTGGGGTTCAAGCTAGTGGGATTTTTGAAGGCTTGAAATTATTCCCTACAGTTTTTGGCGACTCCACTGGGGAGGATTTCTATTTTAATTCTTGAATTTGTTTCGGCAATGATTTAGAATGAGTTGATGAGACTCGAAAAGTTCTAAGTATTTCATGTGCGTAATTTTGATTAACATTATTGTCATATGCATAAAAAGGTTCTCATTGGAAAGACCATCCGTAATGAGTCAAAAACATAGGATTTTACACGTAGGAAATTTGAGAAATGTCTTTCACAACTAGGACTGAAATAACACCGCGCGAAACTGGATGATTTTATTGAGCATAGAAAGCTGCTGAGGCATGTGGGAAGTAACGTCAGGGGCCAGAGCTTGGCGCCAAACTTTTAGCCGTAGCGCCAGACGCCAGTATTGGCGCCAGGCGCTACAGTTAAAAGTTGGCGCCAGTCTCTGTTTGCTGGCGCCAATTTCCCCCAATACCGAGCCAGAAATATGCGTTCTAATTTCGACCGGTTTTTCGTATTGTTTGCTCGATCCTGCTTCCTGATTGAATTTTTTCTCACTTTTCTGAAACCCATATGTGTTCTACATATGAACATAACCCTCTGGGAATTCATGCTCTATCTACCCGATTGAACGCTCCTGGCAACAAAGGGTACATCTGAGAGGTTGAATTCACCAAACCATGGAAGTGAGTTTTTTCTAAAAACTCGCGGTGTCCTATCCACACGCGCTAACCCTTCACGGTTAGGCTTCTGCGTGGTGCATCTGGACAATTAACCATGGACCCTATTTGACTAAACCATATCCCTAACTTTAGAGAACTAGAGACATGGTTAGGTTGCGAACTCATTGCATCATATTGTGCCTACTTGACTAATTGTGCATTATTTGTTGTGCATATATATTCTATGTTTCTCTTAACCGTTTGTTGATTTGTGTTGAGACTAAAATTAATGACTTAAAGAACTTTTGCCTATTCAATTAAGTAATTAATTAATTTGAGTCAATAAAGTTTTTCCTTTTTTTTAATCGGAATTGACCTAGTACGACTTTAGGCATACCCTAGTTGACTAATAATACCGAAAACAGTCCCAGATCGAAGCACCAATATTGGCGCCAAAGTCTGAGCTGTAGCGCCACTGTATAGTGTGTAGCGCCAGACATTAACTAAATAGTCTGGCGCCAATCACCATATTGTGATGCCAGTCCTGTCGCTTGGCCGACAGTTCAGATTATTTGTCGAGTCATCACCTAATGTCTAATTAGTCAGTTTTCTGTTTAATTCGGTTAATTTTGCCGACAATGATGCTTAATTGAATTAATGTTCGAGTTTAGGCACTAAGTCCCATGGTCTTACACAAGAGTCCAAACATGTCACTTACACTCAATAACACACACCAATACACATGTTATGACCATGATTAAGAGAGTCTTATATGCGAGCCTTTTCTTCGTCATTTTTTTTTTAGGGGGGTAAGTCGGATATTAATCCTCCAACAAATAATAATACTTAGTTCCCTAAACACATGTACATTATTGTTCCCTAAAAATATGCATACTTTTTTAAAAATAAAAAAACCATAAAGTCAAATTGATTCGAGTGAAGTAATTAAAACGCAAATTGGCTTAATTTACAGCGCATGGTCAAGAAAGGAAGGACGATTAATCAAAGATAACCTCTTCGTACAAGTCCAACTTTTCGACAAACCTATAGCCCGCAAGAGGAAAGCAAGAGTCATAATGGCAACTCAAGAAGAAGTCAATGATCTCAAGAACCAACTGGCTACTGTAACTGAGACACTGAAGCTTCTCGCACTCAAGATCGAGGATCCCGTGAAACAACAACAAATGGACCTCATGCAAGAGAGCTTAAGCAAGTTGTCCAGCGACTACAAGTTTCAAGAACTCACATCCCAAGGGGTCTCGGTGGATAAAGATCTTCTTCCGCAGAAGTTCAGTGCCAACGACATCCCAAAATTTAGGGCAATTGACAACCCCTACTTCCATCTAAGAGCATTTGAAACAATAATGAGTATCAAGGGTATCGATAAGAAAGTCTTCCCTTCTCTGTTCTCACTATCTCTCGAGACCGTTTGCCAACAATGGTTCTTTTCTCTTGAAAAAGAAAAGACCTCTACCTGGGAATCCATAGCAAACGCTTTCGTTGATAGGTACAAGTGCAACATTCAAGTCGAAACTGACCATAGAGAACTTGAAATCCTCAAATAGAAGGAGAATGAAGGCTTCACTGCTTTATTTAACAAGTGGAGAGAAACCTCAGCTAAAATGATCGAGGTACCAAGTGAAAAAGAGTCCGTGAGACTGTTCATTAAAAACCTCCAAGAAAAATATTCAAAACATCTTAAATATCAAAATAACCTTCATACCTTTAAGGTTGTTTATGATATTGGGATTAATATTGAAGATGACTTGGCTAAATCTAAAGCTGCCAACAATATCTCTAACAGTGGCTGGAAAGGAAAGAAGAGCGACAATCCTTCTTCTTCCAAAACCGCCCACTCAAATAATGTTAGCACCTTTAATCTAGGAGAAGTCCTCACCATGAACAACCAAGGACAAAAAAAACCATTTAGGAGAAACTCCACTCCTATTGGCATGAGTTATGACACCGCATTTGATCGATTAAATACAAAAGGTCTTATAACTCCCATTGGACCATTTGGAGATCCACCAGTTGAGAAGAGGTCGCCTAACTGGAACCCCAACGCACATTGCAAATATCACCAAGGTAGGGGCCATTCTACTGAAAACTGTAGGAAGCTTAAGGAAGCTATCCAAGATCTGATTGACAGTAACAAGCTGCCGTTGCCCCCTGCCAGTAAGAAGACAAGCATTGACAATGCACCTCTAGCTCATACTTTGGCTATCTTCGATGAAGAAAGCGAAGTTGACCCCTCATCTCTCATTAAGCCTGTCAAAGCAACCAATGTCGAAGAAGGAGAAGAAGAGATCTTTTTCGATGTCGAAGATAACCTTCCAGAACCAGCAAACGAGAAAGACATACGATTGCTCACGCTGTTTATGAGGGAGACATCGCAACTACTACGTGAAACTCTCAAAATTATGAACGAACTTCACAAGAAATAAGATGAACTTCCATGTCCAAAGGAAGAACCTAAGAGAGAATTCACACCAGTGAAAACGACTTATGAGGCAAAGTATTTTCCCTTACAAGTCACCGAAAGACCCAAGAAGAGCAATAAAGTTTATACTCCAATTGGGATCCCGTATGCACAAATGTTTGAAATGCTCTCCGAGAGTGGCAAGGTCAAACCTCTCGAACCGAGACCATTTGAATCATTAAAAAGGACAGATAGATATTACTGTCAGTACCATCAGTCAGGAGGGCACACCCTAGAAAACTGCTTCAAATTCAAGGATTTGGTGCAGAAAATGATTGATAAAAAGGAGTTAATCCAAGTTCAACAAGAAGAGGACATAACTGTTAATGGAGTATGGGACAGTGATGAAGAAGATGTCTACCTAAAAGACATAGTAGGACCTTCACCTTCTGTATCATACACCACGGACGACATTTGGGCTGAAGAAGATTCATCAATAGACGTCCTCATAAGATCCGGGAGAATGCAACCTCCCGTTTCAACACAACCTATGCCTACTGTACAACAAGTTCCCATACCTATCATCGAAGACAATGACATCGTTAAACAATTCAAAAAGACAAAAGTTGAGATGAATGTATGGAAGCTTCTGGCAACATCTCGAGAACATAGGTTGGCTGTGATGAATGCCTTGGATAAAATCGGGATAGATTCCGACACCACTCCTGAGGGACTAGCTAACTTCCTCACGAGTGACCTCCCTAGTCCAATTAATCTAATCACCTTCTCTGACAAAGATTTACCCCCAGAAGGTGACAAACACTACAAGGCATTAAACCTCACGGTAGTCTGCAAAAGGATGAATGTTCCCATGACTCTTGTAGACAATGGATCGGCTATTAATGTCTGCCCACTTAGGAATGCGAGGATGCTCGGCATAAGAGATGAGGATTTAATTCCGTCTACACAAGGAATAAGAGCTTACGATAATACTCGACGTCAAGCTCTTGGAAAAATAACTCTAAATGTGACGGCAGGAGCAATAGAACATGCTACTACTTTTCAAGTGGTAGACATCAAAGTCTCATTCAATATGTTGTTAGGACGCCCTTGGCTCCATGATCTAAAGGTCGTCCCTTCATCTCTCCACCAACAAGTGAAAGCCATAGTTGGAGGAATCCCCATCACTATTGACGCTTCGCCAATGAGGATCAAATCAATAGAAGATCCAATCATCAACGTGGAGCATGACGAAGATGATGAAGACCTATGGGGCTTTAACGAAGAAGTCTCCTTAATCCAAGAGGATGAAAGGACATCTCTTTGCCACGACCCCCATTCCAACATGATTATCAACACTATGCTGAAGAAACAAGGACACTTCCCTGGGATGACCTTAGGAAAGAAGAAAGGGATAGCAAAATCGATAGAGTCACCTGGCCTTCCTAAACTAGATACTTTCGGACTTGGTTTCGAACTGACTCGGAAAGATCTCAAGCGAGCCCAGGAAAAGTTGAAAGCACGTAGGGACGCTCGCATTAAAAAGAAAGCAATTCCAATGGATCAGTACCCTCTTACGCTTAATAGTCAGTTTATAAAAGAAGGAGACGACTATCCATGCCATGAATTTCCCAAACCATTTGTTGAAAATGGCATACGACAACCAGGATTCGAGATTTTCTTGGATTGCTATTTCACTGATGAAATCCTAACTCCCGTCCATAAGGAGAAAGCACCCCCATGCTTTGACTTTAATGTCATGTGATTACTGTTTGGGCGAGAAAAGAATGAGCCAGTTCATGAGGAAGACAACTCCTCACTCATTCAAACGGTCCTACAAAGCGAAAACTTCGACCCCTCAAAGCTAATTACTCCAGCTGAAGGATCACTGCAAGGGTGGCGTAAGACTATCAAGGTGACTACTTCGAGTGGAAGGAAGATATCAATCACGACAGGACAAGGGCCGATGTTTGAAGAATCGTCAGAGTCAGAGTCAGAGTCTAAGTCAGAGTCTTTCCCTTTAGAATCTTCTAAGTCTTTAGCTATAATGCCTCCCCTTCCTATTTCTACTCCTAGGATAGTTAGTGATCCAGTCCTTGAGGACATATCACTCTTTGATGTAATGATCTCAGAGTATAATAATATCTCTCATTCTCCTTACTTGTCGTGTTCTTCCCTAATCCAAGATGACGAACATTGCTTAGCTAACGATGAAAAAGATAAAGAAATTATTAAAGAAATGGAAACACTTGAAAAGAAAACACCAGTAATTGAAGAGACTGAAACAGTTGACATCTCAGATGATTCAACTCATAAAAGAGAAGTTAAAATCGGACTAACATTGAATAAACAAGAAAGAACCGATTTAATTAACTTGCTTAAAGAATTTATCGATGTATTTGCTTGGTCATATGAAGATATGCCAGGCATTAACAGAGAAATAGCTCAACACACTATACCATTAATCCCAGGAATGAAACCTGTAAAACAAAAGTTGCGTCGAATGAAACCCGTCGTAGCACTTAAAATAAAAGAAGAAGTTCAAAAACAAATAACTGCAGGTTTCATCAAGGTATCCAAATACCCCGAATGGGTCGCCAACGTCGTCCCAGTTCCAAAGAAAGACGGAAGGGTAAGGATGTGTGTCGACTATCGAGATCTAAATAAGGCAAGTCCAAAGGACGACTTCCCTTTGCCACACATCGATATTCTGGTAGACAACACGGCAAATCACGCGCTTCTCTTGTTCATGGACGGATATGCAGGGTACAATCAGATTCTCATGGCAGAAGAAGACATGGAGAAAACGACCTTTATCACACCATGGGGCACTTATTGTTACACGGTAATGCCATTTGGGTTGAAAAACGCAGGTGCTACTTACCAACGTGCATCAACTACCTTACTCCACGACATGATGCACAAAGAAGTTGAAGTATATGTCGACGACATGATTGTGAAATCAAAGGACCGTCCAGGCCATCAAGTAGCCTTAAGGAAGTTTTTCGAAAGGCTAAGAAAATACAATATGAGGTTGAATCCATCAAAATGTGCTTTTGGAGTCACCTCAGGCAAGCTCTTAGGATACGTCATAAGCTCTAGAGGAATAGAGATAGATCCAACCAAGATTAAAGCAATCATGTCAATGCCACCGCCCAAGACCGAGAAACAGATTCGAGGATTCATTGGCCGGTTGCAATACATAAGTAGGTTTATATCAAAACTGACAACGATATGTGAACCAATCTTCAAAAAGCTCAAGAAGAATGTACCAGTAATATGGGATGATGAGTGTCAAGAAGCCTTTGACAGGATCAAAGTCTATCTCGTAAATCCTCCCGTATTAGCGCCAGCACTTCCCGGAATACCTCTAAGGTTATATTTGACGGTTACCAAAGAGACAATGGGAGCCATGCTAGCACAAGAGGTAGAAAACAAAGAGAATGCAATATATTAATTAAGTAAGAAGATGCTCGAATACGAAACACGCTATACACCACTCGAGAAATTGTGCCTCGCTTTGGTGTGGGCCACAACTAAGTTGAGACATTACATGTTGGTGCATACCGTTTTCGTAGTATCCCGATTAGATCCACTCAAATACTTGTTCGAGAAATCAACACTCAATGGACGTATTTCAAGATGGATAGTCAACTTAGCCCAGTTCGATGTGCGATTTATGCCACAAAAAGCTATTAAAGGATCTGTGGTGTCTGACTTTCTGGCAGAATTTCCAATAGAAGACTCGATACCGATACAGGACAATGAATTTCCAGATGAAGATTTGATGGTCACCAAAGTTGATACTTGGACCTTGTATTTCGACGGAGCCTCAAACCAAAAGGGATGTGGTGTCGGAGTGCTACTAGTATCACCTAAAGAAGAACACGTCCCAATCTCAATAAAGCTTGATTTCGACGTTACCAACAATGCTGCTGAATATGAAGCATGTGTGGTAGGCCTTGAAACAGCCCTGGCATTGGGAGTAAAGAAGTTAAGGATATTCGGAGACTCTTCTTTGATTATCAATCAAATATCTAAAAGGTGGAAAGTAAGGAGCGAAAGCCTATCCCCTTACCAAACTTATCTGAAAACTCTTACCGATTAGTTAGATAAGGTAGAATACACATACCTACCTAGAGAAGAAAACCAATTTGCTGATGCCTTGGCAAGATTAGCCTCAATGGTTAGGATTCCCACGGATATCGAGCAAATGCCTCTAACTATCGAAAAAGGCACAAACCAGCATATATACAGGCTATAGAAGACAACGACCTAGTCCAAGACGAAGATGAAGAACAAGAAGAAGAACCATGGTACACAGACATTCTCAACTATGTCACCAATGGAGAATACCCTCCTCATGCTGACAAAAGAGCAAAACGAGCCTTGAGACTTTTGGCTTCTCAATATGTACTCATAGACAACGAGCTACATAAAAGGGTACCTAAAGGTCGAGCTCTCCTATGCGTAGGAAAGGTGGATGCACAAAGAATAATGAGAATGGTCCACGAAGGAATCTGTGGAACTCATGTAAATGGCAAAATGTTAGTCTAGAAAATAATGCGAGAAGGGTATTATTGGACTACCATGAATAGGGATTGCCATCAATACGTGAAAAGATGTCCTAAGTGTCAAATTTATGCCTATTTACAACACGTTCCTCCATCTTTGCTCTACACCTACACATCACCATGGCCATTCTCTACATGGGGAATTGACATAATTGGCAAGATCACTCCCCCAGGAACAGGAGGCCACGAATTTATTCTAGTGGCAATTGATTACTTTACGAAGTGGGTTGAAGCGCAATCATACGCTAAACTCACTACAAAACATGTAGCACTCTTTATCGAGAGAAACATCATTTGTCGATATGGAGTCCCACATGAAATGATAAGTGACAATGGAACTCACTTTCAAGCCGAATGTGAAGAATTGCTACATAAATATGGTATCCAACATCATCATTCGTCCCCTTATAGACCTCAAGCAAACGGAGTAGTCGAGGCAGCTAATCAGAATTTAAAGACAATCATTGAGAAGATGACAGAAAATTATAAAGATTGGCCTGACAAGCTCCACTTTGCACTGTGGGGTTATCGCACGTCAATCCGTACGTCAACAGGAAATACACCATTTTCTTTGGTATAGGGAATGGATGCCGTACAACCTGTCGAACTAGAAATACCATCTCTACGCATTGCGCTAGAGAGTAAACTTGATGAAGTCGAATGGACTAGGGCACGATATGAAGAATTGATCCTACTCGACGAAAAACGACTAGAAGCTCTACATCACACTCAGTGCTATCAAACTCGTATGGCTAGAAATTTTAATAAAAAGGTCAAGACAAGAAATATCAAAGTAGGAGATTTGGTATTAAAAGCGCTAAGGAAAAGTGTTTTAGATCCAAGGGGAAAGTTTAGACCTAATTGGTCTGGCCCCTACATTGTCAAAACAAGGTGGTGCAGCAAAATTAATTGCCATGGATGGCAATGAATTCTCAAACATGACCAATCTTGACCAACTTAAAAAATACTACCCATAATTACTTGAGTAGGACACTCAAGAGAGCTACTTTCGGCCTGATTCCTTAGGAAATGATACGTAGGCAACCCATTACGGGTGCGACCACTTTATTATTCGACATCTCCGCGTTCCAGAATCAACAAAAAATCAACAAAAAATCAACAAAAAGTCGGAAAATTATTGGCGTCGCAGAATAGAGTCTGGCGCCAGAAATAGGTAGTTAGTGCCAGCCGATGGTATTGGCGCCTGGCGCCAAACCTTAATATCTGGCGCCAAACTGTAATTACTGACGCTAATTCAGTCATAAAATCTGGGCGAATTTCGATGTTTTTTGGAAAATTTTCGACTTCCGTACTCGAAGAATTTCTGGAAAATTAATTTTTTTCGATTTTTCATTGCTTTAATAAAATATATTTAAAGTAACAATTTAATTGAAAGCTGAAATTTCATTAATAAAATAAAATTACATTGTTAATGGAATTTAAATAAGGCTGAAATAAATTAACTTTAAATAAAAATTAACAATCTAATAAATCTAAAGCTAAGCAATGTTCTAATCTTTCTTCTCCTTTTTAGCTCTTTTCCAATTCTTTTCTGTTTCCTCCTCTTCATCCATTACTTTAGCTAGTAGGCATCCTTTAGAGGACCTACATTCAATTTTAGAATAGATTGTTTCCCCTCCCGCTAGCACCCCATGCTTCTTTTCCACCCAAACCTTTTTATCTGTAGTGGTAGCTTTCCTTTTCCCCTTGTCTTTAGTACTATTCTTCTTCCTAGGCATTGTAGGTGTTTTGAATTCAATTCTTGCACCTAAGCGTTCTTTGGCCGGTGTCACCCTGTCACCTAGACGATTCTTCACATCGGTTCTACCCTGATCAATTGAAGACTTCTTCAACAACCACTTCTTTACATCATTAGGTAAAGAAGGGTGAACCTTTTGGGTAATCACTTCCCATAAAGGTCTAGCGCTCCAGTAAGTGTCAAATTTATCCATTTCTTAAGACACGGGGTACTCATAGGGAGGACGAAGATCCCCGGAAGGAATATTTTGAAGCAAGCCATACTGTCTCTTTACTCTGCAGGGATAATAATATGTTACACGAGACAAGCTTGGGAGACGGCAGAAAGGTTGCTTGTTAACACCAACCATCCTTTTTATTTTCCACCATGGGATGACCCACTTGATAGCAAAATCACGTGATTCAAAGACTTTTCTCCACCCATGGCGCCCAATTTTAGGGATGCGCTTCTTCCTCCTCACGAAGCAAGTGGGAGTATAATTTTTGATGTCGTCCGGAGGGCTAATTAATCCTAGCCTCTCCATTAGCCACATCAGTAAAAAATTGCAATGCAAATAAATTATTATTACAATACAAAAATATATTTTTTTGATTTCTCTAATATTATTTTTCTACCTGTAATAAACTTGGAGAGCCGCGAAGAGGTGCTTTTGGGTCCCTTTTCAATTCATGTAGACTAATCATAGTCTCTCCAACTATCAATGGCATTGGATTTCTCCCTGATTCAATTTGTTCTAGCACAGTGGTTATAATTGATTGACCCTCGTTAATTTTACCACTACTAAGACAATATTGATTAAGCATGCAGAATAAGAACGCCCTTCTTCTATATATGTGAAAAGATTCAGAAAGAGGTTTATCAAAATAGTAGCGTGCGAATTCATTCAAGTTCACTTTATTGCCATCTACTATTTTTGATAAATCCCTTTCCTTCAAATTAAAGAAGCGCTCAAAGTCCTTATAGTAATATGCATCTACTCTAGGGATTACTACCAGGTCTATTGCAGGGAAGCCTAAAATAGCACCAAATTCCTCTGGCAAAGGGCTAATGTCATCATACCCTATTCTAAAACAATGTGTATCGGTGTTCCAAAATTCTAAAGCGGTATGTATGAAGTCTATGTCTAAATCTACCCCTTTGATGCCATAAATTCCCCCCAAGTGAAACAAATACAATTCTTTTCTTTCTCTCGCATTAAGAGATCGACACCATTCATGAGAATATTGGGTGAAGGTTTTAGTGACTAAAGACATGGTTATTATTTTTTCTCGGAGAATAATTTTTCGCTGGAATTATGAGAAGAATCGGCTGAGCAGGGGGCTATTTATGTACAAATTGCGAGGAATTTCAATCTGACTGAAACACGGAGTCAGCGTCAATTGGCGTCGCATCCTCGACATTGGCGCCACTTATCAGTGCTTGGCGCCACACGCTAAGTGTAGCGCCTGGCGCCAGCTAGCGCCAAGTCAGTAGGGAAGCCGCGCGTGCTCAGTCTGCGTTTTGATATTAAACTTGAGTCGGTTAATGACTTTATGGCCCCGTTTTAATATCTTTTCTATCCTTTTCCATTAATTAATTAAATATAGCAAATTATTTTTAATCACTTTTATTTCTTTTTTGGATCAGCATTTTTTTCCGGTTTATTTTTCCTTTTTATTTTTCTTTTTGGGGGAGAGAGTCGGATAATACCCTCCATCAATAATAAAAATGACGGAATTTTTGCGCAAAATTGTTATCACACTTCTTTTGCACACACTAACATACACTAACATAATAATTAATCAAAGTTACAATAACATAGATAAATACAAAGTGTCTAAATAATGAGTCAAAGGCAAAGTTCTATAAAAAGTCAAAATAAAATACATATACAGAAACAAACTACGGCGCCGGAGGACGTAGGCCCATCATGCCATAAAACTGCGTCGTCCGAGGAGTCACCTCTCCACCAGCTCCGGCCTCAGCACAAGCTCCAGTCTCCGTAGGAGGAGGAAAACTCAAGACAGGACCGCTCCAGCCAAGATCAACCTGAGGCTGAGATCGCGGAGGCTACTGCGATGATGAGCCAACCTCGTACATCCCACCACCTCTGAAAGCCGAGGTAGCCTCTCCTACCGGTGCAGCAGGAGCACCCTCAGAAGAAGATCCTGAACCCTCAGCAACGTCGGCTCGAGCAGCCTCGGAACGACCACCTCTACCTCCTGACGAAGTGCGACGACTTCTCGAGCTAGACCTCGCCGGATCTCTCCGCCCCTTAGGCCTCGTACGGGTGTGAGAAGCGATCGGCTGACCCTGCAAAAAGAATTAAATCAGAAACAAGGTAAAACTGAAGCCATAATGCAGAAATAATAGGTGAAGAAAAGTTACCTCTCGGACAACGTCGTCCCGACGACAGGTAGCCGCGTTCCTCATCCGGACGAGCTGGCTCCGAAAGGCATCTATACATCGTGCCATAGTCGAAACCACCTCGCGTGAGAACTGTCAGAAAAATAAGTCAGTGGAAATACATGATAACGGAATATAAAATTCTGAATTAAAACTAGGCCTACCCTGGTCTGGTGGCGAGGAATCGACCGCTCCACGAAGCGCTCGCCCTCGGGAGCCGGAGAAATCATCTCCTCGATCGGCCCATAGATCCCCTGGTAGTGAATGGACATGTGGGGCGGCACAAACTCAATGGGACCATCCTAATAAAAAAAACAGAAAGAAGTCAGTAAGGTATTACTTGGGGGCTACTTAGCGAAAAACAAAAAGCTAAGGATCTTACCCTCACATCCTCGGCCGGTACAGGGGCTGGAGCCAACAAAGGAAGTAGCTCCTCAGCATAACTCCTCCCAAGGATCACATGGGACCGCCAGAGGGAACCAAACTCCTCAGCCATGCTCGACAACTCTCTCTTGTCGAACATGTGACCTGGTGGAGGAGCAGGAACGACAAAAACATCGGAAGAGTGCTGTCTAGCAACTCTCTCCCCTAAGTATACAACCGCTCCATGGGTCCCCAGAAAGTAGCGGCGCTCAGCAGAGTACTGTGCGGCTAATCCAGGGACTGTCCAACCGCCCCACGGTCGGTATACTACCTGAGGTCCCTATAAAAAGCACCAATCACATAAGAACATGTCTAAAACATCGCAGAAGAGCAAGATAAACACTAAAAGTCGTACCGATATGATCCGACTCCGGACACATGCAGTAGACATGTCCACGTGGTGGCCGCCCCAAGAGGCGCTCACCTGATATCCCCTCGGCGATGGTCTCGCCGGCGCAACAGAAGGAAAGTACTCGTAGAACCAGATCTACAAAAAGTTAAACGTGTGAGTAAATGCTAACTAACATGTAGGGCTAAACTTTATAGGGAATAATGTTTACCTCTACGACCTTCCAGAAAGCAGACAAAGCGACGTTCGTCCTAAAGGACCGGTGATGACACGAGTCCCTCAGCGCACGAACGAAGTCAGTATAGGCCAAGCTGGCCCAATCATAAGTCCCGATCCGCTGGAGATCGCGAACAACAGGGAGGTAGTAAAGCAATGCTTTACTACCCCTGTCAGGGGAGAATGTCCCTGACAACAACATCAGCACAAAGATGCGCACCCGCTGCTCTCGGGTGGTCGCATCATCATCAAGAGCCGCTGCCAGCGTCGAGCGACGAATCCCTCTAGCACTGAACTGAGTCGTCTCGACCTCAGCTCGGGCCCGAACAGCAATCAGCTCCAAAAACTCCTCGACCTCTGGAGAAAAGACGTCGATCCCTCCGTCGAATGGAAACGGCACAGAAGTAAACTTCAGTCCTGTGATGAGACGGAAGTCTGTAGGGGTGACCATCATCTCGCCCCATGGAAAATGAAAGGTGTTGGTGGTGTCCCAGAAGAACTCCACCAAAGCGCGTACTACGTGGTGACTTCCGCTGGAGGCGACCATAGCCTCGGAGGTCTCAAACAGAGCAACTAGTCCGCAGGACTCCCATAGGAGTCCCGTCTCGCGGTCTCTGGCGACGTGCATCCTGTACAAATCGCCTAGACCATCGCAGCCAGAGCCGTGATGCCGTGTCCTCCCAGGCTCGGTTCCCCGTCTCACCCTCTCAGAAATGTGGTGGACAGGGGCAAAGAACAAGGTCTGCTCATCCCACTCTGGGAGCCGACCAAGCGAAGTGGACGGTGTGGTGTCGTCCTCCACGGGCTCATGCTCCCGTCTAGTGTTTCGGGACCGTGAACCTGAGCCTCGTTGTCTAGCCATGCTACATTGTGCAGAATCATCATAAATTAAGGTTCTATAGTATCTAAGGTTCGCCTAGCCGCATGATACTCTGTTCGCAAAAACAGAGTACGTAGTACTAAAACAGAGCACAAATTCAAATTGAGCATGACAACATTTTTCAAGCAATCAAACAATTTCTTGAAACACTATAGTGATTATTGTGACAAATTGAACAAGAATTGCTAGCAGAAACATTAAGAACAAGTCACATTGTTCTTCACGACCTTAAGAGGTCCAACAATGGCAGATTGCTCATTTCTTCACCAAATTGAGTCAAACAAGTCTCAAATTACTCCCAAGGCAATATACAAACATAAACAAGCAATTTTATGGCATAAAACATGATAAACAAAGCAAATTGAGCATCATAAATTTCGAATTTTCATGAAATTCGTGAATATACATGTCAAGAATTCATAAAAACCGGTGTGAGTTTGAGGAAAACTTACATATATTAGGAATATAGATGAAAAGAGCTTTGATTTGCAACAAATTTGAGCGAATTCGGTTGAGAAACGAGTGAGCAACGATCAATTAAAGTTTTCGGACTTCTCTCGGGCAGTTTCGCGACGAACAGAGCAAGAAATGAACGAAAAATGGAATTTAAAGAAGATTCCCATTTTGGCGCCAGTCCCTAGGCATTGGCGTCATGTTCTGTGCTTGGCGCCTGACGCCAACGTCAGCGCCTGGCGCTAATGCCATATGGCTGGCGCTGATGGATTTTCAGTGACGCCAAAGCAGCCAGCCACCTGTTGGGGTTGTGCTAGCCTTCTGCAACATATTTTTGGGTTCCTTGGTACGCCAGTTAGCCCCTCTAAGCAATTTGACATGATTAGGTAATTGGCTTGATTACATAAAGTGATTGACCTGATGAAAGATCGTCTCACTTAGCTTAAAGCGCCTAAGCATTGGCTCATTAGCAAAAGGCACCGACATATAGGTTCAAGAGCAAAAGGCACCGAAATATAGGTTCAAGATCAAGAGGCACCGACATATAGGTTCAAGAGCATAGGGCACCGACATACAGGTTCAAAGCAAAAGAGCGCCGACGCACAGGCATAGCAAAGGCAAGTTCAGGCGAACTTTTAAAGATCGACAGGCGTGGATCTTCGGTAATTTCCTTTGGAAAATTATCGCATCAAATGAGGATGACTTCAAGAGAAGATGTCTTCGGCATCATTCCCTAGCTTGCGGAAAGTTGTCATGAACAACTAAGGTAATTTCGGGCGAAGTTGTCTTCGATCATAGTCCCTTAGGCATGGGAGATGATCATAATGCGGATGAGAATTATTTCGAGAGAAATAATTTTCGATGATGTTCCCTTGGACGTGGAATGTTATCATAGCGGGGAGGATAGTTTCGGGCGAAGCAATCTTCTAATTTGGAAGCAGTTACAAGGCGTAGCGGTTTTCAAGCGGGATGGCATTCTCTGGCTTGCAGGAGGTCATCAAAACAACAGAGCAACAACAATCGGTTACTTTCAGAGACGTGTGCTCGACGGTGCAAGATACGCGTTTCTTAACTCTTCTATCTGTTTAACTAATGCTAGTTTTGCAGGTATCGGCGTTAAAAGAGTGATTTAGGATCGCAGAACGTTCTGAATCATTCTCCGTCCCTATCGATACTTTGGCTTTCGTTTTCGAAACTTGCGTTTCTCCAAACTCAGTCAAAGTGGGGGCTTCTGTAGACACCCATTTGTGTCTCCCCAAAACCAAACCCAGTGATGAGTGCCTTTCACGTCGAATCATAATCGAATGAAACGAAAGTGTGGAAAGGTCTAGTGTTGCGGAAAGTTTTATTTCTTTTCTCTTCTTCCTGTTTTTGAAAACTTTATTTTAAGAAAACAGCCAATCCAGTTTGGTTGGTCCATGATATGGGTCCAATAGTGGTGTAGTTGGATAGGGCTTGCAAAGACCTTTCCAACGATATATTATAAGCCCAATTCCGATGAATATTGAGGAAGTTATGGCCAATTTATTAAACTGGGCCCGGTTTGAGCTTTAAGTACGGCCTAATGATCTAGGGGAGGGCCTAATATAATTTATCATTCCTAATGCAATTAGGAATGGTTTTAGTCTTCTAGAACATTCTAGAAGGTTCTTTTCATTCCTAATTCAATTAGGACTCTTTAGAGTTTTAATCAAGATCAAATAGCATTTTCGATTGGAATTATATTATTTTATCTTCCAGTACGGGAAATTTATCAGATTTTCAAAAACGCGTTGAAAATAGTTTGGCGTCCAACCCCATGCCTTGGCGCCTGGAACCAGGATTGGCGCCAGGCGCTAGCCATTGGCGCCTGGCGCTAGCCACTGGTGCTGGCGCCAACTAGCCAGGGCTGGCGACAATGTTGATTTTCGATTATCTTTTTTGGATGATTTTCTCTATAAATATCGTATTAAAAACTCCGTTTTCATTCACCAATTCTCTTTATTCTTAAGTTTTAATCAACTCTTTTCATTCACCAACTATCTTCATCATTCATCAATTCTTTTTATTCATTCATCATTCTTTCTTTCATCAACTCTCAATAATATTAATTCTTTAGTATTCTTTTCTAAACTTTGCTTTTTTAACACAAAATTCCGCATTCACAAGATCTTGATACACCTAGCCATATTCGAAGTTGCCTTCGCCCTAGACGTGAAAGGTTTTAATTTCTGAGGGTTTGGTCCCTAATCTCTATTTCAATTATTTAATTTAATTGTTTTGATTATTATTTTTCCTTGAAGTTACTATTGCGTGTATTTTTTTATTAGAAAGAGGTAAGAGGCATCCAAGTAAGTACTTTAATGGTTTTATTGATATTATGATGTAGAAATCATGCTTAGATTGTTATTTTGATTCCTAGTATCATGTTAGGATATTTTCCTTAATTTGATGTTTAGGGTGACAACAATATATTCCTAGTATCATGTCTAGGGTATCTTTAATATTAAATATAATTTTTATGATGCCTTTTATTCTCTTCCTAATACTTATTCATGTTAATATCATGTTAGGGCTAAAGATTTGATTTTTATTGCTTAGTGACATGCTAGGGTTTGTTATTAATCTTGTTAGTATCATGCCTAGGATCTTGTTATGTTTATTATGCCTTAATATTAACATGAATATTGTTATAATTATGATTTCTATGATTATGATATTCGTTATTGTTCATGATTATTTTATTCATAATTGATTATGTTGCTTGATATTTATTTTTATTGCTTGATCACCTTTATTGCATGTTTAAAGGGAATTTGTACTTGCAATCATGCTTAATAAGATAATTAATAATCTTGTTAGGTTAATTGTGATTATAATTCAAGTGATCGCCAATAATAGTTTATTTGTGCATTAATATTCAACCAACATAGATTAAACAGGTTTAGGGTTAATCCTATTGATTGCATGTTAATCAGAAAGCGCACATGAATACGAGCAGAATAAAGTAGAGGCCTATTATTAGGGCAGGTTCAATCTCTTTTAGGTTGGATTTGTACCATCATCCCCGAACCCTTATTTGGTTCATGACCTTATGGAGTTGACGATCTCTTGGATCGTTAAGGGGTGTAATCTTCATCCTATGAACGGTTTACAAGTTCCTTAAAAACTTGTTGGCGACTCTTTTGCTCTATCTTCTCCCTTTTGGACGCCACCGTACTTTAGTGTATGATCACAGTGGGGTTCAAGCTAGTGGGATTTTTGAAGGCTTGAAATTATTCCCTACAGTTGGGTACGATCGGATGGTGAGCAGACCCCCCACTGGTGTATTAGGACCGGGATCGAGAAGCCATTGCCCATCTTTTCCCTACCTATGACCGCCTTTCCCCCTGAGCAAGCGTCCTACACGTACAACCTTTTGTTGCCAATGCTAGGGGGTAAGCACCACCAGTACCACCACCAGTTCCACCACCCCAGCCTGAGCCGGAGGTAGCGCTTTCTCCACCTCGCATGTCTCATTCTGTCTCCCATGTTGACTCTGACCCAGTTTGGGACCTTCAGAGTATAGGTCAGGATTTAGGTCGTATTGAGCATTCCCACACTGACCTTAGGAGGATGGTAGGCTCCATTGACCATAGGTTAGGGTACCTTGAGAGGAACCAGGGTAGAGCTCTCTACCCCATGTATGATGATTATGCTCGTCGGGGCAACATTCCCGACGATGCCATTTACCCTGACTGGTTTCAGCTTCCACCCCAGGGATACGATAGGGATCCCACTGCCCATGGCATTTATAATGACTATTCTGCCTTCCATGGGTACGGCTAGGACATTCCTTTTGGGGGACCGGCGGGGGGGGGGGGAGTTTTCATGCTGATTATTTTGGTGGTGGTTCTTCTGGTGCAGGTAGTGCAGGTGGAAGTGGAGGTGGAGGTTTCGGCTCCATGGATGAGGATGATGAGGACTAGCTATGGTGGGCTAGTTCCCGAGCCATTGAGGACATTGTCTGATTCTGGCTTGGGGGAGATTTTGGATTTGGTATCTTTCTTTTCTCTTTTCTTTTGTTTTTGGTGTGCTTTCTAGTATAGATTTTATTGCTTTCTAGTGTAGTTTTCATTGCTTTCCTTTATGGAAAAAATACAAAAAAATTGAAAAATATAAAAAAAAAATCCCAAAAATACGTTCCAATGAATTGTAAATCATGCTTCCCTATACCCCATATTTGGAAAATATTGTTTTGATTCTTGGTATATGATGATAAGCATTGTGGATTAGTTGATCATGATTTGATGTTTGATTGCTTAGATGTCCTAACATGAGTCAATTTTGTCCAAGTACTTGTGAATATAGTGCTTGACTAGTTGATTTGGTTAGGAATGTGTGATAGTTCCTAGTATGTCAATGAATTTGAGTATTGGTTTGCAACTATAAGTAATGTTTATATGACTCATAATTATGCACATTGTGGAGGACGAAGGCATTTGTTCTTTTAGGTAGCCTTCAGATGATTTTAGATACATTTTTTCCCTTCTTGCTACCCATGTTGTTGCCTTGACTTTTTGTTGTTTATTAGCCACATTACAAGCCTATTTTGCCCCAGTGGTTACTAGTCCCAAGCTTGGCTTGGGGGAGCTATTAGTGAGTGAGGTGAGGAGTTTGTAGTGTGCTTATTATTTGTACAATTTGGGTGGGTTTTGAGAAGTTATTTTGTTTTTTATCATAGTTTATTCTTGATGAGTTTGAATATTTAATCTTCTTGAGAAAAAAATAAAATATGATGTTATGAAAAAAAGAGAAAGTTCAAGGGAAAAAAAAGAGAAAAAAAAATAAGTGAACTTCAAAATAAAAAAAAAAAACAAAAAGGAAAAAATTGTTCAATGTTCAAATGTTCTAGTTGGAGGTTGATCAAAAGAAAGAAAAAATTAAGCTTTAATGAAAAATTTAAGTTTGGAAAATAAAGTTTGTTTATTCACTCTTGTTCTTCATTATTATATCTTATGAGTGAAATTTGTAAGTGTTGGTATTTTTGTTTATGATTGGAGTATATTTGGTGGATTTTTGTTAGAGTTGGTAATGTAGGAGATGTTGATCACTATTTATTTTGATCACGGATTTTACTAGGATTTGTTCCCTTAAGCATAGCTTTTCTCTCACTTGTTTACAAATGATTCCTACCCTTTACGCTATCCTTACATTACAAGCTTTAAAGACCTTCCGACCTTTGTGCATAGAGTTGTATGAATGTGAAAGTGTTGTTTATCAATGCAAGTTATGATTTGACATATTTCGAGTCGACTAGTAGGTTAAGCGTACATCTTTTTATACACACGAGAGTGTGAGTTGGGAGGGCATTGCTCACATAAAGGGGTTGGTTGGAGAGCGATCGAGTACATCTTTTACTCGCCACATACATGAGAGTTGAGTGTGTGAGTGACAAGGGAATAAACGCATCGTCAATTGTCTATCCCTAGATCAAATACAATTTATACAACCTAAACAAACCTAATACGAGTATAAGGCAAGCATAGGGGTCGAACCATAGAGAACGGTAAACACCACCAAATGTTATCGACAATTAAGCTAGTCCGGAATAGGGGATAAATAAACTAAAGTCTAAAAATGCTAAAACAAGAAATAAAACATTAAGGGAAATGGTTTAGGTATAGCATTCACTTGAACATAAACAAAGGCATAGAAATTGAATTAATTATGAACTAAACATGCTCGAATATCGAAATTAAGAATCCAATCTAGCCGCCTTCCGGGGTCAATTGGCTTCTCCTAACATAGCCTCTATGTTTCCACATTAGAACCATATACTAGGAGGTACTATTAAATAACAATCGATAGTAATGAACCTTAACTAAGTCAACTTCCGTTTCTTGTTAGCAAAGATTCACCTTTAATCAACCAACAATGTGCACTTGCAAGAAGATTAAAGAATATCAAGCATATAAAGACTTTAATCACAAATAAATCAATTCTAAATCCTAGAACATGCTCAAGGTCCAACTACACCACAACCATCCCCTTAATGGGGAAATTACTCACTAATCATGATAATAACAAGATTAATCAACAAATAATCAAGAATCAACATGATCAACAAGCAATACCAACAACTAAAATAATAATCAAAATAAACAAATAAAAATAGAGGAGAGAGAGTAAGAAATTGCTCATTAATTGAAGATGAAGGTCTACAAAGGATTGAACAAGCTCCTTCTTCAAAATCCAAGTTCATTAATGAAGAGAACCTCACTTTCTCTCTCTACCAAAGAAGACTAATCCTAACCTAACCTGAAACTAAAACTAACTAGAGAGAGGAATAGATAGTTATTCTCCTTTTTTTTTCTAATTACCCCAAAATTGGGTATTTATACTAAGCTAACCAAAGTAAGAAAAATAAAAGAAGGAAAAAAAAAATAAAGAAAGAAAAGGAAATAAAAAGAAAATAAAAATAAATGAAAAGAAAACAAAAGAGAAAAGAAATAAGAAAAGGAAAAGGAAAGGAAATAAAAATAAAAGAAAAAGGAAAAGAAAAGGAAATAAAAATAAAAGAAAAAGGAAAAGAAAAAATAAAAAAAACCAAAATCAATTCCCACCCAAAACCATCAGCACCACGATTTCCTTCTTCTTCTCCTTCACATTGGCTGCTCTATCTCCATTGAAGCTCATCTTATCACCACCGTTCATCAACCATCATCATCAAATCGAGCCCGTTCGATCCTCATTAAAAGTCATGTGCATAGCTCGTGAAATGGTTCGATCGAACCGTGGGTTGGTGCGGCCGAACTACGGGGTTGGTTCGGTCGAACCATGGGTATGTTCGACCACTCCTCTTCGATTAACGAAACCCACAAAGTCTCTGTCTCGAACTTCGACCGAACCACCAACGGTTTGCCCGAACCCGATTGAAATCGAATTTGCTCTGATTTGGGCTGTTGCTGTGCGAATTGTTGATGCGGGGTGATTGTGTTGTTGTTGGTGTTAATGGTGGTTGAGAACGGTGGCGCGGCTGGTGGTAATTGGGCTGGTTTTGCAGGCTGTAAATTGGTGGTTGAAGGTGAGGGTGAGCAGGGGTTGCGCGAAGGTGGATGAAGGCTGGTGGTTGGAAGTTGGATTGGTTGGGGATTGGCAACCGGTGGCTGTTGCAGTGGGTTATTGGTGTTTGCGGAGTTGCAGGCTGGGTTGCGGTTTGTTTGTGTTGGTGCTGCTACGGCCTGTGTGTGTTGGTTGTGGTGTGGTCAGGTGGTTTGGTGGTGGCTGGTGCTGCGGGGTGAAGTACGTGGCTGCTCGAGGGAGCTGTTGTGAGGTGAGGGTGGAAATGGTGTTTTGGTGTGGTGGAGGATAAGGGGAAAAGAGAGGAGGAGTGTGGTGAAGGATAAGGGGCAGCAGGTTGCGGTTTGTGTTTGACTCAACTTGGAACCCGAACTCATTTGACATAAAACCCGAACCCGTACACACAAAACCGAGGAGAAATTGGGATAAATAAAATAAAAATAAAAATAAATAAAATGGAAATAAATAAAATGAAATAGAAAATAAGAGACACAAAACTAAAACTAAAAATAATTAAAACTACGCAAGCTAATAAGATAAAAATAAAAAAGGAAAATAGACTAAAACTAATAAAATAAAGAAAATAAACTAAAACACACCAAAATTACCAAAATAAGCTAGAAATGTTATTAAGAGAAAACAAGAGAACGAAAGGGAAAATAAGATAAAATAAACACGAAAATGACTCTAAAACTACTCCCTAAGAGTAACATAAATGTCACTCATCAAATTCCCCCAAGCTAAACCTTTGCTCGTCCTCGAGCAAAGCTAAGGCAAAAGAGAACAAGATGGAATTATTGAAAGCAAAGGAAACAAAATAGAAACAAAGAGAAAGAATGTACACTAACTCACTGTCGTAGGAATCACGGATGCATTTAGCGTATGAATCAAGCCCTTTAAACCCCTATGTCGCCAAAGAGGACGAGTAAGCTCTCGTGAGGGTTTCCTAAGAGGTTTAACCCACAACTCTTGGCAACACATAACATTCAAGGCAAAGGTGAAATCAAGAAAACTCGAGTTTTGATATTTCAAACCAAACACAAACAATGGGCTAAATGCACAAGAATACAAACCTTTCTAGACATTAAAGGTAGCCAAGCAAAAGAATAGCTAAGGTTGATGCACACATAAAGCATGCAAAGGGTAGAGAACTTAGAGGGACTTACACTCCTCCTTATCTCCAACCAAACTCCCGCATCCTCACTAGTTTTGCATCCACTTTTAAGGTGATATCTCGAGATTCCTCGAAGGAATCGGAAGAAATAATCAATGAAAAACATTTAGGCTACCCGACATCTTGGCATTGATAGCTCGCTCAATAGGCTTGGCTTGATTACCCTCCATCGGTAGTAACTAAACCTCACTAAGGTCAAAAGGTCTTAAAAGGGTTGAAACGTTTAGGCTAGGGTAAAGGGTGTGGAAATAAATTTGGAAATTGGTGGTAAACTTAGAAGTGAAGCAAGGTTGATCATTCCTCAATTCAAATTCAATAAACTACCAACTTTCAAATCAAAAATTCTAGCAACACCTCCCCCAAGCTTATTCTTTTTCAACCAAACAACAAATATTTTTGTATTTTCTCAATATTTTCTTCTTTTTTTTTCATTTCTTTTTATTCTTTGCTCTCGCCTCTTTTAACTTTGAGCGGCTCTTTCTTTCATTTTCTTTATTTTCTTCTCATTTACTCAACCCATTCAACATAACAAAAAAAAATCTCAAGTACCAAAATTTGAGTTTTTTTCCCTTCTTTTTCATTCTTTTTCTCACTTTCATTAACCAAAAATACAAATCAAGTCCCAAGAATGCTTCACAAAAACTAATAAAGGTGAAAATAAAGCAAAGGTCCATTGGTTTGTAATGTGGTTATGCCAAAGAAGGGAAAATGGCTCAAATTGGGTTACTAAATGAGCAAATGCAAAAGAAAAATAAAAGAAAAGAAAATAATAAAACAAAACAAAAATCCTAATTGCCTTTGTCTTCCCCTAGGTTGGTTCGGTCTCGATCTTGGGTAGATTAAGCCAAATTCTCGATATAAGCTAGCAATGCCAAGGATCCAAACACCACACATGCAAGAAATGTAGAAGGCTAGAACAAAATAGACACATCCTCACAAAAATGACGGTAGTGGAGTAGCAAAAATCACCTTTAAAGCTTCAACTAGCTAGAGAACGACAACCGTCTTACCACAAACCAAGTGAGCTAAGGTCTCATAGCCCTTAAGTTCTACTACCTTGGCAATGTTATATGTGTGAACCAACCTCGACATTCAAGTGCACAAAAACCTCTAACAACTAGCAAAGAGGGTATTCTAGGTGCTAAAGCCCAATTATGTCTAAGTTTAAAACAAAACATTTTGAAACTTGCCTTGAATGCCATGGAAAGACACTATACACACAAATATTCACAAAACCAACAATACTCAAGAATGCATATACAATAGTGCAATATGAAAGCATGATCAATCAAAACTACATATACCAAAAGTCAACTCAATAAGGCGCTCATGGCCATCCAAACATAGAAAACCAATCTCAATAATAGACTTTGGCAAGTATGAGAGAAATAAATCAAGCAATCATGAGACTATGGATTAAGAAACCACCAAGAGATATAGATAACCCCCCCCAAGCTAGCGAATAGCTAATCCCCCAAGCTAGAATGGAGCATTGTCCTCAATGTTCAAAATAAAGGCACAAAGGGTGGGTGGGAGGGGAAGGAAGAAAACTCATTCACACAACAATTCATAATCATTCAATCCAAATGCAATTAAGAAAGCGAATCCAAGATGAGGGAAGAAGGAAAGAGTAAACCAAATGTGAGGTGGGTGTTGAAACCCGCAATTGAGCACATTGTCCACAATTTCATCTAATTCCTCGTCTTTGTTGCTTTTCCAAATGCAAGCAATCAATGGTGTGCTTCTTCTCAAGGAGCTCAATCCAAAATCCTTGCACATGAGTATATGCATCGAGTACCTATACACATAGACAAGAGAGTAAACAAAAATGAGAAAAACAAAAGAAAGAAAAAGAAAGCAATAAAACACGGGTTACTTCCCGCAAAGGCTTGCTTAATGTCCAAGCATGACCAATCTAGTAAAAAACCCGACAAAGAACGCAATAGCTTGTCATATGCACCGGCAAACATATCAAGAAATAGAGCATACGCGATGCTCATATGACAAGCAAACATAAAGTACAAGGAGACTTTATTCTTGAGAGAAGGGAGAAAAGAAAAAGTAAAAGAATCAAAAGAAAAATCAAGAAAATAAGAAGAAAAAGTAGAAGAAGAAAAAGAAAATTCCTCACAAAAATCTTTTTGGTTGGCATTATAACTCTTTTCCTCATCAACAATGAAAGAGTTTGGGGCTTCGGAAGCATGAAAAGGAAGAGGATCCCTAAGAGGTTCTTTGAGAAAAGAAGGGAGGAACATAGGATAGTAGGAGATATGGTTAAACCTTTGGGAAAAAGGTGTATGAGAAAGGCAAAAAGGGGTAGCTAATCCCTCATCACAAGATTTCACATCACTAATGAGGGAATGAAAATCAATCATGGAATCCTCAAATGAAGAACCCTCATGTTCTACAGCTCCCTCAAGCTCAAAAACTCCAAGGTAATCAACCTTATCCTCCTTTTCAACACGATAAACAACCTTTCCTTCTACTATCTCAAAATCAAGAGTGAATGGGGGCAAATTTCTCTCAAACTCATCTCTTTCTAATGAAGCCTTATCAATGAACTCACTCATAAGGTTATGGGCTACCGTTTGAAACTCAAGAAATATTTGGGCCATAATCTCAAATGAGTCCAAATCATCATGGATAGACGAGTCAAAAGCTTGCTCATTGGAATCATCTAGGGGACTATGGGGCACACCTTTAGAATTCATGCAAAAATCGGATGCAAAATGAGAAAGAGCATGCACTTCATCATCATTAGAATGTACCTCATTACATTGAGCTATAGAGAGAGGGGAGTTGAAATCATGCATTACATGGTCACTATGGGGAGCATCAAGCACATCATGGGAATTCATATTAGAAAAATCATGACAATTAGCATCAACATTAAAAGCATGAGAATCCCGAACATAAGTCTCATGATTGGCCCTCTCCCAATCATAATTATCCCTAGCTAACCATGAATAGAAATCCCAAGCTTCATCCGAAGACATGTCTTGAAATTTACCATTTAACATATTATCAACTACTCCTCTAAAATTCTCATTTAATCCCAAATTGATGATTTCACAATAATCACCCTTGGTTAAACCTTTAACACCATCTAGGAAATCCTCAAGTCTATTGAAATACACCCAAAACGGTTCATTATCAAATTGAGGAATAGAAATATAAGCCATTTTTTCTCAAACAAAACAAAGAGAACAAAAACAAATCAAAAGAAAATATAAACAATGGACTAGTCTCAATAAGATAACACGACGGTAATGGAAGTCGTTCCCCGGCAACGGCGCCAATTTGACAAGGGAATAAACGCGTCGTCAATTGTCTATCCCTAGATCAAATACAATTTATACAACCTAAACAAACCTAATACGAGTATAAGGCAAGCATAGGGGTCGAACCATAGAGAACGGTAAACACCACCAAATGTTATCGACAATTAAGCTAGTCCGGAATAGGGGATAAATAAACTAAAGTCTAAAAATGCTAAAACAAGAAATAAAACATTAAGGGAAATGGTTTAGGTATAGCATTCACTTGAACATAAACAAAGGCATAGAAATTGAATTAATTATGAACTAAACATGCTCGAATATCGAAATTAAGAATCCAATCTAGCCGCCTTCCGGGGTCAATTGGCTTCTCCTAACATAGCCTCTATGTTTCCACATTAGAACCATATACTAGGAGGTACTATTAAATAACAATCGATAGTAATGAACCTTAACTAAGTCAACTTCCGTTTCTTGTTAGCAAAGATTCACCTTTAATCAACCAACAATGTGCACTTGCAAGAAGATTAAAGAATATCAAGCATATAAAGACTTTAATCACAAATAAATCAATTCTAAATCCTAGAACATGCTCAAGGTCCAACTACACCACAACCATCCCCTTAATGGGGAAATTACTCACTAATCATGATAATAACAAGATTAATCAACAAATAATCAAGAATCAACATGATCAACAAGCAATACCAACAACTAAAATAATAATCAAAATAAACAAATAAAAATAGAGAGAGAGTAAGAAATTGCTCATTAATTGAAGATGAAGGTCTACAAAGGATTGAACAAGCTCCTTCTTCAAAATCCAAGTTCATTAATGAAGAGAACCTCACTTTCTCTCTCTACCAAAGAAGACTAATCCTAACCTAACCTGAAACTAAAACTAACTAGAGAGAGGAATAGATAGTTATTCTCCTTTTTTTTTCTAATTACCCCAAAATTGGGTATTTATACTAAGCTAACCAAAGTAAGAAAAATAAAAGAAGGAAAAATAAAATAAAGAAAGAAAAGGAAATAAAAAGAAAATAAAAATAAATGAAAAGAAAACAAAAGAGAAAAGAAATAAGAAAAGGAAAAGGAAAGGAAATAAAAATCAAAGGAAAAGAAAAAGAAAAAATAAAAAAAACCAAAATCAATTCCCACCCAAAACCATCAGCACCACGATTTCCTTCTTCTTCTCCTTCACATTGGCTACTCTATCTCCATTGAAGCTCATCTTATCACCACCGTTCATCAACCATCATCATCAAATCGAGGCCGTTCGATCCTCATTAAAAGCCATGTGCATAGCTCGTGAAATGGTTCAATCGAACCGTGGGTTGGTGCGGCCGAACTACGGGGTTGGTTCGGTCGAACCATGGGTATGTTCGACCTCTCCTCTTCGATTAACGAAACCCACAAAGTCTCTGTCTCGAACTTCGACCGAACCACCAACGGTTTGCCCGAACCCGATTGAAATCGAATTTGCTCTGATTTGGGGCTGTTGCTGTGCGAATTGGTGATGCGGGGTGATTGTGTTGATGTTGGTGTTAATGGTGGTTGAGAACGGTGGCGCGGCTGGTGGTAATTGGGCTGGTTTTGCAGGCTGTAAATTGGTGGTTGAAGGTGAGGGTGAGCAGGGGTTGCGCGAAGGTGGATGAAGGCTGGTGGTTGGAAGTTGGATTGGTTGGGGATTGGCAACCGATGGCTGTTGCAGTGGGTTGTTGGTGTTTGCGGAGTTGCAGGCTGGGTTGCGGTTTGTTTGTGTTGGTGCTGCTACGGCTTGTGTGTGTTGGTTGTGGTGTGGTCAGGTGGTTTGGTGGTGGCTAGTGCTGCGGGGTGAAGTACGTGGCTGGTCGAGGGAGCTGCTGTGAGGTGAGGGTGGAAATGGTGTTTTGGTGTGGTGGAGGATAAGGGGAAAAGAGAGGAGGAGTGTGGTGAAGGATAAGGGGCAGCAGGTTGCGGTTTGTGTTTGACTCAACTTGGAACCCGAACTCATTTGACATAAAACCCGAACCCCTACACACAAAACCGAGGAGAAATTGGGATAAATAAAATAAAAATAAAAATAAATAAAATGGAAATAAATAAAATGAAATAGAAAATAAGAGACACAAAACTAAAACTAAAAATAATTAAAACTACGCAAGCTAATAAGATAAAAATAAAAAAGGAAAATAGACTAAAACTAATAAAATAAAGAAAATAAACTAAAACACACCAAAATGACCAAAATAAGCTAGAAATGTTATTAAGAGAAAACAAGAGAACGAAAGGGAAAATAAGATAAAATAAACACGAAAATGACTCTAAAACTACTCCCTAAGAGTGACATAAATGTCACTCATCAGTGAGCACTAGTCTTGAATTTTATATGCTCTTGTGGTTTTCTCTATTTGACAATTGTTAGGGAGGAAGGGTAATTGGACGGATTTGATTGGTTGACTTTGAAGCATGTTTATTGGAATTACCTTGAATTGTTTATGCTTGATTTTTACTTTTTGGGGTGAAGGATATTTATTTATTCATTGATGCGATCTTTGCTTAGGGACAAGCAAATGTTTGGCTTGGGGGAGTTTGATATGTCTATTTTATCTAGTATTTTACCCCCGTCCCTTGGTCATAATTAGTAGTGTTTTTGGCTCTTTAGAGCCACTTTTATTACTAATTGGTGTTTTTTAGTGTTTTCGCAGATTTAGTTGACTTTTGTAGGGATTCGCACTTTTGAAGCATTTTCTCGAGATATTATGGAGCAACTACGAGCATTGGAGAAGCACGACCAGTTTTTATAGCCCAGGATCGGTTAGAGCCATCGAACCGGTGATTAAGGGCTCGGTATATGTGATACCGGGGCATTTGGACCAAGTATTCAAGACATGAAGAGGAAATCCGGATTGGCCCAAAGAATTGGAGCCCAATCGAAGTCCAAATAGTGGCCTAAGAGTGCCGCCCTGCCAAAGGAGTTACCGCCCGAAGGCGCGCCCGGCCGGGCGGGGGAAACAATGTCGACGCCCGAACTCGCGCCCGGCCGGGCGCGAGAAATATACTTGATGAGAAAAAGGCGCGCCCGATCGGGCGGTGCCTCGCCCGATCGGGCGCGTGTTATTTTTAGGAGCTAATTATCGTTGTTTAAGTTTGTTTTAGTTTAAGATTCTTGCTTAATATAAATACTTCCCCGTTAAGCGAGTTTAGGATCTTCTTTTACTCTTTCTTAATTCTTTCTTAGATTTTCTCTCTCTACTTAGTTTTTAGATTAGTTTCTCTATCTCTAATACTTTGTTCTTAACTCTATTCTTAATTCCAGATTTCTTTGGTAACGATTTCTCTTCTCTTAATCTTAGTTATTTATTTTATTCCTTTGATCATGTCTTGTTTTATTGCTTTGATTAGTTTAGATTTAATTATGTTTGAGTAGTTTTATTTCTAGGGTTTATGGGGATCCATAAATAATATGAAGGGGTAATTTATTGTTGTTAATTATCAATGCTTAATTAATTTCCTATTGATTGATTCAATGCTTTGTGACTAGACTAGGCCTGATCTTTTATGCATGAGTTTGACAATATTGATTCGAGATTCAAGAGATGAGAATTGATGTTTAGGTCTAGTTTCAATAGGCAAGTTAATTTATAAATGGTTAAGTCGAGATTCGAGAGATGAGATTTAATACCGGTAGATTAATTCTGTGATTGTAATACGTAGCGAAAGCCCTTTATGATCTAATTAATTTATGCATTGATGATTGATTATTATGTCTTACCTTGGAATATTATTTATTGGTGAACCTATGCCCTAGGTTTTTTTTATTCATTGATTTTCCCTATTCTTACTCTTCCCTATTTTTACTCTTAGTAGTTTAGTTATCCTTCGATTACAACATTTTGGTTATTTATAATTTAGATTATAATAACTAATTAGGAATAGAAAGACTTGTTTCCCTGTGGATTCGACCCTGCTTCCCTATCTGCATTATCTAGAAGATTTAGGAATTACTTTTGATTGGATGATACGACTTTAGCCTGTCAATGCCTCTTGTTGTTAGCTGATTGTTAAAGTACTTTGAATTTTGTTTGGTTTGGTTTGATTTTTGTTTGGCCGATAAGGGTTGTTCTGCCCTTGGCTTTTGAATGTAATTGATTGGTATATGTTTAAGTTCGTTTGTTATTTCTTTTGTTCACTTAGTTTGCGCTTAGCTCAAACAACTTAATTTGGATGTGTGAATGAGTTAAATTTGACCTTTAGACCTAGGTGAAGCTTGACTTTTCTAATCAAAGTTTAGTAGCCTCCCGTTTAGGCGTAATTTCGCTAACGCTTCCAGTTCCAAAAGTACGGGGTGTTACAATTACTATGATTTGATTAACTTGGTAGCAGTCATACCCTTTGAGGTATAAAAACTACTAAGTCAATCAAACCGTTTAAAATATGGACTAGGCGAACGCCGAATAAAGAGGCATACCCCCCCATCGTACGGAAACGCAAAAACATGTAAAAATATGTAAAATTTGCTAAGTACGAAATAGATGAAAAGGATAACCGCTCGCAAGGCGGCAAAACTTGCATTTATTAAAACCGCTCAAAGGGCGGAAAAATATCTTACAAAAACCGCTCCAAAAAGCGGCTGTAGACACCTAAAAATGTCTCCTTGAAACCAAACTCGATGATGAACAACCTTTCACCGCCATTATTGGTCGGGTTTAGTATTTAATCTTTGGAATTCTTAAATCCATATTTCCATTTCATAAACCAACCCATCTCCTAGCCCATTTCCCCAAACCATACCTTATTTTCCTCTTTTCGTGCCTTTAAATCCAAAATAATTCATTACGTGTCTTTTAAAATCATTCATTTCGTGTCCTTTTTATGAAAACGTTTAATACATTTTATTTTGGTCCATTATCTGGGTTCAATGATTGAATAGTTGGATGGGGAATTAAAAGAGATTTCCAACGATATACTATAAGCCCAAATCCGAGTTATAACAAATAAGTTATGGCCAAAATCCTATACTTTTCTTTTTGAAAATCCTATTTCTATCCGAAAATACATTCAAAGATAGACAGATATTATTTTCGTGCCTCATAGTTTTTATCTAAATTTTATATGGTTGAATAGCCCTTGAAATTATCGTTCCAATGATATATTATAATATCAATTCCGAGCTATAACGGAAAGATATGAATAAAATGTCAAACTCTATCCAAAACTGACACCGTCTCACTATTTCGGACATATCTTTTATTCTACAAAATATTTTAATCTTATTATAATTGGGTTAGAAATTAGACTTCAAGATCTTTCCAACGATATCTTATTCATCTTATTCCGATTTCTGGATCAAAAGATATGATAAGAACAAAATCCGCAAAAACTGCTGTCTATCGCAAGAGTTTTATCCGATTCGAATTCTTATCTTTTCTTGATTCTTCCACCCTCTTTTTCTCTATAAATAGAGGTCATATCTCCCCTTTTTCAATCATCAACAAGATTTATCATCAAATAATTCTCTTCTCTCTCTTTAGCCTAAACACTAGCCACCCTATTCTCTCATAATACTTCCCCTAAGCACTCCAAGGAGTCCATACAATACCTAAAATTCTATACTTAAAACAAGGCGTGAAAGGTATAATTAACTGAGGTTTTGGACCAAATAAAATCTACATTTGTTTATTTTAATTTCCATTTTATTTATATTTTTATTGAAGTTACTAACACTTTATTCATGATGTAGCAATTCAAGGAAACGCGGAAAGTGAGTAATTAATCACTTAATTACTCTTATTTTTATTCTTATTGCTAGCATCATGATTAGGTTATTATTATTATTTGATTTGACTAACTCTATTATTTTTAAATTGCTTCCAATACTAATGTTTATTCTATTGTTATAATGATCACCGTATTGCATGTTTAAAGGGAATATGTAATTGAAAATCACGCCTAATAAGATAATATGGACAACCGGTTTAGGTTCCTTTTTAATATTATTGTTTAATTCAAGTGATTACAAATATTTTAGAATTATGTGTTGCATTAATATTTAACCAATTTAGCCTAATAATAGTTTGAGCAAATTGAATATTTTGTTTGTATGCCTTTGAGATCGCAGGAATCACTTTTCACTATAAGAATCGAGTAGAGGCCAATACGGGCGAATGTGACTCCATGACTGACTTCGTACCATCATCCCCGATCCTCCTTTCGTGGTTCCGAACCATATGGAGTTAGTAATCTCATGGATTATGAATGGGGTGTAACCTTCACGGGTCAATCGTTGTTGCCTATCGTTGTCCCTTTATTTGTGGTTGCCTTTTATGATCCGTGAACGGTTTACAAGTTCCTTAAAAACTTGTTGGCGGCTCCCTACTTTCCTTGTCCCTAATCGTATTATGTCAATTCCCACTTCCTATGAGTGCCAAGCATATTCACACATGCTTTAACGTAGGTGCACTTCGAGCGATGCCTACGATTTGGCGACTCCATTGGGGTGGATTCTTGGTTATTTATCGATTTGAGTGATCGGTATTTAATTAAGATGAGTGGATGAGACTTGAAAGATTCTTGAATTCTGCGATATAATTGGTATTGTCACATATGCATATGCAATTTTAGGTCACCTATTTTGCCACAATAGTACGTGTTCTACGTATGTGGCTAGCCTGGGGGATTTAAGCTCTATCAACCCGAAAACAATCATGACAATAAGGGTTCATCCGAGTTTTAAAATCCACCCAGACCATGGAGTCGAGTTCGATTTCATCACGGACTCGTGGAGCCGCCCGTTGGCATATCCTCAAGGGTGGCTGCCTAGCTAACGCGTCCAAACTCTTAACCATGATACCCTTTGACACCCAAAAGCTTGACCATAGTCGAACATAGAACTTGACTTTAGGTTGCGAACTTCATTGCATCATGCGTGACGATATGCTTATGTGTGCATTTTTTATTGACCTTTTTTTAATTATTTTTTTTCTCTTATCAAACCCCTTTTTTATTATTAGAGTCGAGCCATAGATTTTTTGTTTTTTTTTTTTTAAATTTTTGAGTCACCCGGATTTTTATTCTCGTATCCTGCACAAGAGTCAACTTGTTTTGGTCATATCCGGAGTTCTGGAAAGAGTTACATGTCGTGCCACCTATGGATCTGTATCCCCGAGTTTTATCTTTCATTGGGAATTAGTTTCGTCTCAATAAGAGTGACAGATAAAAATTTATAACTGATATACTACAGCCTGTCCAGTTTAGGTGTCTTTTTAGCGTCAACTTTCTTCTTTTTTTTTTAATTTTTTTTTATATCTTTTCGTGTCAAGCTATTCTTAGCCAAGTCCTTTAATTCGTGTCAACTCGTATAACATAGGATTATAGATTTTTATTTTTTTTTTATACCCATGAGTCATAACTCTTCTAGAATTCTAGTCCTCTTCCTAGTTTCTTGTGATTTTTTGTGCTAACCTTAACATGTATTCTTTGTCTTTGATTGTGGTTGATCTTATTTATGACTAACGATTGCCAATGGACCGTTTTCACCTAGTAAATAGCATAAACATTAAAATTGGACAAAATTAATCAAGTTAGTTTGTCTTTTAGTCTTCAGTGCTATTTGGTTATTGGGTCCTTTGTTTTTCGCAGTGTCCTCATGTCTAGCCATGCGATCATACCACGAGTCTTAATAAACTCACCTAATCACACATGTTGAGTCATTGCACACACTTTGTCTTCGAGTAATGCACTATATTGTTTAAGATCGTATACTAGGTCCATGCATGCATCGCTTTCCGTCGTAATAGGAATGAGTGGAGTATTTCCCATAAGTTTTCAAAATTGTTTCATACACTCTTCCTTTCCAATCCGAGTATTGATTTAATGTATTAGATGAGTTTTTCCTTACACAGTAATTGAGTCTAAAATCAATAGGCAATAGTTGGAAGAATAAGGGGAACGTCACTCCTTCCTTCTTTCCTTCCAATCAAAGCATCAACAACGAGAAACTTTTTTCAGTAGGCGGCAAGAAGTAACTCATAAACAGCCATATAGACAAAGCACGATGCAAGCTTCTCACCAAGATTTCATGTTTTATTCTTCTTTTGTTTCAAACCCTTCCCCCTAAAAAGTCTAGCATAGGTTCTCCTTATCCATGTGTCTATGTGTCACATTTCTTACCTTCTTCATAAATGAGCATCTCTTTCTTACATTCAATCATGTGATTAGCAAAAAAAAAAAAATTGTTGAACTAAACACAAGGTACACCAATGACTTGAGGCACCTTTGCAACCCATTCATTCCCCATTAACCATTCAATCACATATCCATTTTTTCATCAACCACTTTGAGACTCATCTAACGTTTGACCTTCATTTTTTCAACCCACATTCACTCAACCCTGGAATTGGAAGGTGTGCAAATTGTGTAACATTCAGAAAGTAAGTTCAAATAAAAAAAGAATAAGTAAAAAAACAATGTCTAAAGGCAAGTGTTCCAATGTCTCCGATATGAACATGTCTCAAATTGCGTCTCTCATCGAGTGCTTGGTACCGTGCCTGAGAAACATGAATGCTAAGTGAGTGATGGACCACTTGATCTGAGATTGCCTACATTGATTCACAAGAATGGAAAAAAAAAAAAGAAAAAAAAAAAGAGATTCAAAACAAAAAAAATATATGAAAAATAAAACTTGCAAAGTCTAATACATAATTGCATATCTTAGGGGCTTCTCTCGGGTTTTGAGCCTTTTACTCCTTTCTTCTTTAAACCTTCAGCTTAACCACATTACAATCCTTGAAAGACCTCTTTGAGGTGTACACACACTTGTGCAAAGTTCGGTTAGAGCTACGTTCGGCCTGATTCCTAACGGATACGTAGGCAACCTCACATCGAGGTGCGGCCACATTCATATTCATATCCATGCGTGATTGAGTCAATGAATATCCAATGCTTACCCCTACCCATTTAGAGCTAGACTTGGGGGCTTGAACCCACATCATTTAGCCTACCTAGCCTAAAGAGTCATCATCTTTGACTCTTCTCACATCTATTTCCATCACCATAACCCTTGCAGCCAGCCTTAGTATCACATTCACACACTTCACTCACACATCCACATCCATATCCATATCATCCTTCTCTTTAGAAACCCTTTATCATGAAATCTTGTTTCCCTACTGTGCATGTTTCATCATATTTAAAGACAACATTCATTAGAAGAAACATTGTATACTTGCTTAGCTTCCTGACCTGAGCAATATTCATTGTTTCATGCATCGCATAATGTGCTGAGAAACATTTATATATCAATGATTTTTAATCATACAAAGCATATCGTGCTTAGCTCCTTGACCTATGTTATGCGATACTCATCGATCACTTCATCTATATATATGTGCTTAGCTTCCAGACCTAAGTAACGTTCAAGATCGTTTCTTTACACCATATATGATGCTTAGCTCCATGACCTAAGTCCATTCACCTGTCGTGTCACATGACGTAATTGCCCTTAGCCTCCTAGCCTAAGGACATGCATCATTCATACATTACTTTTAAGAAAAGCAATTCAATCCATGCGATTCATTTTATCTTGCTCAACGAGGAAGTTCAAAACTTCTTTCCTTTCTTCGCGTCTTTTCTTTTGGGGAAGTTCAAAAACTTTTTAAAATTTTTATCGAGGGAAGTTCGAAAACAAAACTTCATTTTTCACGTGTTTCTTTTTCGGAAGAAAGTCAGTACCTTCCACTCGTCTCATGAAAAAAGTTGACGGAAATTTTTTGCTTTTGCATCTTTGTTTGCTTGTGTCTGCACACACACATATACACACACACACTCACAAGTCATACACATGTCATGTCACATCAAGTCAAACTTGGTCAAGTCAGTGGTCAATCAATCACAATATATACGAGTCCATTGGCAAGTTTATTTTCGCAGGTCTCATCTACAATCCACGTCCGGGGACAAGCAGGCCATCTACAGCCCTCGTCCGGGGACAAGCGGACCTTCTACAGCCCACGTCCGGGGACAAGCGGACCATCTACAGCCCACGTTCGGGGACAAGCGAACCATTTACAGCCCACGTTTGGGAACAAGCGAACCAACTACAGCCCACGTCTGGGCACAAGCGGACCATCTACAGCCTACGTTCGAGGATAATCGAACCACCATCATTTCATGACGCAAGGTTCTCGATACACAGAGACTTGCAATCTCATCATCTGTCGACTTTCCTCAAGCATGGAAAGTATTATCTGGTGGATTTTTCTTCAAGTATAAAAAACCGCCAAATCGGCTTTCTTCAAGCATGAAAGGCATTATCGGTGGAATTCTTCAAGCATAGAATGACACCAAATTCATTAGTCGGCTTTCCTCAGGCATGGAAAGTATCATTCGGTAGGTTTCTTCAAGTTTAGAAAGCTACCAAATTCATTAGTCGGCTTTCCTCAGGCATGGAAAGCGTTTCAACGAACGTCATCAGGTGGATTCCTTTAAGCATAGGAAGATACCATACTCATTTGTCATCAATACACTGGTGTCAGATAAGCGTTCTATCCCTTTACTCTTTTATCTCTGGAATTAACATTTTTTGCAGGTATCGACGTATACAAAGTGATATAGGATCGCAGAACGTCTTAAATCATTCTCCGTCCCTATCGACTACTTTGACTATCGTATTCGAAACTGACGTTTCTACAAACTCAGTCAAAGTGGGGGCTTCTGTAGACACTTAAAAATGTCTCCCCGAAACCAAACTCGATGATGAACAACCTTTCACCGCCATTATTGGTTGGGTTTAGTATTTAATCTTTGGAGTGCTTAAATCCATATTTCCATTTCATAAACCAACCCAACTCCTAGCCCATTTCCCCAAACCATAACTTATTTTCCTCTTTCCGTTCCTTTAAATCCAAAATAATTAATTTCGTGTCTTTTAAAATCATTCATTTCGTGTCCTTTTTATTAAAACGTTTAATACATTTTATTTTGGTCCATTATCTGGGTTCAATGATTGAATAGTTAGATGGGGATTTAAAAGAGATTTTCAACGATATATTATAAGCCCAAATCCGAGTTATAACGAATAAGTTATGGCCAAAATATTAAACTGAGCCCAAACCGAACCTAAGCCCACCTTACCTACGACCCAATGATCATGTGGAGGGTCCAAATTATTTAATTCCATTCCTAAAACAATTAGGATTAATTAGTAGCTTCTATAAGTTTCTAAAAGATCTTAATTATCCTTTTTGAAAAGATAAGATTAAAGAGTTTGAAATTGAATAAAACTTTTCATTTTGAAAATCCTATTTCTATCCAAATTGAAAGACATTCAAATATAGATAGATATTATTTTTGTGCCTCATAGTTTTTAGCCAAATTTTATATTGTTGGATAGCCCTTGAAATTATATTTCCAATGATATATTATAATATCAATTCCGAGCTATAACGGAAAAGATATGAATAAAATGTCAAACTATATCCAAAACTGACACCGTCTCACTATTTCGGCCATATCTTTTATTCTACAAAATATTTTAATCTTATTCTAATTGGGTTAGAAAGTAGACTTCAAGATCTTTCCAACGATATCTTATTCTGATTTTTGGATCAAAAGATATGATAAAAATAAAAATCGCAAAAACTGCTGTCTATCGCAAGAGTTTTATCCGATTCGAATTCTTATCTTTTCTTGATTCTTCCACCCTCTTTTTCTCTATAAATATAGGTCATATCTCCCCTTTTTCAATCATCAACAAGCTTGATCATCAAATAATTCTCTTCTCTCTCTTTAGCCTAAACACTAGCCACCCTATTCTCTCATAATACTTCCCCTAAGCACTCCAAGGAGTCCATACAATACCCGAAGTTCTATACTTAAAACAAGGCATGAAAGGTATAATTAACTGAGGGTTTGGACCAAATAAAATCTATATTTATTTAATTTAATTTCCATTTAATTTATATTTTTCTTGAAGTTACTAACACTTTATTCATGATGTAGCAATTCAAGAAAACGCGGAAAGTGAGTAACTAATCACTTAATTACTCTTATTTTTATTCTTATTGCTAACATCACGATTAGGTTATTATTATTATTTGATTTGACTAATGCTATTATTGTTAAATTGCTTCCAATACTAATGTTTATTCTATTGTTATAATGATCACTGTATTGCATGTTTAAAGGGAATATGTAATTGAAAATCACGCCTAATAAGATAATTTGGACAACCGGTTTAGGTTCCGTTTTAATCTTATTGTTTAATTCAAGTGATTACAAATATTTTAGAATTATGTGTTGCATTAATATTTAACCAATTTAGCCTAATAATAGTTTGAGCAAATTGAATATTTTGTTTGTATGCCTTTGAGATCGCAAGAATCACTTTTCATTATAAGAATCGAGTAGAGGCCAACACGGGCGAATGTGACTTCATGACTCACTTCGTACCATCATCCCCGATCCTCCTTTCGTGGTTCCGAACCATATGGAGTTATTAATCTCATGGATTATGAATGGGGTGTAACCTTCACGGGTCAATCATTGTTGCTTATCGTTGTCCCTTTATTCGTGGTTTCCTTTTATGATCCGTGAACGGTTTACAAGTTCCTTAAAAACTTGTTGGCGGCTCCCTACTATCCCTGTCCCTAATCGTATTATGTCAATTCCCACTTCCTATGAGTGCCAAGAATATTCACACATGCTTTAACGTAGGCGCACTTCGAGCGACGCCGACACTTAAGAAAAATTGTCCAATAAAAGCTGAAAAATGAAAAGCTGAAATCAAGGAGCGGCCTGGGCTCTTGTTATTTGGGTCCTGGCCTTGGACGGGCTCCTCAGAAACAAGAAGAAATGCATCATCTGCGGGCTCTTCTTTGCTTTCCTCTTCACCCTCAGCTCCGCCCGCCCCCTCCTCATGTTCCTCAACTTCTGAGGTAGTAGGCATAACGTCCATCTTAGGAGAAGGCTGGACGACCTTATTAGCCTCTTCCCTGAGCCAGACGAAGTTGAGGCATTTGGTGAAGCGCTCCTAATAATAGGCGGCCTCACCCTCATCCACCATGAGCTCGAATGCCTCGAAGAAGTGGCTCTGGCCATGGCTTCCCTCATGGCTTTCCTGTCCGCCCTAGTAAGAGACTGGCCGGGCAGCTTTATGTTCAGCTCCTCCGTAATATCTGCACACGAGTGCAAAGATTTTAGCTTGAGTAAGCATACTTAAAGAGAAAAAGTGTGCAAAGTTGCTTAAATTGATCGTCTGAGAAGCTGGGAGGAGAAAGAGGGTTAAAGGTGAATGGAGGAGGCGGCGTAGGCTCGTCACCTTCCTTACCCCTGCGGCTAGGTTGGTCACCGGCCGACTGAGAGGCCTCTAGCCAATAAGATTTTTGTACTCTTTGGACGGGCGGAGTCACTTCGGGCCCGGTCGGTTTTACCGGGGTCGACTTACCCCTATCATCCGATTTCTCGAACTCATCATGGACCGGCGTGGCGGCCGGATCCACGAACTTGGAGGCCCCGCTATCACCCAGCCGGGGTTGTTCTCCTTTGGACTGATTAGATGCAGTCTGTGGCGTAGTATTTTCCGCGGCGATGGAAGTGGTCTTTGATGCGACCGTCCTCCTCTTCTTGGACGCCTTCCCGTCCTTGTCATTTTTTGCAGCCGAGGACGACTGCTTTCGTTTGGCCCTAGGGTTTGGAGTTGACAGCTGTGAAGAGCAAACAAAAGTTAAACGCTATAAAACTTTGTCAACGTTCGTGTAGATACAGTTGGGATCCTACTCCTAACATACCAACTCGGACGGAAAAAAAAAAAATTCGGAACAACGTCCGTGTAGGCTTAGGAAGAAGCCTCCTCCCAACTTATCAACACGAACGCAAGACCTAGAAGGGCTTTATACCTCCTTGGTTTGCTCGTACATCCTCTGACGAGCCTTATAGCGGGCTAAGTCAATCTCGGACATGTCAACCTCTCCCTTCTGTTCAGGATCCAACATGGCGTACGCCTCCGCTGCAAAATAGAAAAGGAAAAAGAGTTAGAAAAATTTTTCACACAAAATAATAAGCGTACAAGGGAAACCTAGACATCCCACCTTGGGGCAAGTTCTTGTACAGGCCACAGGCCACAGGCCAACATAAATGTCGGTTCCCTAAGCCAACTGGCCAAAGGGACTCAGTTCTTAGGGATGGCCACCATCTTGCCATCCTTGTTCACCTTGTTGACCCCAAAGTATTCCAGCTGGTACGCTTGGCTGGGGTGGACGGGTGGCTTGTACAGTTTATGGACCCCGCGGCCAAGCTGAATTGGCTTGGCATTGAACTGGTTCATCCTAAGGTTGAACTCCACATCTTTAGTCTTGATGCGGTAGAACCGATTTTTCCAGTCTCCCGACTTGGAGACACAGTCGACCACCACCATATAATCTTTGGTGGTACTAAGTATGAACCAGCCGTCTGTGTGCTTCTCCAGCTTGGTCATGGAGTGCATCTCGTAAAAAACCATAAAGTCTGGTTTGAAGCCCTTGCGGATGCACGTCACCAAATACCCAAACACGTTCAGCCAGCTGTTTGGCATCAGCTGGAGGAGGGCTATGTTGTATTCGTCCAGAACGGTGCGGACAAAAGGGTGAAGGGGGAAGCAAAGCCCAACATCAAAGGCGGCCCTATAGACAAAGAAGGATTTGCGCCTTGGCCGCTCATCCTCCCACGCGGCCACGAAGTGAGATTTCCGTGGCGCCGACAGTTCGAAGCTCTCACCCAAATGGAGGAACTCCTTATACTCCTCAAATTCGTCATTAAGGTAGCCCAAGCTGTGCTACCCACTATACAGGCGTACGGATCCTTGATGTTGTCTATGTTGGCGACTAGAACTTCGGTCGTCTCCTCTCCTTCGGCCGTTTCACCTTCGGCCTCAGCCTCTTCTTCAGCTTCCTCATTCACTTGGTGAGGGGCAGTACCAAATTCAGAGGACAACACTCTGTCCAGGTCAGCTGCCTCGGCCGAGCTTCGGCTTTGGAGACATGGCCGCCCCCAGCTGAAAGAGGCTCTTCAGAAACTAAGGGACTTTTACCCTTGTCTTTAGCAACGGCCGCCCTGGTTTCCGAAGAAGGGCCACTGCGAGGGGGCAGGTCGGATGGTTCGTTGATAGAGATCCCAACTCTTGGCTTGTTCGACCTGCTATGTTGGAGATGGGGTGGTAAGGGACCTGATGAGGACGGCCCAGTAACGGCCGCCCTAAAAGAGGAAGGAGGTCTCTCACGATATTGCAACCCGGCCGATTGTCTGGCCGAGCTGGCTCAGTGTGAGGACGGAGGCTCAAGGGTCGGCCCGGACACCCTAGTTGCAGAAGAGACGCCCTATGCACGTTGGCGCTCTTCGAAACATGAAGTTACTTCCTGGTCCGAGCAATGAGTACCCGTGGAAGCGGTCGTAGGAGTAGTAGAAGGAGTTTCTAAGTCAGTATTATTTGGGTCATATGGAGTCCTAGGATTCACCAGACTACCGTTTGGGTTTCTGGCCGCATGGCGATCATACATCTGCATTGTTCTTGCCATGTTCGACTGCAGGGACAGAGATGAATAGGTGGAGGTGAGTTGGTACGCACTAGAAATGGACCCACTCCATGAAGGAGACGACCCATCTCCGTCCACTCTAGACTCCTCAGTCCCAGGCGAACGGTCGGCCTCATGAGGAGAAACGGACGAAGCCGAGTGTTGAGCTATATTTAAAAAATGAAAAAGTAAAAAATAATAATACAAGTAAAGAAGGGAAAGAAAACAGGCGGTCTACCTCTATACGTGTAGAAAACTTGAAAAGTCTTGAGGGCTGACCGGAAAACTCAAAAATGCGCCCGGAAAACTCAAAGGCACGACGAAGCTCTTGAAGATTCAAAGAAAACAACACTTTCTCTCTCTAAAAGCTCTGATCTCTCTCTAAAAAACACAAAGTTCCAAAGTGTGAAAATGAGGTCAAAACCCTTGTACATATAGGCAAAATTTATGGGGCAAGATGGTAAATTCACCTTTTCCGCCTAAAGAAGCTGAACCGTTATAATTTGAAAAATTAACCTAGAAGTTGAGGTGCAAAAGGACAACGCCGTTAGAATGAACCGAAAAGGAGACGACCTAATAACGACGCGTCTAAAATAACGGACAAAATAGACGAAACTAAAGCTTCCATCTCAATAGATAGACGTCCGCTTTTCTCTGAAAATCGAGGCGGCTTACCCTGTCCATGTCTTTCTCAAAGATAGGTGTCCGCTAGAGAATTTTTAGGCGGGCGAAAGCAATCTGCCAAATCCCAATACATTCTACGCATCAAGGCGAGTAAAAATCAGAGGAGGCGACCGATATGGTACGAGCCACCCCCTCTGAGGGGCAAATGTTCAGAGTAAAAATACCCCATGTACGTGGACCAGTCCCATAGCGACACGTGGCCCAGTCAAAGGGTGACACGTATCACTATGGGAAGACACCACGTATTCAGGGTAAAAATAACCCTGTGCGTGAACCAATCCCGTAGCGACACGTGGCCCAATCAAAAGGTGACACGTGTCACTACGGGAAGATGCCACGAGTTTAAGGCAAGAAAAACCCTTGAAATCAGCATTAAAAAAGGGCCTTATTACATCATGGCCCAAATTCCGAAAGATACTCATGAAGGCCGCAAAACGGCGCCCCCATATTACATGTGGCATCATGTGATTGCACAGCCAATCACGTCACGGAATTCTAAGGTACAAACCCTAAAGGGGCACAAATTCCCACTCCTATAAATACCCCAATCATTTATGTTGGGAGGGTGGATTACGACATTATAAGCAAGAGCATTAAATAGCTCCAACTTCTCTCTACTTTCTCTCTCTAGCCTTTTCCGTTTCAGATCGCTAACTTGATCGTCGGAGGCAAATATTCCGGTAAAGGAATATTTGTTCTTTTTGCAGGTGTCCCAGTCTCATTGCCAGCAGAGTGCGACCAGTATCCGAGGAAATCCAAAAAAACCCGAAACACCACCCTCAATTCCCACTTGCCAAACACCCCCTAAGTTCCTAACTACATCTCTTTCTTCCAGCATAGCCGTCAACACTCAATACTCAAACAAGCACAATTTCACAGCATACCCATAACCCATCAAAACTAATTTAACTCACGACCACTGTAAATCGGTTCCACCGTCAGGCAGCGATAGTCGTCATACACTCCATATATGCTCAAACTAGCACAGCTTCATGCGTGGCCGTCAAACACTCATTAATTCGCGAGCTTGACTCAAGCATAAAACAACTAAAAACATACGAGCTCGAGCCGAACTTGCGGTGGGGATTGAGTAGTAGCAATAGTGGTAGTTGCGGTGGGGATTGAGTAGCAGCAATGGTGACAGGGGAATTACATGGCTTTTTTATTTTTATAATTTTTAAATTAAATAAGAATAGAGGTTTTTTTTTTAATTAAAGAAAAAATAAAGGAATTTTTCTTTTTATTTTTATTTATTTTATTGTTATTAATGGGGGTGTTAAATAAAATTTTGACATAAAAAAATTTTAAAACAAAATAATATAATGAGTAATGGTCCCTAAACTATCGGTGACTAGGATTAGTCCCTAAACTTTTGCCTAGAAAACACCTAAAGTGGTGAAGGAGGGACCAAAAGTGCACAAAAAAGTTGACAGGGACTAAAAGTGCACAAATACGAAAGTTTAGGGACTGTATTTTACCTTTACTCTATTTAACACCCTAAATTAATTTGGAAGCAAATACGTAGTATAAATTCTCTCTCATGGTTATAATTAATTTTATAACAAGCATTATTGATTTTCAAAGACAAAAGACAACTCAACCTAATATAGAATTTTCTCTCTCTAGAATTTTCTCTCAACTTTTCTGATTGCTTTAGTAAATAACTAGGGATTTTCCATCACACCCTGGGGTGTGAGGGCCTTGGGAGTTTGCTCTAGTCCAATTTTTAAAGTTGTTTTTTCTTTTCTTCTAACTCTTCCTGTAATGGAAGAGGATAATCTTTCATCGGTAATTGCTACAAAGTCTAATGATGTTATTATGGAGGAAGTTCATATGGTTCAGGATAGACAACATAACCAGGACACTAATTTTCTTAGAATGGTTGTTCCTAAAAAGGTTATTTCTAGTAAGGTAGCACCTGCTCAGCCTATCTCTTTTAGGGAAGAAGTTGCTTCATCTTCACAGTGGTTTAATGAAGCTCGTAATATTCTATAACTGATTTGGATTGGGAGGAACAATCTGAAGAACTCCCATCTACTGATCTTGTAGTAAAATTTACGCCACAGACTCTATCAAGACTTCGTGAGCCTTGGAAATTAACATTGATGGGACGTTGTTTGGGCTTGAATATAAGACCATCATTTATGGCTGCTCGAACTCGCATTATGTGGAGAGTTAAGGGTTCTTTGGAAACTATTGATGTTGGCAATAATGTTTACCTTTTTCGCTTCTCAACAATGGATGATTATGAGCGCGCCTTGTATGGAGGTCCATGGTTCATTTTAGATCATTACTTAATTTTATCAAAATGGAAACCAAACTTCAGATCTTCTACGACTATTTTTGATGTTATGTCAGTTTGGATTCGTTTTCCTGAGTTACCAGTTGAATATTATGATAAGGAAGCCTTATTCCAAATTGCTAAAAAAGTAGGTATTCCAATACGTGTTTATTATTCAACTGATAAGCTTGCTCGAGCTCGTTATGCAAGGGTTTGTATTGAAATTAACATGTCCAATCCTTTGGTGACAAAGGTATGGGTTGGAGGTGGATGGCAGCACGTACAATATGAGAATATCCACTCTCTATGCTTTAGTTGTGGGAAAATTGGGCACCTTTCTAAGGATTGTAAGCAAGTGTCCATTTCTGAAGTAGCTGCTACTTTGCACGTTATGGGCCCACAAAGAAATTTGGATTCCAATGTGGAACCCACAACTCAACCTATGTCACAACATTCTCACCCTGATGTTCCTAACCATATTCCACCTGCCTCTGTTCCTATTGCTCAAGTGGGGGCCCATGAAGGGAATATTGCTGAAAATGCTGATGGGTATGGCCCATGGACTTTAGTTACCGGATCCAAGAAAGGCAAGGCTAAAGTACAATCCAGTACAAAAAATAGCGCCAAATTTGTAAATGGGAAGAATAAAACCCACAGCTCAAAAATTCAAACTCGGAAGCAAATAAACCCCAGTATTAAAGCTGCTCAGGGCTCTAGGCATCTATGGAAAGCTTTGTATGATAAGATTTTGAGAAATGAACAGACTCAAGCCTTTACTGTTGCTGATTCAATGTCACCTACTTCTGACCAATGCAATAAAGACACTGCTCATGCCTCTTCATCTAAGTTAAACTCTGTTTGTACTCCATCACAGAAAGATTTAACTCCTTCTAAACGCTTGGTTAAAGTGTCAGATGCAAATCTATTGAAAGATACTGCTTTGCCTATTTTACAGCCCGTTCTTTCTTCTGTTTTTTCCATAAAAGAAAACCCTACTCTTGCATTGAATGCTTTAACTCTTGTTTGTACATTTTCATCTACTTCAGCTCTTACTGTTCCTCCATCTTCTTCTTTGTCTTCTCTTAATTTAGATAAAAATGGAAAAAGAAAAAATCCTGGTACCATCTTCTCTGACAGTGACACAACCATCACCATCAACGAAACCCCTCCCTGTATGGAAACCAGTTCCAACGAGGAAGCACCCAATCCCATATCTCCCTCCAAACATAACCCCACCTCCATCTCACCTCTACTCCTCATCACCTTTGAGGAATCTGAATTTTCCAACACCTCAAACCTCTCCTCCTCCATCGTTGACTTATCAATTCCAAGGGTCATCCCTGGTTTGAAATTGGACGTACAGGGATGCTCTCCCTATGCAGACTCAACCATCGACTCTCTCACTTTTCCCATAAATTCCCACCCCAATTTGCACTCCAGTGAGAATTCCAACCACAGCCTCTCTACTAAAGACATCATGCATAGCAGCGATGGATGCTTTGAGGCGCAGGGAGGAGGAAATGCCCCCGCATGCGAGAATGAATCTGTCTCTACACTGGCCAGCTCACGAGAGGTTACTCCACTTCAGGCGCATGCACGAAAAGTTACCAGTTACTCCCTTGCAGTGCGTAATAGAAGGCCAAAACATGGCTCATCAAGGTCACCATATCGCAATTTATCAAACTCAAGGGGAGGTGCTAGGGATGCAAGCACAGGTGTTAAGCTTGGAGGATCCTCGACACAAGAAGCTCTAAGGAGTTACATATCTCCAATAAAGATAGAGGACATTCATGGACTGGGCCATTGGAACCACTGGAAGGATTGGGAGGAATTCTTTCTTCCCCCAAATCATCAACCAAGTGATATTCCTATATTATCTCCTCAAAAGCCTCTGCCAAATTTGAAAATGAAGCTAAGTGTTTGGAATGCTAGGGGAGTAAATAATGATGATTTTCTGTCTCATGCATGGGGTCTTGTTTGTACTCATAAGCCTGATGTTTTGATCTTGTTAGAAAAAAAGTTTGATGCTGGTAGAGCTGTTGATCTTAGGAAACAGCTTAATTTTTCCGAGAATAAAGTTATTCCTGCTAGGGGGCTAAGAGGAGGGATGTGTTTTTTGGAAATCTACTCTGGATTTACTTTACTACACAGAAGATGAACATAAATTCCACACCCTTTTTAAGTTCCATAATCATCAGCCTGAAGTGTTAATTACAGGCATGCATGCACCTAGTGTTCCTAGGCAAAGACATGCATTTTGGAATGATTTGCAGTCTAATCTCCCTCCTTCATCCACTCCTTGGTTAGTTGTTAGAGATATGAATGAAGTTACCTCCCAGGGTGAAAAGCGGGGAGGAAGAGCTTTTAGGTCTTCCTAGTGTAGGGACTTCAACAATTTCACTGATGTTGCTGGTCTAATGGACTTAGGAACTGTTGGAAACCCTTACACTTGGGAAAATTCTAGATATGGAAGAAGAGTTATAAGGGAACGTCTTGATCGTGCAATTACAAATGCAGCTTTTGCAGAAGTTTTTCCTCAGGTAAAGGTTACTACTCTTGTTAGAACATATTCTGATCATAGTCCAATTTTGATTAGTCTATGTGATGATCCTGTGAGAGGTCCATTCCCCTTTAGATGTAAAGAGGTTTGGTTGCAACATGATAGATTTAAAGATTTCTTTGTGTCCCATTGGAAAGCCACTGATCAATGTCAACCCTTTTTTATTGGTAGGAATAAGTTTCTTTCTTCCATTCCTTACTGGAACACAAATGTTATTGGGAATTTGAATATGCAAAAAAAGATCTTATTAGCTAGACTCAATGGCATTCAACTTTCTTTAGCAAAGAGATATTCTAGATTTCTTGTTAATTTAGAATATGATCTTATCCATGAGTTAAATCTTATCTATAAAAAAGAAAGGGTTATTTGGGCTCAAAAGGATGGCAGAAATTGGAGTAAATTTGGTGATTTTAACACCAAATACTTCCACATTCTTGCCAAAGTTAGGAAAAGTAGAGGGAAAATTTTAGCCTTGAATGATGCTTCTGGTACTTTGATTTCTGATCAGTTGATTTTAAAAGATTTAGCCAGGAATCACTTCATTCAATTATTTACAAGCTCAAACCCTTCTTCTTCCCTTTCTATGTCTTGTGCTCAAATCATTACCCTTGATTTGTCTGACCAAGAGTCTCTTGCTATCATTCCTTCTTCTGATGAGATGAAGAAAAATTTATTTTCCATGGATCCCATTAAAAGCCCTGGTCCTGATGGAATTCAACCCCTTTTCTTTCAACATTTTTGGGTTGATATTGGTCCTTCAATTTCTGAGTTTATCTCCCAAGTCTTTTCAGATTCTTTTATTCCTTCTAATATCAATCACTCTTACATTTCTTTGATTCCAAAGAAGGATCACCCTATATCCATTTCTGAATTCAGGCCTATAGGTCTTTGTAATACCATCTATAAGCTTGTTACTAAGATTATCTCTTCTAGGCTCAGAAATGTGCTTCATAAGGTTATCAGCCCTTTTCAATCCAGTTTCATCAAAGATAGAAGTATGGGGGATAACATTATTTTGATCAAGGAGGTTTCTCACATGTTTTATAAGTGTAGAAAAGGGAAAAATCTAATGGCCTTAAAACTTGATCTAGCTAAAGCCTATGACTGTTTGAGTGGTCCTTTATTTCTGATACTCTTGCATGTTTCAATTTTCCTAAGTCCAATTCTATGCTTAATGCATTGTATCACCTCTTCTCAAATTTCTGTTTTATGGAATGGTGAAATTACTCCAAGTTTTACACCTTCTAGAGGGATTAGGCAAGGGGATCCCCTCTCTTCTTACATTTTTGTCCTATGTATGGAAAGATTGTCCCTTCTTATTGAAGAAAGAGTTAGAAATGGAGATTGGAAGCCCCTTAAAATTTTTAAAAATTATAGTCTTTCTCATCTTTTCTATGCTGATGATGTTTTCCTCTTTGGATCTCCTAATGTTCAGAATCTTTCTATCATGATGCAAACTATTGAAGAATTTGGTAGGTATTCTGGCCTTCATGTCAATTTTCTGAAATCTATTATTATCTTCCCTCCAAAAATGGAATATAATATTAGGCATCAATTGGTCCAACTTTGCAGGTTAAATCTAGTTTCTCTTTTGGGAAACATTTAGGAATAAATATTAGCCCTAATAAGCTTAAGAAAGGGGATTATTGGGAATTATTCACTAAGACGATGGATAAAATCAAAGGTTGGCAAGCAAAATTGTTAAATATGGCAGGGAGATGTACCCTTATTAAATCTGTTTTAAGCTCCTATCCTGTTCATGCAATGCAACACAACCTTTTGCCTATCTCTATTCTTCAAAATATTGAAAAACATTGCAAAAAAATCTTATGGAATAGGACAAATTCTGTTAGGTATACTCCTAGAACCAAATGGAACAATGTCACCATTCCTCTTTCTTTGGGAGGCCTTGGTATGAGGTCTTTAAGGGATTGGAATATCTCTTTTATGGCTAAGTTAGGTTGGACTTTTTTTACAAAGCCAAATAAACTCTGGGTTAGAATTCTGAAAGATAAATATGCTAGAAGGACAAATCTTTAAGATTGCATCCCCAATTCTTCTCAGTCTTCTATGTGGAGGGATATTTTAAAGGGTAGGGAGTTGCTTTTCAAGGGTATTATCATTAGGATTGGCAATGGAGAGGATACTTCTCTTTGGTATCATCATTGGGTTAGAGATTAGCCTCTCTATAAGATAATTCAGAGAGACATTCCTCAATCAAAATGTCATTGGAGAGTTTCTGATATTATTAGAGATGGAAAGTGGTATATAGATAGCATCAAACATTTGTTGCCTGAGAACATTTGTAATTTGATTTTGGCTACTCCTTTCTCTATTGTTGATCCCTCTGATTCTCCTGATCATCTCAGATGAAAGCATCATACCTCTGGAGTCTTCACCATAAAATCCACTTATTTTCTCTTTAAAAATCCCACTCCTTATGTTGTTCCTTTCTCTTTCAGTTGGAAGACCTTTTGGAAGCTTAAACTTCCTTTAAAATACAAAATGTTTATGTGGAATTGCATTCATTCCATTATCCCTTCAGCTTCCCTCCTATCTTCCAAGTTCCCAGGTTTTGACCCTATTTGCACAAGGTGTTTGTTGTCCTCTGAGTCTTTCATTCATTTATTTAGAGATTGTTTTTCTTCTAGTATTCTCTGGAAAATGATACTTCACAAACTTAAGCCCCCTCCTTCCTTTAACTTCTCCATTTTCATGAACTCAGATTGGAATGATTGGCTTTTTTTTTTAATCTTTCTCAAACTCCCAAATGCAAGTCAATTTTCATTATGGGACTTTGGCATATTTGGAGATTAAGAAGTGGTTTTATTTTTAAAGATGAGGTCTATAATTGTAATTCTGTTTTTGACAGATTCATTATAGATTATCAAATCACCTCTTTTGTTCTACAGGGGACTATGGGATGTGAGAGAAAGAACTCTGATGGTGCAGGACCATCAATAGTCAGACCTCCTTGCTAGAAGCCACCACAAGCTGGATGGATGAAACTTAACACTGATGGAGCCTGGCTGTCTTTCTGAGAAAGGTGGTGGAGGAGGGGTTTTCAGGAATGTTCAGGGTAAATGGTATTTTGGTTATTCAAGCAAGTACAATGCACCTAGTGCTTTGGGTGCTGAGCTGTATGCTCTAAGGGAAGGTCTTAACTTTGCACAGGCTATGCCCTTGAAGTATTTGGAAGTGGAGACTGATGCTCAAGAAATAAAAAGCTTGCTCAACAGAGAAGGGGATAATATGAATCATGAGTTATCTGGTCTCATCATTGATGTAGCAAGACCCTGAGCAACAAGAATATGGTCATTGTGTTTAGCACTATCCCTAGGGAGCTTAATTCTGTAGCTCACTATTTGGCTAAATATGCTATGACAATGAGTTTGGGCCATACCCCTCACTATGCTTGCCCAACTAATGCAGTTGCTGCTTTTGAAGAGGATATGAGAGCTCTGCATGCTACTCCCATTGCTTAGTTCCTTCAGTTTCTTTGGTTTAAATTCTGCTTTGTCTGTAAACAATATTTTACTTTCAGTTCTAAGATACTATGGTTACTTTTGGGATCATAGAGTGCATTTTGCAATCAGCATCTCTATGATTGTTCTGATGTAATTATTAGGGTTATGCCCAAGTAATATATTTGCTTCCTTTTGTGTTAAAAAAAAATTGATTTTCAAAGACAATTTTGAAACATATAATTCTCTCTAGCGGTGATGATAGTCATGATTTTTTATTTTTGTTTTTGTTTGGAATTTTTCATTACTATTAGGAGAGTGTATCTAGTTTTTTGCTAGGGTTTTCTCTCTAGGTTTCTCCTTGGGAGGGTGTAAAGAAGGCGGAAACAAATGCTAATTGAAATAATAATAATTAAAGATATTAGTCATTGAAATAATGCATTGACAAACATAAAATGTTAAACAGAGGAAGTATAATACAGTGTGTGATAACAGACGACATAATGGTAGCAGAAGAGCTAACATATGTCTGTAAAACATTTTTTGACCTATATCACCTAATTGTTTGTGTTATTTTTCTTTTAAATCCTTTTCTTTTTGCATATTTTGCTCACATTTAGTATTTGTGTGTAAGAAAATGCATAAATTACTATACTTAAATACGGAAAAAATCTTCTTTCACTAATCATCTAAACATGATAGCAAATATCTTCTATTCTTCTTACTTGATATTTTTCAAGTGTTCTATTTTAATATCTCCTTTCATCTTCTATACTCGTAACATTTGTGATAGTACCAATATTGATGGCTAGTGGTTTTGTCTTAATTTATATCTTTTTGTAAGTTCAATGACAGCATATAGAAAAGCGTTTCTTGATGTTAATCATGATTTTGTTTTGTTAAATTATGAAAATGTCGTTTCTTGCATTGATCAATCACCTAAAGAGGAACACCGATGGGTAGCAATTTCAAAACTGAATAATTCTCCCTACCATGATGGAATCATCTAATCTGGAGGAATATGTATAAAATATCTTACTCGATATTTTATGGAATACACTAATTATAGTATTTATTTAATAAAAAGATTGATTAATTAATAACAAATCATATGATGTATACAAAGAAATTTAACAAATAATGCATAACAGTTGAATAAAATAAAACATCCTTTAAATGAAGCTACGATTGTTGTTGTCGTATATCTGATTATATTATCGTGTTCTTCATTGAGAGAAATGACCGGTCTCTTAGGGCCTGTTCATATTTACTTATTTTCAGTTCAGTTCAGTTCAGTTCAGCTCCAATCAGTTCAGTTCAGTTCAGTTTAGTTCAGTTCAGCTCTAATCAGTTTAGTTCAGTTTAGTTCAGTTCAGTTTTATGCATTTTAATTTTTCAGTTCAGTTCAGTTCAGTTCAGTTCAGTTCAGCTCCAATCAGTTCAGTTCAGTTTAGTTCAGTTCAGTAAATATGAACATGCCCTTAGATAATTCATTTTTCACAAACAAATATATTCGGTTACTCATTCATCAATCTCTCTCATTGCCTAAGGATAAATACATCGTACACACAAAGACTAATACAATAGTGAAATGAATCAATAATTCAAATTTTAATTCGCTAAAAAGGATAACACTATTCCAGCTGAGCTCCGGTAACTCGAGTCTCAAGATCCGTAAAGGTTAATTGGCCAATTAAGTACCTGCACTGTCAACGCAAATTATCAAATCCGAGGGATATTTCGGGGATAATCGCTCCGATGCTAAATTTAGCAATTGATGAGAAGAGTAAGAGAAGAGATGAGAAAGTGTTTAAGAAAGAGAGAAAGTTAAAGAGATAAAAAAAATCGTACCTTAATAATATATTATGCTTGGGTATATATAGGAAAATAACCAAGCTAGTGCCACCTAGCGACATAGATGACAAATAGACTTCGTAGGTACCTGTGCCTACATGGTCGAAAGCAGCTCTCCACGTGGCCGTAATAATGGCCGTTAGGGAGAGTAAGCCGATAACGACAATAGTAGACAAATAACAGCGTAACGTTGGGCCTGTTCATATTTACTTAATGTCAGTTGAGTTCAGTTCAGCTCCAATCAGTTCAGTTTAGTTCAGTTCAATTCAGTTCAGTTCAGTTCAGTTCCTAATTTCCTTCTCTCAAAAATTTTTAGTTCAGCTTAGTCAGTTTAGTTCAGTTCAGCTCCAATCACTTCAGTTCAGTTCAGTTCAACTCCAATCAGTTCAGTTTAGCTCAGTTCAGTAAATGTGAACAGACCCGTAGTTTATGATCGAAATCTTAATATCGTCTATTCCGTACAAATACACTCCATATATTACTGAAGGATTCGCTAAATGTATAAATTCTTGGATCCGCAAGTGTCCATTATCCTCACAGATTTATTGAAACATTAACTTATAAGATTATAATAGCCCTTTATTTTTAGTAGTGATGCAACATTACTCAAATACAGCTACAACCATCTTTCATCTCTCAATATTTATAATTTAATTGGTCAATTGTAGAGTACTTTTCATGCACTTTAATTTCGTCATATAAGTTGATCCTAATTAGGTTTAAACATCCAAATCAGTCCACAAAACATGCGGTCCTATTGAAAAACTTTTTACCAAAATAATTAAAGCTATCTACTACAACTCACTAATCACCAGTCACCCCATTATAATTTGTCAGGTACTTTAATTTAGGATTTGTATGATGATAGAATGATACTTTGTTCATATTTGATATATTGGTTTGTTTTGTTATGCATCCCTCTGTAATCAATATCTTATATTCTTATTATCTTGTACGGAGTATAACTTAAGGGATGTATCCACGTTGACGTGCTATTGAAAAACAAAAAAAATACTCCCTTTTATTTATAATAATTGCAACATATACTTTCTTTAATTCTTTTTATACATGTTTCGTAATAACTAGTCTTTTGGCCCGTGTCATGCACGGGTTATGCAAAGGAAAATTAAAAAAGAAATATGGTTAGCAATTTTTGTCCCTTAGAAAAATCAATGAATGTTTTTAAATAATATTGTAATTTTTGCATGAGTGATTGATTATATCAATCAATTCGATAGAAGTTAAGAAGTAGGGGAAGAAAAGAACTTGTATGTGAATTGAATAGAGAAATAATAATAAATTGATGAAGAATGTTAAAAGGGATTTAAATGATAGAGATGAGTGGGAATTATAGAGTGTCAAGATCACAAAAGAAATTAAAAAAAGTTCTCTCATGAAACAATTATAATAAAATAAATTCAAATGGTGAAAGAGAGGAGGTCATGTAGTGTATATAGTTTGTGTTTTCATATAATAGGTACATCAGTATAGAGGAAGCAGCAAATTAATTAATTTAATTCAAGGTTTCTATTATTCAATATAAAGCAGTTGTTAGTTATGTACTATTTGATTGAAAATTTAATTTATATTAGGAGATACGTATATTATGGCTAAGATGATATTAAATTTATATGCCTCTCCTCTCCTCTTCTCTCCTCCTCCCTTCTAGGGTTTCTCCAAAATCTTGGCCATTTAGGCCATTTCCGACCCTTTTCCCTTAATTTTATTTAGTTTTGCAATTTAGATTTCAATAAATCTACACAAGCAGTGTAGATATATAGTTGTCCGTCTCCCTATGGTGGAGTCGTTAGTTTTTGTTAGTTTAGTTGTTTGTTTATGTTTAGGGTTTGTTTGTGTGTTAGGGTTTATCAAAAAAGTAATCATCTTTTGTCCTATTGTCAGTTTTGTGGTAAAGATTTGTTTGGGATCGCAACATTTATCAAATTTTCAAATGCGTTCAGGCGAATCAGATGAGAATCATCCTTACGGCTACAACGAATCGTTAGACTGTCTCTCCGAAAAGGCTGTATATTCCAGCGATGTGTACGAGAGAGGTACCACAGTGCAAGATCTTTTCAACGATCGTAGCTCTGATGAAGGAAACCCTAATTTGATTCAATTTTATGTATTTGTCAATTTAGATTTCATTTGTAGATGCCGAATGGCTTTTTATTAATGAATTGATTTGTTTCAAAAAAATAAATATTAAATTTTATATTCTTTCCATTTTTAAAAAATGCAAGATGCATTGACTTAATGTATATTGAAAATTGTAGAATGGTCATTTTATCTTTTACTAACTTCAATTTACCAAAATCAATTTTGATTTGGTAAATATATCGTAATTCTTGTATAATCAATGTTTAAATAGTAGATGTCATCTAAAATGAAAATAAAAAGGGAAAGCAAAAATCTAAATACTGATTTTGAAGAGCAGCACTAGAAAGTGGCATGTGTCATTTCCGGTGTATGCTATAGTAATAAGTTATTGATTGCAACACTTTTTATTTGGTAAAGATTTACTAATTTGTTTGATTTTATTGGATCTTTCTCCTACTTTTTTTTTTTTTTTTTTTTTTTTTTTTTTTTTTTTGCGAATTAACATCTTACCCTGGTTTTCGTCCTTTGACTTGGTTTTCAGGTATTGACTTGCACGTGAGAAGCACGCGTTCCGGTCAGTTCCCCATTTTCTTCCCCCCCCCCCCCCAATTTACCCTCCAATTCAACTTTCTCTCTCCTACCTTGTTCTCCAACAAAGCACTAATTACTCACCATTGACAAAGGAAACTCCATTTTTAAGCGTGAATTACTGCAATTAACGTAATTTTGAGTAAGGTAAGTTGTTGTGATTACTGGAATTTCTTGTATATTTTGTTGGGCATCGAATTTTCATAAATTAGGGCTTGTAATTGAAAATTAGGGTTCTTCGTTTTTGCCCACCAATGATTTAATCAGGAGTAATTTCGATGGGCCAATGTGCACCAATGTAATTGTCTTTGATTTTTTTTTTTTTTTTTTTGTATGTGCTTGCTCTATTGGGCTTCAATGGAGGAAGGGTATGAGGAGGTGGGGTGGGGTGGGGTTTTTAGGTGGATGGTGATGAATTAACGAGGGTGGAATTTTCATGAAAGAAGATTTATTGGGTGAGATGGTGTTGGTGAGGGTGGTAGTGAATCGGTGATGGTAGTGAGGTGGTGTTGGTATGGGAAAAGAGAAAAAAATAAAGTAAGATGGTTTTATGAGATCACGTGACCCACACGTGCAAACCAACGCCGGAAAACCAAGTCAAACACCGAAAACCAGGTTAAGATGTTACTTCGCAAAAAAAAAAAAAAAAAAAAAAAAAAAAAGTGATTTTAAGTGTCTTTCACAAGAAAATTTTTATAAGGTGTTTTTTCACTGAAAAAGGTGTTTTTTTTTTTTTTTATTTTTATTTTTTATTTTTTTTTTATAGAAATCCTACTAGCTTCACTTTCACACAATGTATTTATCTCTCCTACCGATTTCATTTACAATTATTTTTTTAAGCAGCTTTTGTGTGTGTCTGGCCACACCGTGTGCCAAGCAAACACACGAGTAACCCCTAACCGACCAAGTAATCCCTAACCAAGTAACCCCTGACTTGCAGAGTAATCCTTAACCAAGTGAGTAACCCATGACCAAGTAATCCCGACCATTGTTTATTTTAAAAAAAGGTGATGGCTTGGCCACACCGTGTGGTCACCCACATATAAAAGTTTGTGATTATTTTTTAATTATTTATCTCTTGATTCCCCACTACTAGCTACACTTAATATTATTAAAAAAAATTCTTTAGATTCCCAGCTTGTATTTTATTCTTAAAATTTGTGTATGTCTTATTATTACAATTATTACAAAATGGAGGAAGTACTTCAATTGTGAGAAGATCACTATGAAATGGAGGTAATATTTTTAAGAAAAAAAATTAATTTATACATTGATTATTAGACAAATTGTCTATGAATATTAAACACATATGAAGATATTTTGGGAGGACTATTATTAATCCAAATTCATTTTATTCCTAGAGGCACTGTTGTCCTAGCAAGATAGTGAACTACATAATTCCCCTCTACGTGAGACGGTTGGGATGCAGTCCTTTGTACAGTTCGCTATTTGAATGGTTGTTCGAGTTAAGAGCCCTTTTTGAGCTTAGATTGTGATTTGCACTTGATAGGTTGATGTGACTTGGATTGGGCTAGTTGTTCTTTGACGAAAGGGTCGATATTGATTGGTTGGTGTTTCTTGGTGGCTCTCTAATTTCTTGAAAGGCCAAGAAACAACATATTGTCTCTCATTCTTCTATATATAAAGACAGAGTATCGTTCAATGGCGGCAATAGCTGTAATACCCCGTATTTTTTAAATATATTTTCTAAGCAGGGTATTTTAGTAATTTATTTTACTATTTGAATTTTCGAGCCAAAATGATATTTGAATTTTGGCGCCAAAAGTATTTTAAAACTTAGTTATTTTTTTAGATTTTGGATAAGATTTATTATTCATTATTTTATTTTAAAAACCGGATTATTTATATATATTTCGGATATTTTAATTAAGAAAAAAATTATATTTTATTATTTAATTAAGAGATCCAAAAATTCCTAACGATTTGCTATTAATTTCAAATTTTCTTAGTGTGGAAAATCTGATTTTCTTAGCTAACTTATTTCGTGAATAATTGGTATTCTCTTAATTATTTATTTTATACAATATATATTATTTACACTAATATTTTTAATGCTTAAAATATAGCAAATAACTTCCTAAATTATATTAAAGAGGTCTGAAAATTTGAGCTATGGAAGCTCAAAATATTCAGCCATCTTGGTTGATTTTTGGGTGATTCATTTTGGCAATTTGTATTTTTAATTATCTTCTTCAAATCTATTATTTTTCCTTAATTTTTATTTCCCATCTCCTAAAAAATTGATTATTTATTTTCCTACCTTATATCATCCTTGATTATTTCCCAAGCAAAGTCATTTGCCATATATTTTTTTCATGAGAACATACTTTTCATAAATTAATTATTCCTTAGTCGCCTTAATATTAAAATTTCCATAATTCTTTAGCTTTCTTCTCCAAGTAATTTCCTTAATTCTTTTTACCATAATTATTCCTATGTTCTCCTACCATAAATCTGGCGTAAGCTAGTGTAGGCACCTGATTGTGTCTCCCAAAAAACCAAACCCAGTGATGAGTACTTTTCATGTCATTGAATATCGAGCGAGATGAAATGTTGAAAAGTCTCGTGAATTCTTCTGTTTTCTAAAATGTTTTAATAAAAACAATTCATTTCTATTTTCGAAAATCATTCATTCTGTATCTATTTATGAAAAACGTCCAATCTAGTATAGTTTGGTCCATAATATGGGTCCAATAATTGTGTTGTTGGACGGGGCTTGAAATTAAAGATCTTTCCAACGATATATTATAAGCCCAATTCCGAGTTATAACAAGGAAGTTATGGCCAAAATACTAAAATGGGTCCTAAATGAATTTTATGGGCGGCCCAATGATCATGTCGAGGGTCCATTAATTTTAATTATATTCCTAAAGTCATTAGGACTTATCCTAATCTTCAAGAATCTTATAGAAGGTAATTTTAAGTTCTAAAGAGATTAGAATTAGTAATTATAATTATGATTGATTTTTAAAAGATAAAGAATTTTATTTGGAATAAAACAAGTGTCTCAAAAAGATTAAAAAAGTTTAATAAAGATAAGTACAAAATCAAAGTAACCCAATTCCATTAGAAAGACGGACTCTGTACAGAATTTCAATCATACAGCTACTATCGCGACGCGATAAGTCCATCGCGCTACGATTGGCCTTTCGCCATGCAATAGCTCCATCGCGTCGCGATGACTCTGTTGTGCCACGATGGTGTTGGTTTTACTCCAAGTCAAATTTTGACTCTTTTCTATAGTTTACGATCAATTTTTCTCTATAAATAGGGTGAATTTTACCCGTTTCAACATCACCAGCAGACACGAATAATGATCTATTATCTCTTCTCTATTCTCTCTCTAAGTTAAAGCTTATTCTTTCTCTCTCTCTCTCTTATTTTCTAAGCCTAGCCTTTTCAAAATTCACCATAAGTCCATCACGAGACTTAGACACACATAAACAAGCTCGAAGTTGCCTTAGACCTCGACTTGAAAGGTTGATAGTTCTGAGGGTTTGGTCCCAAATCTGTATTTCAATTTTTTAATTAGATTTACTGTTTAATATTTTCATTGAGATTACTAACGTGTGTATTTTTTTAATAGAAAGAGGTACGACTGTACGAGGCATCAAACTAAGTAATTTGAGTACTTAATTATTCTTTTGATATAGAAATCATGCTTAGATAACTTTATTGTTTCTTAGTATCATGTTAGGATACCTTTATTGCTTCCTAGTATCATGTTAGGATTAAAGCTTTGATATTTATTGTTTAGTGACATGCTATGATTTGTTATTAATCATGTTAGTATCATACCTATGATCTTGCTAATAATGTTATGCTTTGATGAGATTGAGAATATTATGATGATGTTTGTTGTTAATAGTTAAATGCTGCTTGATATTATTGTTATTGGTTGATCACGCCTTCTCTTGCAGGTTTAAAGAGAATTTGTATTTGAAATGACGCTTAATAAGATAATTAATAATTTGAATTAGGCTAATATGATTATAATTCAAGTGATCGCCAATAATAGTTTTGTTTGTGCATTAATATTCAACCAACATAGATTAAATAGGTTTAAGGTTAATCTATTAATTGTATGTTAGTCAGAAAGAGCACATGAATATGAGAAGAATAAAGTAAAGGCCTATTTTTAGGGCAGGTTCAATCTCTTTTAGGTTGGATTTGTGCCAACATCCCCGAATATCCAGTCATGGTTCAGAACCACTATGGAGTTAGCGATCTCTCTGATCGTGAAAGGGGTGTAACCTTCACCTCGTGAACGGTTTACAAATTCTTAAAACTTGTTGGCGACACTTTTACAATTACTCTAGCTTCCTTCTCTTTGGACGCCACCATACTTGAATGCATGATCACAGTGGGGCTCAAAGTTGGGTGACTTGAAATATTCCCTACAGATTTTTTGCGACTCCACTAGGGAGGATTTCTATTTTAATTCCTAAACTTTATTTTGCAAATAATTGAGAATGAGTAGATGAGACTTGAAACGTTCTAAGTATTCATGCGCGTATTTTTTTATTAACATTAATTACATAAGCATAAAAAGGTCCGCATTAGAAAGACCATCCGTAATGCGTCAAAAACATAGGATTTTACATGTAGGAAATTTTGGAAATATCTTTCACAACTAGATAGAGTTGAAAAACGCTACAAAAAATTAAAACTGCTTAAAACACATAAAGCTGCCGAGGAATGTAGGATCTATCGCGACATAGCAGCGTCCATCGCTGAGCGACGGCTTTATCGCGACACTTTGGTTTCATCGCGATGCTTGGAGTCATCGTTGTGCGATGGACTATGTTTTCTCGCACCGAGTTCTTCCAATATTGAGCCAGAAGTCTGCCTTCTTGTTTTAACGATTCGAGTGCTATTTGATCGATTTTACTTCCTGATTGAATTTTTTCCTTCTTTTCTGAAAATTATATGTGCTCTACATGTGGCTTTGGCCCTTGTGAATTTACGCTCCATCAACCCAATCGAACAATCTGTGCAACGAAGGGTAAATTCAAGTTTGTGAATTCACCAAACCATGGAAGCAATTTAACTTGCGGGGTCCCACTTATACGCGCCAACCCTTCCAAAGGTAAGGCTTCAGCGCAATGCATCCGGACTCATAACCATGGATGCTATTTTGACTACCATAATCCTTGAACTTTATAGAACTAGAGCCATGGTTAGGTTGCAAACTCATTGCATCATATTGTGACAATTTGACTACTTGTGCATTTTTGCTTGTGCATAACCTATATGTGATTAATCTAGCCGTTTATTTGACTTGTGTTTAATATAAAGTCTAAATAAAATGATTAATAACTAAAGGACTTTGCTGAATTAATTAATTAATTTGGATTATTAAATTCTAATAATATTTTACTTAACATGGCTTAGTGCGACTTTAGATTCACCTTTTTCAAATAGAACACTGGAAACAGGTTTAAACTGACTTTTCAATTATGACGCAGAAGTTTGGCTTGTGATGCAAACCATCAAGGTCCATCGCGACGCGATAATGATATCGCGCCCCGATGGTTTTGTCACGACGCGACAGTCCCATCAGTCACGCGATGGTCCAGTTTCTTGCTCATTAGGTCTTCGCGTCGAGTCTAATCTGTCAATTTAATTAATAACCGAAGTCATAATTTGGTCTTTAATCAAGCCTAATCATATGTCTAGTCGCATGGCCATAATACAAGTCTCGAATATATCACTTTCACTCACAAGTCTTAGCACACACTTTGTACATACTTTTTTCACACCATGACCATGTCTTAGGTTCATGTACGAGTCGTCCTTTCTGTCATTCGAGTTTAGTGTCCATCCTTGTAGACACCCAAATGTGTCTCCCCAAAACCAAACCCGGTGATGAATACCTTTTCGCGTCATTTGATTATCGAACGAAGTGAAAGTGTGGAAAGTCTAAATAATGAGGATGTTTTTTATTAAAGTATTTCTCTTTCTGCTTTCTAAAAACATTTCTTTTATTACTTCTATTTATGAAAAATAGCTAGTCCAATTTTTTTTGGTCCATAATAAAGGTCCAATAATAGTGCAATTGGATTGGGCTCGAAAAGAGCTTTCCAATGATATATTATAGGCCCAATTCCGATGACTTATGAGGAAGTTATGGATTAAATTAGATTAGGCCCAATTATTTTTAAAGGTGGCCCGATGATCTAGAGGAGGGACTATTAATTATATTTTTAAAAGAATGTTCTATTTAGAATAAAATATATTAAATCTAATTTCAAAAACTGCTCGGACGCATAATTACCTACAATCGGTGTTGAAGGTAATTACGCGTGGAAAAGTGCGTTAACTTATGGACCAGCGCGAGACGACAGAGTCGTTGCCAGGCGTTGGCCTTCGTCGCCTGGCGACGAGCTCGTCGTTTAGCGCTGGCTCCTGTCGTTTGCGACAGGAGGAACTTTATTCCAAATATGATTTTCTTCGATCCCGTGCTAAATAAATAGGGGTCGTTTCTCCCTGTTTTCAAATCATCTACATTCATCATCGACATCTACAATCTTCTCTCTCTTTCTCTCTCTAAAAGCTAGAAGTTTTTTCTCTCTCTCTTCTTTTTCCAAATCTTCCCTCTCTCAAAATTCCTCATACATTAGTTCTAGACACACCTAGCCAAGTTCGAAGTTGCCTTCGCCCTAGACGTGAAAGGTTTGATATTTCTGAGGGTTTGGTCCCAAATCTCTCTTTCAATTATTTAATTTAATTGTATTGTTTTATATTTCCCTTGAATTTACTAACGTGTGTATTTTTTTATTAGAAAGAGGTACGAGGCATCGAAGTAAGTACTTTAATTGTTTCATTGATCTTTTGATATAGAAATCATACCTAGATTGTTATTTTGATTCCTAGTATCATGTTAGGGTGTTTTATTGCTTCCTAGTATCATGTTTAGGATTAATTAATAATTCTAATATCAAGAATGATTACAATGATGCTTCTTACTTCTTTCCTAATATCATGTTAGTATCATGTTAGGGCTAAAGCTTTGATCTTTGATGTTTAGTGACATGCTAGGGTTTGTTATTAATATTGTAGTATCATGCCTAGGATCTTGCTATTATTATTATGCTTTAACATGATTGTTTTTATTATAATTTTTTATTATTATGTTGCTTGATATATTATATTTATTGTTATTGCTTGATCACGCCTTTTATGCATGTTTTAAAGGGAATTTGTACTTGTAATCACGCTTAATTAAGATAATTAATAATCTTGTTTAGGGTTAATATGATTATAATTCAAGTGATCGCCAATAATAGTTTTATTTGTGCATTAATATTCAACCAACATAGATTAAACAGGTTTAGGGGTTAATCTATTGATTGTATGTTAGTCAGAAAGCGCACATGAATACGAGAAGAATAAAGTAGAGGCCTATTATTAGGGCAGGTTCATTCTCTTTTAGGTTAGATTTGTACCTTCATCCCCGAACTTCCAGTCATGGTTCCAGACCTATTGGAGTTAACGATCTCCTGGATCGTTCAGGGGAGTAACCTTCACCTTTTGAACGGTTTACAAGTTCTTAAAACTTATTGGCAACTTCAACTTGAGCGCATGGAAGAGAGCCTTAACAAAATTTCCAATGACTACAAGTTTTAGGGAATTAGCTCACATGGGGTCTTAGTGGACAAGGAACTTCTTTTGCAGAAGTTCAATGCCAATGACGTCCCTAAATTCAAGCCAACTGATAACCAGTACTTTCACTTGAGGGCTTTTGAGACCATAATGAGTATCAAGGCAGTTGACAAGATCTTTCCTTCACTTTTCTCACCATCACTTGAAACCGTTTTTCGACAATGGTTTTTCTCTCTAGACAAGGAGAAGACTTCTTCTTGGGAAGCCATTACAAACGCTTTCATAGATAGGTACAAGTGCAGCATACAAGTCAAAATTGATCATAGGGAGATCGAGATGCTGAAGAAAAAAGAAAACGAAGGGTTCAACTCTTTTTTCAACAAGTGGAGGGAAACTTTCGCTAAAATAGTTGAGCTCCCTACTGAAAAAGAATCTGTAATGATGTTCATTAAAAACATCTAAAAGAAAGTATTCAAAGCACTTAAAATACCAAACCAACCTGAATACTTTCAAGGTCGTCTATAACATAGGTATTGACATTGAAGATGACCTTGCAAAACAGAAAGCTACTAACCATAGTAACAACAGTGGCTGAAAAGGAAAGAAGAACGATAATCCTTCTTCTTCTGAAAACACCTACTCTAATCTAGTAATAATGTTAGTACCTTTGACCTTAATGATGTCTTAGCCATGTATAATCAAATACCTAAAAAGCAACTAGGGAAAGAGTTCACCCCTATTGGGATGAACTAAGATACTGCTTTCGATCGACTCCATGCCAGGGGAATCATCACTCCTATTGGACCTCTTCAAGATCCAACACCCGAAAACAGATCACCCAACTGGGATTCTAACGTTCATTGCAAGTACCATCAAGGTAGGGGACATACTACTGAGAGTTGTTGGAAGCTAAAAGAGGTCATCCAATATTTTATTGATAATAACAAGCTTCCCATACCTCCAGCGGGCAAGAAGACTGAGTGATGATAGCACAAGGCGGACTTCTACGACAAGGCTTCATGACCTTTTTCTTTTTTTTTATTCCTCTTCCCTAATGAGTCTAGCATAGGCACCCTCCATATTTTACTTAGATTTATTTCATGAGTTTGATTTTTTCAGCCTTTCCAGTTTTAGTAAAACGAGCATTTATTTCTTTCCATATGATCATTGCATTATATTTATAAAAAAAACACGTCGAGCTAATCACAAGCTATACTAATGATTCGAGCTGAGGCACCCCTTGTAGCCTCATCATATTACCTTCACCCTTTCAAATATATAATTCCTTTCTTCATAAAACCAATTTGAGCCTCGTCTAATGATAGACCTTTCTTTTTTCAACCCACATCTACCTAACCTTGGGATGGGATGGTGTGTAACTTATGAAAGTTCTAAATACAAAAGCTTGAGTGATTTTACCTAGATCTAAAAAATTTAAATAAGCAAAAAGCAATAAAAGTGTGCAAAAGGGAAAGTGTTCCAATGTTTTTAATATGAACATATCTTTGATCAGAACATGTCTCAGATTATTGAACCATGGATATGAAAATGTCATAAAGGAGAGGAGTTTATGACAAGATTTATGGATTTGATTGAGATATGTTGATATAATTTTAGTATGGTTGCTTGTGAAATAATTGATGTCCATATTAATTATGAGTGACAAGGGATATATGCAAGGGATGTTAGAGGAAAGATTATGGGTTGATTGGAGAAGAAATGTAATAAAAAAATATGTAAGCAAAGAAATATAGAGGTGGAGTGAAGTTTGGAGGTATTATAAGGACACCATTGTGTGGAAAGAAATGATTAATGTTGAATTGTGTAAAGGGGATACAGTTGAAGGGTTGTTTAAGAAGGTGACATCGCTTTGGGGCGCATGTAAGTGATAAGAGGGATGATAACAGTGTTTGTAAAGTGCCTATGGGGGGATTGACCATAATGAGAATAAAGAGTAGTTATATTTTGATTTGAAGTGATAATTTGTTTGATCAAATATAAGAGAGAATATAATTTTTAGGTTAGACTTGAAGATAAAAACTACTAAGTAAGATATTCAAAAGAGGACATTTCGAAATTGGCATTTATGACAAGATGTTGACGGTTTGAGTTTTATTTTGCCTTTTTGGGTTAACGAAGCACCTATGTTTTATATGAACCTAAAGGAATAGAGTGTTTTTATTGAAGATATTTTGATAATTCTAAGAATGGAAAAGAAAGGACGATGTGAGCACTTGTGATAAAGTTATTAATATAGAGATAAAAGAAAATGCATACATGGTTTTTCTTAAGAGTGAGTTATGATTGAAGAAAGGACCATTTGGGAGACCTTGTGATAAAGTATAGAGGTAATTGTTGGTGTAGCAAGGATAGAAGCGGTGAATTATGGACTATGTTATAAATTAATTGTCATTTAAGGTTTTTAAGTTGGATAATGGGGGTGAAAAAGGCTTAAGACAGATTTTCAAGGATTATTGACAAGTGAATATATTAATGGAGAGTAATTGAAAGTTTATGGGGAGTAATAGATGTGAAATAATTTTGTATGGAAACATTATGATTATTTGAATGAAATTTAAAGTTTGAGGTAGACTCTCACACACAAGGATTTGAATATGTAGCAAAGAAATAATTGGAGTTGATAAAGGAATATGGGTAGGACATTCAATATCACTGTGCAAACACCCAAATGTGTCTCCCCAAAACCAAACCCAGTGATGAATACCTTTCATGTCATTTGATTATCGAACAAAGCGAAAGTGTGAAAAGTCTAGTGATGAGGATATTTTTATTAAAATATCTCTTCTTTCTTTTTTGAAAATATTTCTTTTCTTACCCTATTTTTGAAAAACGTGCATTCCATTTTAGTTTGGTCCATGATATGGGTCCAATAATGGTGTAGTTGGATGGGGTTGAAAAGACCTTTCCAATGATATATTATAAGCCTAATTCCGATGAATAATAAGGAAATTATGGCCAAAATACTAAACTGGGCCCAAACCGGATTTTATCTACGACCCAATGATCATGTGGAGGGTCAAAAGGTTTAATCCTATTCCTAACTAATTAGGATTAATGATAATCTTCTATAATTTTATAGAAGATCTAAATTATCCTTTTTGAAAAGATAAGATTAAAGAATTTGAGTTAAATAAAAACTTTCCTTTTATAAACTTTCCTTTTCTTAAATCCTTATTCTATTCGAATTTAAAGATGTTCAAACACAGTTAGATATTATTTTCGTGCCACATAATCTTTATCCAAATCTTATATGGTTAGATAGATCTTGAAATTATCTTTACAATGATAATATTATAATATTAAATCCGAGTTATAACGAAAAAGATATGAAACTCTATCCAAAACTGACACCGTCCTACTATTTCGGACATATCTTTTTATCTACAAAATATTTTAATCTGATTATAATTGGGTTGGAAATTATACTTCAAGAGCTTTCCAAAGACATATTATATGCCTTATTTAGACTTTTGGATCAAAAGATATGATAAAAACAAAATTCGCAAAAACTGTTGTCCATCGAGTTTTATTTCGATTCGAATTCGGATTCTTTTCTTATTCTTCGACTCTCTTTTTTATCTATAAATAGAGGTCATATCTCCCCTTTTTCAATCATCAGCTCTTATCAAGAATTTCTTGATTCTCTCTCTCTCTTTCTAAACTAGCCCTTTTACAGACACAATTCCTCATACATTAGCACTAGACATACCTAGCCAATTTCGAAGTTGCCTTCGCCCTAAACGTGAAAGGTTTTAATTTTTGAGGGTTGGGTCTCAAATCTCTATTTCAATTATTTAATTTAATTTTTTGAATATTATTTTCCTTGAAGTTACTAACGCGTGTATTCTGTTATTAGAAAGAGGTACGAGACATTTAAGTAAGTGCTTTAATGGTTTAATTGATATTATGATATAGAAATCATGTTTGGGTTGTTATATTATAATTCCTAGTGTCATGTTATGGTGTTTTGATCTTCCTAATATCATGTTTAGGGTAACAACTATGATTTCTGATATCAAATATGACAATTGTGATTCCTGCGATGCTTCATATATATATTCTTTCCTAATATTTACGTTAGTATCATGTTAGGGCTATATATTTGATTTTTATTGCTTAGTGACATGCTAAGGTTTGTTATTAATCTTTTTAGTATCATGCCTAGGATCTTGCTATTATTATGCTTTAACATGATTATTGATTATGATTATTATTGTTTATGGTTATGTTTATTGTTATTGCTTGATCACACCTTTTATGCATGTTTAAAGGGAATTTGTACTTGTAATCACGCTTAATAAGATAATTAATAATCTTGTTTAGGGTTAATTTGATTATAATTCAAGTGATAGCCAATAATAATTTTATTTGTGCATTAATATTTAACCAACATAGATAAACAGGTTTAGGGTATACATATTGATTGCATGCTAGTCAGAAAGTGCACATGAATACGAGAAGAACAAAGTAGAGGTCTATTATTAGGGAAGGTTCGATCTCTTTTAGGTTGGATTATTTGTACCTTCATCCCCAAACTACCAGTCATGGTTCTAGACCTATTGGAGTTGACGATCTCCTTGATCGTTAAGGGGTGTAACCTTCACCTCGTGAACGGTTTACAAGTTCCTAAAACTTGTTGGCGACTCTTTTGCTCTATCTTCTTTCCCTTTGGACGCCACCGTACTTTAGTGTATGATCACAGTGGGGTTCAAGTTTGGGATAATGCTTGAAATATTCCCTACAGTTTTGTGGCGACTCCACTGGGGAGGATTTCTATTTTAATTCCTGAAATTTATTTCGGCAATGATTTAAATGAGTGGATGAGACTTGAAAAGTTCTAAGTATTTCATTTGCATAATTTTGATTAATATTATCGTCTTATGCATTAAAAATATCTCATTGGAAAGACCATCAGTAATGAGTTAAAATATAGGATTTTTACACATAAGAAATTTGAGAAACATCTTTCACAACTAGGATCGAAATAATGCTGCGCGAAACTGAAAAATTTTATCGAGCACAGAAAGCTGCTGAGGCATGTAGGAACTAGCGTCAGAAAACAGAGTTTAGCGCCACTAATTTGACTCTGGCGCCAGGCGACAGTTTCTGTTGCCAGGCGCCAAAGCCAAATTGTTGGCGTCGGCCTCTATTTGCTGGCGCCAAGTTCTTCCAATACCGAGCCAGAAATATGGCGTTCTAATTTTGACCAGTTTCTAGCACTGTTTGCTCGATCCTACTTCCTGATTGAGTTTTTCTCACTTTTCTGAAAACCCATATGTGTTCTACATATGGACATAACCCTCTGGGAATTCATGCTCCATCTACCTGATTGAAAGCTCTGTGCAACAAAGGGTACATCCGAGAATGTTAAATTCACGAAACCATGGAAGCGAGTTTTTAACTCGCGGTGTCCCATCCACTCGCGCCAACCCTTGAAAAGGTAAGGCTTCCGTGCGGTGCATCTGGGCCATTAACCATGGACCCTATTTGACTAATCCATATCCCGAACTTTAGAGAACTAGAGCCATGGTTAGGTTGCAAACTCATTGCATCATGTTGTGACTACTTGACTACTTGTGCATCTCTTACTTGTGCATACTTATTATGTGACTAACCGTTTGGTTTGACTTGTGTTTGTAAATAAGTCTTAATAAACTAATTAATGACTAAAGAACTTTACTTAATTAATTAGTTAATTAATTTGAGCTAATAAATATACCTAAAATCGAGTCATAGTTCCTTTAAGTCAACCCGGATTTTTATTCTCGTATACTGCACAAGCGTCAACTTGTTTTGGTCATAACCGGAGTTCTAGGAAGAACTACGAGTCGTAAAACCTCTGGATCTGTAGCCCCGAGTTTTATCTTTAATTTGGCGTTGGTGTCATCCCAATCAGAGTCACAGATCAAAAGTTATGACTAAAATACCACATCCTGTTTGGTTTAATGCATATACGTGAGGTCTTAACTTAGTCTTTGTTTGAGTCTAGTCACATAGTCTAACCACATGGTCATGACATGAGTCTTAACATGTCACCTACACTCACTAAACTCACTAGTATTAGCACACACTTTGAGTATATGTCACCATGACCATGTCTAAGGTTCATGCATGAGTCGGTTTTTTCCGTCATTTGAGTTGGGGGGTACATTCTATTCCTAATTTTGTCATATCTCTCCATCTACATCATCTTTCCATTCTCTACATTCTTTCCCCATATGACAACCTTCATTCTTCCTACCTTCTTCCATCCATGGATGTTGAATCGAGTTTAAGTCATGTGATTGACAAACAAAAAAAAAGAGGGTAATGATGAAACGAATGCACAAGGCAAGCTTCTCACCAAGATTTCATGCTTTTTTTTTCTTTTTTTTTTCAAACCCTTTCCCCAGTAAGTCTAGTATAGACACCTTTAGATTAATTTTGTAGATTATTTCTTTTTCCCTTTTAATAAAATGAGCATTTATTTCCTTGCATATGATCAGTGCATTGCATAAAAAAATAAATAAATAAATAATGTCAAACTAAGCACAAGGTATACCAATGATTTGAGGCACCCCTTGTAGCCACATCATATCACCTTTCACCCTTCAAATATGCAATCCTTTTTTGATAAACTACTTTAAGCCTCGTCTAACTAGAGACCTTTCATTTTTAAACCCATATCTACCTAACCTTGGGATGAGATGGTGTGCAACTTATGCAATTTTCAATTTCATAAAAAGCTTAAGTGACTTCAAAAGATTAAAATAGCAAAAAATAAGCAAAAAAAAAAATAAAAGTGTACAAAAGGGCAAGTGTTCCAATGTCTTTGATATGAAAATATCATTGATATGAACACGTCTCAGATTGCGTCTCTTATCGAGTGCTCGGTACCATGCCTGAGAAACATGAATGCCAAGTGAGTGATAGACCACATGATCGGGATTGCCCACACTTACAAAAAAAAATGCAAAAGCAAAAGCAAAAAAAAAAAAAAAAAAAAAAGAGAGAAAAGAGAGCTAAGAAAGCTAAGAAAGAGTTAAAAGCCTCAAGCATAAAAGTATAAAGATTCAAAAGCAAGGTTGCACACCTTGGGGGCTTATCTAGGATCTTGAGCCTTTATCCCTTTCTACTATAACCTTTAGCCTTACCACGTTACAACCCTTAAAAAGACCTTTTTGAGGTATACACACACTTGTGCGAGGTTCGGCTAGAGCTACGTTCGTCCTGATTCCTAACGGATACGTAGGCAACCTCACACCGAGGTGCGGCCGTAATAAAAATGCATTCATATCTACTTTCATAAATGATCATATCAAGGGATCCCCTATGCTCATCCCTATCTACTTAGAGCTAGACTTAGGGGCTTGATCCTTACATCATCAGCTTACCTAACCTAAAGAGTCACCATCATTTGACTCTTCTTAAAATAATATCTTTCCACACACTTAGCCTTTGCGGCCTAACTTTAGTGTCATTATCACACACTGCATAGATACATGACCAAATATACTTCCCTTAGGAACCCTTTGTCATGAAATCTTAACACAACGTTGAAGCATGCCTTGTCATATCAACATCACTCATCAATCATAATCATCATTGCATCACAAAGTATGAAGTGCTTAGCCTCCGTGCCTAAGTTACCTACATACTTTCATTATTGAGTCAATTGAGATAGCCTAGGATGGGTGAATCCTTGAACCTTGAGAGATAGTATCAAACAACATTTGACTAAGCGCATTCAACATGCACCTTCAAAAACTTCACTTCGATTCTTTTTCGTGTCTTTCTTTTTCGGGAGAAAGTCGGTACCCTCCACAAAAATGACGGAAATTTTTGTTTTTCTGCATTTCGAGTCATGTACATATCGATTTTCATGAGTCAACACTACGCACACACAAGTCACATCGAGTCGAGTCAACCTCGAGTCAGTCAATCATAGTGATTCAAGTTTATACCTTGAGTCATGTCAAGTCAATGAGTCAAGCAACACTAAGTCTTAGGTCAACCCTAATTACATAAGCAAAGTCTTATAGTCAAAGATATAAATGCAGGTGCATCCCAGCAAGCGAAGACATTCCCGGATTTTTTCGAAAAAAAAACCGCGAATATGACACAGGAGATTCCTCCAAGATAAGAGGAGTTACATGGATCAGTAAATTAGAGATGAAGAGCTTTAATTTATAAAAGATTTGAGCGGATTTGGTTGAAAGGAAACGACCAAGCTCAAAGTTCAGAGCAAAACCAAGCAACAACGCATCAAGAGCAGAATAGGGAAGACCCGACTCCAGCACCAGACAACAAGGCTGTCGTCTGGCAACAACATCTGGCGTCTGGCAACAGAGTTCAGCGCCTGACTCTAGATCCCAGCGTCTGGCGATAGAGCTAATTCTTGACGCTAGAGATATTTCAGCAGCGATAGAGCTCGAAGCCTCTCATAATGGTTATTTCAACCTCATACAACAATTTCGGGTTCCTTGGTACGCCAGTTAGCCCCTATAAGCAAATTTACATGGTTAGTAGTCGGCTTGATTACAATTGTAGTAAGTGATTGACCTGACAAAAAAATCGTCTCACTTAGCTTAAGCGCCTAAGCACTGGCTCATTACAAGCACCAAGGCATCGGTTCAAAAGAAAACGCATATTCTTCAACGACAATTTTTCCAAGATTGGATTGTCATCTCTGGAAAAGTTTCCAAGCGTGGATTGTCGTGCTCCTTCTCTGTTTGGAAATTTTTTCCAAGTTCGGATTGTCATCGCTGGCAAGTTTTCCGAGATTGGATTGTCATGCACCCAGTTCCCTATGGAAAAATTTCCCAAAGGATTGTCATAGGTTTCTATTCATCATAAATTTCGGCAAAGGTTCCTCAACGTGGATTGTCATTCATTTCAGCAAGTGGCAATTTTCCCGAAGTGGATTGTCGATCGACTCTTTTTTGGCAAATGTTCCAAGACACGAATTGTCAATTGTGGCAATATTTTTCTAAAAGGATTGTCGCATAGCATTGGAAAATTTCCAAGGTGGATTGCTTTCAAGAGTTATATTCCAAGATGTGGATTGTCGATCGTAGCAAAATTCTTATGACAGATTGTTACGAAGCATTGGCAACTTTTCCCAAAAATGGATTTTAGCAAATTTTCCAAGATACGGATTGTTGCTTCATCGTGGCAACATTTCCAAGGATGGATTGTTACGAAGCATTTACAACATTCCCTAAATCGGATTGTCATACATCATACAAGAGTTGTGTTGGAAACTATTCCCAAAGAAAAGAGGATTGTCATCACAGCAAAAGCACCGACATACTTGTTCACAAGCAGCAAAGCGCCGACGTACTGGCATGGCAGCATTAAGGATCAACAAGCAGTGATATTTTCGAAGACTATCACAGCGAAAATTGGAGGTAGTTACAGGCGTAGCAGTCTTCGGGCGGTATTCTCTAGCTTGTGGAAGATCGACACAACAAATCGGTCACCTACAGAGACGTGTGCTCGATGGTGCAAGATACGCATTTCTTAACTCTTTTATCTGTTTAACTAATGCTATTTTGCAGGTATCGACGTTACAAGAATGATTTAGGATCGCAGAACGTTCTAAATCATTCTCCGTCCTTATCGATACTTTGACTTTTGTTTTCGAAACTTGCGTTTCTCCAAACTCAGTCAAAGTGGGGGCTTTTGTAGACACCCAAATGTGTCTCCCAAAAACCAAACCCAGTGATGAATACCTTTAATGTCATTTGATTATCGAACAAAGTGAAAGTGTGAAAAGTCTAGTGATGAGGATATTTTTATTAAAATATCTCTTCTTTCTGTTTTTTAAAATATTTCTTTTCTTAACCTATTTTTGAAAAACGTGCATTCCAATTTATTTTGGTCCATGATATGGGTCCAATAATGGTGTAGCTGGATGGAGTTTGAAAAGACCTTTCCAAAGATATATTATAAGCCCAATTCCGATGAATAATGAGGAAGTTATGGTCAAAATACTAAATTGGGCTCAAACCGGATTTTACCTACGAACCAATGATCATGTAGAGGGTCAAAAGGTTTAATCCTATTCCTAAACTAATTAGGATTAATGAGAAGCTTCTATAAGGTTTTAAAAGATCTTAATTATCCTTTTTGAAAAGATAAGATTAAAGAATTTGAGTTAAATAAAAACTTTCCTTTTATAAACTTTCCTTTTCTTAAATCCTAATTCTATTCGAATTTAAAGATGTTCAAAGACAGTTAGATATTATTTTCGTGCCTCATATTATTTGTCCAAATCTTATATGGTTTGATAGATCATGAAATTATCTTTCCAATGAGATATTATAATAATAAATCCGAATTATAACGAAAAAGATATGAATAAGATATGAAACTCTATCCAAAACTAACACCGTCCTACTATTTCGGATATATATTTTTATCTACAAATGATTTTAATCTTATTAAAATTGGGTTGGAAACTAGACTTCAAGAGCTTTCCAACGACATATTATATGCCTTATTTGGACTTCTAGATCAAAAGATATGATAAAAGCAAAATCCGCAAAAACTGATGTCCATCGAGTTTTATTTCGATTCGAATTTGAAATTTTTTCTTATTCTTCGACTCTCTTTTTTCTATATAAATAGAGGTCATATCTCCCCTTTTTCAATCATCAACTCTCATCATGAATTTCTTGATTCTCTCTCTCTGTTTCTAAACTAGCCCTTTTACAAACATAATTCCTCATACATTAGCACTAGACATACTTTGCCATTTACGAAATTGCCTTCGCCCTAGACGTGAAAGGTTTTAATTTTTGAGGGTTTGGTCCCAAATCTCTATTTCAATTATTTAATTTAATTGTTTGATTATTATTTTCTTTGAAGTTACTAACGCGTGTATTATGTTATTAGAAAGAGGTACGAGGCATCCAAGTAAGTGCTTTAATGGTTTTATTGATATTATGATTTAGAAATCATGTTTGGGTTGTTATTATGATTCCTAGTGTCATGTTAGGGTGTTTTGATCTTCCTAGTATCATGTTTACGGTAACAACTATAATTTCTAATATTAAATATGACAATTGTGAATCCTGCGATGCTTCTTATATTTTTTCCTAATATTCATGTTAGTATCATGTTAGGGCTATATATTTGATTTTTATTGCTTAGTGACATGCTAGGGTTTGTTATTAATCTTGTTAGTATCATGCCTAGGATCTTGCTATTATTATGCTTTAACATGATTTTTTATTATGGTTATTATTGTTTATGATTATGTTTATTGTTATTGCTTGATCACACCTTTTATGCATGTTTAAAGGGAATTTGTACTTGTAATCATGCTCAATAAGATAATTAATAATCTTGTTTAGGGTTAATTAGATTATAATTCAAGTGATCGCCAATAATAGTTTTATTTGTGCACTAATATTCAACCAACATAGATAAACAGGTTTTGGGTAAACCTATTGATTGAATGTTAGTTAAAAAGCGCACATGAATACGAGAAGAATAAAGTAGAGGCCTATTATTAGGGCAGGTTCAATCTCTTTTAGGTTGGATTTGTACCTTCATCCCTGAACTACCAGACATGGTTCCAAACCTATTGGAGTTGACGATCTCCTGGATCGTGAAGGGGTGTAACTTTCACCTCGTGAACGGTTTACAAGTTCTTAAAACTTGTTAGCGACTCTTTTGCTCTATCTTCTTTCCCTTTGGACGCCACCGTACTTTAGTGTATGATCACAGTGGGGTTCAAGTTTGGGATAATGCTTGAAAAATTCCCTACACATTGAAAGGGAGATAATGTGGTTAATTGATACAAAGTAAATGGGAAATAAGGAAATTAACCTCCTCAAAAGTGTTGGAAAAGAAAAGTAAAGAAAATGTTGAGGTAACTAGAGTATAAGACCAACAATATTCGAGGAAACGAAGGAAAATCAAGAAGAGAATGTGAATTTGGGTCGAATTCGGAACAGGATGTGCTATTTTAATATTCATGGAGATAAAAGCTTGAATATACATTTAAGAGTAAGAAGTTGAAGTGAAATAATGGAAGGAAAGTGAAATACACCCAGGAAAGGACAAGTTGTAAAAGGATTCGATAAAGTTGTATTGATGGTTTAGAGTGATTGTTTCATTTGAATTGTGGTGGATAGATTGTCTAAGTCCACGATGTTTAAAAAATGATGAAGGAGACTTGGAGGATGTAGCAACTTGCGAAGGCTTACATCAATTTGCTGTGAGACTACATGGAGTTCCTACGAATATTATGTTAGATAGAGATTCCTAGTTTCTTTCAAGCCCCTGGAAGGTATACATGAGAACTTTGGTAATACATTGAAGTCGATTACAACATCCACCAAGTAAAAAAAAATGGACAAACAAAAGGAATATTTAACGTTGGAGGTCATGTAGATAGGGATGAGCATTGTAGATCCCTTGATATGATCATGATGTGTGAATGTGAATATGAATATGAATGCATGTTTATTACGGCCGCACCTCTATGTGAGGTTGCCTACGTATCCGTTAGGAATCAGGCCAAACGTAGCTCTAGCCAAACCTCGCGCAAGTGTGTGTATACCTCAAAAAGGTCTTTTTAAGGGTTGTAACGTGGTTAGGCTAAAGGTTATAGAAGAAGGGGATAAAGGTTCAAGACCCTCGATAAGCCCCCAAGGTGAGCAACCTTGCTTTTAAATCTTTGTATTTTTATGCTTGAGGCTTCTCACTCTTTTTTAGCTCCTTTTTTTTTGCTTTAGCATTCATTTTATTTTTTTAAGTGTGGGCAATCCCGATCATGCGGTATATCACTCACTTGGCATTAATGTTTCTCAGGCACGGTACCGAGCACTCGATAAGAGACGCAATCTGGGACGTGTTCATATCAAAGACATGTTCATGTCAAAGACATTGGAACACTTGCACTTTTGTACACTTTTATTATTATTATTATTATTTGCTATTTTAATCTTTTGAAGTCACTCAAGCTTTTTTTGAAAATTATTCCAAATTTAGGTAGATATAGGTTGAAAAATGAAAGGTCTATCGTTAGACGAGGCTCAAAGTGGTTTATGAAGAAAGGATTGTAAATTAGAAAGGTGAAAGGTGATATGATGTGGCTATAAGGGGTGCCTCAAATCATTGGTATACCTTGTGCTTAGTTTGACATGGATTTTTTTTTTTAATTCAATGTAATGATCATATGTAATGAAATAAATGCTCATTTTATTTAAAAAGTGAGGGGTAAAAATCAAACTCTAAGAAATAAATTCAAGGAGGATGAAGGGTGTCTATGCTAGACTTATTGGGGAAAGGGTTTGAAAAAAAAGAAGAAAGCATGAAATCTTGGTGAGAAGCTTGCCTTGTGCATTTGTTTCATCATTACCCTCATTTTTGTTTGTCAATCACATGACTCAAACTCGATTCAACATGCATGGATGGAAGAAGGTAGGAAGAATGAAGGTTGTGATATGGAGAAAGCATGTAGAGAATGGAAAGATGACGTAGATGGAGAGATATGAAAAAATTAGGAATAGAATGTACCCCCAACTCAAATGACGGAAAAAACCGACTCATGCATGAACCTAGCACATGGTCATGGTGACATATACTCAAAGTGTGTGCTAAGACTAGTGAGTGTAGGTGACATGTTAAGACTCGTGTCATGACCATGTGGCTAGACTATGTGACTAGACTCGAACAAAAACTAAGTTAAGACCTCATGCATGTATATGCATTAAACTGGACAGGATGTGGTATTTTAGTCATAACTTTTCATCTGTGACTCTGATTGGTATGTAACCAACTCCAGAGTAAAGATAAAACTCGGGGCTACAGATCCGTAGGTTGTACAACTCGTAGTTCTTCCTAGAACTCCGGATATGACCAAAACAAGTTGACGTTTGTGCAGTATACGGGAATAAAAATCCGGGTTGACTTAAAGGAACTATGACTCGATTTTAGGTATATTTTTTACCTCAAATCTATATCTATACTTAGTATTTAAAAACACAAACCATCTTCCCCATCATGCCACATGTAATTAAAATTTATTTTTCACTAATGCCACATGCCACCTCCCTTCATTAATTAATCCCCTTTCTTATTATTTTAAAAAAGAACTAGCTGTAATTCAATACATGTATGAATGTTCCCTTAAAAAAAATACATATATGAATGTTATTTGATTCATTTTCCCCCAACTTAATATCTCTACAATTATATTCAATTATCACCCCTTATTCACCTTTATAAACCATTCATTTTCCAATTAAAACATATTATAAAACAAAAGTTACTATTGTACCCCTTATAAACATCCCGTGCATTGCACGGGTCAGAAGGCTAGTTAATTAATAAATTAATTAAACAAAGTCCTTTAGTCATTAATTAGTTTATTTAGGCTTAATCACAAGTCAAACAAACGTTCAGGAAAAACACAAAGTATGCATAAGCAAAGAATGCACAAGTAGTCAAGTAGTCACAATATGATGCAATGAGTTTGCAACCTAACCATGGCTCTAGTTCTCTAAAGTTCGGGATATGGGTTAGTCAAAGAGGGTCCATGGTTAATTGTCCGAATGCACCGCGCGGAAGCCTAACTGTGAAGGGTTGGCACGAGTGGATGGGACACCGCGAGTTGAAAACTCGCTTCCATGGTTTGGTGAATTCAACATTCTCGGATGTACCCTTTGTTGCACAGAACATTAAATCAGGTAGATGGAGCATGAATTCCCAGAGGGTTATGTCCATATGTAGAACACATATGGGTTTCAGAAAAGTGAGAAAAACTCAATCAGGAAGTAGGAATGAGCAAACAGTGCTAAAAACTGGTCAAAATTAGAACGCATAATTCTGGCTCGGTATTGGAAGAACTTGGCGCCAGCGAACAGAGGCCGGCGCCGCGATTTAGCTTTGGCGTCAGGCGACAGGAGCTGTCGCCTAGCGCCAGAGTCAAATCATCGTCGCTAGACTCTGTTTTCTGACGCTAATTCCTACATGCCTCAGCAGCTTTCTGTGCTCGATAAAATTTTCCAGTTTCGCGCAGCATTATTTCGATGCTAGTTGTGAAAGATATTCCTCAAATTTCCTATGTGTAAAAACCCTATGTTTTTAACTCATTACGGATGGTCTTTCCAACGAGATCTTTTTTATGCATATGACAATAATGTTAATCAAAATTACGCACGTGAAATACTTAGAACTTTTCGAGTCTCATCCACTCATTCTAAATCATTGCCGAAATAAGTTTTAGGAATTAAAATAGAAATCCTCCCCAGTGGAGTAAAAAAAAAAGCTGTAGGGAATATTGTAGGGAAATATAGGTACTACGCAGCGGAAATAATCATGAATCATATTCATATAGCACCTAACCAAGGAGATCATTTATAACACATAAAGAGTAAGAATAATACCTTTGAAGCGTGATTCCACTAGCAATCGAGCAAGAACAAGGGAGACAAAGAACCTCAAACGTGATTCCTCTACTTGGTCCACAGGCACAGATTAAGACCTCCACTAATGCTAGTTAGTCGCGATCGAACTCTTCAATCGACCTTCTACGGAGAAATATGAGCAACGAACTAGTCACGAACCACCGCGAGCACCACCACGGGTGGACGGGCGCAAGTCAAATGGGGGGGGAGAGGGGTGCCGTGAGAGAGAGAGAGGGAGATGAGGGTTTTGGGATTTGGTTGCCTTGATTCACAATTCACTGTAAGTTAATTGTGACTCCTGTATATTTGCAACCCTAGGCATGGATCTTATTTATAGATCATATCCATAAATAAGAGTCCATGACCAAGCCCAATTCCTAATCCCAATCAAACTACACTAGCCCAATCCTATTCATGATCAGTTAAATAATCATAAGGCCCAATAATGGGCCTCTTACTTGCTTAACCCAATACCTTTGTGTGTGACCTCATAGGATCCATTCTAGCGGGCTTTGGACTATTTTACTAGCCTAAATATCATCTCTCATAGTCTAGCAACAGATGATGACGCCCTAAGAGAATGAACTTATTATCTCCATAATAGTTATCCTTGATATATCTAGTAATTGCACTTATCGAAGACACAACTCCTTCAATCTCCCACTTGTCTGAGACAAGTGCGCAATATTCAAATTCCTTAAGTCAATGTGTGTCGATTTGATAATATGATTGCATCTCATGTCGTGATCATATTAGTCCACAAATCTTTTCTTGAAAACTGAGTGAGAATTACAAAACAAATGGTTACTGTGTAATCCATTTGAGCACGACCATGCATTTTCTGAATTCTCCCTCTTCAAGGGGCCAAGACACATTCCTAATTAAATAGGTAGACTCTATCCAATCTTGTGGAAACCAAAGCTCCCACTCAATTTCTGAAATAATCGGGAAACACCCTTTAAAATCTCTAGTTACGGGCAGACGTTTGAGTGTACCACAGCCATAACATCCATTGAATGAAATCAATGTTCCACTCATGTCAAAGGAATCCACTAATATATCCGGAAGCTCTATACTTGAACTTCAAAGTAGGTCTATAGTTTGATCATGCATCATTCATGCATATCCATGTGATTGACCGAGCCTCACTATGCTCCTATAGCCCATGAAACTGCGCTATCCAATCAATATTACATGCTAGTCCATTATTAGAAATCATTTATGTTCAATTTAATGATTCTGAACTAGGAACTTAAATAATATATGGATTTTGTTCACCTATGGGGTTTCATTCACCAGGTCATCAACCTGATGAGCCCATCAATCCATAATTATTTTGGACATTTTATTTAATATTGAAAGCCATCATTAAATAAGAGAAATAATAAAATTTCTGATTAAACATAATTCTGCAAATGAGTGTATTACATATGTAACTTATTTTTCTCCAAAAATAAATACAACTTCTAATTACATCATTTGCTTCAATCCAGCTTCACTAGCATGTTTCTCATGCTTAGGTAGTGGAAGGGGTTTGGTAAGTGGATCAGCGATATTCTCATCCGTATGAACTTTGCACATCTTCACATCTCCTCTGTTAACAATTTGTCGAATGAGGTGATACTTCCTCTCAACATGTTTGGATTTGAAGTGTGACCTAGGCTCCTTTGATTGAGAAATGGTGCCATTGTTGTCACAATACAATTCAATTCCCTTTTGAGCACTTGGTACGATATCCAGCACAGTTAGGAATTTCTTTATCCAAACTGCTTCTTTGGCTGCTTCAACTGCAGCCAAATATTCTGATTCTGTTGTAGAGTCTGCGACAGTGCTTTGCTTCGAACTTTTCCAGCTCACTGCTCCTCCATTCAGACAGAAAATGTACCCAGACTGTGATCTAAAGTCATCCCTGTCTGTTTGGAAACTCGCATCCGTATAACCTTTGACAACCAACTCATCTTCGCTACCATAAACTAGAAACATTCCTTTCGTTCTTCTCAAGTACTTAAGGATGTTCTTGGCAGCTGTCCAATGTGCATCACCTGGATTTGCCTGAAACCTGCTACACATGCTTAGAGCAAATGCAACATCCGGCCTCGTACAAATCATGGCATACATTATCGATCCTATTGCAGAAGCATAAGGAGTGATAGCCATACGTCTCATCTCATCCGGCATAACCGGACATTGAGATTTACTGAGCGTAATGCCATGAGACATGGGGAGAAATCCTCTCTTGGAGTTTGTCATCTCAAACCTGACAAGAACCTTATCAATATAAGTCTCTTGACTTAGTCCAATCATCCTTCGAGACCTGTCTTGATGGATCTTGATTCCCAAAATGTACTCGGCGTTACCCAAGTCGTTCATGGAAAAACAACTCTTCAACCATTCTTTGACTGACTTAAGCATTAGTATGTCATTTCCCATGAGTAGTATGTCATCTACATACAAGGCTAGGAAAACTATGCTGCTCCCACTAGACTTCTTGTATACACAAGGTTCCTCTTCACTTTTGAGAAAATCAAACTGTTTGATTGCTTCATCAAAACGAAGATTCCAACTCCTGGATGCTTGCTTCAATCCATAAATGGATTTCTGAAGTTTTCATACCTTACTAGGATTTTTTAGATCTTCAAAACCCTCAGGTTGTGTCATGTACACTTCCTCCGTCAAGCACCCATTCAAGAAGGCAGTTTTGACATCCATCTGCCAAATTTTGTAATCGAAAAATGCAGCAATCGCTAGAAGAATCCTAATGGACTTAAGCATGGCTACTGGGGAAAAGGTTTCATCATAGTCAATACCATGAATCTGTCTGTATCCTTTCGCAACCAGTCTTGCTTTATGGATGTAGGCATTTCCATCCTTGTCTGTTTTAATTTTGTAAACCCATTTGCAACCAATAGGTTTTACCCCATCAGGCAAGTCAACTAGGGTCCACACTTCATTTTCAGACATTGATTCCATTTCGGACTTCATGGCCTCAAGCCATTTATTTGAGTTGGGGCTCGCCAAAGCTTGCTTGTAGGTTGTAGGTTCTTCATTCTCCAATAAGAAGATTTCAGAATCCTTAGTTATCAGAACTTCAACAAACTGTTTGTTTCTGATTCAGGCAGACCTACGTAGGGTAGGAGCAACAATAGAAATATTCTCTCCAACTCCTTAAAGATTTTCGCATGAACTAGGTTCAAGTGGGACGATAGGAGTCTTGCTAGTCGAATTAGCCTTCTCCGACGCATGATTAATCGACTCATGCGCCCTCGCCTCTGATGTGGTGTTATCCACATCCATTTGTTGCTCGTCTTGAATTTCTTCGAGAACCACTTTACTCCCACTTGGCTTTCTAGACAGGAATTCCTTTTCTAGAAAGACACCATCGCGAGCAACAAACACTTTGTTATCTTCGCGATTGTAGAAGTAATACCCTTTTGTTTCTTTTGGATAGCCCACAAAGAAACACTTGTCTGATTTAAGTTGCAGTTTATCACCTTGTAAACGTTTTACATAGGCTTCACATCCCCAAATCTTGAGAAAAGACAACTTTGGAGCTCTTCCATTCCATATCTCATATGGAGTCTTTTCAACTGCTTTGGACGGGCTTCTGTTTAGTATTCTAGCAGCTGCTTCTAATGCATATCCCCAAAATGATATGTGAAGATCAGTAAAGCTCATCATGGACCTCACCATATCAAGTAAAGTCTTGTTCCTCCTTTCTGACACACCATTCAACTGTGGCGTTCCTGGAGGAGTTAACTGTGAAATTATTCCACAATTAACCAGATGTTCATCAAATTCTTGGGTTAAATATTCACCACCACGATCTGATCGTAATGCTTTAATCGTCTTCCCAAGTTGGTTTTGTACCCCATTCTGGAATTCTTTGAACTTTTCAAAGGATTCCGATTTGTTCTTCATTAAGTAGACATAACCATATCTACTTAAATCATCAGTAAAAGTAATAAAGTTGTTAAACCCACCCCTTGCTTTTGAACTCATTAGTCCACACACATTTGTATGTATGAGTCCCAAAAGGTCACTAGCTCTTTCACCTATACCCGTGAAGGGTGACTTAGTCATTTTCCCAAGCAAGCATGACTCACAATTTTCAAATGATTCATAATCAAATGAAGAAAGAAGTCCATCCTTGTGTAATTTCTGGATGCGCTTTTGGTTGATGTGACCAAGCCTACAATGCCATAGGTAAGTTAGGTTTGAACCATCTATTTTATGCCTTTTATGATCAATATTGTAGACATGGTTGTATATTCTAATACATACAAACCATTAATTAATTTGGCGTTAGCATATAACATACTTTCTTTCGAAATAAAACAACACTTGTCTCTTATTTCAAATGAAAATCCTTCAGAATCTAAAACAGGAACTAAAATAATGTTTTTAGTTATTGTTGGTACATAATAACAGTTATTGAGCACCAAAATAAGTCCAGAGGGAAGTCTTAAGTGATAGCTTCCAATAGCAAGTGCAGCAACTTTTGCTCCATTTCCTACTCGAAGCGTTACTTCCCCTTTTGCTAACTTCTTACTTTATTTCAACCCCTGCACGTTATTAACGATATGAGCACCACATCCAGTATCAAATACCCAAGTGGAAGATGAAGTGAGATTAATTTCTACAACAAAAACATCAAGTAACTCTTTACCTTCTATTTTCACTGGTGTATAGTGGGGACACCCTGGTGTATGGCATGGCCAACTACCGCAAAAGAAGCATTCGCTTCCTCTCCTCTTTAGGAACTCCTCAACATGGTTAAGCAACATATTGATCAATGTCACCGAACATCCCTCATCATTATGAGTGAGCTTGACAATGTCAAAACCATCATGGAGTGAGAACAAGATAATATCATGAGTAGAGTCATCATCGATCGGTTTCCCAAGAACATCCATCTTATTGAACATTTCAATCAATTTCCTGACATGGGCCCTTACTGACTGACCAGGCATGAGTCTTTTAGCCATTATCTTACAATTAACATTGTAAGCCTCATACCTGACACTGTCAATCCAGGAATAGTAAATTTGAGGGATCGAGTTAACGACCTCTCTTAAATTTTGATCATTTATGCCTCCACTTCCTAATGCTCCAATGCCACCTCGACAGATAGCACGAAGACATTTGTACAAGATGGTTAGCTCATAGTGCCTGAATCTTCTTTTCCAACAAGTTGGAATAGATTCTGAAATGAGCTCTCTGATTTTCTCTGCAGCTGAAACAATTTCAGCATGCCTTTCAGCTCCATACTTTTCTGTGTATTTTCTCTCAACGGGAATGTATAAACGAGATTCAAGCCCTTGGCTTGTGAGAACATTTCTCAACTCCTTTTCCCATTCCCTGAAGTTTCTGAGATTCAGCCTTAAGTTAAGTTTCATTGGTAAAATTGTGTTGTCGTATAAGTTATTCATCTACAAACAAAAACAAACGAGGCAAGGTTCAATAATTATGTTTAATAAACTTTTAAAGTACCATAAGCGATTATAAAACTGGTAACTTTAAAACATTCATTCAATCTTTAATTGATACCTATTGAATAGAATGATTCCAAGATCCTTTATTTGTGCAATAATTGACCGGACTGAGGCCCTACCATCAAATATTGCATTTTCAAGGTGAGTAAACTCTTTACTGATTACAACTTTTTGTAATTCTTGGTTGAATAATTACCCATCACATGTTTAATTATTACCCTTAGCTTCAAGGTTCTAAACTCTTTAGGTAACCTTGTTGAGTATAACCAATTAAAAGTGTAAAACGTGATTTACCCCCACTCCCCTAAGATATAGTATGACACCAAGCTGACGCATGACTTGCCATAAATATCGAAGGTTTCATCGGGTATTTAATTAGAAAAGCAACCTCAATATTACTGGGACCTAGATTCATTATGTTGTGACTATTTAGTGAACTCTAGCGCATCATCAAACAACATAAATAAAATCTAACATGCATAATATACTAATGCATAAATAAAACATGACATGGTATGGCCCCTTAATCCTAAGAAAACTAATAAAGCAAAAGCTCCCACTTGAACCTTCATGGATCTCATCCATCTTGCTCCTTTGGGCCTCCACTCCATGGATTCTTGGATTAACTGCAACCTGTAGTACTATTCTATTCTATCTACTACTTAAACAAAATAAAATAAATTACAAAAATACTTAACGGTACGCAGACCGTATTTAGATTACAAAAATACGAAACGATGCGCAGATCGTATTTAGAATCTATGGGCCATACTAGTCTATATAGCAATATATAACATCATATATTATAGAATGCCATATAATAAATCACTCATCATGCTTTCCTAAACTACAACATCGAATGTTCACAGTAAAGGAAACATGGCTCCTAAATATCTCATATTTAATTAATTACTGTAATTAGATAATATCATATATTATTCATGACCAATTATAAAATATCATATATTTTAATTTAGGTATGAGATAGAATCAAATCTTATTTTAATTATGGAAGATAAATCATATTTATTTTCCATGATTATCCTAACTTTTAGGAGATTCTATCCTAATTACTTGTCAATAACATATTTTAAATCAATTAATATCCTAAAATAATTATGGGATAATCACATTATTTAATCAATTATCATCCAAATAGAATCTTTTGCTCCATAATTATCCTATCTTAACAAAATTAACAACTTTACTTTGTTAATTATCTTTTCAAAATCAAAACTTATCTTTTAATTTTTAATTTTGAAAACTGATTTTATTCAAAATAAAATAACAAATTTTTTTAAAAAAAAAAAAAAGTCGCGTCAGCCACCGCGGTATGGCCAGCTGAAGCCGGCCATGGTGGCCGTACACCTTGCGGTGTACGCTGCCCCTGTAGCGACGCGTGGACAGCAGCAGCAGCACACACATCGAGGTGGTGCACTGCTGCGCTGCCCCCTGTCCGAACCGTGCCCATCCCACCCTCCCTCCTGGACCACCATCGGTGCGGCAGTCGCCGTGGTTGCGCCACCCAGCCACGGCTTCCGTACCTCAATCCCTTTTTTTATTGATTTTTTTTTTAATTTAAAAACAAAACATTTTTTATTAAAATTAAAATTAATGTGGTCCATCTAATTTTAAAATTAAATCATATTCAATTTTAAAATTAGGGTTCTTCATGAATTTAATCCCAATTCAATTTAACTTTTAAATTAAATAGGTTGATCATGAAAAATTCATAATTTATCATGAAATTAATTAGATTAAATTCTTTAAACATAAAACTTTCGAATTAAATCAAAATCAAAAACACAAATTTCATAAATTGTGGTTAATGATTTCGAAATTTTCGAAATATTAAGGGGGGGTTCGAATTTTTTCGAATATTATAGGGCAATTTTCGAATCAATTTAAGGATAATATGGAGCAAATTAAACAACTTTAATGATTCTAGATTGTTAAATCACATTTAATATAATAATTGACCCATAATTAAATTATTCTCCCTCCTAATTGAATTAAAATTGTGGATTATCAAAGGTTTAATACTCAATATATGTAATTGCAAGAGGCTAACTGATACCACTGTAGGGAAATATAGGTACTACGCAGCGGAAATAATCATGAATCATATTCATATAACACCTAACCAAGGATCTCATGCATAACACATAAAGAGTAAGAATAATACCTTTAAAGCGTGATTCCACTAGCAATCGAGCAAGAACAAGGGAGACAAAGAACCTCAAACGTGATTCCTCTACTTGGTCCACAGGCACATATTAAGACCTCCACTAATACTAGTTAGTCGCGTTCGACTCTTCAATCGACCTTCTACGGAGAAGTATGAGCAACGAACTAGTCACGAACCACCGCGAGCACCACCAGGGGTGGATGCCCGCAAGTCCAATGGGGGGGAGAGGGGTGCCGTGACAAAGAGAGAGGGAGATGAGGGTTTTGGGATTTGGTTGCCTTGATTCACAATTCACTGTAAGTTAATTGTGACTCCTGTATTTTTGCAACCCTAGGCATGGATCTTATTTATAGATCATATCCATAAATAAGAGTCCATGACCAAGCCCAATTCCTAATCCCAATTAAACTACACTAGCCCAATCCTATTCATGATCAGTTAAATACTGATAAGGCCCAATAATGGGCCTCTTACTTGCTTAACCCAATACCTTTGTGTGTGACCTCATAGGATCCATTCTAGCGGGCTTTGGACTATTTTACTAGCCCAAAGATCATCTCTCATAGTCTAGCAACAGATGATGACGCCCCAAGAGAATGAACTTATTATCTCCATATCAGTGATCCTTGATATATCTAGTAATTGCACTTATCGAAGACACAACTCCTTTAAATATTTCAAGCGTTACCTCTAACTTGAACCCCACTGTGATCATACACTAAAGTACGGTGGCGTCCAAAGGGAAAGAAGATAGAGCAAAAGAGTCGCCAACAAGTTTTAGGAACTTGTAAATCATTCACGAGGTGAAGGTTACACCCCTTAACGATCCAGGAGATCGTCAACTTCAATAGGTCTGGAACCATGACTGGTAGTTCAGGGATGAAGGTACAAATCCAACCTAAAAGAAATTAAACCTGCCCTAATAATAGGCCTCTACTTTATTCTGATCATATTCATGGGCGCTTTCTGACTATCATACAATCATTAGGTTTACCCTAAACCTGTTTAATCTATGTTGGTTGAATATTAATGCATAAATAAAACTATTATTGGCGATCACTTGAATTATAATCAAATTAACCCTAAATAAGATTATTAATTATTTTATTAAGCGTGATTACAAGTACCAATTCCCTTTAAACATGCATAAAAGGTGTTATCAAGCAATAATAATAATAATAATAATAATAATAATATCAATAATAATAATAATAATAATCATAACAATAATTATAATAATAGTCATAAAAATAATCATGGCAAAGCATAACAATAGCAAGATCCTAGGCATGATACTAACATGATTAATAACAAACCCTAGCATGTCACTAAAATCAATAAAAATCAAAGCTTTAGCCCTAACATGATACTAACATAAATATTAGGAAGAAAAAATAGGAAGCATCGCAGGAATCATAATAAGCATATTTGATATTATAACCTTTTTCCTAAACATAATACTAGAAATCATTGTTGTCAATCAAAACATCAAGCATCCTAACACGATACTAGGAATCATAATAACAACCTAGACATGATTTCTATATCATAATAACAATGCAAACAATTAAAACACTTACTTGGATGCCTCGTATCTCTTTCTAATAACTAAATACACACGTTAGTAACTTCAAGGAAAATAATAAACAAACAATTAAATTAAATAATTGAAAGAGAGATTTGGGACTAAACCCTCAGAAATTAAAACCTTTCACGTCTAGGGCAAAGGCAACTTCGAACTTGGCTAGGTGTTTCTAGATCTTGTGAATGCGGAATTTTGTAGAGAAAAGCTTGAGAGAATAAGAGAGAAATCTTGAAAGCTAGAGAGAATAAGAAAAATAATTGTTGTTGATGATGGAAAACGGAGGTTTTAGGAGGCTATTTATAGAGAAAATCAGTTGGACGGATAGAAAAACAAATCAGAGTTTCGACGAGAATAAAACTCGATTAGCGCCAGACGCTGGTCATTAGTGTCAGGCGCTAAGGCTAGCGCCAGGCGCCAAGCATTAGCGCCAGGCGCTAATCCCTTTCGTCAGGCGCTAGTCGTTAATTTCACGCGTTTTCTTAGTTTTGATAAAATTTAGCCGTACAGAAGGGCAAAATCGTATTTTCCTTTAAAACACTCTTTTATTCTGATTAAAACTCCAAAAATTCAACCAAAGTCAATTTATCAATGCTAATTAAATTGCATTAGGAATGATAAATCAATATTAGGCCCTCCTCTAGATCATTGGGCAGCATATAAAGATGAAACCAGGCCCAGTTTAGTAATTTGGCCATAACTTCCTCATTATTCATCGAAATTGGGCTTATAATATATCGTTGGAAAGCTCTTTTCGAACCCGACCCAACTACACTATTATTTGACCCTTGCCATTGACCAAAAAAAATTGGATTGGCTGTTTTCTTAAAATAGGTTTTCAAAAACAGAGAGAAAGAAAAAGAATTAAAAACTATCCGCAACACTAGACTTTCCACACTTACACTTCATTCGATTATGATTTGACGTGAAAGGTACTCATCACTGGGTTTGGTTTTGGGGAGACACAAATGGGTGTCTACAAGTTTCAAAAAGGATGTATAGATAACATTAGAGTGAAAACAAACACAAAGTCACCATATAAGCTAGCATTGTCATGGCAACATTTTGAGGTTGGTATAGAAAAAATCATGAAAGTTCACTATGTCGGGGAACATTAGTGAGAAGATCGCTTTTGGATTCCAAATGAGTAAAGTTATAGAGAAACAAGAAAAGTATTCATGAATGGATTTAAGTGGTGCAAGTTAAACAGGGGACAAGGGACAAGTGTTATTGAAAGTGTAACCCGTAAAACAAAGGATAAATTTTGGAAAGAATAAAGAGGATTAGCTAAAGTATACAATAATGCGAGTTCGCATAGGATTGGTAAAGTGGCGAATAACTTGGCATATAATTGGACCTGAGTAAGGTATAAGACATTTTTCATAAGTCATTGTGAAGAACATTGACTAAAGTATGAGTTGCAAAAGAAACTATAGAGTGTAACCAATTTGATCAAAAGAAAGCTAGACAAAATCAAGGTTTTGAATAGCAAGGTGCTTCATACTTTTACTAGAGGATTGGTAAAAACATGGTATAAATGGAAATTGATTGTTTTTGGTATAATAAGTAAGGAATTGATGAGATTTTTGGTACTCGCAACAAGGAATGAATATAAAGAAGTATTATTATGGAATGAGAAAGAGAACAACATAATTCTAAAGTTGAGTTAAGTGGAGTTACGGGGGCGTAACACGTTTTCTTTAAGGGGGTAGAGTGCGATAGAATTACGCGCTTTTCCCTTAATTTTGGAATTTTAAGTGCTTTTTCGGTCAGTTTTACACTGATTTTGTTATTTAGTTTGATTGTCTTATACACTAGGATGTGTAGGTTTATTACCAAAGTTGAATCTTACACTAATAGTAGTGTGAGTTTCTTAGATAGTTTAATAGTTTACACATTATTTTGTGTAAGTTTGTTAGTAAAGTTGTTATCTTACACACTAGTTTGTGTAAGTTGGTTAGTAAGTTGATTACTGTACACACTAGTTGTGTGTGAATGAATAGATGAGGTAGAAAGAAAGTATCAAAAAAGTACAACAACTAAAAGTATTAAGAAAAGTTTTTGAGATTTTAAGTATTTAATTGCCTTTAAACGAGTTTTTAAAGTTTTCGTACCTAAGTTTCGAGGACAAAACTTCTTTTAAAGGGGGTAGACTGTAATACTCCGTATTTTTATGTATTTTTATAAAGTATTTAAGTATTTATAAAATATATTTTAAGGGCTAAAGTATTTTAATTAAATATTTTAAAGGGTTAAACTATTTTAACTATAAGTTTTTATAAAAGTAAAATATATTTTGGGTCAAACGTCTATTAATTATTGGGCCTTGCTTAAAATATTGTATGTAACCTAGTCCTACGTACTCTTATTGGAATAACCCATTTCATTTAAATAAGCCCAACCCCACTTATTTGAACACTTGTGGGTCAAATATTCCATGCCTCAAACCCATTTATTTTTTGAGCCCAAACTTAAACTCTATTCTCTGCTCTATAAATACCTCTCAAACCCCAAATTTTCCTACACAAAGAGGCTCAAAAGTCAAATTGGGGTAAGTATTATGTTCTTTTTCTTTTTCCTTATTTTTCTTTCTTTCCTTTCTTTATTTTCTTTTCCCCCTAAATCTTTTCTTTTTCCCCTTTGTTCATGTGTGTGAATGCTGAGGATTTTAGCCCACTTTGTTTCTTCCTCCACTCGCTGCCACCCCACGGCCACCGTGTTGCTGCCACGCCGGCCACCTTCCGGCGACCCACGTCACCCTGCCGTCGGCTACCCACCGATCACCACCGTGAGCCTCCCCTTCTCTCCTCCTTGTTTTAATTATTATTCCCATAATCATATATGTCGGGTATTGATTTTAATTGTCTGAACATGATTAGTATGTTTTATAATTATGTTTTGATGATTAAATATTGTAAATTTTTAAGATTATAAAGTGTAGACACCCATTTGTGTCTCCCCAAAACCAAACCCGGTGATGAGTACCTTTCACGTCGAATCATAATCGAATGAAACGAAAGTGTGGAAAGGTCTAGTGTTGCGGAAAGTTTTTATTTCTTTTCTGTTCTCTCTGTTTTTGAAAACTTTATTTTAAGAAAACAGCCAATCCAGTTTGGTTGGTCCATTATATGGGTCCAATAGTAGTGTAGTTGGATGGGGATTGCAAAGACCTTTCCAATGATATATTATAAGCCCAATTCCGATGAATATTGAGGAAGTTATGGCCAATTTACTAAACTGGGCCCGGTTTGAGCTTTATATGCGGCCCAATGATCTAGGGAGGGCCTAATATGATTTATCATTCCTAATGCAATTAGGAATGGTTTTAGTCTTCTAGATTCTTCTAGAAGGTTCTTTTCATTCCTAATTCAATTAGCATTGATAAATTGACTTTGTTGACTTTTCAGAGTTTTAATTAAAATCAAATAGCATTTTCGAAGAAATTATATTATTTTGTCCTCCAGTACGGTAAACTTATCGGATTTTCGAAAACGCGTTAAAATCAAGCTTGGCGTCCAATCCCAGGCCTTGGCGCCTGGAACCAGGCTTGGCGCCTGGCGCTAGCCATTGGCGCCTGACGCCAGTGCTGGTGCCTGGCGCCAGCTAGCCAGGGTTGGCGCCAGCTCTATTTCCTGAGCGTCGGACTCTGTTTTGTTAATTTATCTTTTTTGGCTGATTTTCTCTATAAATATCGTATTAAAAACTCTGTTTTCATTCACCAATTCTCCTTAGTCGCAAGTTATTCACCTTCAATCAGTTTTCATTCATCTCTCTCATTCATCTTTCTTCCTAAACTTGGTTTTCTTATACAAAATTCGGCATTCGCAAGATCTAGAAACACCTAGCCATATTCGAGGTTGCCTTCGCCCTAGACGTGAAAGGTTTTAATTTCTGAGGGTTTAGTCCCAAATCTCTATTTCAATTATTTAATTTAATTGTTTTGATTATTATTTTTCCTTGAAGTTACTAACGTGTGTATTTTGTTATTAGAAAGAGGTACAAGGCATCAAAGTAAGTACTTTAATTGATTAATTGATATTATGATGTAGAAATCATGTTTACATTGTTATTATGATTCCTAGTATCATGTCTAGGGTATTTTTAATATTAAATATGATTGCTATGATGCCTTTTATTCATTCTCTTCCTAATATTTATGATTGTTAGTATCATGTTAGGGTTGAAGATTTGATTTTTATCGCTTAGTGACATGCTAGGATTTGTTATTAATCTTGTTAGTATCATGCCTAGAATCTTGTTATTTTTATTATGCTTTAACATGATTTATAATTATTTTTATAATTATTTTGATTATGATTATAATTTTATTATTGCTATAATTATTATTATGATTTTGATTATTGTTGTTATTATGTTGCTTGATATTATTTTTATTTATTGCTTGATCACCTTTTATGCATGTTAAAGGGAATTTGGTACTTGTAATCACGCTTAATAAGATATTTAACAATCTTGTTTAGGGTTAATTGTGATTATAATTCAAGTGATCGCCAATAATAGATTTATTTGTGCATTAATATTCAACCAACATAGATTAAACAGGTTTAGGGTTAATCTATTGATTGCATGTTAATTAAAAAGCGCACATGAATACGAGCAGAATAAAGTAGAGGCCTATTATTAGGGCAGGTTCAATCTCTTTTAGGTTGGATTTGTACCATCATCCCCGAACCCTTATTTGGTTCATGACCTTATGGAGTTGACGATCTCTTGGATCGTTAAGGGGTGTAACCTTCATCCTATGAACGGTTTACAAGTTCCTTAAAAACTTGTTGGCGACTTTTTTGCTCTATCTTCTTCCCTTTTGGACGCCACCGTACTTTAGTGTATGATCACAGTGGGGTTCGAGCTAGTGGGATTAAAGGCTTGAATTATTCCCTACAGTTTTTTGGCGACTCCACTGGGGAGGATTTCTATTTTAATTCCTGAATTTGTTTCGGCAATGATCTAGAATGAGTGGATGAGACTCGAAAAGTTCTAAGTATTTCATGTGCGTAATTTTGATTAACATTATTTTCATATGCATAAAAAGGATCTCATTGGAAAGACGATTCGTAATGAGTCAAAAAAATAGGATTTTACACGTAGGAAATTTGAGGAATGTCTTTCACAACTAGGACTGAAATAACACCGCGCGAAACTGGAAGATTTTATCGAACACAGAAAGCTGCTGAGGCATGTGGGAAGTAGCGTCAGGGGCCAGAGCTTGGCGCCAGTGTTTTAGTTGTTGCGCTAGACGCCAGTATTGGCGCCAGGCGCTACAGTTAAAATCTGGCGCCAGTCTCTGATTGCTGGCGCCAATTTCCCCCAATACCGAGCCAGAAATATGCGTTCTAATTTAATTTCGACTAGTTTTTCGTATTGTTTGCTCGATCCTACTTCCTGATTGAATTTTTTCTCACTTTTCTGAAACCCATATGTGTTCTACATATGGACATAACCCTCTGGGAATTCATGCTCCATCTACCCTATTGAACGCTCCGTGCAACAAAGGGTACATCCGAGATGTTGAATCACCAAACCATGGAAGCGAGTTTTTTCTAAAACTCGCGGTGTCCCATCCACTCGCGCCAACCCTTCACGGTTAGGCTTCCGCGCGGTGCATCCGGACAATTCACCATGGACCCTCTTTGACTAAACCATATCCCGAACTTTAGAGAACTAGAGCCATGGTTAGGTTGCGAACGCATTGCATCATATTGTGCCTACTTGACTAATTGTGCATTATTTTTTGTGCATATATATTCTATGTTTCTCTTAACCGTTTGTTGACTTGTGTTGAGATTAAATAAATTAATGACTTAAAGAATTTTGCCTAATTAATTAATTAATTATTTATTTAATTTGAGTCAATAAAGTCTAATTTTTCAATCGGAATTGACCTAGTACGACTTTAGGCATACCCCAGTTGATTAATAATACCGAAAACAGTCCCAGACCGAAGCTCCACTATTGGCGCCAAGGTCTGAGCTGTAGCGCCACACTATGGTGTGTAGCGCCTGACGACAGCTATGTTGTCTGGCGCCAACCTCCACAGTGTGACGTCAGTCCTGTCGCTTGGCCGACAGTTCATATTATTTGTCGAGTCATCACCTAAGGTCTAATTAATTAGTTTTCTGTTTAATTCGGTTAATTTTGCTGTCAATAATGTTTAATTGAATCAATGATCGAGTTTAGGCACTAAGTCCCATGGTCTTACACAAGAGTCCAAGCATGTCACTTACATTCAATGCACACACCAATACACATACTTTGACAATGATTAAGAGAGTCTTGTGTGCGCGTTTTTTCCGTCATTTTTTTTAGGGGGGTAAGTCGGATATTAATCCTCCAATATAAAATAATAATACTTAGTTCCCTAAAAAATGTACATTATTTTTTCCAAAAATATGCACCCTTTTTTATTAAAATAAACCATAAAGTCAAGTTGATTCGAGTCAAGTAATTAAAACGCAAAATGGTTTAATTTACAGTGCGTGGTCAAGAAAGGAAGGACGATTAATCAAAGATAACCTCTTCGTACAAGTCCAACTTTTCGACAAACCTATAGCTCGCAAGAGGAAAGCAAGGGTTATAATGGCAACTCAAGAAGAAGTCAACGATCTTAAGAACCAACTGGCTACTGTGACCGAGACACTGAAGCTTCTCGCACTTAGGATCGATGATCCCGTGAAGCAACAACAAATGGACCTCATGCAAGAGAGCCTAAGCAAGTTGTCCAGCGACTACAAGTTTCAAGAGCTTACATCACAAGGGGTCTCGATCGGTGGACAAAGATCTTCTTCCAAAGAAGTTCAACGCCAACGACATCCCAAAATTCAGAGCAATTGACAATCCGTACTTCCATTTAAGAGCATTTGAAACAATAATGAGTATCAAGGGTATTGATAAGAAGGTCTTCCCTTCTCTGTTCTCACTATCTCTCGAGACCGTTTGCCAACAGTGGTTTTTTTCTCGAGAAAGAAAAGACCTCTACTTGGGAGTCTATAGCAAACGCTTTCGTTGATAGGTAAAAGTGCAACATTCAAGTCGAGACTGACCATAGAGAACTTGAAATCCTCAAACAGAAAGAGAATGAAGGCTTCACCTCTTTCTTTAACAAGTGGAGAGAAACCTCAGCTAAAATGATTGAGGTGCCAAGTGAAAAAGAGTTTGTGAGACTGTTTATCAAGAATCTCCAAGAAAAATATTCCAAGCATCTTAAATATCAAAATAACCTCCATACCTTTAAGGCTATTTATGACATTGGGATCAATATTGAAGATGACTTGGCTAAGTTAAAAGCTGCCAACAATAACTCCAACAGTGGCTGGAAAGGAAAGAAGAACGACAATCCTTCTTCTTCCAAAACCGCCCACTCAAATAATGTTAGCAACTTTAATTTAGGAGAAGTTCTTGCCATGAACAACAAGGGACAGAAGAAACCATTTAGGAGGAACTTCACTCCTATTGGCATGAGTTATGACACCGCATTTTATCGATTAAATACAAAAGGTCTTATAACTCCCATTGGACCATTTGGGGACCCACCAGTTGAGAAGAGGTCGGTTAACTGGAACCCCAATGCACACTGCAAGTATCACCAAGGTAGGGGCCATTCTACTGAAAGCTGTTGGAAGCTTAAGGAAACTATCCAAGACCTAATCGACAATAACAAACTGTCGTTGCCCCCTGCCAGTAAGAAGCCAACCATCGACAATGCACCTCTAGCTCATACTCTGGCTATCTCCAATGAAGAAAACGAGGTTGACCCCTCATCTCTCATTAAACCTGTCGAAGAAATCAATGTCATAGAAAAAGAGGAGGAGATCTTTTTCGATGTCAAAGATAACCTTCCAGAATCGGCAAATAAGGAAGACATACAATTGCTCACACTGTCTATGAAGGAAGCATCGCAACTACTACGTGAAGCTCTCAAAGTTATGAACGGACTCCATAAGAAATACGATGAGCTTCCACTTCCAAAAGATGAACCTAAAAGAGAATTCACACCAGTGAGAACGACTTATGAGGCAAAGTATTTTCCCTTACAAGTCACCGAAAAACCAAAGAAGAGCAATAGAATCTACACTCCAATTGGGATTCCATATGCGCAAATGTTCGAAATGCTCTCCGAGAGTGGCGAGGTCAAACCTCTCGAACCGAGACCATTCGAGTCATTAAAAAGGACAGATAGATATTACTGCCAATATCATCAATCAGGGGGGCACACTATAGAAAACTGTTTCAAATTCAAGGATTTGGTACAGAAAATGATTGATGAAAAGAAACTAGTCCAAACCCAACAAGAAGAGGATATAACCATCAATGGAGTTTGGGACAGTGATGAAGAAGATGTCTACCTAAAGGACATAGTAGGACCTTCACCTTCTGTATCATACACCACAGATGACATTTGGGCTGAAGAAGATTCATCAATAGATGTCCTTACAAGATCTGGGAGAATGCAACCTCCCGTTTCATCGCAATTTATGCCCACCGTACAACAAGTTCCCATACCCATCATCGAAGACAATGACATTGTTAAACAGTTTAAGAAGACAAAAGTTGAGATTAATGTGTGGAAGCTCCTGGCAACATCTCGAGAGCATAGGTTGGTTGTAATGAATGCCTTGGATAAAATCGGGATAGATTCTGACACTACTCCTGAGGGACTAGCCAACTTCCTCACAAGTGACCTTCCTAGTCCGATTAATCTAATCACCTTCTTTGACAAAGATTTACCCCCAGAAAATGACAAACATTACAAGGCATTAAACCTCACGGTAGTCTGCAAAAGGATGAATGTTCCCATGACTCTTGTAGACAATGGATCACATATCAATGTTTGTCCACTTAGAACTGCGAGGATGCTCGGCATAAGGGACAAAGATTTAAATCCGTCCACACAAGGAATAAGAGCCTACGATAATACTCGCCGTCAAGCTCTTGGCAAAATAACCCTAAATGTGACGGCAGGAGCAATAGAACATGCTACTACTTTTCAAGTAGTGGACATCAAAGCCTCATTCAACTTGTTGTTGGGACGCCCTTGGCTTCATGATCTAAAGGCCGTCCCTTCATCTCTCCACCAACAAGTAAAAGCCATAGTTGGAGGAATTCCAATCACTATCGATGCTTCGCCTATGAGAATCAAATCCATAGAGAATCCAATTATTAATGTGGAGCACGACGAAGATAACGAAGACCTATGGGGCTTTAACGAAGAAGTCTCCTTAATCCAGGAGGATGAAAGGACATCTCTTTGCCATGACCCCCATTCCAACATGATTGTCAACACCATGCTGAAGAAACAAGGACACTTCCCTGGGATGACCCTAGGAAAGAAGAAAAGGATAGCAAAATCGCTGGAGTCACCTGGCCTCCCTAAGCTAGATACTTTTGGACTTGGTTTCGAACCGACTCGGAAAGATCTCAAGCGAGCCCATGACAAGTTGAAAGCACGTAGGGACGCTCGTATTCAAAAGAAAGCAATTCCAATGGATCAGTACCCTCTTACGCTCAATGGTCAATTCATAAAGGAAGGAGAGGACTATCCATGCCATGAATTTCCCGAGCCATTTGTTGTAAATGGCATACGACAACCAGGATTCGAGATTTTCTTGGACTGCTACTTCACTGATGAAATCCCAACTCCCGTCCACAAGGAGAAAGCACCCCCATGCTTTGACTTTAACGTCATGGGATTACTGTTTGGGCGAGAAAAGAATGAGCCAACTTATGAAGAAGATAACTCCTCGCTCATTCAAACAGTCCTACAAAGCGAAAACTTCGACCCTTCGAAGCTAATTACTCCAGCCGAAGGATCACTACAAGGGTGGCGCAAGACTATCAAAGTGACTACGTACTCCCAGCGGAAGGAAGATATCAATCACGACAAGGCAAGGACCGATGTTCGAAGAGTCGTCTGAGTCAGAGTCTGAGTTAGAGTCTTCCCTTTTAGAGTCTTCTAAGTCTTTAGTAGTAACACCTCCCCCTCCTATTTCTTCTCCTAGGATAGTTAGTGATCCAGTCCCTGAGGACATATCACTCTTTGATGTAATGATCTCAGAGTATAATAATATTTCTCATTCTCCTTACTTCTTGTGTTCTTCCCTAACCCAAGATGACGAGCATTGCTTAGCTAACGATGAAAAAGACAAAGAAATTATTAAAGCAATGGAAACACTCGAAAAGAAAACACCGGTAATTGAAGAAACGGAAACAGTTGACATCTCGAATGATTCAACTCATAAAAGAGAAGTTAAAATCGGACTAACATTGAATAAACAAGAAAGAACCGATTTAATTAACTTACTTAAAGAATTTATCGATGTATTTTCTTAGTCATATGAAGATATGCCAGGCATTAATAGAGAAATAGCTCAGCACACTATACCACTAATTCCAGGAATGAAACCTGTAAAACAAAAGTTGCGTCGAATGAAACCCGACGTAGCACTTAAAACAAAAGAAGAAGTTCAAAAACAAATAACTGCAGGTTTCATCAAGGTATCCAAATACCCCGAATGGGTCGCCAATGTCGTCCCAGTTCCAAAGAAAGACGGAAGGGTAAGGATGTGTGTCGACTATCGAGATCTAAATAAGGCAAGTCCAAAGGACGAGTTCCCTTTGCCACACATCGATATTCTGGTAGACAACACGACAAATCACGCGCTTCTCTCGTTCATGGATGGATACACAGGGTACAATCAGATTCTCATGGCAGAAGAAGACACGGAGAAAACAACCTTTATAACACCATTGGGCACTTACTGCTACACGGTAATGCCATTCGGGTTGAAAAACGCGGGTGCTACTTACCAACCTGCCTTACTCCATGACATGATGCACAAAGAAGTTGAGGTATATGTCGACGACATGATTGTGAAATCAAAGGACCGTCCAGGCCATCAAGTAGCCTTAAGGAAATTTTTCGAAAGGCTAAGAAAATATAATATGAGGTTGAATCCGTCAAAATGTGCTTTTGGAGTCACCTCAGGCAAGCTCTTGGGATACGTCATAAGCTCTAGAGGAATAGAGGTAGATCCAACCAAGATTAAAGCAATCATGTCAATGCCACCGCCCAAGACTGAGAAACAGATTCGAGGATTTATTGGCCGGTTGCAATACATAAGTAGGTTCACATCAAAACTGACAACGATATGTGAACCAATCTTCAAGAAGCTCAAGAAGAATGTACCAGTAATATGGGATGACAAGTGTCAAAAAGCCTTTGAAAAGATCAAAGCCTATCTCGCAAATCCTCCCGTATTAGCGCCAGCACTTCCCGGAACACCTCTGAGGTTATATTTGACGGTTACCAAAGAGACAATGGGAGCCATGCTAGCACAAGAGGTAGAAGGCAAAGAGAACGCAATTTATTACCTAAGTAAAAAGAAGCTCGAATACGAAACACGCTATACACCGCTCGAGAAATTGTGCCTCGCCTTGGTGTGGGCCACAACTAAGTTGAGACATTACGTGTTGGTGCATACCGTTTTCGTAGTCTCCCGATTAGATCCACTCAAGTATCTGTTCGAGAAATCTACACTCAATGGACGTATTTCAAGATGGATAGTCAATCTAGCCCAGTTTGATGTACGGTTTATGCCACAAAAAGCTATTAAAGGATCCGTGGTGCCAGACTTTCTAGCAGACTTTCCAATAGAAGACTCGACGCCAATACAAGACAATGAATTTCCAGATGAAGACTTAATGGTCACTGAAGATGATACTTGGACCTTGTATTTCGACGGAGCCTCAAACCAAAAGGGATGTGGCGTCGGGGTGCTACTAGTATCACCTAAAGAAGAGCACGTTCCAATATCAATAAAGCTTGATTTCGACGTTACCAACAACGCTGCTGAATATGAAGCATGCGTGGTAGGCCTTGAAACAGCCTTGGCATTGGGAGTAAAGAAGTTAAGGATATTCGGAGACTCTTCTTTGATCATCAGTCAGATATCTAAAAGGTGGAAAGTAAGGAGCGAAAGCCTAGCCCCTTACCAAACCTATCTGGAAACTCTTACCGATCAGTTAGAAAAGGTAGAATACACATATCTACCTAGAGAAGAAAACCAATTTGCTGATGCCTTGGAAAGATTAGCCTCAATGGTTAGGATTCCCACGCAAATCGAGAAAATGCCTCTAACTATCGAAAAAAGGCACAAACCAGCATATATCCAGGCTATAGAAGACGCCGACTTAGTCCAAGGCGAAGAAGAAGAACAAGAAGAAGAACCATGGTACACAGACATACTCAACTATGTCACCAATGGAGAATACCCTCCTCATGCTGACAAAAGAGCAAAGCAAGCATTGAGACTTTTGGCGTCTCAATATGTACTCATAGACAACGAGCTACATAAAAGGGTACCTAAAGGTCGAGCTCTTCTATGTGTAGGAAAGGTGGATGCACAAAGAGTAATGAGAATAGTTCACGAAGGAATCTGTGGCACTCATGTAAATGGCAAAATGTTAGTCCAGAAAATAATGCGAGAAGGATATTATTGGACTACAATGAATAGGGATTGCCATCAATATGTAAAAACATGCCCTAAGTGCCAAATTTATGCCAATTTACAACATGTCCCTCCATCTTTGCTCTACACCTACACATCGCCATGGCCATTCTCTACATGGGGAATTGACATAATTGGCAAAATCACTCCCCCAGGAACAAGAGGCCACGAATGTATTCTAGTAGCAATTGATTACTTTACAAAGTGGGTCGAAGCGCAATCATACACTAAACTCACTGCAAAACATGTAGCACTCTTTATCGAAAGAAATATTATTTGTCGATATGGAGTCCCACATGAAATGATAAGTGACAATGGAACTCACTTTCAAGCCGAATGTGAAGAATTGCTACAAAAATATGGCATCCAACATCATCATTCGTCCCCTTATAGACCTCAAGCAAACGGAGCAGTCGAGGCAGCTAATAAAAATCTAAAGACTATCATCGAGAAAATGACAGAAAATTATAAGGATTGGCCTGACAAGCTTCACTTCGCATTGTGGGGTTATCGCACGTCAATCCGTACATCAACGAGAAATACGCTATTTTCCTTGGTATATGGAATGGATGTCGTACAACCTGTCGAACTAGAAATACCATCTCTACGCATTGCGCTAGAGAGTAAACTCGATGAAGTTTAATGGACTAGGGCAAGATATGAAGAATTGATTCCACTCGATGAAAAACGACTAGAAGCTCTACATCACACTCAGTGTTATCAAACTCGTATGGCTAGAAATTTTAATAAGAAGGTCAAGACAAGAAATATCAAAGTAGGGGATTTGGTATTAAAAGCACTAAGGAAAAATGTTTTAGACCTAAGAGGAAAATTTAGACCTAATTGGTCCGGTCCCTACATTGTCAAAACAATCCTGTCAGGAGGTGCAGCAAAACTAACTGATATGGATGGCAATGAATTCTCAAACATGACCAATCTTGACCAACTTAACAAATACTACCCATAATTACTTGAGTAGGATACTCAAGAGAGCTACGTTTGGCCTGATTCCTTAAGAAAGGATACGTAGGCAACCCTTTACGGGTGCGGCCACTTTATTTTTCGACATCTCCGCGTTCCAGAATCAATTAAAAAGTCAACAGAAAATCGGCGAATTATTGGCGTCGCAAAGCAGAGCCTGGCGCCAGCCAGAAGTCATCAGCGCCAGCCGATGGAATTAACGCCTGGCGCCAGACCTCAATAGCTGACGCCAAACGCCAACTACTGGCGCCAATTTGGGAATAAAATCTGGGCAAATTTCAGTGTTTTTTGGAAAATTTTCGACTTCCGTACTCGAATAATTTCCGGAGAATTAATTTTTTTTCGATTTTCATTGCTTTAATAAAATAAATTTAAAGTAAACAATTTAATTGAAAGCTAAAATTTCATTAATAAAATAAAATTACATTATTGATGGAATTTAAATAAGGCTGAAATAAATTAACTTTAAATAAAAATAACAATCTAAGTCTAATAAATCTAAAGCTAAGCAATGCTTTTAATCTTTCTTTTCCTTTTTAGCTCTTTTCCCATTCTTTTCTGCTTCCTCCTCTTCATCCATTACTTTAGCTAGTAGGCATCCTTTAGAGGACCTACATTCAATTTTAGAGTAGATGGTCTCCCCTTTAGCTAGCACTCCATGCTTCTTTTCCACCCAAGTTTTTTTGTCTGTGGTGTTAGCTTTCCTTTTTCCTTTGTCTTTGGTAGTATTTTTCTTCCTAGGCATTGTAGGTGTTTTAAATTCAATTCTTGCACCTAAACGTTCTTTGGCAGGAGTCACCCTGTCACCTAGACGATTCTTCACATCGGTTCTACCCTGATCAATCGAAGATTTCTTCAGCAACCACTTCTTTACATCATTAGGCAGAGAAGGAGGAACCTTTTGGGTAATCACTTCCCATAAAGGTCTAGCGCTCCAGTAAGTGTCGAATCTATCTACTTCTTGAGATACAGGGTACTCATAGGGAGGACAAATATCCCCGGAAGGAATATTCTGCAGCAAGCCGTATTGTCTTTTTACCCTGCAAGGATAATAATAAGTTAAACGAGACAAGCTTGGAAGACGGCAGAAAGGTTGCTTGTTAACACCAACCATCCTTTCTATTTTCCACCATGGGATGACCCACTTGATAGCAAAATCACGTGATTCAAATACTTTTCTCCACCCATGACGCCCAATTTTAGGGATGCGCTTCTTCCTTCTCACGAAGCAATTGGGAGTATATTTTTCAATGTCATCCGGAGGGCTAATTAATCCTAGCCTCTCCATTAGCCACATCTGTAAAAAAATTGCAATGCAAATAAATTATTATTACAATACGAAAAAATATTTTTTGATTTCTGTAATTAAAAATATTATTTTTCTACCTGTAATAAAATTGGAGAACCGCGAAAAGGCGCTTTTGGGTCCCTTTTCAATTCATCGAGACTAATCATGGTCTCTCTTACTATTAATGGCATTGGATTCCTCCCTGATTCAATTTGTTCTAGTACAGTGGTTATAATTGATTGACCCTCATTATTTTTACCACTACTAAGAAAAAATTGATTGAGCATGCAAAATAAGAACGCCCTTCTTCTATATATATGAAAAGATTCAGAAAGAGGTTTATCAAATTAATAACGTGCAAATTCTTTCAAATTAACCATATTGCCATCTACTATTTTTTATAAATCCCTTTCCTTTAAATTAAAGAAGCGCTCAAAATCCTTATAATAGTATGCATCTACTCTAGGGATTACTACGAGGTCTATTGCAGGGAAGCCTAAGATAGCACCAAATTCCTCTGGCAAAGGGCTAATCTCATCATACCCTATTCTGAAACAATGCGTATCAACATTCCAAAATTCTAAAGCGGTATGTATGAAGTCTAGGTCTAGATCTACCCCTTTGATGCCATAAATTCCCCCCAAGTGAAATAAATCTAATTCTTTTTTGTCTCTAGCATTAAGAGATCGACACCATTCATGAGTGTATTGGGTGAAGGTTTTAGTGGCTAAAGACATGATTATTATTTTTTCTAAAGAAGAGAATAATTTTATTCGCTGGAATTATGAGAAGAATTGGCTAGGCAAGGGGCTATTTATACATAAATTGCGAAGAGTTTTAATCAGACTAAAACATGGAGTCAGCGTCAATTGGCGTCAAACCCCCGAGATTGGCGCCAACCGCCAGAGCTTGGCGCCACATGCTTAGTGTAGCGCCTGGCGCCACGCGCCATAGTGTGGCACCAGCTGGCGCCAAGTCACCAAGACAGCCGCGCGTGCTCAGTTTGTGTTTTTAATATTAAACTCGACTCGGTTAATGACTTTATGGCTCCGTTTAATATTCCTAAACATCTTTTCTATCTTTTTTTCTTAATTTATTAAATATAGCTATTATTTTTAATTTATATTATTCTTTTTTTGGACTTTATTTTAAATTCCAAAACCCGACATTTTTTTTATTTTTTCCTTTTTTTATTTTTTCTTTTTGGGGGAGAGAGTCGGATAATATCCTCCATCAATAATAAAAATGACGGAATTTTTGCGCAAAATTGTTGTCACACTTTTCTTGCACACACAAACATACACACAACAATAAATAAATTCATAATAAACATAAAAATACAAAATGTGTCTCTAAATGATGAGTTAAAGGCAAAGTTCTATTAAAAAAAAAAAGAAAGTCAAAATAAAATATATATACAGGAACAAACTACGGCGCCGGAGGACATAGGCCCATCATGTTATAAAATTGTGCCGTACGAGGAGTCACCTCTCCACCGGCTCCAGCTCCAGCTTCAGCACCAGTCTCCGTAGGAGGAGGAAGACTCAAGATAGGACCACTCCAGCCAGGATCAACCTGAGGCTGAGGCCGCGAAGGCTGCTGCGATGACGAGTCGACCTCGTACATCCCACCACCCCTGAAAGCCGAGGTAGCCTCTCCTACCGGTACAGCAGGAGCACCCTCAGCAGAAGATCCTGAGCCCTCAGCAACGTCGGCTCGAGCAGCCTCAGAACGACCGCCTCTACCCCCTGACGAAGTGCGACGACGTCTCGAGCTAGACCTCGCCGGATCCCTCCGCCCCTCAGGTCTCGTGCGGGTGTGAGAAGCGATAGGTTGGCCCTGCAAAAAGAATTAAATCAGAAACAAAGTAAAATTGAAGCAGCAATGCAAAAATAATGGGTAAAGAAAGGCTACCTCTCGGACAACATCATCCCGACGACAGGTGGCCGCGTTCCTCATTCGGACGAGCTGGCTCCGGAAGGCATCTATGCATCGTGCCATAGCCGAAACCACCTCGCTTGAAAACTGTCAGAAGAATAAGTTAGTAAATATACATAAACACAAAAATTCTGAATTAAAACTAGGCTTACGCTAGTCTTGTGGCGAGGAATCGACCGCTCTATGAAGCGCTCACCCTCGGGAGCCGGAGGAATCATCTCCTCGATCGGCCCGTACATCCCCTGGTAATGGATAGACATACGGGGCGACACGAACTCAGCAGCACCGTCCTGATAAAAACAGAAAAAATCAGTAAAGTATTACTTGGGGGCTACTTAGCGAAAAATAAAAAGCTAAGAATCTTACCCTCACATCCTCAGCCGGTACAGGGGCTGGAGCTAATAAAGGTAGTAGCTCCTCAACACAACACCGCCCGAGGATCACATGGGACCGCCAAGGGGTACCAGCTCCCTCAGACATGCTCGACAACCGCGCCTCGTCGAACATATGACGTGGTGGAGCGGCAGGAACGACGAAGACATCAGAAGAGTGCTGTCTAGCGACCCTCTCTCCTAAGTACGCGACCGCTCCATAGGTCCCCGGAAAATAGCGACGCTTAGCAGAGTACTGTGCGGCTAATCCAGGGACTGTCCAACCGCCCCACGGTCGGTATACCACCTCAGGTCCCTATAAAAAGCATCAATCAGGAAAGAATATATCTAAAGCACCGCGGAAAAGCAAGATAAACGATAAAAGTCGTACCGAGATGATCCAGCTCCGGACACGTGCAGTAGACATGTCCACGTGGTGGCCGCCCTAAGAGCCGCTCACTGGAAATCCCCTCGGCGATGGTCTCGCCGGCGCAACGGAAGGAAAGTACTCGTAGAACCAGATCTACAAAGAGTTAAAAGTGTGAGTAAATGCTAACTAATATGTAGGGCTAAACTTTGTAGGGAATGATGTTTACCTCTACGACCTTCTAAAAAGCAGACAAAGCGACGTTCGTCCTAAAGGACCGGTGACGACACGAGTCCCTCAGCGCACGAACAAAGTCAGCATAGGCCAAGCTGGCCTAGTCATAAGTCCCGATCCGCTGGAGATCACGGACAGCATGGAGGTAGTAAAGCAATGCCCTACTACCCTTGTCAGGGGAGAATGTCCCTGACAACAACATCAGCACAAAGATGCGCACCCGCTGCTCTCGGGTGGTTGCATCGTCGTCAAGAGTCGCTGCCAGCGTCAAGCGGCGAATCCCTCTAGCACTGAACTGAGTCGTCACGACCTCAGCTCGGACCCGAATAGCGATCGGCCCCAACAGCTCATCGACCTCTGAAGAAAAGACGTCGATCCCACCGTCGAACGGCAGTGGCACAGAAGTGAACTCCAATCCTGTGATGAGACTGAAGTCCGTAGGGGTGACCATCATCTCGCCCCAGGGGAAATGGAAGGTGTTGGTGGTGTCCCAGAAGAACTCCACCAAAGCGCGCACTACGTGATGACCCCCGCTGGAGGTGACCATAGCCTCGGAGGTCTCAAACAGAGTAGGTAGCCCGCAAGACTCCCATAGGAGTCTCGTCTCAAGATCCCTGGCGATGTGCATCCTGTACAAATCACCTAAACCGTCACAGCCAAAGTCGTGATGCCGTGTCCTCCCGGGCTCGGTACCCCGTCTCACCCTCTCGAAAATGTGGTGGATAGGGGCAAAGAACAGGGTCCGCTCATCCCACTCCGGAAGCCGACCAAGTGAAGTGGACGGCGTGGCGTCGTCCTCCACGGGCTCATGCTCCCGTCTAGTGTTTCGGGACCGTGAACCCAAGCCTCGTTGTCTAGCCATGCTACATTGTGCAGAATCATCATAAATTAAGGTCCTATAGTATCTAAGGTTTGCCTAGCCGCATGATACTATGTTCGCAAAAACAGAGTACGTAATACTAAAACAGAGCACAAATTCAAATTGAGCATGACAGCATTTTTTCAAGCAATCAAACAATTTCTTCCAACATTATAATGATTATTGTGACAAATTGGACAAGAATTGCTAGCAAAAATGTCAAGAACGAGTCACATTGTTCTTCACGACCTTAAGAGGTCCAACAATGGCAAATTACTTATTTCTTCACCAAATTGAGTCAAACAAGTCTCAAATTACTCCCAAGGCAATATACAAACATAATCAAGCAATTTCATGGCATAAAACTTGACAAACAAAGCAAATTGAGCATCATAAAATTCGAATTTTTATAAAATTCGTGAATATTCATGCCAAGAATTCATAAAAACTGATGTGAGTTTGAGGAAAACTTACAAAGATCGGGAAAATAGATGAGAAGAGCTTTGATTTGCAACAAATTTGAGCGAATTCGGTTGAGAAACGAGCAAGCAATGAGTAATTTAAGCTTTTGGTTTCCTCGAGCAGTTTCGCGACGAACAGAGCAGCGAAATGAAGAGAAAATGGGTATTTAAAGAAATTCCCGTGCTGGCGCCAGTCCCTATGCATTGGCGTCACAAGTTGGGCTTAGCGCCTGGCGCTAGCACTAAATAGCTGGCGCTGATGGTTTTTCAGCGACGCCAAAGCATCCAGCCACCTGTTGAGGTTGTGCTAGCCTTCTGCAACATATTTTGGGTTCCTTGGTACGCCAGTTAGCCCCTCTAAGCAATTTGACATGATTTAGTAATCGGCTTGATTACATAAAGTGATCGACCTGATAAGAGATCGTCTCACTTAGCTTAAAGCGCCTAAGCATTGGCTCATTAGCAAAAGGCACCGACATATAGGTTCAAGAGCAAAAGGCACCGACATATAGGTTCAAGAGCAAAGAGCACTGACATACAGGTTCAAAGAAAAAGAACGCCGACGTACAGGCATAACGGAAGCAAAGTTCAGGCGGACTTTTAAAGATCGACAGGCATGGATCTTCGGTAATTTCCTTTGGAAAATTATCGCATCAAATGAGGATGGCTTCTAGAGAAGATATCTTCGACAGCGTTCCCTAGCTTGCGGAGAGTTGTCACGAGCAACTGAGGATTATTTCAAGCGAAATAATCTTCGATAGTATTCCCTAGGATGTGGAATATTTTCAATCCGAATGAGGATTGTTTCAAGCGAAATAATCTTCGATAATGTTCCCTAGGATGTGGAATATTATCATTGCGGAGAGGATAGTTTCAGGCGAAGCAATCTTCTAATTTGGAAGCAGTTACAAGCGTAGCGGTTTTCAAGCGGGATGGCATTCTCTAGCTTGCAGGAGGTCAGCAAAACAATCGGTTACTTTCAGAGACGTGTGCTCGACGGTGCAAGATACGCGTTTCTTAACTCTTTTATCTGTTTTAACTAATGCTAGTTTTGCAGGTATCGGCGTTACAAGAGTGGTTTAGGATCGCAGAACGTTCTGAATCATTCTCCGTCCCTACCGCTACTTTGACTTTTGTTTTCGAAACTTGCGTTTCTCCAAACTCAGCCAAAGTGGGGGCTTCTGTAGACACCCATTTGTGTCTCCCCAAAACCAAACCCGGTGATGAGTACCTTTCACGTCGAATCATAATCGAATGAAACGAAAGTGTGGAAAGGTCTAGTGTTGCGGAAAGTTTTTATTTCTTTTCTCTTCTCTCTGTTTTTGAAAACTTTATTTTAAGAAAACAGCCAATCCAGTTTGGTTGGTCCATTATATGGGTCCAATAGTAGTGTATTTGGATGGGGGTTGCAAAGACCTTTCCAATGATATATTATAAGCCCAATTCCGATGAATATTGAGGAAGTTATGGCCAATTTACTAAACTGGGCCCGGTTTGAGCTTTATATGCGGCCCAATGATCTAGGGGAGGGCCTAATATGATTTATCATTCCTAATGCAATTAGGAATGGTTTTAGTCTTCTAGATTCTTCTAGAAGGTTCTTTTCATTCCTAATTCAATTAGCATTGATAAATTGACTTTGTTGACTTTTCAGAGTTTTAATTAAAATCAAATAGCATTTTCGAAGAAATTATATTATTTTATCCTCCAGTACGGTAAACTTATCGGATTTTCAAAAACGCGTTAAAATCAAGCTTGGCGTCCAATCCCAGGCCTTGGCGCCTGGCGCTAGCCATTGGCGCCTGACGCTAGTGCTGGTGCCTGGCGCCAGCTAGCCAGGGTTGGCGTCAGCTCTGTTTCCTGAGCGTCGGACTCTGTTTTGTTAATTTATCTTTTTTGGCTGATTTTCTCTATAAATATCGTATTAAAAACTCTGTTTTCATTCACCAATTCTCCTCAGTCGCAAGTTATTCACCTTCAATCAGTTTTCATTCATCTCTCTCATTCATCTTTCTTCCTAAACTTGGTTTTCTTATACAAAATTCGACATTCGCAAGATCTAGAAACACCTAGCCATATTCGAGGTTGCCTTCGCCCTAGACGTGAAAGGTTTTAATTTCTGAGGGTTTAGTCCCAAATCTCTATTTCAATTATTTAATTTAATTGTTTTGATTATTATTTTCCTTGAAGTTACTAACGTGTGTATTTTGTTATTAGAAAGAGGTACGAGGCATCAAAGTAAGTACTTTAATTGATTAATTGATATTATGATGTAGAAATCATGTTTACATTGTTATTATGATTCCTAGTATCATGTCTAGGGTATTTTTAATATTAAATATGATTGTTATGATGCCTTTTATTCATTCTCTTCCTAATATTTATGATTGTTAGTATCATGTTAGGGTTAAAGATTTGATTTTTATCGCTTAGTGACATGCTAGGATTTGTTATTAATCTTGTTAGTATCATGCCTAGAATCTTGTTATTTTTATAATTGTTTTGATTATGATTATAATTTTATTATTGCTATAATTATTATTATGATTTTGATTATTGTTGTTATTATGTTGCTTGATATTATTTTTATTTATTGCTTGATCACCTTTTATGCATGTTAAAGGGAATTTGGTACTTGTAATCACGCTTAATAAGATATTTAACAATCTTGTTTAGGGTTAATTGTGATTATAATTCAAGTGATCGCCAATAATAGATTTATTTGTGCATTAATATTCAACCAACATAGATTAAACAGGTTTAGGGTTAATCTATTGATTGCATGTTAATTAAAAAGCGCACATGAATACGAGCAGAATAAAGTAGAGGCCTATTATTAGGGCAGGTTCAATCTCTTTTAGGTTGGATTTGTACCATCATCCCCGAACCCTTATTTGGTTCATGACCTTATGGAGTTGACGATCTCTTGGATCGTTAAGGGGTGTAACCTTCATCCTATGAACGGTTTACAAGTTCCTTAAAAACTTGTTGGCGACTTTTTTGCTCTATCTTCTTCCCTTTTGGACGCCACCGTACTTTAGTGTATGATCACAGTGGGGTTCGAGCTAGTGGGATTAAAGGCTTGAATTATTCCCTACATAAAGCATTTTATTTTCAGATTTTATAAAGCATTAAAAGTTAGGGTTTTAATTATAAAAGAATTAAGTTTTAGAGTTCTAACTTGCAATTATTTTGGGGGTTTTATATACCCATTGATTCGAAGTGTTAAAGCTTAAAGATTGAATCTTTATGGAGTTTTGATGAGTTTTTAATTAAACTATATTGCTAGAATTTTATTTAAAGTAGTAGAATTGTAATTTTAATAAAAGGGTAATTACCCATTAAAGAAGAGTTTAATTAGGGGTTTTATAATAATTTTTAGATTTATTTTAAGAAGTCTAAAGTGAATTTAAGTTGCTGGAAATTGTGTATACAAGGAGAAGTAATATAGTGTTTTTGTCCCTTTATGTAGGAGACTTGGTTCGGGAATTGTTGTAGTGTACTCGTCTATAGTAAGAGCTTATTTGAGGTACGTACGCGTACTCCAAAATTTATTAAGCGTGTAGAACATGATAGGATTAATTTAATTGATTCCAAGTTAGTGTCATGCTAAGAATTGGTTGGAATGGTTGATTTGAAATGAGATTGGTGATTTGAATTGGATTGATTAAATTGAGAATGGTTTTGGTGAAATATTTGTGAAGCATGATTGGTTGAAATAAATTATTTATTGGAGTTGGTGAGATTGGAATATTGTCATTGAACCATATTTTTATTATTGGCATTTTTGAAGGTTTGTTTAATTAAACTAAATGTTTAATTATTTGATTTGAAATATTGAAAAGGAATTTTATTATGGTTCATATAATTTTTATTGATGCTATAAGCATGAGGAATGAGCTATTTAAGTGTCTTTGTACACGAGGAATAAATTATATTTTGGTGCCTTAGTGCACTTAAGGTATTTTCAACACCGAGGGATAGGATTTGTGGCACATTATGCGATTAAGGTGTCTTTGGCACCGAGGTAGATTAAAAAGGGTTCAACTTTTAATTTTATGTGGTCACTAATCATTCAAGAATTAAATTGGTATATTTAATTGTTTGATAATTATTTTGATTGTTTGTGTTATGGTTTGAGAGTCATCACCAAGTCTAATAATATATAAACAACGTAAAGTGAAAGAGATTCCGCGTCAAAACTCTAGGAATGTATATAACTTGAGTATGAACATATGGGGGGAGTTATGCAACTTTATATTTGACCAAAACTTCTACTGGGGGTACAGGAAGCTGTACTTTCCATTTTATTATGCGCAGGAATATTGCCACTTACGAGTGGTTCTTTTATACTGGCACGGTTAGCTCCCGTGTTAGTACCCCTTTATTAGGGTAGGTTAGGGGGAAACTCGTTCGATGAGTAATCAAGCTAAATAAATAATGTAGCTATGTAATAGTTGGTCATTGAGTATGTTGTATGCTTGTATCCAAGTGCAACAAGGTAAGTTGTGTGATGATAGGGTGAAAGCATGTTAGTGTGTTTTATTTACGCTTATGTACACAGCATTGCTTATTATGTGTTTATATGTTTGTTTGGCCTTGTCTTTACTTTGGCCCAACGACGACCCATTTCTAATGGCGAGTGGTGGGGACAAGTAGAGAGGAGGTTTTCAGGTGATGAAGCATATTCATGATAGGGCATGAGTGAAGAGTGAATCATGCTCAGTTTCCATAAGATTACGATGTGATTTATCGCTTTAGTTATTTTATATTATGCTTGTGAGACTAATGCAAAGGTTTTTAAGTTTGTTTGGTTTTAATAAGGGCCTACAATGGTTCCAAGTTGTAGGTTGACTTCGTTTGAGTTTGGTTTGACTTTACTTTTGTTTTGGTTGACTTTATAGTTGACTTGTTTTGAATGTTTTTAAAAGTAGTCTTCAGCTGTGTGTCTCTGATAATTGCCTTAGCCGTTTCCACGGTGGCGGTTATATCTTAGATTTTTCCTCTTTTCAATTTTAAAAAGAGCAAAACATGTATTTTAAAGGAAAGGAATTTCTAGGGTGTTACACCTAGCCCCGTTACAATCCTTCAAAAGACCTCTTTGAGGTATACACACTTGTGCGAGGTTTGGCTAAAGTTACGTTCAACCTGATTCCTAACGGATACGTAGGTAACCTCACATTAAGGTGCGGCCATAATAAAAATACATTCATATTCACATTCATACATGATCATATCAAGGGATCTCCAATGCTCATCCCTATCTATCTAGAGCTACACTTGGGGGCTTGATCCCTACTTCATTAGCCTACCTATCCTAAGAGTCACCATTATTTGTCTCTTTTAAAAATATATTTCCACACCCTTAGTCTTTGCGACCTAACCTTAGTGTCACTTTCACACATGTCACACATACATGGCTAAATAATCCTTCCTTTAGGAACTTGTAGACACCTAAAAATGTCTCCCCAAAACCAAACCTGATGATGAACAACCTTTACCGCCATTATTGGTCGGGTTGAGTATTTAATCTTTGGAGTTCTTAAATACATGTTTCCACTCAATATATTTGGTTAACCAACTCAATTCTAAGCCCATTTCCCCAAATTATAGCTTACTTTCCACTTTTCGTATCCACATCACAAAACCGAGAGTATCTGATTTTGTGGCCCTATAATTTTGATCCAATTATTATTTGGTTGGATAGGCCTTTCAATAATATTTCCAATGTTACATCATAAGCCCAATTCCGATTTAAAACGAAGAAGATATGAGCCAAACACTAAACTCGGCCCAAAATTGACACGATTTCACTAAAACGGCCATATATTGAAATATACAAATTATTTTGACTTGATTCTAATTGGGTTAGACATTATACTTGATAATCTTTCCAACTATATATTATATGCATTATTCCAATTTACGGAACAAAAGTTATCATAGTTTTAAAAACGCGTAAAAAACTGGAATTACCGCGCATCAGCTAAATTGCCGTGACGCGGCAAAATATGACGTGGCATGGCAATTTGTACCACGGCAATCTGTATTGTGGCTCGGTACATATACCGTGACACGATTCTTTTTTCGTGTCTTTTCCACGTTTTCTCATGCGCTTATGAATCTGGACGCGATTTGGGCAGATTGTACACCGCGACACGGCATTGTGTACCGCGTCACGGTGGACAGAACCGTGTCATGGTGCCCAAATTAGGGTTTTTCTGCGGCTCTATCTCTTCTAGGGTTCCATGCATCCCCCCATTCGTCTCCTCTATAAATACAGACCTGTTTTCTGCAGTTTAGGGGGCACCAAAAAATCATTCTCTCTCTCTCTCTCTCTCTCTACACCAAATCATTCTCTCTTCCTCTCTTCTACACAAAAAAATATTCTCTTCTTTCTCTCTCATATTCTAAGCCTTAAACCTATATACAATACCCGAAGTTTTATACTTAAACCAAGGCGTGAAAGGTATAATTAACTAAGGGTTTGGACCAAATCAACTCTACTTTTAATTTAATTTAATTTATATTTTTTATTGAAGTTACTAACAATTTATTCTTGATGTAGCAATTTATTCATGAGTAATTAATTAATTACTTATTTTATTTTAATATTGCTAGTATCATGATTAGGTTTATTATTATTATTTTGTTTGACTAACAATTTATTGTTGAATTGCATCCAATATTAATGTTGGTTCTATTATATATTTATTTATTACCATATTCCATGTTTAAAGGGAATATGTAATTGAAAATCATGCCTAATAAGATAATTTGGACAACCGGTTTAGGTTCCTTTAATCTTGTTATTAATCGAAGTGATCACTAATATTATAAAATTATATGTGTGCATTAATATTCAACCAATTTAGCCTAATGATAGTTTGGACCAAATTGAATATTTTGATTGCATGCCTTTGAGATCGCAGGAATCACTTTTCACTATAAAAATCGAATAGAGGCCAATACGAGCGAATGTGACTCCATGACTCACTTTGTATCATCATCCCCGATCCTCCTTTCGTGGTTCCGAACCATATGGAGTTAGTAATCTCATGGATTATGAATGGGGTGTAACCTTCACGGGTCAATCGTTGTTGCCTACCGTTGTCCCTTATTATGGTTTCCTATTATGATCCGTGAACGGTTTACAAGTTCCTTAAAAACTTGTTGGCGGCTCCTACTTTCCTTGTCTCTAATCGTATATGTCAATTCCCACTTCCTATGAGTGCCAAACATATTCACAAAATGCTAACGTAGGCGCACTTCAAACGACACCTGCAATTTGGCGACTCCACTAGGGAGAATTCTTGGTTATTTATCAATTTGAGAGATCGGTATTTAATTAAGATGAGTGAATGAGACTTGAAATATTCTTGAAAATATTCTTGTAATTAAATTGGCTTTTTTAACATATGCATAGACGTTTTAACATCGTATTTCAGGTCTGTCCCATAGGAAAAATTGGATAAACTGGTCGTGAACGAAGAAAATAAGGGCACCAGTCAGATTTCCTGACTACCGCGCCACGGCAGAGCTTACGGTGTCACGGGACAGGGCACCATGACGCGGTGTCCAGCACAGTGACACGGTAGATTCTTCCGTGTTGCGACAGTCCTAAAATCCTTCCGGTGGCTTTATATTCCTTCGATTTTTCAGAAAAAAACGTGTGTGTTCTACATATGTCTTAGCCCCAGAGGATTTAAACTCTATCAACCTAAAAACGCTCATGGCAATAAGGGTTCATCCGAGTTATTAAATCTACCCAAACCATGGAGTCGAGTTCAATTTCATCACGAACTCGCGGAGCCGCTCGTTGGTATACACCCTCAAGGGTGGCTGCCTTGCCAACGCGTCCAAACTCTTAACCATGCTACTCTTTGACACCAAATAAAATTGACCATAGTGGAACATAGAACTTGACCTTAGGTTGTGAACTCTTCTATGCATCATTGTGCCTATGTGCCCTATATGTGATCATTTTTATCTTAACCTTAACGAGTTTTCTTTGTCTATGGTGGTTTATTTTATGACTTACTAATGCCAACGGACCGTACTCACTTAGTAATTAGCGTAAACACTAAAATAAATAAAAAAAACACAAACACCTGGAACTGATCACCGCGCCACAGCAGAAATGTCGCGTCACGGCAGGTTGTACTGCGACACGGTATTGTTTGCCGCGTCATGGTGCCCAAAGAATAAGGCAAGTCATCTTTTTTTAGTCTTCCGTGCTAATTTGGTCCTCACGTCAGTCATTTTGGTTACTGTTCACATGTCTAGCCATACGATCATACTACGAGTCTTATAATATCACTTAAACACTCACGAGTCAAGTATAGTCCACACACTTTCTTTATGTTCCGACTCGAGTCGTGCACCATGCCGTTTATGATCGTATACTAGGTTCATGCACCCTTTTTTTGTCATAATAAAAAAAAATGAGTGGAGTTTTTCTCACCTGTTTTCAAATGTCTATTTTTTCTCTTCCTTTCCAATCTTAAGCAATAAGTCAAACAATTAAGTGAATTGTTTTATTTCACAGTACTTGGCTGAGGAGCAGGGGTAGATTAATATGGTTCAAGTCATTACCGCAATAGTCTCTTAAATCTAAGAAGCGCTCAAAGAGAACTTTGCCATCTCCACATTAATTATATCATCTTTAAACTACTTTCAGGTCGTTCCAATGGCCACTAATGAAGATATTGAGAACATCAACAAATCCATCTAGGCAATATCTGCCATGATGAAAACCCTTACCACTAGGGTCACTACCATGGAACAAAACAAGGTCATTGTTTCTACCCTTGACAAATTGAAGGAACATATGAGTAAGATTTCTGAGGATTTCACTTATGTGGGATAGCCCCCACTCCTTTGGATGTGAAAGACAGGCTCCCTGAAAAGTTCTCCACTACTGATATTCCACAGTTCAAGCTTACTAACAATCCAATATTCCATTTGAAGGCGTTCTCTGCAACCATGGCTCTTAAGGGATTGGACGTAACACTCTTCCCTATGGTGTTCCCTCTCTCCTTAGAGCATACTTGCCAATAATGGTTTTATTCCCTACATTCCAAGCATATTGCGACTTGACAAGATGTCACCGATAGTCTCATGAATCGTTATAGTGTAACATTCAAACCAAAACTTCTGAACGTGAACTTTCCATTCTCAAACAGAAAGAGAATGAAGGCTTCACCGCTTATCTGAACAGGTGAAGGGAAATGGCTTCGCTCTTGGTAGATCCTCCCAAATAAAGAGATATGGTTCGCCTCCTCGTCTAAAATTTGACTCACAAGTATAGGGAACATCTCAAATTTCTTTCACTGAACACATTTGAAGCTTTATACGACATCGGCATCAATATTGAGGATGAGCTAATAAAGACTACTGGTAGTAACAATAATAACACTTGGAAAAACAAGAACAACCTTCTTTCTTCTTCGTCTTCTAATCACGAAAATACTACCAACAATATAAGCCAAGTTGATCTCAACGAAGTGTTAGCTCTTGATGCTCCATTACCCAAGAAAAGGAGAACTTACACTCCTTTAGGAATGACTTATGATGCGGCCTTTGATCGCCTCTACGGTCAAGGCTTGATCACACTTATTGGTCCATTTTCAGAGCCAAAACCTGAATAAAGAAACGCCAAATAGAATCCCAATGCCAATTGCAAGTACCATTAAGGAAGGGGTCACTCTACCGAACATTGCTGGAATTTAAAGGACGCGATTCAAGACTTAGTAGATGCCAAAAAACTTCCCGTCCCGGCCTCCAGGTGATAAGAAGTGACAAGTAGTAATGAAGACAAGGCACACGGCGAGCCCTTCGCGCAAGATTTCATGATTTCCCTTTCCCAAATTTAAGTCTAGCATAGATTTCCCTTTCTATAATTTGATAATTTTGTTAGCTTATTCACCATTTTCATTAATAAATTGAGTATTCTTTACATCTTGATTATTTTCACCAAAAAAAAAAATTACCGAACTAAACACAAGGTACACCAATGACTTGAGGCACCTTTGCAACCCTGTCATTTTCTATTAACCATTCTATCCCATATCCATTTCTTCATCAACCACTTTGAGCCTCGTCTAATGATTTACCTTATTTATTCAACCCACATTCACTTAACCCAGGGGTGGGAAGGTGAGAATTTTGTGTAAAATTCAGAAAGAAAGTTCAAATAAAAAAATAATTAAAAAAAATAATGTCTAAAGGCAAGTGTTCCAATGTCTTCGATATGAACACGTCTCAAATTGCGTCTCTCGTCATCGAGTGCTTGGTACCGTGCCTGAGAAACATGAATTCTAAGTGAGTGATGGACCGCATGATCCGAGATTGTCTACATTGATTCAAAAGAATGAAAAAAAAAAGAAGAAAATAAATTCAAATTAAAAAAATATATGAAAAATAAAACTTGCAAAGTCCAAATTTTCAACTACACAATTGCATATCTTAGGGGCTTTGCTCGGGTCTTGAGCCTTTTACCCCTTTCTTCCTTAAACCTTTAACTTAACCACATTACAACCCTTAAAAGACCTATTTGAGGTGAACATACACTTGTGCAAAGTTCGGTTAGAGAACGTTCGGCTTGATTCCTAATGGATACGTAGGCAACCTCACATTGAGGTACGGCCACATTTATATGCATGATCGAGTCGAAGAATATCCAATGCTTATCCCTATGACCCTACCGATTAGAGCTAGACTTGGGGGCTTGAACCACACCATCTAGCCTACCTAGCCTAAAGAGTCACCATCTCGACTCTTCTCACATTTATTTCGCTCACCATAGCCTTTGCAGCCTCACCTTAGTATCACTTTTACACATACATAGCCATATCATCTTTCCCTTAGGAACGCTTTATCATGAAATCTTGTTTCCCTACTGCGCATGCTTCATCATCTTTCAAGACAACATTCATTAGAAGAAACATCATATACTTAATTGCTTAGCTTCCTAACCTGAGCAATGTTCATTGTTTCACGCATCGCATAATGTGTTGATCAACATTTATATATCAATGATTTGTAATCATACAGAGCATATCGTACCTAGCTCCTTGACCTAAGCAACGTTCATTGTGCAATAATCACTTCATCTATATACGTTGTGCTTAGCTTCCAGACCTAAGTGACGTTCAAGATTTCTTCTTACACCATATATGATGCTTAGCTCCAGGACCTAAGTTCATTTATCTATCGTGTCACATGATGTATTTGTCCTTAGCCTCCTGGCCTAAGAACATGCATCATGCATACATTATTTTCAAGACTAGCAATTCAATCCATAAGATTCATTTTGTCTTGCTCAATGAGGAAGTTCATACTTCTTCCCTTTTTCATGTCTTTTCTTTTGAGGAAGTTCAAAAACTTTTTCAAATATTATTATCGAGGTAAAGTCAGAAACAAAACTTTTTTTCACGTCTTTCTTTATCGGGAGAAAGTTGGTACCCTCCACTCATGACAAAAATCACGGAAAATTTTTCGCATCTTCGTTTGCTTGTGTCTTCACACACACTCAAATCATACATATACAAACACACACACTCACAAGTCATACACATGTCATGTCATGTCAAGTTAAACTTGGTCAAGTTATTTGGTCAAGTCAATCACAATATATACGAGTCCCTTGGCAAATTTATTTTTGCAAGTCTCATTTACACCCCGCGTTTAGGGACAAGCGAACCATTTACAGCCCACGTTCGGGGACAATCAAACCAACTACAGCCCACGTTCGGTGACAAGCGAACCATCTACAACCCACGTTCGGGGACAAGCGAACCATTTAAAGCCCACGTTCGGGGACAAGCGAACCATCTATAGCCCACGTTCGGGGACAAGAAAACCATCTATAGCCCATGTTTGGGGACAATCAAACCATCTACAGCTCACGTTTGGAGACAATCGAACCATCATCATTTTAGTGATCATCTCCCAAGCGAAGACAATTCACGGTACAGGGTTCTCGATACACAGAGACTTGTAATCTCATCATCAGACAATTTTTTCCTCAAATGGAAAATTGTCGGTGGTTACCAGCTCTTAAGGCGAAGAAGTCGGCGATTATATCATCCATCGACTTTCCTCAAGCATGGAAAGTATCATCCGGTGGATTTCTTCAAGCATAGAAAACTGCAAAATTCATCTGTCGACTTTCCTTAGGCATGGAAAGTATCTCACCAAACATTATCATCTGTGGATCTGCCGTGGCGCGGCAAGGAAATCTGACTGGTACCCTTTTTCTTCGTTCACAATCAGGTTATTCCATTTTTCCTACGGGACAGACCTGGATGCGACGTTAAAAACTTCTATGCTTATGCAAAAATGCCAAATTAATCACAATAATACTTTTCAATAATCTTTCAAGTCTCATCCACTCATCTTAATTAAATACCGATCACTCAAATCGATAAATAACCAAGAATCCTCCCCAGTGGAGTTGCCAAATTGTAGGCGTCGTTCGAAGTGCGCCTACGTTAAGCATGTGTGAATAAATTTGGAATACATAGGAAGTGGGAATTGACATATACGATTAGGGGACAAGGAAAGTAGGGAGCCGCCAACAAGTTTTTAAGGAACTTGTAAACCGTTCACGGATCATAAAAGGCAATCACGAATAACGGAACAACGATAGGCAACAATGATTAACCCGTGAAGGTTACACCCCATTCATAATCCATGAGTTTACTAACTCCGTATGGTTTGGAACCACGAAAAGAGGATCGGGGATGATGGTACAAAGTGAGTCATGGAGTCACATTCGCCCGTATTGGCCTCTACTCGATTCTTATAGTGAAAAGTGATTCTTTCTATCTCAAAGGCATACAAACAAAATATTCAATTTGCTCAAAACTATTATTATGCTAAATTGGTTGAATATTAATGCAAAACATAACTCTAAAATATTAGTGATCACTTCAATTAAATAAAAAGGTTAAAAAGGAACCTAAACCGGTTGTCTAAATTATCTTATTTGGCGTGATTTTTTATTACATATTCCCTTTAAACATGCAATATGGTGATCAATAAATATAATAAAATCAACATTAATATTGGAAGCAATTCAACAATAATCCAACAATATAAAACCGTTAGAAAAATAATAGAAATAAAAGGAACATGATTCCTTACTTTGATTTTGGTTGCTTGCAACTATGAAACAATAAACGAGTTAGTAACTTCAAGGAGATAAATAAAACAATAATTAAAATTAAATTAAATAGAGTTGAAATCCTCACATAGTTCTACCTTTCACGCCTTGGTTTAAGGACAGAACCTCGGGTAAAGTACGAACTCCTTGGAGTGCTTAAGGGAGGTATTTTGGAAGCATAAGGTAGGCTAGTGTTTGGGCTAGAGCATAGAAGAGAGAAGAAACAGTTAATTGATTCCCTGAACTGCATAAATGAGGGGGGGTATTTATAGGGAAAATGAGCATAAGGAACACACGGAACCCTAAAAAGATAAAAACCCTAAAAAAGAATGTCGCGACACGTCAGCATCATGCCAAAACACGACCAAATATGCCTTGACACGGTATATTTTAGTGTGACGTGGGGTATTTTGGTGTGACGCGGGACAGAAACAAGCCTACAGAGGATAAAACGCGTTTCGGTTTTACGCGGTCAAGCCATACTGGCTGAATGAGAATGTCCACAAGAAGATGATGGACATTGTTGCCAATTATGAGACGTACAAGAAGCGGTCTGAAACAAAACAAGAAGAACAAAAAAGGCGGATTGATGGACAATGTGGTTGAACCAACCCACTAACAGGATTCAATTTCATCTGTACAGCATGCAAAAAGGATGGTGAGTTTGTTAATTAGGAAGTGAAATAGACATCTGTAGACACTCATTTGTGTCTCCCCAAAACCAAACCCAGTGATGAGTACCTTTCACGTCGAATCATAATCGAATGAAGTGAAAGTGTGGAAAGTTTAGTGTTGCGGAAAGTTTTAATTTCTATTTCTCTTCTCTCTGTTTTTGAAAACCTACACTAGTAGAATAAACATAATGGCAAGCGGTTCAAACCCCCTAATGGGAAGCGGTTTTGAACCGCATGCCATTGGGGGGCTTGCCATTAGCCTTTAAAACGGCAAGCGGTTCAGAACCGCTTGCCATTTGTAGTGAAAGGGCAGCGGTTTTGGCGCCAAACCGCTGCCCATTATGGGTATAAAAAATGAAAAAAAAAAATTTTTTTTTAGTTTTTTCAATTAAATTGAAACACAAACATAATATATGCAAAAACATTAATATTTTTATTAATTAATTGTTGTAATATTACATTTTCATAAAAAAAAAAAATAAAAAAAAAACAAGCAAAATAAAACTGATGCTGCTCTTGTTCACCAGTCGTGCACACCACCAGTCGCGCGCACCACCAGCCGCCACCACCAACCACCTTAACCCGTATTACCACCACCACCCTATCCCGATTCACCGTATCTGCCAAACAATAAATTGAAAAAATAAACAACAATAATTATTAACTTAATTTCAGATCTTTTGTGTAAAAAAAAAAAAAAATTCAGATCTTAAATTATGACCAACAAAATTTTAAAGCTAAAAACTCGAAAATTATACACAAACATACCGGGTTCAGATCTTAAATTATAAAGAACAAAATTTTAAAGCTAAAAACTCGAAAATTATACACAAACATACCAGGTTTAGATCTTAAATTATACACAAACATAATATATGCAAAAACTCAAAAATTAGCTAAAAATTTAATGAAATACCGGAAAATCAACTGAGATATGACTTGAGAAGCAGCGATCTGAACCCTAACGCCGAGCCGGAAAACTGAACCCAAATGTTTTCTTCATTCTCGTCGTTGGGTACTGAGGCGTTCGTCGTTCGTCGTTCTTCGTTGTGGTGAGGCGTGAGATATGTGTCCGTCGTTCTTCGTTGTGGTGAGGCGTGAGAAAGGAAAGAACGGAGGCTGAGAAAGGAGATAAGAGAAGAAAGAGAAGAAGATAAAGGATGGAGGGGAGATAGAGGAGAAAGAACTGAGGCGTAATGGAGGGGAGAAAGAGGAGAGAGAACGTGAAAATGAGAGGAGAGAGAAAAAATGAGGGTATAGATCAGAGGAGAGAGAGCGTGAAAATGAGGGGAAAGGGGACGGAGGAGAGAGAAGATGAGGTCGTGAGCTGGGTTTTACTTTTCTAGGGTTTTTTTTTACCAAATGGCAAGCGGTTCAATGCTCAAACCACTTGCCATTTACATTTTGGTAAGCGGTTCATCCAAAACCGCTTGCCATTGGCATTTTGACAAGCGGTTCATCCAAAACCGCTTGCCATTAACATTTTGGCAAGCGGAATTCAATAACCGCTTGCCATTTGTGGCTGCCCATCAAGTTTATTCTACTAGTGCTATTTTAAGAAAACAGCCAATCCAGTTTGGTTGGTCCATAATATGGGTCCAATAATAGTGTAGTTGGATAGGGCTTGAAAAGACCTTTCCAACGATATATTATAAGCTCAATTCCGATGAATATTGAGGAAGTCATGGCCAAATTACTGAACTGGGCCTGGTTTGAGCCTTATATGCGGCCCAATGATCTTGAGGAGGGCTTAATATAGATTTATCATTTCTAATGTAATTAGGAATAGTTTTAGTCTTCTAGATTCTTCTAGAAGGTTCTTTTCATTCCTAATTCAATTAGCATTGATAAATTGACTTTTGTTGACTTTTAGAGTTTTAATCAGAATAAAAGAACGTTTTTGAGGAAAATACAATTTTATCCTCCTGTACGGCAATTTCTATCTGATTTTAAGAAAACGCGTCAGTTTGTTAGTCAGCGCCAAACACCAGTTGTAGCGCCTGGCGCTAGCCTTAGCGCCTGGCGCTAATCCTCGTTTTACGCGTCAGAACTCTGTTTTGATTTTCTATCTTTTTGGTTGATTTTCTTTATAAATAGCGTTCTAAAAACTCCATTTTGAATCATCAATTTTCACCAATTCTCACCAACTCTCATCAAGAAATTCTTGATTCTCTCTCTCTTTCTAAGCCTAGTCTTTTACAAACACAATTCCTCATACATTAGCACTAGACACACCTAGCATTGTTCGAAGTTGCCTTCGCCCTAGACATGAAAGGTTTTAATTTCTGAGGGTTTGGTCCTGAATCTCTCTTTCAATTATTTAATTTAATTGTTGTTTATTATTGTCCTTGAAGTTACTAACGTGTGTATTTTGTTATTAGAAAGAGGTACGAGGCATCAAAGTAAGTACTTTAATGGTTTTTATTGATGTTATTATATAGAAATCATGCTTAGATTGTTATTATGATTCCTAGTATCATGTTAGGATTTTTTCCTTAATTTGATGTTTAGGGTGACAACAATAAATTCCTAGTATCATGTTTAGGGTAAATTTAATATCAAGTATGATTAAAAGTATAATGCTTCCTATGTTTTTCCTAATATTCATGATAGTATCATGTTAGGGCTAAAGCTTTGATTTTTATTGTTTAGTGACATGCTAGGGTTTGTTATTAATCTTGTTAGTATCATGCCTAGGATCTTGCTATTAATATTATGCTTTAACATGATTATTGATTATAATTATTATTCATGATTATTATTATATGATGATTATTATTATTATGATTATTATTATGTTGCTTGATATTTATTGTTATTTCTTGATCACGCCTTTTATGTATGATTAAAGGGAATTTGTACTTGTAATCACGCTTAATAAGATAATTAATAATCTTCTTTAGGGTTAATATGATTATAATTCAAGTGATCGCCAATAATAGTTTTATTTGTGCATTAATATTCAACCAACATAGATAAACAAGTTTAGGGTTAAACCTATTGATTGCATGTTAGTCACAAAGCGCACATGAATACAATCAGAATAAAGTAGAGGCCTATTATTAGGGCAGGTTCAATCTCTTTTAGGTTGGATTTGTACCTTCATCCCCGAACCCTATTTGGTTTAAGACTTATTGGAGTTGACGATCTCTTGGATCGTTAAGGGGTGTAACCTTCACCTCGTGAACGGTTTACAAGTTCCTAAAAAACTTGTTGGCGACTCTTTTGCTCTATCTTCCTTCCCTTTGGACGCCACCATGCTTTAGTGTATGATCACAGTGGGGTTCAAGCAAGGAATTAACGCTTGAAATATTCCCTACAACATCAATTGTGTATTATAGTGAAATGACAAGTTTAATTTGTTTTGTTGCATGTACATTCAAAGGTGGTGAAAAACAAAGTCCAATTACCAACTGCGCATGAGCTTTTCATGAAGACGCACTTCAAGGAGGTCCTTGGGAAATAGGGATGGCAATTCCAGATGGATATCTGCAAATCCGATCCACCCGAAATAAATAAATGGACGAAAATCCGCATTAAATGGATGAAGGTCGGGTGACGGATGAAGCGGGTGACGGATCGGGTCGGATTCGGGTGGGGCTCCGTTTCATCCTTCACCCGATCCGTCATCCGTTTATCACCCGATCGGTATTCCATCTGTATATATAAAAAAAATTCCCAATTTTCTTATATACTAGTATACTACACTATGTATGTACTGTATATTTCTAAAAAAAATAAATATTTCTAAAAATTATTTAATTTTATTTTTAAAAATATAAAACCTCCCTCAATTCCCAATTATGTAGTACCGAAATAAGTTCATGATTACGTTAAAAAAAAAAGTAAGTTCATGATTATTATTTTATTATTATTATTATTATTATTATTATTATTATTATTATTATTATTATTATTGCTATAGTTTGGAATAAGAATTTTAATTAATGGATTACTTTTTAAGTTTAAAATTGGTTAAAAGTTTTTTTTTATAATAACGTATTAGATTTTATAGTTAGAGTAGGATTATAATTATCACCCGCTAAGCATCCGATCCACCCGTTTCATTCGCGGATGACGGTTGGATCGGATGCGGGTGATGGGTTTTGCGGGTGACGGGTGGATCGGGTGGAGCGGATGGTTAATTCGGGTGGATGCGGGTGGAGTCCATCCGACCCGAATCCGATCTGTTGCCATTCCTACTGGGAAAGGACCGATGCTTGCCAATGCCAAAGCCAAGAACATTGCGGTAAAAACTTTAATATAATTTAGTATCTAAACTTTAATTTGGCTTTATTTTGATGAAATGACCCCCAAAAACTTAGATAGTAGCTTCTTTTTATGTGATTTCAAGTCATAACCACTTATAACTATATAATTGTGAGATGGTTTGAGAAAAAATGAGTTCATAAGTAACGAAATGAAGAAAATAGGTATATTAGAAGCCATTTTGGCTTTATTTGGCTCTATTTTGATAAAATGAACCCAAAAACTTAGGAAATAGCTTTTTTAATGTGATTTCAAGTCATAACCACTTAAAACTATGTAATTGTCAGATGGTTTGAGAAAGATTAATGAGTGCATTTGTCAAGAAATGAAGAAAATAGGCATATAAGAAGCCATATTGGCTTTACTTGGCTCTATTTTGATGAAATGATCCCAAAAACTTAGAAAATGGCTTCTTTTATGTGATTTCAAGTCATATCCACTTATACTTATGTAGTTGTGAGATGGTTTGAGAAAGAATGAGTTCATAAGTAAAGAAATGGAGAAAATAGGCATATTAGAAGCCATTTTGCCTTTACTTGGCTCTATTTTGATGAAATGATCCCAAAGATAACAAGTCATAACCACTTATAACTATGTAATTGTGAGTTAGTTTGAGAAAGAATGAGTTCCTAAGTAAAGAAATGAAGAAAATAGGCATAGTAGAAGCCATTTTGCCTTTACTTGGCTCTATTTTGATGAAATGATCCCAAAAACTTAGAAAATAACTTCTTTTTATGTGATTTTAAGTCATAACCACTTATATGTTTATTTGCTTTACTTGTAACTTATGTTGTTCGTAATTTTTATAAATTATATATGATTATATAATGTATTTCATGTAGGAGACCTACTAGAAGAAGGTTGAAGAAGCCACCACCCAAGGGATTAAAAAGAGTCCAAACGAGTTGTATTGGAAGATGGTGGGTGATCGCAACAAGAAGGGTCGTGTAATGGGACTTGGCCAAAGTGCAGAGTTGTATTATGGCAATCGGATGGTTCGAGTTTCCAGGTTGATAGGTTGTCGTACTGACAAATTATTTATGAGAGAATAGCTTCTTAATTGTATTAATGATCTTGGCTAATATTTATAGCCTACAAAAGATAACCTACACAATGTAAAACTCTATCATATAAACTTCCATAAATCTATCTTAGAATATCACTAAGATATATTATTATCCTAAATATAATATCATAAGATCTATATGGAAATTATATCACAATAATATATTTCCTATATTCCTAATACCCTCCCGCAACCGTAACGGCAGTAACACGAACGTTACGATTGGAAATTCGCACTTTGTTGAAGTCGATCGAGTTGCACTACTCTGTTGATGTCGCCTTCAATTATTTTTATTTATTTTTTTTAAAAAAAAAAAACTTTTGCAGCCATGTTTCTTTCTTGGTATCCGTGGTTTTCTATCACGGCCCTTTGCTGATGTCCGTAGTCTTTTCTCACGGCCTTTTGCTGGTGTCCGTGATCTTCTGTCACGACCCTTTGTTGGTGTCCGCAGTCTTTTGTCACGGCCCTTTGCTGGTGTCCGCAGTCTTTTGTCAAGGCCCTTTGCTGGTGTCCGTAGTCTTCTACCACGGCTGTAATACCCCGTATTTTTATACGTATTTTATTTAAAATATGTATTTTATAAGGGTATTTAAATAATTTTAATATTTTAATTATGGTGTTTTAATTAATTATCCTATGTAAGTTTGGAAATATTTTTACTAAAGGAAATTTTGTTTAATTATTTATTTTATAAAAGTTGGGGTTTTATTTTAGGAAATTATGATTTTAACAAGTTTTAGTAAGGAAGGGATTAGGAAAAACTAAAGGAGGAAAGTTTAGGTAAAAGGGTGATAGAGAAGGGGTATAAATATCCCTCTTATGAGACAATTCAACTTTGCCCAGAGTGGAGAAAACCCAAGGTAAACTTCTCTCCCTTTTCTCCTTATTTTTCTTCTTTCTTTTTCTTTTCTTTCTCCTTCCCCTTCCCCTTTTGTTTTCGCACCACCACCACCACCAACGGCAACCACCACCACCGGTGGGCCGCCGACCACCAGCCACCCAGCCGGCAGCAGCGGTGACCACCAGTGCTGGCAGCAGCCGGCAGTGGCGCCGGCCTGCTGCGTGGGTTTCGAAAAAAAAATATTTAAAAATCAAATCTTTCTTGCTCAAATTTAATCTATGCTTTAATCTAATTGTAAATTATGAGTTTTGGGATTTAATTTTGATGTTTGATTATTATAATTATGTTAATTAATTTTCAAAGTTTTTAATTAAAAAGCCCTAATTTTTGAAACCCTAGGTTCTTGATTTATGAGTTATTGAAGGATTATGATGTATATTGGGGTAAACCTTTGTTTTAAGTGGTTTAAGGCTTAATTACAGCAAGTTTTAATTAAAATAAAGTGCTGGAATTTTATGTAGAACACTTAATATTATGTTTCTTGAAGAAATTTTAATTACCCATTAATTGGGACTTAATTATGGTGTTTTAAATATAATTTCAGCTTACTTTAATTAAATTATGAAGGGTTCTAAAATAGTATATATTGCTGGAAATTTGTTTAGAGTGGATTTTAATACTCTATTATGATTTTAATGTGTAGGAGACTTTGAAGTAAGCAATTTCTACTAGTCGTGACAATTTTAAAATCGTACTCAAGGTACGTTCGCGTACTTAGCATATTTTTGGTGATGTAGTATCATGCTAGGCTTGATTTAATTAATCCTAAATAGTATCATGCTAAGATTTATGATTGGAAATTGTGGATTATTGATATTGGTGTTTAAATTAGAAAACATGATTTATTTGAGATGGATTAATAGTTGGAAAATTAATGTTTGGCATGTTGTGTTTGAACCACACTTTTATTTATGGCATGTTAGAATGCATGAGTAATTAAATTACATGCTTAGTTATGTTTGGAATATTGAAAAGGAATTTTATTATGGTTCAAATAATTTTTATTGATGCTTTAAGCATGAGGAAGGAGCTATACAAGTGTCTATGTACACAAGGAATAAATTGTATGTTGGTGCCTTTGTGCACTTAAGGTGTTTTTAACACCGAGGGATAGGATTTTTGGCGCTTTATGCGTTTAAGGTGTCTTTGACACTGATGTAAAATTAAAAAGGGTTCAATATTAAATAATATGTGGTCACTAATTATTCAAGAATTAAATTGGTATGTTTGGTTGATTGAATAAATATTGTTGATTGATTTATTATGCTTTGAGAGTCATCACCAAATCCAATAACATGTAAATAACGTAAAGTGAAAGAGATTACGCACCAAAACTCTTTGAACGTATATACCTTGAGTATGAACAATGGGGGGAGTTATGGGGTTTTATATTTAACCATAACTTCTAATGGAGTACAGGACACTGTACATTCCTTTTTATTTATTATTATGCGCAGGAATTCCGCCACCTTTGAGTGGTTTTGTCGCTAGCACGGTTAGCTCCCGTGTCAGTTAACCTCAATTTATTTGGGGGAGGTATAGTTGGAAACTCGTTCGATGCGTAATCAACGCTAAATGAATTATTTAGTGTCTAGTTAAAGTGTCTTGTTGATTGTTGTGTGTGCTTGTAAATAGGTGCATTGAGGTAAGTGTGTGTTGATAGGTGAAAGCATGTTAGTGTGTTTAATTACGCCTACGTATTCAGCTTTGCTGATTGTGTGTGTTTGTGTGTTTGGCCATGTCTTTATCTTGGCCCTATGATGACCCATTTTTAATGGAGAGTAGTGGAGACAAGTAGAGATAAACTTTTCAGGTATTGAAGCATATTCATGACGGGGCATGAGTGAAGAGTGAATCATGCTAGTTTCCAATAGTTTACGATGTGTTTTATGCTTTGTTTATTTATGATACTTTTCATGTGAACTAACGCGAAGGCTTGGTTTTGGAACGGTTTTGAATAAGGGCCTTTAATGGTTCCAAGTTGTAGTTTTATTTTATTGACTTGTTTGTTTGGTTTTAAACTTTACTTTCGTTTGGTTGACTTTTGAGCTGACTTGTTTAAACGGTTTTTAATTTAAAGTCTTCTGCTGTGTATCTTTGATAGTTGCCTTAGCCATTTTCACGGTGGCGGTAATGTCTTAGATATTCCTAAATCGTATCTTAAAAAGTAAAGTGGGTATTTAAAAGAAAGGAATTTCTAGGGTGTTACAACGGCCCTTTGCTGGTGTCCGTGATCTTCTGCCACGACCCTTTGCTGGTATCCGTGATCTTTTGCTACGGCCCTTTGCTGGTGTCCGTGATCTTCTCCCACACCCCTTTGCTAGAATCGATGGTTTTTGTTTTTTTTTAAAATAAAAAGTACGCCAAACGTGGCTTTTCTATGGAGATGTATTACGGAGAAAACTAACTCACATAGTCCACTAACCAAAAAAAAAAAAAAAAAAAAAAAAAAAAAAAAACAAATTAAAGAACAGAAATTTCAAAGACTATTAATATAGCGGAAGCAAATTATATGAATCCCACCGGTGGGTTTAACTTTCAAACCCACCGGCAGGGGGAAATTTTTGTGAATGGTCCCAAGATTTAACCTGCTCTTGATACCGTAACAAATTATTTATGAGAGAATAGCTTCTTAATTGTATTGATGATCTTGGCTAATATTTATAGCCTACAAAAGATAACCTACACAATATAAAACTCTATCATATAAACTTCCATAAATCTATCTTAGAATATCACTAAGATATATTATTATCCTAAATATAATATCATAAGATCTATATGGAAAATATATCACAATAATATATTTTCCTATATTCCTAATAACCTATCAAACATAAGTTCCTAACAAATCCAACTAATAGTGTAGTAGGGTAAGTAGGATCAAATCCACAGGGAGATGGTATTCAATCTAACCTCTAAGAAATTGGAGAAACTAAACTATGTCATGAAATTGGGATAGGAAAGTAGTCTAAATTAAAATAGGAATAAAACAATTAATAAAAAGCCTAGGGTTATGGTTCACCATGCTTATAGTTCTAAATCTATCAAAATACCAATAACAATTCAACTAATCAATTAACTAGAGCAATTGCTAAGCCTACGGTCGGGTTTTAACGCTCTCAATTCAACATATGTAGTTCGGTCGCTAACATAATCAGAATTGCTAATTGTAGCCTTGTAGGTAAGCCTCTAAAAGTAAGATCTTTCGATTCAAACTTTTATTAACAATAATTAATCAAACAATTGATCAGGTTGCAAGATTAACAATAAAACACTATCAATTAGAGAAATCAATAATTAAAATATCAATAACATCAATCAAGATTCATTATATAAACATGGATTCCCAAACCCTAGAAATAAACTACTCAAGCATGAAATAAATAATTAAAACTAAATCTAATAAAGAAAACATAATTAAAGTAAAGAAATAGAATTAAAAAATACCTCAATAAATTACAATAATAAACCCAAGAATCATCCATGGAGATGCCATGAGAAACTAGGGTTTGAGAAAACAAACGTAAAAATAGCCTAAGGGAAAAATGATATCCCTTGATTATTTATATTATCCTAAAACTTATTTAAAAAAATTAAAGAAAAGAAATAAGAAAATATAAATTACATAAGTTGTAATATTATTGGATGATAGAAGATGACGTGGCCCGAAGACTTGTGACGATGTGGGATGACAAAGCTACTCAAGGCTTCAAGGACTGCTCGACCATACCAGCGGGCGCAGGGCTGGTGGCCGCGCCCTGGCAGTAACAGCAGCGAGCATCGAGTGGACGCAGCACAGACTCGCAGCAATATCTCGTGGGTGGCTGACAGCATTGCTTGGATTCAAACGCTTATAACTTCTGTTCCAGGAGACTTCTTGGGGCGTGTAACCTATCATTGGAAATCTCTTCAAGTCTAGTTTCCAATGCAACTTGAATCACTTCAATCCGTTATTTAGAACTCAAGTTATGAACAAAAGAGTGGACAAAGTTCAGTTTTGACACTTTGTAAACCATCGTTTTTCTTCGTTACTAACTCAAATTCAATTCCGAAAGATGCATAACGACCCTTGTGGATGCTGTAATCATCTCTCATGCAAATAAATATCAACCGAAGCTTTCAAAAACACAATTATTTCATTGAGTGACCTTGATTCATCGACTTTTCATCCTTTCATTGTCCGATTCTTCCAAAACTACTCCGAAAGCGTCCAAATAGCTATGAAAACATATGAAACATTAAGAAAACACAAACAAGGCATAATAGAGTACAAAATAGACAACTTATGCATATGCAACCTTAAAAACGACTAAAAGCCCTAAAAATCCACTATAAACTTAACATAAACATGCCTATAAATCATATATAAATATGATTCATAACAGTACAGGTCTTCACAGTAGTACACACAGTCCGTTGTTTCTCATATGCAGGATCAGATGGAGCATAGGGTGCAGGCTCTTCGCAGTGAAATCCGAAGTGAACTCCGAAGTGAAATTCGGAGTAAACTCCAAAGTGAAATCCGGAGTGAAATGGAATCTGAGATGCAAACCCGAATTCAAGTTGAAGTGGCCTAAAAGGAGAGGAGATTCGAGGAGAGGTGGAATGAGTGCACAAGTCAATTCGCCAGCAACGACACATGTTCCACTTTTCAGCCTCAGCATCGAGACCCCAGGGACGACCCGAGTAGTGGAGGAGCAGGCCAGGGTACCCCGGCAATTGCTTAGCCTAGCTTTGGTTTAGGTAGTATGGACATGTAATTAATTTGAATTATGTAGTGTTTGATTATATTCCCGCTTTTGTAGAAATGACTATATATTATGTAGCTTTTGATTATGTTCTAGCATAGCTTTTGTGGAAATACATATATTAATATTTCCATAATTCGATAATGATTTTAATTATCACAAGTATTAGGTGCATGAATATAGGTTTTGATTGATGCCAATTTTTCAAAAAAAAAAAATAAATCAAAATTTGTCGAAATAAAATGTTATTTCCAACGGAAAGTCTGAGATTTAATTCCGTCGAAAAAATGAATTTGCGACGGAAAAACTGTGGGGAAATTCCGTCGCAAAACTTAACCGTTGCGACGGATTATAATTTCGTCGTAGATTTACGACGCTTAATTCCGTCGTAAATTTGCAACAGAATATTAATCCCTGGCAATGATTAAGTTTTGAGACGGAACTAATCTATCAGAAAGTATTTCCTAACAACTGAATTTTCCGTCGTTATAGCCAAATCATCGACGGATTTTTCCGTCGTAAAATAGCGACGGAATTAAAACTGAAATCAAAAAAAATTCCGACAGACTAGGTTCTGTCGGAATAGCCCTTTCGACAGAATTTTCCTCGAAAAATCAACTTTTACCTACAAATTGTTTTTTGAAAGACCTTAACGACGGAATTTCGTCGTTGACATGATTTGCAACGGAATATAAGGATCCAGCGACTGATTTTTTCAGTCGTAAAATAGCCTTTTTTAGCATGCCATATGGCAGCGCGCCAAGGTGGCGGCGTGCCCACGTTGGCAGCCACCAAGTGGCAGTGTGCCATGTTGGCAATGCCATATGGCAACGGGCCGCGAACACGGGTGACGGGTCATGGACGCGGGCCAAAAGGTGGCGGCCCAACCGAACCCAACTTGGGGCTCAAGGTTGGGTGCCATATGGTTAGCTCACAATGCATGTAAGTTGCCTTGGGGAGCAAGTGAGGAAGTGGTCCTCACCTAACCATGTGACACTTGTTACTTTATAATTCCTTTGTTTATTTAAATAAGGATTGAATTCAAATTCTTTCTATGTGGGATCTTTTTGTAAAAAAGTCCCACGTTGAAAGATGAGTGGAATTTACAAGGAAGCACTCCTATAAATAGCCAAGGCATACCTTGGGATTGTTCACTTGAGTAAGAGTTAGAAAAGGCATCTCCACTTGAGAGAAAACCTTTAAACTCATAATTACGTACTCGAATAGTTTGGTCGGGCTCGGCTTACCTCCAAGTAATAGACCTAGTCAGGATCGTGTTACGGGTGGATACCGTAGGAGGTTATCGCCCGGTTCGAGACTTAAGCTTTCTCAAGTAAGAGCTCGGTGAACGAGCGAAGCACTCTTCAAAGGTAATTTTGTCTTTCCATAATTCTTGTTAATTATGTCTTTTGATAATATTAATTGTGAGTTGTTTGATCTTGGCTTAGGTTTTATTTTCTGCGATGAGTCGGACTCATCAAAACTCAACACATATTCTCTCTCCTCCAATTCTCTCCACTACTTTTACTTTTTACAATTTTTTATTATTTCACTTACCCCACTACCTCCATATTTTATTACTTTCTCCAATTTCTCTACTATATAATTAAAAAAAATATTAAAATGACAAAAGAACACAAAACACTTTTTAAAAATTCTCATTCTTATTGTTGTTGTTGTTGTTAATTGTCATTGTCATTGTTGTAATATAAGCTTAAAAGTATGAAATTTGGATTTATATAATTAGAATTATATCATTAGACATAAACTTAACTGAACTTATTAGAGTCGAACTTAACTGAACTTATTAGAGCTGAACTGAACTGAACTGAAATTAATCTGATGAGAACAGGCCCTTTGGGTTCGTGAGTTGTGGATTTTGAGGTTCTAGGTTTGAGTTCAAGTTCTTAATTGAGGTTTTTGGGGTTCGTGGGTTCTCGGTTATGGGGGTTCGAATTTCTCATGGTTATTGTGGTACAGCGGGTTTGTGGGATTGATTGAACGGTGGGTTCGTACGCCATTTTATAATTCCTAGTTAACACCGTCAGTTTTTATTCCTAACCTGTCAATTCAATTTCACGTGTCAGTCGAGTCCTTTCCAATTCATTAACTAGCTGGACAACTTGCATGCGTAAGTTACCAAAATACCCCCATGAGAAACAATGCATGTTAATCATTATGAGAAACTTGGAATTACTCCTTGTAGGGAATATTTCAAGCATTACCCCAAACTTGAACCCCACTGTGATCATACACTAAAGTACGGTGGCGTCCAAAGGGAAAGAAGATAGAGCAAAAGAGTCGCCAACAAGTTTTAGGAACTTGTAAACCGTTCACGAGGTGAAGGTTACACCCCATAACGATCCAGGAGATCGTCAACTCCAATAGGTCTGGAAACCATGACTGGTATTTCGGGGATGAAGGTACAAATTCAACCTAAAAGAGATTGAACTTGCCCTAATAATAGGCCTCTACTTTATTCTGATCGTATTCATGTGCGCTTTCTGACTAACATGCAATCATTAGGTTTACCCTAAACCTGTTTATCTATGTTGGTTGAACATTAATGCACTAATAAAATTGGTGATCACTTGAATTATAATCATAATTAACCCTAACTAGATTATTAATTATCTTATTAAGCGTGATTACAAGTACCAATTCCCTTTAAACATGCATAAAAGGTGTGATCAAGCAATAAAAATAAATATCAAGCAACATAATAATAATCATAAAAATAATGATAATCATAATTAAAATAATCATAATCATAATTAACATGATCATAAATTATAACAATTAAAATCATAATTAAAATAATAAAATTAATCATAATTAACATAATCATGTTCATGTTAAAAATAAAGTATAATAATAGCAAGATCCTAGGCATGATACTAATAAGATTAATAACAAACCCTAGCATGTCACTAAGCAATAAAGATCAAAGCTTTAACCCTAACATGATACTATCATGAATATTAGGAAGAAAATAGGAAGCATCGCATGAATCATAATAAGCATATTTGATATTATAACCTTTTCCCTAAACATGATACTAGGAACTTATTGTTGTCACCCTAACATGACATTAGGAATTATAATAACAACCTAGACATGATTTCTATATCATAATAATAGTGCAACCAATTAAAGCACTTACTTGGATGTCTCGTACCTCTTTCTAATAACAAAATACACGCGTTAGTAACTTCAGGGAAAATAATAACTAAAACAATTAAATCAAATAATTGAAATAGAGATTTGGGACCAAACCCTCAGAAATTAAAACCTTTCACGTCTAGGGCGAAGGCAACTTCGAACTTGGCTAGGTGTGTCAAGTGCTAATGTATGAGGAATTGTGTTTGTAAAAAGCTAGGCTTAGAAAGAGGGAGAGAATCAAGAATTTCTTGATGAGAGTTGGTGAGAATTAGAAAGAATAAGAATTTATGAGAATTTATGAATGAAAACATAATTTTAAGAGGCTATTTATAGAGAAAATCAGCCAAAAAGATAGAAAAACGAATCAGAGTTTCGACGAGAATAAAACTCGATCGCAACGTCAAACTCGCACGTGCCGCCAAACGCTGGACTCTAGCGCCAGACGCCAGGATTGGCGCCAGACGCTACACTTTGGCGCCAGACGCTAGGCGTGGCGCCAGGCGCTGGAAAACAGTTTTTGCAGATTTTGTTTTTATCATATCTCTATTAGAATCAGATTAAAATATTTTGTAGATAAAAAGATATGGTCAAAATAGTAGGACGGTGTCAGTTTTGGATAGAGTTTCATGTCTCAATCATATCTTTTTCGTTATAACTCGGATTTAATATTATAATATATCATTGGAAAGATAATTTCAAGATCTATCCAATCATATAAAATTTGGATAAAGATTATGAGTAACGAAACTAAAATCTGAATATATTTAACTTCGTACAAAACAAGGATTCTCAAAAGGAGTAGTTTTATTCAATTTCAAACTCTTTAAAACATAATTATCATCCTAACTCCATTAGGATTTAAAAGAACCTTCTAGATTATTTGACAGGGTAAAGTCGTATCCCCTAATCAAAAATAATTACCTAAATCACTAACTAAGGTAGATAGGGAAGTAGGGTCGATCTCCACAGGGAAACAAGTCTTTTTACTCCTAATTTATTATTATAATCTAAACTATTTAAGTAACCAATATTTATAGTTGAATAAGAAACTAAACTAAAAAGAGTAGGAATAGGGAGAAAATAATATATAAAAGGATCTAGGGCATAGGTTCACCAATAAATAATACTCCAGGGTAAAACAGGGTAATCAATCATTGACATGGCATAAATAACATGATTAACAGGCTCTCGCAATTTATTAATCAACATAGATCTAACAGGCTCTCGCAATTTACTAGATCTAAGTTCTTATTGAAAATAGCCTTTAATATCAAATTAACATCTGCTCGATTCATCAATTTAATATTGCTATACTTTTACAAGCCGCAATTGTAAAACATTAAAACAATCCAATAAGAAATTATCATGCAATACCGATAATCAATAATAGTCAATCATCAATGCATCAATTAACCAGATTGTAAAGGGCTCTCGCTACTTATTACAATCACACAATTAATTTATCGGTATTAAATCTCATCTCTCGAATCTTGACTTAACCATTTATAAATTGACTTGCCTATTGAAACTAGACCTAAACATTAATTCTCATCTCTCGATTCTTGAATCAATATTGTCAAACTCATGCATAAAAGATAGGCCTAATCTAGTCACAGAGCATTAAATTAATCAATAGGAAATTAATCTAGCATTGACAATCAACAACAATAATTTACCCCTTCATATTATTTATTAGATCCCCATAAACCCTAGAAATTAAACTACTCACACATAATAAAAACTAAACTAATCAAGGTAATAAAATAAGACATGATTAAAGGAATAAAATAAATAACTAAGATTAAGGGAGAAGAAATCGTTATCAAAATAAATTTGGAATTAAAAGAAAGAATTAGGAACAAAGGTTTAGAGAGAAAACTAAGTAGAGAGAGAAATTCTAAGGAAGAAGATGATTAAGAGAAGAAGAAGAGATATCTTCAATTAAGCGTCCTAAAAACGTACTTAAACAAAACTAAAAACTACTCCTAATTAGAAACTAATTGCTCGTCAAAAGACCTTTCCAGAAACACGCGCCCGATCGGGCTAGAGGCCGCCCGATCGGGCCCGCCTTTTTTCTCGCACAGGTCTTCTCACAGCACCGCCCGATCGTGCTAAGCCTTGCACGATCGGGCACGCCTTGGCTTGCTGCGCATCTTGCCCTTGCATGCATCCGCCCGATCGGGTCTATGCTTGCCCGATCGGGCCCGGTCTTCTCCTTCGAGGCTTGGACTTCGATTAGGCTAGATTTCTCGGCCCAATCCATATTTCCTCTCGGGTCTCAAATACATGGTCCAAATGCCTCGTGATCCAAATCACCAAGCCCTTAGTCACCGGCTCGATGGCTCTAGCCAGCCTTGGGCTCCAAAAGTGGTCGTGTTCCTCCAATGCTCGTAGTTGCTTCATAAAAATCCCGGGAAAATGCTCTAAAGGTGCAATTCCCTGCAAAACTCAACCAAAACTACGAAAACACTGGAAAACACCGATTAGTAATAAAAGTGGCTCTAAAGAGCCAAAAACACTACTAATTACGACCAAGGGACGGGGGTAAAATACTATATAAAATAGACATATCAAACTCCCCCAAGCCAAACCTTTGCTTGTCCCTAAGCAAAGAGCTCATCAACGAACATATAAAACATGCCTCACCCCAATATAAAAATCAAGCTCAAACGATTCAAGGTAAATCAAATAAACATGCTTCAAGGTCAACCAATCAAATCCATCTAATTACCTTTCCTCCCTAACAATTGTCAAAAAGAGCAAACCACAAGAGCATATAGAATTCAAGACTAGTGCTCACACACTCGACTCTCATTTATGTGGCGAGTAAAGAATGTACTCGATCTCTCTCCAACCAACCCCTTTATGTGAACAATGCCCTCCCAACTCACACTCTTGCGTGTATAAAAACAATGAACGCTCAACCTACTAGTCGACTCGAAATATGCCAAGTCATAACTTGCATTGAAAAACAACACTTTCACATTTACATAACTTCTATGCACAAGGTCGGAAGGTCTTTTAAGCTTGTAATGTAAGGCTAGGGTAAAGGTAGGATAAATTTGGGATTATGTGAGAGAAAAGTTATGCTTAAAGGAGCCATATCCTAATAAAACCCATGATAAAAAATAATGATCATACACATCTCCAACATAACCAACTCCAAACAACAATCCATCAAATATACTCCAAACAATATAAACAATCCCAACACTTACAATTTCACTCATAAGATATGATAATATGGAACTTTGAGTGAAAAACAAACTTTGAACTCATTCTTTTTTTTTTCTTTTACTTGAATTTTTTCTTCTTCTTTTTTTTTTTCTTTTTCCTTGAACAACCTTCAAATAGAACATTTGAGCATTAATAAATTTTTTCTTTTGCTCTTTATTTTCTTTTTAACTCATATTGGAAAATTCAACTTTGAAACACAATATCAATATTTTCCAATCAAAAATCAAAGAACAATAACTCTTCTTTTATTCCCACATTGTGCAAATAATATGCACATCACAACTCCCTCACCTCACCAACTAATCGCTCCCCCAAGCCAAGCTTGGGACTAGTAACCAATGGGGCTCATGTAGGCTTGTAATGTGGCTAAATAAACAATAAAAGGGCACAAGCAACAACATGGGTAACAAGAAGGGAACAAATGTATCTAATACTCTGAAGGCTACCTAAAAGAATGACATCCTTCGTCCTCCTCATGTGCATAATAATAAGTCATGAAACACTACTCATAGTTGTAAATCAATACTCAAATTCATTGACATACCAGGAATTATGGAACTATCACACATTTCCTAACCAAATCAACTAGTCAAGCACTATAATCACAAGTAGTTGGACAAAATTGACGCATGCTAAGGTTTCAAGGCAATCAAACATCATATCATGATCAACTAATCCACAATATTCATCATCAAATACCAAGAATCAAAACAAATTTTCTCAAGTATGGGGCACAGGGAAGCATGATTTACAATTCATTGGAACGTTTTTTTGGATTTTTTTTTATTTTTCAAATTTTTTTGTATTTTTCATATAAGGGAAGCAATGAAACTAAATTAGAAAGCAAATAAAAACTACACTAGAAAGCAAGTAAATAGAGAGAAAGGAAAGAGAGTTACCAAGCGAAAGATTACCCCCCAAGCCAAATCAAGCAATGCCCTCATTGACTTAGGAGTGTAACCTACTCCTCATCCTCATCCATCCTCGAATAACCGCCACCACCATGGCTAGAACCGGCCTCTCCATGGCTCAAACCACCACCTCCATAACCCGAACCACCTGCAAAATAGTTAGGGTCTACATTCCCCCCAAGCCCACCAAAAGGAGCATCGGTCCCATATCCATGGACCGATGAATAGTCCACATAGGTATCGTAGGCACTTGGGTCCGTGTATCCCCCTTGGGGGTATTGGAACCAATCGGGGACAAGTGATTCGGGGGGAATAGCCCCCCGACGGGCATAATCATCATACATGGGGTATAAGCCCCGCCCCAAGTTCCTCTCCACAACCCCAACTTTAGCATCTAGGGCTCCTACCCTAGTGTCCAAATTCCTAACCATACCCTCCATCCTCCCTTGCCCACTCTCTATCCGATCCAATTGGCTTCTAAAAGCCGAAAAGTCATATGGGGCGTTAGGGTCGATGTTGTAGTTGGTTGAGGAAGTGGGAATGTGATGTGTGTAGTGTTGGGGTGATGGTTGGTGGAAATGTTGTGGTGGTGAGGGAGGTGCTTGGTGGTGTGCTTGGGCCTCCCCTTGGTCTCCTGATTCAAAGGTATAAGAGGGAAGACCCTTCTCAAATTTAGTCAAGGGGTTAGGCAAGGTGAAAGCGTTGTCTCTTCTACCCGACTCCCTATGAATCACCCACCAAGTCTCACCCCCTATCACATTTAACCAATTAAGGCCTCCTAAGTAGGGTGCGTCCATTAAGGTTGGTCCGTCTACCTTACCATCACCGTTAGGAGTCCAACTAAGGTATTTGACCGCTATGTGGGTTACTAACCCGCCAAAGTAAATTGGGACCCTAGACCTACCCGATTCGGCCGCATTGGCAACCCTCTGAAAGTGTTGGGCCATCCTATGAACTATGTTAAGCTTGTCACTCTTAGGAATCATGTATGATCCTAATAGTTCTAGTTCATCTCTCCTCACATTAGCCGGTTCATGCCTCCCAAAGATGGTAAGGCCAACAAACCGTTGCCAAAGTTTTGGCACGGGATGTTGAATCCAAGTGCCCTTGGCATGTTGGAGGTTTAAGTTAGGATTCCCTGTTAGAGCACGGTAGACAAAAGTAATGTTGTCTTGGGGTGGTTCAATTGGTCTATCGGCTTTCAATTCAAACAATTTTCCAAAATCTTTCAAGGACAATCTAATATCATTATTAAACAATCGAAATTGAACATGAGAGATTAGAGCATTTGATTTTATGACATTAAAACTAGAAATGAATTCTAAAATCAAATAATCATAAGTATCATAATGTAATTGGAACAAACCACTCATGCCAATTCCTTTGAACAATTTTTCAACATGTTTATCAATTCCTAGTCTAGAAAGCGTAGGATGATGAATAAAACGGGTAGGAATTACCTGCCGTGTGATGAGGTTGAGCATCCTTTGCCTTTGCTCTTGGGTGGTGATGACCACCCTCTCCCACCCCGGAATTTGCAGCTCCGGGTCAATGCTAGGTGCTTGTTGCCTCGATCCTTCACCCCTAACAGTTCTAGACCTCTTGAAAGCCATTTTATGTGAAAATAGTAGGAATTGAAGCTTTCTCTCTCTTAGGGTTTGAGAAGAAATTGAGAGAAAGTGTTGAAAATTTAGTGTAAATTGTAGAGAAAGATGAGAGGAGTTGGAAAATGTAAGAATTTTTAAGTTTGGATGGAAGAATTGGAGGAGATCTTGGAATGAAGTGTGAGTTGAAGGTTTGGAAATGGAGGTTTTAGAGAGAGAAAGTGAAATGAAGAAGATGAAATAAGGGGAAAGTGAGGGAAGAAAGAAGAGAAAAGAAAATAAAGGGGGGACGGGTTGTAGGCGCGCCCGATCGGGCGAGGCTCGCCCGATCGGGCGAATGGGGAAATTTCAAAAATGCAAGTTGCGCGCCCGATCGGGCGAGCTCCACCCGATCGGGCACGAACGCGAACATAATTTTCGCCCTTTGCTCGCCCGATCGGGCGAGCTTCGCCCGATATTTCTTTTCTTCTCACTCGATTTGCGCCCGATCGGGCGACCTCGCCCGATCGGGCGAAAAGAGAACTTGTTTCCAAGTCTCCTTTCGCGCCCGATCGGGCAGCCGTGCCCGATCGGGCGAAATTAGCCAAGAAATCAGCTCTCCTCTTGCGCCCGATTGGGTAGATTCGCCCGATCGGGCGAATTTTTCTCCGATTTTTGCCTCACTTGCGCGCCCGATCGGGCGAGAAGAGAACTTGTTTCCAGGTCTCCTCTCGCGCCCGATCGGGCGAAATTAGTCAAGAAATCAGCTCTGCTTGCGCGCCCAATCGGGCAGATTCACCCGATCGGGCGAATTTTTCTCCGATTTTTGCCTCACTTGCGCGCCCGATTGGGCGAGCCTTGCCCGATCGGGCCCGTACCAAGCCCTGGAGTTTCTCCGATTTCTTTTCTTCTTCAAATTTTTCTAAGTCTTTTTACCTGTCAAATTCATACTTGTATAACAACACTTAAAAATGGTAAAATATCACTCTCCTCACCTCTCTAAAATAAAAATAAAATAAGAGAAAATGAAAACTAATCTAGAAAGCATGAAATACGGGTTGCCTCCCGCAAAGCGCTGGTTTATATAGGTCCCGCACGACCTTCTTACCAAGTACAGTTCCTAGGACCCTTTACCTAACACTTGATCGGGTGGTTTCTCACCCGGTCTAGCGATGTTTAGGCTGCGATGTGGCTTCCTGACATAACCTGTGGGGCGCCAAGTCACCTTATCTGGTGGATCCTCCTTGACTTGGACTGGGGGTTCTTCAATGCTCCGCACTAAAAACCCTTTTTCGATCGAATGTTGCTTCAAATTGTCATTGCGTTCAACACTTGCAACTCGATCTGGCGGAACACTTACTGTAGGCTTGATTCGCACAACTTGCTCGATCGGTTCCACTTGTTCATCCTCGAAACCAAGACCAACATTGTAGAGTGCTCTTTCTATTGCATCGACTTCCTTTTGCCATTTTTCTATCTCATCTGAAAAGGATGCAACACAGGATACCGCCTCCAAGGGATCTTTTTCAAGAGCTTGGGGCTTGTTAGAATAATTTACAACCACATTAACACTGAAACATTTCTCGTAAGTCATGGAGCTTTTGGGGGCATTATTCAGATTAAAAACCACTTTATCGTCCCCTACTGATAGTGTTAGCTTACCACTTCTTACATCTATGACTGCTCCTGCAGTGTTAAGGAATGGTCTACCCAAAATAATTGGAGTTTGCATATCCTCAGCCATATCAAGAACAACAAAATCTACAGGTATATAAAATTTACCTACTCTAACGGGGACATCCTCTAAAACACCTAGGAGGTATTTGAAAGAACGGTCGGGCATTTGTAGAGTTATATTGGTAGCTTTTAATTTACCCATATTCAACTTAGAACACACAGATAATGGCATGACGCTAACACTAGCACCCAAATCACATAATGCATTATCAATCAAGAGATTGCCAATATGACAAGGGATAGAAAAACTACCCAGATCTTTTAATTTGGGTGGAGACTTATTTTGAAGTACGGCACTACACTCTGCAGTGAAAGCTACTGTCTCTACCTCACTAATAGACCTTTTTCTCGTCAATATTTCTTTCATAAATTTTGCATATGAGGGGATTTGTGTGATCAATTCAGTAAAGGAAACTGTTACCTTTAAATCTTTAACCACCTCCAGGAACTTACCAAACTGCTTATCCAAGTTTGTCTTCAATTGACGATTGGGGAAAGGAAGTTTGATAATTGGCTTTTGAGCATTCTTATTCTTATCTGGAGTAGCCACCTTCTCTGGAGTTTTACCCTGCAATGTAGAATTAGGTGTGTTAGTATTATCCTCTAGCCCTGCAGGGCTAGAAACTACATTGTTTGGTTTAATGGAATCAAGATTAGCATTATTTAACAAAAAAGGTTCATCAACTCTGGGCATAGAGGGCCCTTCATAGTTTGAACCACTCCTTAGAGTAATTGCAAATGCTTGATCCGTAGGCCTAGTCGGCTGTGCCGGCTGGGCTCCCTGTTGGCGTGCTTGTAGAGTAGCGGAGAGTTGCGCAATTTGATTATCTACAATTTTATTATGCGCTAGAATTTGATCAATTGTCGCATCCCTGCTCTCCATGTGCTTTTGCATATTGACCAACATTGCTCTAATTTCCCCCAAGGAAGGGTTGGAAGATGAGGGGGGTTGTTGTGGTTGATTCTTCTGGCTAGCGTTGGGATGATAGTATTTCTGCTGCTGATGTTGTGGCACCTGTGGTTCTTGTGGTGGTGGATTTTGAACATTAGTGCTCCGGTAGGAAAGGTATGGATGATTCCGATACCCAGGATTGTAAGTGTTGGAGTATGGGTTATTCTGCCTATAAGCTTGGAAGGCATTAACTTGCTCCACGGAACTCCTGCAATCCTGCTCCCAATGACCTACAATACCACAATTTTCACAGAAAGCCTCATTAGAATTATTGTTAATCGCAAAAACATTAGCTACACTAGCAGTGCTCAGATTATCTAATTTTTTGGCAAATAGAGGTCAGTTGAGATTGCAAAAAGGATACAGAGTCGACACTATGTTTCCCCTTGTTAGCAAATCCTCTGGGATTCCCATATTGGGAATTGTGTATCGCCATATCTTCAATAACCTGACCTGCATCATCAACATTAAGATTCATAAATCTCCCACTAGCTGCAGAGTCTAAAATTATTCTAGAAGAATTTCCAATGCCGTTATAAAAGGCTTGGATTAACTGCCATTGTGCTAAATTATGGTGGGGGCATTCTCTTTGTAAGTCCTTGAACCTCTCCCAAGCCTCATATAAAGACTCATCGGCTTCTTGGGCAAAGTTCTGAATCGCACTCCGTAGTACTGTTGTTCTCTCTGCAGGATAATACTTGTTATAGAAATTCAAAACAAGAGTTTCCCAGTCAGTTATACCAAGTGTAGTTCTATTCAAGCCATTAAACCACAATTTAGCTTTTCCAGTTAAAGAGAAGGGAAAGAGAATCTCCCTGAGTTGGTCTTGAGTGACCCCGGCTTGCCTGATGGTGTTACAATATTGACAATAGTCGGGAATGTGAAGATTCGGGTCTTCACCCTTTGCTCCACTGAATTGCTTCCTCTCTATCATCGTTATAAATTGAGGCTTAATTTCAAATTGAACCCCATCAAGAGCCGGAGTAGGGGTGAGATGTGGAAAATCCGTAAGCTTTGGTTGTGAATAATCACTAAGCTTCTTTGGAGCCGCCATCTCTGATTCTGTGTCTGATGATGTCTCTGAATTGCTAGAATCAGTTGGAGGATCGCGGTGATTATTGTTAGTATCACCAGAATCCGCCAGGATTTGCTTGTAGAAGTTTTTCTGTCTATGGAAGGAACGTTCGATCTCAGGATCGAATGGGATATAACCTGATCTGGAACACCTGGGCATAAACAAAAACTAGAAGCAAATATGACATTTGTCTCAGAGAACTAACGCTCTCTGAGACAAAAGAGAAATAATCTAGACTACAAAAACAATCAGAAATAAAAATAAAACCATTTCCCCGGCAACGGCGCCAAATTTTGACAGGGTAAAGTCGTATCCCCTAATCAAAAATAATTACCTAAATCACTAACTAAGGTAGATAGGGAAGTAGGGTCGATCTCCACAGGGAAACAAGTCTTTTTACTCCTAATTTATTATTATAATCTAAACTATTTAAGTAACCAATATTTATAGTTGAATAAGAAACTAAACTAAAAAGAGTAGGAATAGGGAGAAAATAATATATAAAAGGATCTAGGGCATAGGTTCACCAATAAATAATACTCCAGGGTAAAACAGGGTAATCAATCATTGACATGGCATAAATAACATGATTAACAGGCTCTCGCAATTTATTAATCAACATAGATCTAACAGGCTCTCGCAATTTACTAGATCTAAGTTCTTATTGAAAATAGCCTTTAATATCAAATTAACATCTGCTCGATTCATCAATTTAATATTGCTATACTTTTACAAGCCGCAATTGTAAAACATTAAAACAATCCAATAAGAAATTATCATGCAATACCGATAATCAATAATAGTCAATCATCAATGCATCAATTAACCAGATTGTAAAGGGCTCTCGCTACTTATTACAATCACACAATTAATTTATCGGTATTAAATCTCATCTCTCGAATCTTGACTTAACCATTTATAAATTGACTTGCCTATTGAAACTAGACCTAAACATTAATTCTCATCTCTCGATTCTTGAATCAATATTGTCAAACTCATGCATAAAAGATAGGCCTAATCTAGTCACAGAGCATTAAATTAATCAATAGGAAATTAATCTAGCATTGACAATCAACAACAATAATTTACCCCTTCATATTATTTATTAGATCCCCATAAACCCTAGAAATTAAACTACTCACACATAATAAAAACTAAACTAATCAAGGTAATAAAATAAGACATGATTAAAGGAATAAAATAAATAACTAAGATTAAGGGAGAAGAAATCGTTACCAAAATAAATTTGGAATTAAAAGAAAGAATTAGGAACAAAGGTTTAGAGAGAAAACTAAGTAGAGAGAGAAAGTCTAAGGAAGAAGATGATTAAGAGAAGAAGAAGAGATATCTTCAATTAAGCGTCCTAAAAACGTACTTAAACAAAACTAAAAACTACTCCTAATTAGAAACTAATTGCTCGTCAAAAGACCCTTCCAGAAACACGCGCCCGATCGGGCTAGAGGCCGCCCGATCGGGCCCGCCTTTTTTCTCGCACAGGTCTTCTCACAGCACCGCCCGATCGTGCTAAGCCTCGCACGATCGGGCGCGCCTTGGCTTGCTGCGCATCTTGCCCTTGCATGCATCCGCCCGATCAGGTCTATGCTTGCCCGATCGGGCCCGGTCTTCTCCTTCGAGGCTTGGACTTCGATTAGGCTAGATTTCTCGGCCCAATCCATATTTCCTCTCGGGTCTCGAATACATGGTCCAAATGCCTCGTGATCCAAATCACCGAGCCCTTAGTCACCGGCTCGATGGCTCTAGCCGGCCTTGGGCTCCAAAAGTGGTTGTGTTCCTCCAATGCTCGTAGTTGCTTCATAAAAATCCCGGGAAAATGTTCCAAAGGTGCAATTCCCTGCAAAACTCAACCAAAACTACGAAAACACTGGAAAACACCGATTAGTAATAAAAGTGGCTCTAAAGAGCCAAAAACACTACTAATTACGACCAAGGGACGGGGGTAAAATACTATATAAAATAGACATATTATTATTCTAGAAGACTATAATCAATCCTAATAGCCTTAGGAATGATAACTAATAATAGGTCCTCCTCTAGATCATTGGGCCGCATATAAAAACCAAATCGGGCCCAGTTTAGTATTTTGGCCATAACTTCCTCATTATTCATCGGAATTGGGCTTATAATATATCGTTGAAAAGGTCTTTTCAAATCCCATCCAACCACACCATTATTGGACCCATATCATGGACCAAACTAAACTGTAATGCACGTTTTTCAAAAATAGGGTAAGAAAAAAAATATTTTCAAAAACAGAAATAAAAGATATTTTAATAAAAACATCCTCATCACTAGACTTTTCACACTTTCGCTTTATTCGATAATCAAATGACATGAAAGGTATTCATCACTAGGTTTGGTTTTGAGGAGACACAAATGGGTGTCTACACCCCTGCTCAGTGTGAACATGCTCTGTTCCAATGACAGTTAATTTATATGCTAACTAAATATAAATATTACACTTTACACATACAGTAGATTCAATAGATAGACAACCCATTGTACTTGCAAATTGATATATTGATCATCCACAAGCTTACTCTTTTGGGAACCCTTTAGCCCTGGAGGTCAATTGCAACTTTATGAAATTGTTAGGAAAAAAAATTCTTTGCTTCATGACATTTACAATGTAAGAATTGGCTTTGATTTTCAAGGGAGAATATGGTGCTTGGGCAGCTATTCTAGACCTCCTTGTTCGCTTCTTTTTCTCTCTTCCAGGTGAAGCTAAAAGCAATGGTTACCTTGTTCTCTTCTTCACTCTATAGGGTTAAAAAAATAAAATGAAATGACTAATTTTTCTTAGCCCCGTAATAGCATTCAATTACATTTAGTAAGCATATATTAGTAGCATGATGACTTAATGGTGTTGGGTTTAATTTGAGAAGTGTGGAGAACGGTTCAAGGAGGCTAAGGGGGTGCATAGCTTAGGAGTTTAAGCTATGGGCTATTGCTTGGTATTAAGCAATGGTGGATGGCAAAGGGCTGACTTCAAATGAGCATATCTCAATATCTAGGAATGATATTGAGATAATTCAAGGTTAGAGGTGATAGATTGTCTCAAGATCTTTCCAACGACTAGTCATAAGCTCCATTTGGTTAAGAATCAAGGGAGTTATGGATGTTTTAAGAAGAGATGTCCGCGCAATGCGAGAGTTCGACCAAATTGTAGAAAAGTTCGGTCGAACCTTGTTTTTGAGGCAGACCCTAGAGCTCTTTGATTTCTAGTGCAGGTTCGGTCAAACCTAGGAAGTGGTTTGACCAAACCACCCCAGGTTCGACCGAACTCTGGGTAAGTTCGGTCGAATCATTGAGCCCCTGTTCAGCGACGCGATTTCTTTTATTTCGCTTGGGATGTAATCGTAGCCATTGATCTTCTTGCACTATATATACTCTTATTTTGTCATTATAGAGAGCGTAATAGGATGAGGGCAAAGATGTAGAGAGAGAAAGCTTCATGTAAACCCAAACACTTAGGGTTTTGGTGTTTGAGAAGGTGAGCTTGGGGACGGAGCTTTCATGGAGATTGAAAGCTTGTAAACTACATTGTTCTTCATCAAATTTTTACTCCATAGTAGATTGGTGGGTTTTTCTCCCAATTCTTGGGTTTCTCACGGTAAATTCTCCATGTCTCGTTTATTACTTGTTTTTCTGTCTTTGTTGCTATTAATTTTCGTTAGTCGCAAACTTAGCTAGCACATACGTAATCCCGTTTCAAATGGCATGTGATCTCCCTATTTCTAAATATGAAATCCATGTCCATTTAAGTATTCCTGTCAAAAACAAATTAATATAAAAATTCTTTAAGTTTTTAGTGCATCTCCTGGATCTGTTTGTTTTCGTCATCTATAACTTGTACCATATCATGCTGAGTAAGCTTCCCTTTCTGGTCTTTCGATATGGCTTATGCCACCTCATCTGCTCCCTTGTCCATGCCAATCCAACTTATGGTATACTTCCAACTTCCTCCATTGTTAAAAGCTTGCATCAATGACTTTTCACACACCCAACACACAACTTTGACCATCGATATTTTCATTTACTCAAATTCTTTTTTAAAAAGAAAACTACATGAAGTTAATACTTGTATGTAGTAGTTCGAGAATATTCCAACATTTTTCATAATAACATTTGATAATCATGTCCATACTTGTTAGTACCTAACTCATCTGCTATGTTTTCTAGGTGAACTGGAATTCCCTTTCATCACATTGGTTTTAGTAAGTGTTGCTCCACTTCAAGCATTGAACCTAGAGGTGTCAAAAGCACACCCGACCCGACTCAATCTGAAAACGATCAGAAAAATATTCGATTCAGATTTGAACTCGCGTGGACATAACAATTTTGTATGACTTAACTTTAAAAATTGACCCGACCTGACCCGACCATATTAGACCCGATCCGATCATTCGAATTGACACCCCTAATTGAACCTAAGGTATCATAGCCTTAATATTTGATTTTAGTTTTTATTTATTTTTATTGCTGACATCCCATTCACAAGTTTTACCTTTTATCATAGACAGTAATTTGTTTTATTCCCTCCGTCCCTTTTTTACATTTCTACTTTCCTTTTTGGGTGTTTCAAAATTACATTCCTCCTTTCCTTTTTTAGTAAGTATTGTTTTTCCAAATATCCCAAATTATCCCTCTTTTTCTATTATGTAATTAATGTTTAGTCTTATTTTCTCTCTCTTACTTTCCTATTCTCACTCCTAAGGCCCTGTTTGATTCACCTTAATTTTGCTGAACTGAAATTATTTTTACTGAACTGAACTTATTTTTACTGAACTGAACTTAATTTTACTAAACTGAAATTATTTTTACTGAACTTAAATTAATTTTATTGAACTTAAATTATTTTTACTGATTTTCTATTATAATTCTTCTTTAAGAAAACTGAATTATACTGAACTGAACTTATTTTTACTGAACTGAAATTATTTTTACTGAACTGAAATTAATTTTACCGAACTGAACTTATTTTAACTGAATTGAAATTAATTTTACCGAACTGAACTTATTTTATTTTTTTAAGGTGAATCAAACAGGGCCTAAATCTAGATGAATATGATTGGTTCTAAATTTTTCAATAGGAGCATGTTATTGGTCTTTTTTTTTTTTTTTTTTTTTTTGCAAAGGATTAATGACATGGCATTATTAAATATTAATTTATCTTTGTTTTACTCAAAGACATCATTTAATGTTTTGTACTTCCTATTGTGTTTTTTTTATTGTTATTTGTTTTATTCTTAGTTCCTTAATTTCCATGTAATTTTACAAACATGAATGTAAAAAGGGGACCGAGAGTACTTTTATTTTCCATCATATTCAATATTCATAGATTTCATACCCACATATAATTGCTTTCTTTACACCCACACAAATTCTATTTTATTTTTTTAAAAAAAAAGGCACATACTATCTAATTTCGCCATAAAAATAATTTCCAACATATCAAAAATATCTCACAAACTTTCGAAAAATACAAAGATAATTTAGACATCAATATAATCGGATCTTGTCACCTCACAAATCACATGCCATTATTTGACACACTCTCATACATCGAAGGAAGTGCCAAGTGATTTTCACTCCCGCCATTCCGCCACCTCCTTCGCTCTTCATTCTCTTCATAAACTCATAATATATAACTTCAAAAGTTCATACACAAATATTCAGAAATTCAGAAGCAAGAAACAAAAATCATCAAACAAAAATGCAGTCACAATGTCTTTCTCTCTCCTGCTCTCTTCGTCCTTTGGCTGCCACCAAATTTCTCTCCTCTCCTCCTCTCCATCAACTCCCCCTTCTTCGCCCTTCTTCCTCCGTCACCTTTAATCCTCTCAGGTAATTTCAACCACTCTCTAAAAGGACAATGATGTAGACGTGATTTAAAATTATTTGTAACGGTTCTGACACTTTACATATTCACTAATAATACTCCCTCCGTTACTAAAAGTTATTTTGATTTTCATGATTAACATTTACAGATGGAGGGAGTAACTAATTGAAATCAATTATATAATAATAATAATAATAATAATAATAATAATAATAATATTACTTTGTAATATTAATGATTAAATTTAAAAATGTGTATAGATTATCACTGAATCAGCAAAGTCTGATGCCGAAGCAAAGGAGCGGGCGACCGTCAATGGTGGTTTATAATTCTTATTCTTCGATTGTTTCTCCTCGAAATCTTCCATTGATTTCTGCTGTTTCCACTGCGTAATCTTCTTTCTTTACTTGATTGAATTCTTTCATTTTTCAAGTTTTTTTTTTCTTTCTATAGAGGATTATTATTATTATTATTGTTTGAAATTGGAGGATTTAAATTCATTAAATTAATTAATACTCCATAATATGTAGCAAAATCTTCATGATTCATATTAGTGAAATTACAGGTTTTGTTTGCTGTCAAACTTAATTATTGACTAAATCTGTATGACGAGTGACCTTTTTTTTTTTTTTTTTTTTTGACATGATCAATTGTAATAGTAAGGCATTGATAATAGGCTTGTTAATGTCAATTAACGAGATTTAATTTCGTAATTACTGCTAAAATAGGCAACTACAAGTCTGCAAGACACGATTAATCTGGCAAATTTGGTTTGTCCAATTCATATTCCATCTTAAACTAATGTGTTGTCAGTAATCTGTAATTACTACCTCCACTAACTTTAGTTGTAATTTTGGGGTATTATTTGTAAGATATAAAATATTCTAAAGTTGCAACTAAAAGTTAACGGAGGTAGTATCTTATATGATTGAGTACTAGAGGCAGGAGAGCTTGAGAAAATTGGCTACTTTAAAAAGAAGGGAAGGTATATTTCTTTGATAAATTGGAGTGAACATAATTTTATAGCAATGACAAAACTAATAAAATACAACTGTACAAGTACTACATGGTATTTGGAGTGTCAAATACAAATACTTGAGAATTTGAAGTACTCAGTAATTTATGCAAAATCACAAACTAGTGTACGTATAGTACTACTTCGTAAATGTTAGAGGTTGTTTGAGCTTTTATGCCTTAGAATGCAAGTATGATAAGGGGACAAGGTGTGAAGAATATATGGAGTAGAAAGATGACATAGGGGATTTGTGATATTTTGGAATGTTGTTTTTTATCATGAAGTGTGTTTTGGTAATCGTAAATGGTTTCAATATTCATTTAAAAGATAGTTTCAAGCTCTACAAATAAAGTAGGTGGTAGAATTTTTGGTGGGCTAGTACTGGAATCTGCTTAAGAAAAAATAAGCTCACTGACCCGAGCCTGCCCAGTTTGAGGTAATTATGCACTATTTTAGAATGAGTTGAAATTGAGCATCCGTGGGGAGGCTAGTTCAAGGTAGCATGGGCCTAAGCATCTAAATAGCAGACTACATGTACTCTTTAACATTCATAGGAAATGTAAATTGTCTGAAACTAGTGCATAACCTACCTCAAACTACTTATCCATTTTACCTATTCTCAATTGTAGAAATGAACCAGATTTTCCCATCGAATATAATAATATAATGACCATGTTGTACTCGTAGGAAATGTGAAACTTAATTTTCACAGTAACACAGAGTTTTCTTGTGAATTCTGATGCTTGGTTTCTTATATATCCCCTCAGTTTGATGCATTGAACATGGTTGAAGAGTTCATTTGGTGATTGTCTGAAACATTTCTTTCTAATTTTGGCTTAATTTATATGTATATATTTCTTTCCATGTGAATTCTGTCGCAATATGAAGTGCTCAGTCTTAACATGTTCTGTTCCAATGATAGTTAATTTATGTGCTTCCTAAATGTATTGGTAAATAATACACAAAAGATTCAACAGTTAGACAACCCATTGTACTTACAAATTGACATATTGATCATTCCGCAAGCTTACTCTTGTGAGGACCCTTGAGCCCTAGAGGTCAATTGTAATTTTGGAAGACTTTAGAGACTTTAATTTCAAGCTGTTTTCCAATGGGTCAGATTTTTGATTTTATCTTTATGAAGTCTGATTTTTGTTTCTTTGCTGACTTGTGCTCCAGATTGTTACTATTGTTTAAAATCCTTCTTATTTTGTACACTTTTATTTGTCTGTCATACATGTTTTCTTCAATCTCAATTTTTTTCAGTGAAGAACACAATTCAATCGTTGTTTATTTTATTTGTTAGAGCACAGCTCACCTAATCATTCTATACTGTATGGTCAGAATTCTCATGTTCGTGAAGGGAACCGCAATAAATAGGTCTTTTCTTGTGCCTTTTTTTGCTTTACAGGCACCCGCTAGTGTCATCTCATGGATGCAGTAAGTTCTTGAAACTAGTCTTTCTCTGTTTTTTTTATTCACAACTTTGAACACTTGGTGTTTATTTTTGAAATTGTTTAGAAAAAACTTTCTTTGCTTCATGAATTTTACGATTTAAGAATTGTCTTTAATTTTCAGGGGAGAATATGGTGCTTGGGCTGCTACTCTAGCCCTCCTTGTTCGCCTCTTCTTCTCTCTTCCAGGTGAAGGCTAAAAGCAATTGTTATCTTGTTCTCTTAAAATGAAATGACTAATTATTCTCAGCCCTGTAATAGCATCCAATTATAGTTAGTAAGCAAATGTTAGTAGTATGATGGTTCAATGGCATGTGATCTCCCTATCCCTAAATGCTGATATTTAAGTCCATTTAAGTTTCCCCATTTTCACCAAAAAAAAAAAAAATAATAAAATAAAATATTCCCCATCAAACAAATTAATAAAAAAAAATCTTTTTAGTTTTGAATTAATCTCCTGGATCTTTTTTGTATCGTCATCTGTAACTTGTACCATATCATGCTAAGTTGGTTTCCTTTTCTGGTCTTCCTATTTGACTTGTGCTACCCATATCCTCACCCGCTCCCTTTTCCATACCAATCCAACATATGGTATACTTCCTCTGTGTTGAAAGCTTGCATCAATTTAACTTTCATGCTTGCAACTGCACAACTTTGACCATTGATATTTTCAATTACTCATTTCTATTTAAGAAATAAAACTATAGAAAGTTAATACTACATACTACCTCCATTTCTTATTATGTGCAACAAAGGAGTATTATTTGTGATACATAAAATATTCCTTTGTTGCACATAATAAGAAGCGGAGGTGGTATATACTTTGAGAATAATCCAACATTTGATAATCATGTCCATGCTTGTTATTACTTAACTCATTTACTTTGTTTTATAGGTGAACTGGAACTCCCTTTCATCACACTGGTTTTGGTAATAGTTGCTCCACTTCGAGCAATGAACCTAAGGTATCATAGCCTTGAATCTTTGATTTTATTTTATTTTTTTTATTTTTTTTTTTATTTATGACATCCCATTCACAAGTTTTGTGATCCTTTTGTTGGCAGGGGGACACAGGCAGGCGCCATTATATCTTTAGTAATTGCAGCCTATTTGGCATTCCAGCATTTTACAAGAGCTGGAGGTCTGCAGAAATCATTTGAGCAAGGTTCTATTGTTGCAACTTTAGCCATCGTTTGTATCACCATTGTCCCATGCCTGCTATTAATTTGATTCTGGTGTAGACCAAATTTGTCGACTTGATGCTTATCATTGAAAAAAAGTTAATAATTAGGTGAGATTTGAGAGTGCATTTCAAAACTTCTGTTGTATATGCCAGACAATTGAATTTTATTGGGACTACTTTTGTTGGTATATTCTATGAAATAAAGGTTTTTTTCTCACTGTTTCTACATTTTTCATATGCAAAATATTGATTATGTCTTCCAGTCACCAAGGAAGGTAATAATCCTAATTGTTCATTGCCTATGCAACTTATCTTGTCCTTGGAGGATGGATGATACTAAACTGGAGTTGGGAGTCTTGGGACTCATTGAGAGATCCTGTGCTCTTGACTTATGGAGTGATTTGTGGAAGTCAAAGGCTAGAATCCTCATGTGGATAAACATTTTGCAATGCTAACAAACCTTATCTAGTGCTGCTCTACCTTGCCTTTTCTTTCTGATAAGTTCTTCCCGAACCTATTATATGGTATATGCAATCTAAGGGCTTTTGTTACATGTATGGAAATCTCCTTTGATCAAGACATTTTGAGTTATTTTTTTGGTCCTTCTGTTTTAACGTTTGTGTTTACAATGTCTTTCTATCACAACGAGACAATATGAGTTGTTCTATGTTGCAGTACTTTTGTGTAAGTAATATTTTGAGCTGCAAGACTTTGTATCATTCATTGCTGTAAAATATAGAACATCCTAATTATTATTGCTGGTTGACATTGAATTGTAAATTTCTACAAGTATAATTTACTATAATACTGATGTAAGCCTATAGCGCAACAACTCAGCCTAACAAGAACTATGTATTATGTGAGGAGTGACGGAGTCTCCTAGCCGGCGGTAAGGAGGACCTGAAAGCTGAAAGTTCATTTGTCAAGTAGTGCCTCCTAACAAGTTCACCATGGTGCAGTGAAGCCGGCATGTACTGCTTCTTGCTGGGAAAAAGTGATTGCCTTCTGCATCTCTTCATTAATTGTTTGCTAGTAGAATGTACATAAATATGCTTGTTGAGCAAAAGAAGATAATCCACTGCTCAGAAGTTGCAGAAGCCATGTTAGGGCTTCCTGTAGGTTCTGGCCCATAAACCGATGCTCCACCGAGAGGTGGTCCTGGAAAATTTCCGAGTGATGGACTTGGTGGACTGAATGATGTTGGTGGTGAATCCATAGATGAAGTTGGGGGAGTTGTTGAAGTTGGTGGTGTTGTGCTGTAACAAGTACACAAATTACAGTTCTGCTTCTGCATAAGATATTATAAATGAATTGAAAACAACTTTTGAATGCTTACCTTGTTGATCCTTTTGATGATGAGTAGTGACAATTTCCAGTACCTGCAATAGGAAGAAGATATGGGATCATTCATTTACAGCATTGATTATCAGATATCGTAAGTTGGAATGCGTGTTATTCTTTTCTTTTCTTTCAGGTTCTCATTTTGAAACTCTTCTCTAGAAACAAAACTAGTAAGTAATGTACAGATTCTCAGATTTCACTTGTAACCTCAGATGTACACTTACTTGGATCTGTAGAGACAATCTGGGCAGTTCCTCCGAAATCACAGCTGGTTGGAGCTGGGTTTTTCTGATAATAGCTATTGTAAGCATAAGAAGCATGATCTTTTACTGTATCTGGACTGGCACAGCTTCCTCCTGGTTGAATCGCAGAGCAGTCAGCTCCCCCATATCCACATGCATAGTCCAAACCAACTTGTAAAGCCTTTTCTGAAGCACCGGGTTTTGCTACACACCAAGATCCTCCTCCTCCTCCTCCTCCCCCTCCTCCTGCTCCTCCGCCTCCAACACCTCCACCTCCTCCGCCTCCATCTCCTCCACCTCCAATACCTCCTCCACCTCCAGCACCTCCTCCATCTCCTCCTCCTCCTCCAACTCCTCCATCTCCTCCTCCAACTCCCCCACCTCCATCTCCTCCTCCAACTCCCCCACCTGCATCTCCTCCCCCTCCTGATGGCGGTGTAGGATTCATTGGTGTGGTCGGCGTGGTAGTTGGGGGTGTTGTTGGCATATTAGGTGGGTTTGTGGATGGTGTAAGTGGTGGGGTTGTGGTGGGAGTGGTTGTCGGTGTGGTGGGAGTTGGATTAAAAGTTGGAACATCTCCTGTATCTCCTGTTGGATTGTCAGGTGGAATGTTTGTCGGATATGTGTCGTGCATAATTGTTGTTGGATATGTTCCATGCATGATCTTTGTTGGATAAGTGTCATATATCAGGAATCGCTTTGTTACTTCAGCACTTGACCCTGAAAGCGTTTGTAAATTTGTAAGTTTTCATCAATCCTCCCTTTGACCATTCTTAATTTCTTGGTTGAAGCTAGGAACTTGCATACAGTCATCTTAAAGGTCACCTTGAAGCATTACTATTAAGCTATCCATGATTGGTTTTGCTCGTCTCTTTATTTTAATGAAAAAAGAGATGTTTGTACAGGTAGAAAACATATAAAATTATCTTTTCTTCTGGTTCTGCTTTCTTATATTTTGTGAAGTGGTTAGTGGTTACCCTTCTATATGACATTAAAATTTGAATCATTGTCTCCTAAAAGAAATTTATTCATGTTCCTAGTACGAATTATCTATTCCTTTACCTGATATGACTTATCAGAAGATATTCAGTACTACAGTTTATATGAACAACATAACTAATGAGATCAGATGAATCACCTGATAGAAGTACTAGGAAGAGAATCGGTAAGCAATGGAAACGCACGGAAACCATCTTCTTGAGCTCTCCGGTAAATTCCCCAATCTGAAAGATATTTGGCTAAGTTGGTTAAACTTATAAGAATGGTGCAACAGCAGCAGGGGCGGCAGCAACAGCAGCAGAAGCACGAGCAGCAGTCTTTTACGAAATAATGGAAACCGTAATGATGTTTGTGCAAAGGGGAGTATGGCATACTCGGCGTCATTTATTATAAGGTGTGCAGTGAGAATATTGATGGAATCCAGTGCTTTTCCTAGCTGAAAAAGGGAGAGAAAGGAGAAGAGGAAAGGAATATAAGCAAAACTTGAAAGAGGAGGCAATTGTATTAGTTGGGAATTTGGAAATCACAAGCTAAGTTAAGGTGGCATAAAAGATTGAAAAAGGTACTTAAGAATAAAAAGAGGAGAAAAAAAGATTGATCTGTTGGGATTTCTTATGTTTCTTTGGGTTGTTTTCATGTAAACTTGACATACATGTTTTAGTTCTTCTGCCAACTTTATCTCTTTTTCTCATAGGACTAAACCAAAAGGTAAAATATTGTATAAATCCTATCCGTCTATATTTAGAAGATTGTTCCATTTGCAATTTTGCTCGGTCTCTGATGCAATACTATTCTGAGTAATATATATTACCAAAAAAAAATTACTTCGCATAAATTATACTCTCTCTATTCTTTATTGTTCTACTCGCTTTTTATTTAAAGTTGTTATTTTATGCTCTGCTCACTTTGCTTTATTCTTTTAAGTTTTAATGCATATTCATTTTACCATCTTACCCCTTCAACCCCATAATAATTACACATTTCCATACTCTCTCGACAATCTTTTAGGAACGGTGGAAATATTTTTTTTTCTCTAAATATAGAGTAGGAGAGGGTCAAAAACAGGCATTGTCAGCTGCAAAATGGCAAAGTGGTACAAAAAATAAGTTTTGTTTAATGCTACTTTAGGAGTATTGAGTATATATACGAAATGTCTAAAGTGGCGACAATACTTTTGTAAAATGTACAACATATACAAGAAGAGAAGCGATTCCTCTTTGTTCTACAGTTTTCAGTTGTTTTTTCTGAATGGATCTGCCAATTCTACTTGCTACTGCAATCGTAGCATACACTCTAATTTTAATTCTCTTACTGCAATCTCAAATGAATCTTTCTTCAATGTACGATGTATCAAAATATTAGAATGGAAGCTTTTAGGATTACGGCTATTGATATTTTCTAGCATGAATAGTCTCTTATATCATAAGACGGAAAATGTCACCTTATTTTTGTACTCGATTAATAGTCGCATGAACTCATGAAGTTTTACTATCTCCTTATCTCTTATAATTTAAAATAAAAAATAAATAAATGAATAAATAAAAAAAATGCAACTCGATACATTTGCATCATATCATATCATAAAGGAAGATAGTTAGCATACTACTAACATTGTAATACTCAAGATTGACTGTTGTCTGTTGCTGTAATATTCTTAGGTGGTAACACAAACATTGGCAAATGAATTATTGTTTGCCAATGTTTCAATATATACTCCTTACAAAGGATTTTCTGTATCAATTTTGGGGTAATAGCTTTCTAACAACTGATGCATATTACTAGAGGTCATTCACTCATTCATATAGAGGTATTTGATTTGAGGTAAATAAGTTGGTCTTAACGACTAAGCTTTAAATAACATACCAAGGCCATCTACAATAGATGGGGAGCCTTAATAAGTACATCCCGAATGATTGCTTTGTAAGTACATGCCCGACTTTAAACGAATTGTTAAAAAAAAAAATTGGGGAAGGGATACACGGAATTTAGAGATCTAATTGCAATCAAACTACCTGCCATCAAAATCATTCTATATAAGAGGTTCATTTGAGTAGCAATTCGCGGTACAAGATTGTTTTGGTGAATACACATACATTAATTACAAAGTAAAAATAAAAAATACAAGAGGAGCACTTTCAATTGACTATGCCAAGCTTAAGCTGAACTCAAAATGAGCGTATCCTAACTCATGTTACTTAAGTTACCTCCATAAGATAAAAAAAAATAAAATAAAATAAAAAAAAAAATTGTATCAGCTAATCATATCCAGCACCAGAATTTGTCGTAAGAAAATCAAATCAGGAAGCAGTAAAATCAGTAGAACTTCATGGCTACATGACAAGTCCCTGAGTATAAAACAATGGCCAATTATATCAGCAGATTGGCAAGACAATTTTGATAGAGGATTACAATCGCAAATACTTGGTAGATAGAGATGCTTACAACAAACAAGATTGATTTGCTTCAATCATCCCTCTATCAACTGATTGCAAGTAGAAAGAGATTTTGTCACATCACTCCATCCTGAACTAACCAAGAATGAAGTGAGAAGCTTCACTTTAAGGCAAGTACCAAAAATGATATTTTCAAAAAGACCAAAAAACAAATAATGAAAAGAAAATCTCACGTGGGATGTTAGAGAAGTCCGGCTCAATTCCATTCCCATTGATATCCAAGTGGCGAGGTGTTACATACTTCCCTATTGTGACAACCACGCCAGATCCATCATGAAGCTCAAAAACTGATTGAATGAGACCCTGCCCATGATATTGTTCAATCATCTTGTTAAATCCATCTATGGAAGACTAGCCAAGTTATAAAAAAAAAGCCGCCAAGCGGAAAACAAAGATATAGGAATTCAAACCTTCCCATAGGTTTTTTCTCCCACCAGAACAGCTTTGCAATTATCATGAAGAGCAGATGCCACCTGTGCCAATGCAGGAGTTAAGCCACTGCAGCAGATAATTGTCATTTATCAGATGTACTAGCAAGGGGCTTACTATTTCACTGGCACTTGCAGTGTTATGGTTCACCAAAACCTGCATATTACAGTAAACCGAAAAACCAAAGATAAGTGTGTAAAATTTTCCATAAATTTCTTCCATTTTTTAGCTAATCTAAACATATAATCAAAATAATTTGAGGCTACTTAGAGGCAGGAAGATTTTAGTACAAAAAATTGCCTTGGCCCAGGAAACAACTCGTCACAAATCAGCCCTCAATTAAGAAAGGTTGCATCAAGAATTTTTTTCTTTTTATTTAACTTTCTCATGATAGACTATTATTACTATTTACTAAGGCTTCTCCTCACCTAAATAAACAATTTCTAATAAAATTCAAGGTAAATCAGTTTTGTTCACTAAGAATCAGCAACTCCAAACAAAAAATTGTAACAGTGAATCTGTAAAAATTTAGTTTAATCACAAGTTTTTTTTTTCATTTCAACAATCAGGTGAAGATAAAAAGCATAAGCATCAACATAATCAATGCTAAGCCACTAAAACTATTGGTAACAATTGTCTATCCAGCACATGTTAAAATTAATGTAGTAAAACATCAACTTTTATACAGGATTGTTAAGTCCTAGCCAAATGAACTCTAAACTTTTTTGTTCTTTTATGCTTCTATTTTCCTTCTATTAATTTATTGCATACAAGTAAACATTCATTGCAAAGCCATGAAAGATGCTGCATAGAACAGAAGCCTTTTGAGTGGGCACAAAGGTCAGCACCAATAACAATATGTGGAGATTTCTAACAAAAGTACTATAATAAAAAAAAAAAAATTAAAAAAAAAATAGTATCCACGTGAACTAATTTCACACATTTTAGATGATAAATCATACCATGACAGGTGCTGTGACCAATGGTGGAGACTCTGCCACGAAAGCATTCTGAGACAGATCCCTTCCAGCAGTATAAATCACCTGTTGGTAAGACAATTGAGCAAACATATAAGTGGTTGTTCACTTGTTCACAGACCTGTCAAAAAGGCCTGAAATATGAATACGACCCTAACTTTTTGAATTTAAGCACAATATTGTCTGAATTTTAAAACTCATTTAAAATCAATGGGTACCAGAATTATTTGACTCAATAAAACTAGCCATAAAGAGGAAAGCTAAATAAACAAAACCAATGCCCTGTAGATCTCAGCAGAAAGCAAATTTTGCCTTCTTAATGTGAGCAGGCCTGAGAAGTATAATAAACCAACTACCAATAAGTGTCCTGAAATCATAACATTGATGACTTACTATTTTAAATAGTTATCTAACTTCGTTAAGTTGTAAGGATCCAATACAGATCATCTAACCCCAGGACAGAATTCATGCCATGGCTTGTGGAGAACAAACCTGGCATAATCAGGGCAAGCAAGCCATATGCTCAAGTAAGATTCCTTCACCAACGTACAGGTTATGTTAATTTAAACACCAATAAAGAGAAATAACTAAAGTGCTACAGTTCCCTCAATCGAAAAGCAAGCTATTGACTCAAGTCTAAATCTGCTGGGCAAACATAATCACTTTTCAGTGGGACTATGACAATCTTGAAGACAACTAAATATACAACACCTTTTTCCCCTTTATAATCCACTATGTACCTTAAATTCTCTCCATTTAACCATTGTACTAGTTTTACAGCATGTTGCATGAATTCAAAAAAAAAAAAAAAAAAAAAAAAATCAATTGCTGATTTTCTACGCCTTCAGAACACAAATTGTTGGCATTTGTCTCCCCCCATTCCACTCCAAAACATATGTGTATATGACTAATCATCAACACAAAACAGGATTACACAATACATTCAACATATGACCATCAGTTTCATGAATTTCTTGACGACTTGCGTACTTTTGTTACAATATGAACTGCACTTTTCTTCAAGGTGTTATGATATGATTTACAATCGAAAACTGGTTGCTTGATTATCATTTTATTTGTGAACTTCTTCATTTTCCTCATGCAGTCACCCTATTTTTTCAGTTTTTTTTTTTTTTTCTCTGGTAGGGATAATATGCTCATATACTAAATGGAATTTTTTTTCTCTGGTAGGGATAATTTGCTCATATCCTAAATGGAATAGTGTCTGCTCTGCAAAGTTCCAGGCCCATCACGGAAAATGCTGCCATGTTCTAATTGCAACTGTACTTAAAATAATAAAAGTTCCCAGACTTCCCACTAAGGTTAGAGTTGATATATGGACTGTACTATCTCATAACATCAATCAGCTGTATCCAAGAAGGCTTTTAAGGTGTGTGCTAATTGTCATGGTAACAACAAAATTAATCACCACTTGGATCTGTGCAGTTCCGATTCTCACTTGAATCTGCTTAGCTGCTATTCTCATTCTCAGTGCACAGTATTACTCCATTGCACATATTTAAAATTTTAATTATTTTTTCTTTTGAGGGGTGGGGATATTCGTTCATTCATGGGAGGATATGCTTTTCATTTCTCATTACATGAAATCTCTTTTCTTTCATTTCCTTGTCATTTAATGATTTTTGAATTCTTTTCAGGAAAAAAAAATAATAATAAAAAAAATAAATAAATAAAAATAAATAAAAAAGAAGACTAATATCAATGTCTCAGTATTATTATAAATTACCACTTGCTGATATGGTAATATATTGCTGACATGGTAATATATGTAGATTAATGTCTAAAATCTTAAGATCATGCTTACACAAGAGAAAAAAGTGGGACAAACAAAAGAAAGGGGGGAAGAAGATGAATAAAGAGGACAAAAGTGCATTAGGCAAGCTTAAATGATAGCAATACCATACCGTATCCCCCTCATTCAGAAACAGCTTTGCAATTTCTATCCCAGCCTGCCAAAAAAAAAAAAACATAGAATTCACAACATAAAAAGATTTAATTTATGTTTGAAATTACGAGAAATATATAAATTATTCTTACGAATGTACTAAAAGGAACACTATCATGTCAAATTTCAAGCAAATGAATGTGTTTCGAAGATCCTTAAAGTGTCCAGCAAGCTGTGGTTAAACTATAAAAATCTTTCAACAGCAGCAGATCCCTAACTTCTAGGGTCCTGACAATTTCAGTTAAATAATTGAACTCATGCAAACAATAACAAGGAACTGGGCAAATTAAAAGTAAGAATCATGAAACTGATTTCAACAATAAAAGAAGATAGCAGGCTAGTGGCCCTACAACCTTTTCACACAAAAGTAGCAGGATTATTCAACACTTTAACGTCAAAGGGCATTAAAACAAGCATACAGCATGCAATACCAGCAAGATTTATATCAAGGCCACAAAAATGGACAGAGGGTGTTGATATGTTCAGTTTATGGTATATATTTTTTGCCATATTTTTGGCTATTCACTTGCATATTTGAGCTCTTTGGAGCCAATTTTTACAAGCAAATTCTTATTTAATGTGGCTTGAACTTTTATTTAAGTTTTGTAGGATTGAGAGGATTTTCTGTTGTTTTCTACAACTGAATATTGCCACAAGAGGTTGAATAGAACAGATGGAATATTTCTTGGTCTGGGCAAAGTTTCCCAATGAGGTCAGGCAAGTTTACAGGCCAAGCCATGCAATACTACCTTTGTAATTCTGCATGCTCAATCAAGTAGGTTTACCCAGGCTGATCAGGCAATACCAAATTCTTTACCACAGTAGATTTTTTCAAGGAGTTTTTAAGCTTTAGGTGAGCAAAGTTTCACAGATGATAATTTTCCTTATTTTTCAATAAATTTAGCATTAGGCTATTAAAACCTCTGTAAAGCCCGAATACGAGACATTTAGACATAATATAAAAATAATCTTAGTTTTAGAACCCTAGTTTCTCTCTAATACTACTTTTAATCCTTATTTCAAGTTTCAAGCTTTGTTCTTCAATAATAATTTCTGGATGTTTGTAGCATCTGTATTTATACTATTTCTATCTTTTATTATTATTTCCATTGCTAATCATGGTTTCCACGGTAGACCTTGCATTTGATTTCACAAATATGTTTCGGTAGTCACCCAATCTGGGGTTAAGCAGAGCCCTAATATGATTAATTGCATGATACATTTCTTTAAATTCCCCAATGGATGACCCAAGTTATTTTAGTTAGGTATGTGACACGCCTTTCAAATTTAGGCACCGTTACCAGAAACTAATGATATATTTAGATAAGATATTTTGACTTATTCTTACTAAAATTTATATTAGCTAGTTGCTTCAGCTACTATTCCTTGTTATTTGATATTTTGTTTTTAGTTTTCTTCGTTGCATACACACTCAACAAACAGGTTCAAATAATCTAATTCTTATTGATCTTAAAAGCAAGGCTAATGCAAGTAATCAAGGAAGTAAAAAGAGACTAAAGCCCATGTGATTTGTAAAAACTAAAGCCCATACATATGTCCCTTAAATTGGTGGACCAAATAGTAAAATTTCCTCTTGTATACTTAATGATGTACCTCTCTAAAAATTATATATCCCATGTGAGGAAGAATATGTACAAATTCCCAACATTCTTGGGAAACCAGAGACCCTTTTTAGCCACTCATGGAACTACAATTGACATGAAGAATGAGAAAATCACATTTAACGCGGTGATGAAAAGATGGAGTATTCACTTTGAAATTCCATGGGAACTCCTATGGGAGACTATTTAGAGGAGGTGATACAACATAAAGTTGTCAAAGAATCCTCATGATTCACTTAAGACAATTTTCATGGGGGTTGCACATCGCTTAGGAGACCAAGGACTAAGGGGGTACAAAAGGCTACTTGAAAAGGCATGTGCCTAACTGGTTGAAAATTTTGTTAAAGAGATCTTAAAATGGAAGGAATTTGAAGAGAATACTACGCCTAACAAGGTTGAGCTAAATCCCTTTCCCTTTCTTATCTAGTATTGTTAATTTTAAGCTTGATGACATGCCAATTGCGCAATTGCTCACCATTTGAGAGTATAAAAATGTCATAAGGTACACCGTTGATGAAATCAGTGGATCCAGATAAGTTTAAGTGACAAATTAAGGTTCCAACGTGGATTTCATATTCAGGTATGTGAGACATTTTGCCAAGTCCGGAAAACGTAGAATCAGACTCAGAATTCACACTTTCCACTGTGAATTACAGTTGATAAAATGAATTAGAATATAATGGTTAGCATAAATCATTACTTGGCCTAACAAATAAGTCCCTGGTACTCTGATAGTGATGGAGCACTAGAGTTCAGGTTCTTGTTTGCACATACTATAACATAGTTTGCAGTCAGCCAATTCACTAGCGCATTCTTTAATTATATAGTTTAGTAATTGATCAGTCTATCAGCTTCGTAATCAAGGATCTATAGAAGATGCTATTACTGCAATTCAAGGGGTAATGCTACTGCCTACTTACATTATCCCTCACCCCAATCATGGCCTAGTTAAAGGTCCTTCACATTTCATACAGGTTTCCACCAGTCACCCTTAAGAAGATATCTTGTTTACAAATCCCTTTTTAGCTCTACTTCAAAACCTCACCTACTTAAAATAATGACAATTGGCAATGATCTCCAAAAATTTCAGTTTTCGTTTACAAGATGTTCCAAGCTGTGATAGGTATAAGGGCTGGACCTGGGACGAGGGGCTTTGACACTTGGAACTGCTAAAAGACTTAAGAAGAGTTAACTACCTAGCATGGTTTGACATACAATTGTGGACGTGATCGCAGGAACAGAAATGTTTTGTTGATTGCAAACCCGTGTCGCGATTTTTCTTTTTTATTTTCTTTTTTTGGCAATAAACCCGTGTCGCGATTGTTCACGGTTAAGAGTAGTTCTAGTAGTTAGAGTAGACTATTAAAGGCTTAGAGCCAATATTGGGAGACGTGCAGAATCTTTCAATATATTTCTGAATAGCATATTTTTAAGAAACATGGGATGTAAAATTTAACATGGGGCGATTCCGGGTTGGAACATTATAAAAATCATTTACAATCGAGACTAACTAAAACAAAGTAGCCATATTTTGCACCATGCTGCCTAGTAGCTCCAGTCAATAACAGCATCACTATTACTAATAGTCTGCTTAAGTAGCATAACGATAAAACTTTCATCAAGAAATCAATTCTGATGGTTGTCACACATGGGATATGTGAAAAATATCAAAGCAATGCATAAGTAGTCAAGCTTTGCTCTTGATATAAGACCTTTCCTTTTTGGTCAAATCTTCCAAATAATTGAAATTACAAAAAACTAGGAACAAATTTTTCAAAAAAATATAAATATTTTGCAAGAAACTTGGTTCACTTTCCTAGCACGTTTCCTATGTGAACCTAGACTTTGCAAAATTACTCCCATAGAAAAGAGCCAAAGAAGGCAATCTCTCCCAACAATCCTACATTGAGTTTCAACATCAGGAGTCACTGAGAATATGTTAAGTCATGTCGTCCCCTGAGGGAAAAGTTCAGGGAACTAAGTTTAACAAGTCACAAAATTAATCTTGCGGAAGCAAATCAGGTTCAAGACACAAACAATCCAAAACATTGCTAATTGAAATGTTTGCAGATACATATGAACATTAACATCAAGGCACGTAGGGCATGAACATTAATGTGGCATATACCTGTACTAGGCCACCAAAATTGTCTCTTAGATCCAGAACAAAACATGAGGCACCTAGGTCTTGGAGGCGCTTCATTGCTGTGCAAGATTATATGTGAGTTGTGATACCTCAGACAATTAAAAAAAAAAAACTAAAAGTTGGAGCTATATGTTTCATGTTAAATAAATAAAAAACCTACTTATGTAAACACAAACATGTACTTCCTCCATTCATTTTTCATTGCAACACTTTCCTTTTAAGAGACTAAAAAATAATTGAACATTACTTTTTGTCTATGAGTTCTCTATCTCTCTCCTCATCACATGGATCCCATTGGTTATCCCTCTCCTCATCACATGGCCCCATTGCTTATCTCTCTACTCATCTCATAGGTTCCTTAATAAGTGTGCCTCTTTATGTTGCAATTTGAAAAGAACTGAGGAAATTATATCAACAATTCAAGTTAACAGCTTCCTTATATAAATACTCTATGCATCATGAGATAAATATGTTGGAGAAATGCAATCACATGTGATTTGAGACAGCATATAAAGCTCTTGCAAAATAAAACATACTTCCTCCGTTCTTTATTACTTGACCCGCTTTGACTTTTACACTATTCACCACCCCTCCTTTGACCGTCTTTTGTGAATAATATGTAAGGAAAAATATATTCATGTATGATCTTTTTGGATTCGTCTCAATAAGTACTATCATAATATATAACTTTTATAATTTTAAATTATGGAGAATTTAAGTTATTGATCGTTAAATTTTTGCATTGGCAAGCGTGATAAAAGAAACAGGTCAAGTAAAAAAGAACAGAGGAAGTATGTATCTAGAGGTCTTAAGATAAAGCTTCTGGAAATTTAGTAGGAAAAATATTCTCATTAAGCTTTCAACCAACACAACTATGACAGAAAATTACCATAGTTTAGCCCAAGGGTGTCCAAAACCCAGACTGGACTAGTCACGGAAGACTGGACCAAAGGGAACTGGTCCAATATCTGGGCCGAAAATTTAAATTTTACGGTCTTCGATCTAGTTTGATCCAAAACCCCTAAAAAACTAGTCTAGTATAGAATTAGCTTTTTTTGCTTAATATCATGCATAAGAACCTCTAGAATGTTTGAATTACCTTCAATATGTAAGGAATATACTCCCTCCGTTTATTTTTTTTTCTCTCAATTCAACACTCTGACCGATACGGAGCTTTAGGTGGTTGAACTTAAATTTGTTAAAATATAATGTAAGTGGGGTTTATTAAGGAATCAAATTAAAAAGATAGTGGGTTAATAGTTTATGTAAAAATAAGAGAAGTGAGAGAAGAGAAATGATTAAAAAAAAAGTGTAGTACATTTCCAATTGAGGAAGTATTGCATTTTAAAAAACAATTGTTTTAGGAAAGTGTTGCATTATACTTTGAGCTATTCTATAACCGGTCCGGTCCAGGTTTTGGACTGGTTTAATTGGCCTGATCCTAACACAATTAGTCCAGTCTTGAATTATGTGGGTCTTCAGTCTGGTCCGATCTTGAAACGATGAACAAACCTAGTTAGCTCCATTAAGTATAGGACTAATTATATAGCTTGGAAGGCTAAACACAAAAGCATAAGGAGGGCATCGCAAATAATTTTTTTCAGGAGTATTTAGAATTTACACATGGAAAATGGAGTATAAATGCTTGATTTACTCATTTTCCCGGTGAAATGACAAAAATGACAAATTAACCTTTGATTCCCGGTTAAATTGCAACTAAATTCATAGCACCGTAATCTGGCAGACTAACTTTTTGACAACCTATGTTTTCTACATTAACTGTGCAGAAAAGATGGGAAGAGGCACAAGTTTTAAGAAACCCATGAGGCAAGGGATAAAAAGAGGAACCCAGGTGATTGGAGAGAAATAAAGAGAACTCATTAGCCAAATAATGTTACAATTACTACGAAATTTCTTAGAAAGAGAAGTGTTGCAATTATTTTGGAACATAGAGAGTACAAAAAGTAGTTTCCTTAAGTTTTTTAAAATTTTAAAATACAATAAATAAAATAATCCTAGCTGGTCTGGTACTGCATACGAACTGATGTACCATTTCTGTTAGGCTAATTACTACAAGCCTACTAGGTTACATAACTAACACCCTACCCTCACCCCCATCAAAAAAAAAAAACAAAAGGATATAAATATCACTTTCAAAACAAACACTTTCTAAAGGGCTCAAGAAGACATTATAATTATGGCCTTTACTAGCCAAGGGTAAGCCAAACATACATATAGGTATATGGAAACAATTTAACTGGATTAAAACTTATTTTTGAATTATCTCAAATCTCTCCATCTATCACAGCTAACTATTAATAGTTACCTGTCACTATATCTTTTCTGGCCAGCGCATTAAACTCCTTTAGTCGCACATATCCAACAGAGGTTGCACCATTGTCAATTTTCTCCAATCGGTAGAACACTGGAGGTCTAGCAACCATCTGCCTCTGAACTTTGACGGACTGAACTGGACCGCAATTTCCATGCTTGACCTAAATATGATTTTCATAATCCATAAGGTCAGATAAAAGATGATACAGTTACTGTAGGTTTCAGACATAGCATTTAGAGGGTTAACACAGAAATTTCACCTCAACTGTTACAAAAGTTTCACTGGGACCTTGCAACTTTGATGATACTTCAAAAGCTGATTTGCCTCTCACATCCTCCCCGTCAACAGATAAGATTTCATCACCCTATAAGAAAGACAGTGGGAAATAATGTTAAAAGAAAGTGAAGATAGATGGGATTATACTTAGTTAATCGAATGGTGGGACTGTTTATCCAAAAAAAATGTAACTTAATGCTTTCTCTCATTTTGGACCGATGAGCAGCACAACAATATAAGACAAACACTTAAAAGAAATAAAAACAGCAACAAGGCTGTATGAACTATAAAGCTACTTTACAACTTCAGAAGAAACCATCAAGACTTCATGTACAGAAGGTAGTTCTTCCTCTTTTCATGCCTGGTTCAATGTTACTTGTATTTCTCAGTGTTTTAAACTTATACTCCATCTAATACTAAAAAAAGAATCAGCAAGCAAAAGTTGTAAGATCAAACTGATTTGGTCATAATAGATAATACTCATAAAAGGATAAAACAAGGAGGTAACTTGGCCAAAAGCTTATGCAAATAGTGAGAACAGGATAACCCCCCCCCCCCCTCCCCTCCCTCACTGCAAAACTTTGGACTGGAAGTTCACCACAACCCACAAGCGCTTTGTACCTCATGAAAAGAGAATCTCTGCCATTTAAACAAAAAGGCTAAATCAATAAAATGCTCCAACAAGTTAACCTGCTCCAATTCCAATTAACTCTCAAACCTAGTCTAATGGCTAGAGTGCCAATTGATTGTTGACGCACGATAAAAATCCTACTCAGCCAATACTTTATGGCAATAATCTATTTAATACAGAAAACTCTTAAGCCTACGTAGCAACTTTAAAGACAAATAGATAACGACATATGTTTAAAAGAAAGCACCATAGTTCTAGTTACCTGTCTAATTCCAGCAGTTTGAGCAGGCCCATCCAATACGAGTCCAAGCACCTTCAATTTGACACTTCCATGGCTAGCAGGAATCTCCCTGAGGTTTAGCCCAATGCCAGTCATATCATATCTTGCCATCTTCGAGAACTTTCATTCATCAACGATTCACATGCCATGAAACATAAACTACAGCAGGCGTGAGTTAAGACCTACTATTAATCCACTAGAACTATACACCATAATAACAACTGTAATCTGAAATATTACGTAGTAGTGCAACTAACACTGATCACAATATCAGTAAATGTTGGACAATAATCAAGGTGGTAGGGGTAATACGTATTCAAAGGGATTGGAAAGCAGGACAAATCGCAATTGGGAAAAAAGATTATACGTATTTCAAGAAAAGCCTACAAAATCGAGTACAATTAAATATTAAAGCTCTGAAATGTACCTAGCACACCAAATACTGCTAGGTGCTAAGAGTTGCAAACACATTTAGGCCCCGTTTGGTTTAATGTAAAACATTTTCAATGGAAAATTAGTTTTCATGGAAAACATATTTTCAAGGAAAAACACAATTGCAAATTAGTTTTCCTTTGTTTGGTTGCATACAAGAAAAGTCCAAGAAAAATAAAAAATAAGAGTGGAAATGTAAGGATGAATGAGAGGGAAGTAAAAAAAGAGGTAAGGAAGAGAGAGAAAAATGTGGCTTCCCTTGTTTTTGGAAGGAAAATGTTTTCCATCATTAAGGATGAAATTTTCCACCCTTGAAAAATTGTTTTTCACTCCTTAACAAACCAAACAAAGGAAAATGGGAAAAAAATGGAAAATTCATTTTCCATGAAAACCTTTTACATCAAACCAAACAGGGCCTTAATCAATAAATCATATCAGAATAGTTAACTGAACATCAAACACAAAACAAGATAGTACATCTATGTCTGCTGGAAGAACCTACTATTTACATTACTCTACTTAATTAATAGCAACATTATCTTAGCGGGGTAATATACAAACATACTTAAATTTGATTAGTGACTACCTCTTCCGGTGACAAAAATCGCGTATAAGGATCTCCCAAGCTTGCCAACATTTTTTGAACAACATTATGAGCCTTTGATCTAGTCTTAATAGAAGTGCTCAATATGTCTTCCTTCTTGCGCTGCACGCAAACGACAAATATGCTTGAGAGAGCATGTACAGCTAGTAGGAGGGAACGAAACTAGCAAGCATTATTATAAAATTTGATAGCCATAGCATACTCCCCAAGTCTAAACATGAAGGATCCAACAACCATTCGCATCAAACTCCTACTTATCAAAATGTGAAAAAACTAATAAAAATCAATCATCATAATCATAATCTCAACTCAATTCATAACAAGTTCACTCTATAATTGAAAATTCATGCAATAATTTCATCAAATTATGAGTAAAACCAGTATAAATCAATAATCACAAACATAATCATAATCAAATTAGAGAGAGAAGAAGATATTACAAGCCAAGACTCCGGAGACCAACGACTACGACCAGTATCAAGAAAACTTTCATTAACAATCTCCCAAGCTTCCTCCACAATACCCTCATTCGTCTTCAATTTCGGCGCAGATAACTCCATTTCAGCTCCAAATTCTCTCTCATCTTCGCGACAATACGCATCATCCGACAACGACGAAGTTTGATCGAGAAGAGGAGAATCAGCAGCAATTGAAAGAGGAGGAGATAGTAAGAGAGTGAAGGAGAGTGCAGCACCAGTTATGGCGGCTCCAATTGAAGGATTTTTGGGCCAATTGAGTGGATTTTGAGGGTGGTTTGTGGTGTAGTTTTTGAGTGGTCCGCCATTTTTTATGGTGGTAGAAATGGTGGTGTTGCAGGGGTTTGGAGAAGTGAGAGAACAGAGGTTCATCCTAATATTCCTATTTTCTCTATTGTTTTGCGTCTCTCATTCTCTATTTCTCATCTTCCATCATGGGAGTATTGGGAGGTTAAGGACCGCGGTTTCGCCTTTTGAGGATTTTGTTGCAACCTTCGTTTCGCAATACAAAGTACTCCGTAACATTTTACATTCTGTTTACTTTACCATGTTAAACTTAAGCCTGTTTTGATTATAAAAAAATAATATTTGTGAATTTAAAAAAGGCAAAATAAAATAGGGGGATAAAATGAGAATGAGGGCAGGTAAAAAAGAAAAAGGAGGGGAGAGAAGTTACTTTCCCCTCTTTGCTGTTGTTTTTCGTGAAAAAACGACCGACGCCGGATCGGAGCAGCAAATTTTGTGGTTGATAAAAGGTAGTATAATTGGAGGGCGGCGAAGGATTTTCAAGGTCTTTAAACATTTTGTTACTTTGGTCACGAGAGACAATGAATTCACCACCGGTGTGCAAATTTACGACTTTCTCCATGAAAAATGGTGAGTTCTTTGTTTGGTGTTGTCGAAGTTCGAAACAATTTGGCTGTGAAGGAGTTGAAGATGACGACATTAATTGTTTGTCGGTGCTCTGTTATCATTAATGTGTATACTGTTATTTTATTTTGTATACTATTAATTTTTATTTGTATACCGTTATTGTTGAATTGTTTTGTATACTTTTTGGGTATATGATTATTGTGGGTCTGACTATATTGTTGTTATTAATTTTTATATTACTATGGTTGATTTATATACTGTTATCATATGATTTTATACTGTTATTGTAGCTTTGGATATTATTATTACATATTCGATAGTGGTGGTCGTGAGGACGATGTATTAACCCACCGGCATTGTTGTTGATGAAGACGAAGATGATGATGGTGATGGTGATTTCTCTCTCCTCTCACTTAAAGGTTTTCAAATTGATTTTCCGGTGAAAATTATGGTCGAAATACAAACTAACCTTGAGGTCTTCGAATTACAAAGGAAAAGAGGAGAGAATTTTTTTTAAAAAAAAAAAAGGTTTCCGGTGAGAATTCCGGTGGAGAAAGAGGAGAGAGGGGGGGGGAAGAGGAGAGAGAGTATTTTTTTACAGCTGGTAACAAAATAATTATTGTCTAAATATCTACTTGAAAGTTCATTTTTGCCCCTAGGTATGGACCAAAGGGGTCCATACCTGGTAGTGGTCCATCATGCCTCGATTGAAATGAGCTGAATTGAATATTTTATGAGAGAAGGTTATTAAAAACTGAACTGAACTAATTGGAGCTGAAGTGAACTGAAAATAATTTGAAGGGAATAGACCCTTAAATTATTTTTACTAGATTGAAATAAATTTTGGTTAACTGAAATTATTTTTAGTGAACTGAAATTATTTTACTACTTCTTTTTTTTTTTTTTTTTACTGATTTTTACTAAAATGGACTTAATATACTAAATTGAAATTATTTTTATAATATATTTTTTTAAGGTGAAATGAACCGGACCTAACATATACTAAAGACTAGATCTGGCAATTGGGTCGTTCGGGTCGAATATGGGTTAAGTATTTCCAGGTCATAAGATGATCGGGTCAGGTTGATTCATGCCAACATAATGAATCTAGGGGTGTTCAAAGTTTGGTCTAAACCGCAACAAACTTCAAAAGTTTAGTATACGGTTTCAAAATTATGGTTTGGTTTGTGAAAATTGTCAATACAAAGTATTACGAATTGTTATTCCCCACCTACTCCATCAAGTAATACTCTATATTGGTTACCAAGCAAATTTGGTCTAGTGATAAGGTTTGCATCTCACAACCATGAGGTTGTGGGATCAAACCCCACTAAAGGCACTTTATGGCGGGGATTCCCTTACCCTTCTCTCCCACTCCCAAAGTGTCTAGCCCGCTAACCAGGGCCGAGAGTGACGCAGTCGGAAACGATAAATCTGTTGAAAGACTCCGGAATCCACCAGAAAAGAGTTTAACTCTTGAGATTGTTATAAAAATGTCAAAAACTGAATATCAAAGACGGCTAAAACGTTTAAGTAGTCTAAACAAAACCCTAATGCGAAAATAAAATAAAAATTAAAATCCGAAAAATGTTTAAACGCTATTTTCGGGCCTTAAACGAACTCGGATGGCTTAAAAAACCTGTCAATCACAGCATGTGAGTTGAACTCATTGGCCCGTTTCCATTTCCGAAAATGTATTTTATTAAGCAATCTGACTCCGGGAGCCCGACTAGTAGAAATCATTACCCTTAAAAAGTGAAAATCAAGCCTTATGACGTTGCACTTCTTCGTCGAACCGAGAAGCTAACCTCTCTACGTCAGAGAGGACCTGAGAGAGGTTCCGGCTCGATAGGGCTCTTCTCCTTACCAAGCAAAAAAAAAATGTTTCGTATTGGTTTGTGTATTTAGAATAGCTTTTTTTTAAAGTAAGATGAAGGACCCTACTGAACCATCACCTCTCACACGTTTACCCAGTCCAACGCCTGAAAGTAGAGGACGGAGGTAAGGGAATCCCCCCTACTCCCAAGCATTTTGTAGTTAGTGGGTTTCGAATTTGGGACCTTAAACTCTTAAAGTTACAAAATGAGTTCTCCAGTTTGGTAGTGAATTTAGAAGAGGTCACCTCCATTAATCAACCTGCTGGGTATCAGGTGGCAATTTTGGTAATTTTATGCAACTTTGAAAAAAAAAATAAGAAAACATAACAAAAAAAAAAAACACTAAAGGTTTGTTTAATATTGCTTGCATTGCAATCCCTAACCCGACCCGATAACCCGCTTCAAACTTGACCCGAAGTTACTGAGATAAACCCGCCCAACCTGAACCGAACCCAAACAACCCAAATTCGATACGATTTGACCCAAATTTGATATTTCGTAATAATATTAAGTTTTACATTATTTTTTTGATAGTTTCTAAGCATAACCCGAAATCGACCTGAATTCTCATCTGAACCCGACCCGAACTGCCACCCCTACTTATCGGTTCAGGTTATGGTTATCACTTTTAATGATTTTAGTTATTAGATACCCGAATCAATAGTACTAAAGGTATGGGTACTTGTCCCATGCTCACCCCTGATTTGTATATCAACCGATTAACTTGTATTTGTATTGACAAAAAAAAAGTAGGGTTTTTCTAAGCTATACCCCTAAGGTATTCGAGTTTCTAAGGTGTACCCATGCTTTTTCAAGTTTCTAAGTTGTGCCCTTCAACTCCTTATCAATATTAAAATGTCCCTTATTAGTTGTTTAAAAGTTATTTGAGAGTGTGATTTCGTGGCACCAGTTTTCATTATTAGGGTTGCGGTGGCTAAGATTTCTTTCTCCTACCATTTCCTTACCTTTTTATCATCTTTCTATTAAATTTATACTTAACTTTAGGTGACGCGGAATTCCCAAGAAGGGCGCCATTCAGTAATGGTAGTGAGTTGAGGGGCACAACTTAGAAACTTGGGTACACGGTACACCTTAGAAACTCGAATACCTTACGGGTATAGCTTAGAAAAAACCCCAAAAAAGTATTCTCATACGTAGTACGGATTATTTAGAATAGTGGAGATACGTTTGCGTCAAAACCAAAAAAAAATAAAAAAATAAAAAAATAAAAAAAACGGATTACAAAATTACACTGATGGGATGCACCATGTGTTGTTATCTATGGGATGCACCAAGAAAAATTCAAGTTGTATACAAGTACTATTTATGGCAATATGTCATAATAAAGCCCAATTGTGGCTCAACTCGCATGCCTTGTAATGCGACGCTAGTGAGTCTCCTTGGTAATTTATACGGTATTTCACTAAATGTCCATGAGTTATTTCACTATACAAACAGTCAACACTCTATTTTTTGGATGGTTGTAAATTTATATTTACTAGGGGACGATGTTTATGATCGAGTTGTAATAGCTTATCATGACACCCAAAACTTATTGGGTAGGTTTTTGAACGCATTTACTAAGAAATAAATTGTTGATAATCATACCCTTGCATAGGTACAAAAATGTAACACTTGAAAATATATAAACACTATTCACTTTTTAGTTGTAAGTTTTTTATGGTGTAATATGGCTTTTGATGTGAGTTATAATAAAATACAATTATATATCATCCGTCACTTTTGGTTGCAACACTTGAAAATATATACATTTTTCATGTTTTTAATAATTGATCTTTATTTTATTGACTTTTTTTGTTGGGCAAAATAGTCATGTGGGATCTTATTAGATTTATTTCGATATATATATGTTTTAAATATTTAATCTTTAGATTATTTATATGTCTATAATTAGAGATACAAGAGATTTAAATTATGTATTGACAATCGTGAAAGTTAAAATGTTACACCTAAAAATTTAACATAAAAAGTTTCAAAAGAAAAATGTCTAATTAGATGATTAGGTATAATTAAATTCAGTGGGTTTGTGTGTGTGTGTATTTATTTTAAAGAAAATAGTAACAAAGTGGGTTATATCCAGCCTATTCCCCACCATTTGAAGAGGATTATTTTCACGTTAAATAGTTTTTCCATTAAATTCAACTATTTTCTCCTCCTCCTCCTTTTCCTCTTCCTCTTCTTCATGTGGCTTAGCTCGGTAGGTGCTTTAATGGAGGGCTCCTTCGCTTTAATGGAGGAGAGAAAGAGAGTAGGGAAGTAAAGGAGGAAAGATAGAGAAAGGAGGGGTTTAAAAGAAAGGAAAATGTTGGAAGTTGGAAGGGAAAGAAGACTAAAGAAGCTAAGAGAAATAAATATGGAAGCATAAGAGTTAATATGACATAAAAGGGTATATGTGTAAATAAACATTTTTAGGGGTAAAAAAGTCATCACACTATTCATAAGAGTTCTTTTATACTTTTTATAAGGTAGGGAAATAAACATTTTTAGGGGTAAAAAAGTCATCACACTATTCATAAGAGTTCTTTTATACTTTTTATAAGGTAGGGATAAGGTAGGGATAAGGTCTTTCACTAAATACTACTCCGATTACAGTTGAACTCTCAACGGTCAACACTCTATTTTCTCTTCTCCCTTCCAAACTCAGTTGAATGCTCTCCCTTTTACGCTGCATCTTTCCCTCTCTTCTCCATTAAAGTGTAATTTGAGTTCTCCATTGAAGCAGCTTCTGAGGTAAGATGTTTTTCCTTTTCTTTTCGTAACTAATATTTCATGGTTTGGTTTGTGTTTAACTAGGATTTAACTTACGATTTTGCGTGTAATTTGATTGAATTGATGTCTTTTATCCCAAAATTAATGTGATTTTGTGTGAGATTGGTTGTGAGTTGGGGTTAATTTTGCAATTAAATTAGTTTGTGCTGATGAGATTATACAGATTTAGTTGCATATTTTTCTACATTGCAATGCATTCAACCTGTTTGTTGAAATGCCTAAGAGAGTTTAATTGACTATTTTGGCTTAATCTTAGTTTATTTCCTTTTATTTGATTATAATGAGTTTGTATTTGCATTTATATCTTTTGTGTCGATCATAATGTCATGAGCTCCAAATTGAGAGAAATATAATTTGCAAATATTAATACGAAAATGCTGCCATTTTGTTTTCGTATTTTGGATGATCATTATAATGACTTTCCATACAAACAAAGCAAAATTAAGCCACATTTGAGATTTCTCCGGAATATGTTTTCCTTGGAAAACCAATTTTCTTTGAAATTGTTTTCAGTGAAAACAAAGCCTAGCTAAGTCGTCTAATTTCAACTTCATAATCTAGGGATTAATTTCACACTACGGTTAATTATTTGTTAGTACGTATAGTCAATTAGTGAATTAGGGTAATTCTAAACTGAACTCCTAGCTATAATTAATAAATTGATCAAAGTTTATGAAGCGCGACTTTGCTGCTAGAATTTTGTTACGTGCACTTAACTGATATTTCTTAACTGATAGTATAAAAGTCAAAATGTGTCAACTAAAAAAACTAATGAAGTGTGAAGTATTATTATTTCTCTCCCTACATCGCAATTCGACTTTGATGGACAATGTGTTTAATGCCAAGCTAAGTTTGTTGCCTTAATTCTAAATTGCGCTTCTTCTGGTGTAAAATTGTGTATTTTCACGCAATTAGAATTGAGTACAAGTCGTGTATGTAAGCCCATGTGTTGTTGTCTATGGGATGCACCAAGAAAAATTCAAGTTGTATACAAGTACTATTTATGGCAATATGTCATAATAAAGCCCAATTGTGGCTCAACTCACATGCCTTGTAATGCGACGCTAGTGAGTCTCCTTGGTAATTTATACGGTCTTTCACTAAATGTCCCTGAGTATTCCAAAGCTGTTGAACGAGCCTGTCAGTTTCCCGCTCTCTTTACTGGCTTCCAATTGAAGCGCAGTCCACGCTCTCCATTGAGGGCAAAACTGTAATCTCTATCCTCAATTGAAGCAGCTATTGAGGTAAAATGTTGTTTCTTTTTGTGTATATCAAATATCGATTTCTCTATCTAGGTTTATTGTTGATTTTATTGCCAGTATACTCAATTTAGGGTTTGATTATTCAACTATTGGTTATAACTAAGGTTATCAAATATCATAATCTGTGATTTTGTTGTTAGAGAAGAAATTAATGTGATTTTCCTGCCTGAATTGATAATTTAATAAATTTTGCCTTTAATGTTGGGAATCTTAGAATGGAACTGTGAAATTGGACTTTTTCTATGTGATTTTTCGAGCCTAATTTGATTATTGAATCAAGTTTGGTTCATAATGTGTTGCAGAACCCTTTAATGCTAGAATGGGACTATGATATTGGACCTTTTTCATCTCAAATCATGTGAATTTTTTAGCCTAATTTGATAATCAAATCAAGTTTAGTGGCTAATGTGTTGTAGAACCCTTTATTGCTAGAATGTGACTATGAATTTAGACCTTTTTTTTTTTTACCGCAAATCATGTGGTTTTTCAAGCCTTATTTGATAATTGAATGAAGGTTGCTAATGTGTTGCAGAATCCTTTAATGCTAGAATGGATGATATTGGACCTTTTATTTCTTGCCAGGGTTGCCTCCCCTCCTGTATCTCAGGGATGGGCCTGCTTGTGCTTGAACCTTACTAACACATGAATGTCATTCTTTAGGTTATCACTTCCTCTTGAAGCCTACAAGGAGGTGAGTTTTGTCTGTTCTTTTGTTTGTTTGTCGTTAATGGACAATTTCTATTGTTATGTATGGGCAAAAGTAAGATGCTAAAAGTTTTGATATGTCTCTAAATGTGATTTGAGCATAGATAGAAGGTAGTTTGAACTTAAAATTCCTAGTTGTTTCCGAGCTGACACAATTAATGGTCCAAAACCTTTGGTATGCTGTCGAAAAGCTGCGTAATATAGTGTATAGGTATGTTTTAAGTATTTTTCTAATTATGTCAGTTGCTAAAAAGCCTTTTCTTGTAGTGTGTTTTGGGGAGTATTTAGATGGAAATAGACCTATACAATTGGACCTGATTAAGGGTGCGTTGTATTCACCTGATTTTCAGTATTAAAACTTATCAGACTTTATTAATCTTATTAAAATTTATTTTAGTTGTAATTTGTTCTTGGGTTATACTTATCAAATCTTATATAAGGTGAACTTATTAGACTAGAAATAAGTGAAAATAAGGTGAATAGAAAATTGATGGTTTAAAATTTGTACAAATCTAGGATATAGGGTTCATGTCTTGATTTTTTATGTAACGCTTATAAAAATTAATGTTAACATACCATAGCTAGTTTGTGATAAGTGTGACGAATTTTCTCTTGTATACAAAGCGTTACTTAAACCAAGCACACAATAGTATGATTCCAAAATTCCAACGCAACCTTTACATGCATTTTAGTACTTGATTACTAAAATTCCTTTTAATTTTGAGTTTTAACAAAGGTTGAAGTTTCATTTGTTAGATTATTACAAAATTTGGGATTAGTAGTAGATATGAGAAAATTAGAGATTAAGGTTGAGAATTATGAAGGTGGGGAATGATCAAAGAGAATCTAGAAAATGAAGGCGGGTAATAATCCAAGAAAATGAATTGTTAGAGAAAATTGTGCACCAGTAGCTGTAGTGAACTGAGGAGAGAGAATATACTTATAAAAGGTGTATCTTTAGATTTTGGATGGTTTGCCTATTCATTTTCCATGTCCAAACATTAATCTCTGTATTGAAAAGTAAAGTGTCCGGGCTGGGTGGGTCTAATGGATCTTGGTCCGACCCAACCCATTCAAAATTAATGCAACCAAGCCCGAACCTGACTTCATGACCTGGCCCATTGAATAGGTCTATATGGAAAGAGAGAGGTGGTGAGGGAGAGCGACAATGGGTGGCTTCCATTTGCTTGCCTACAAGTTTCAAAAATGCTAATTTTCTCTCCCAATTTGCTTCAACTGCATTCAGATTCAGCAGAACATTATAAGCCATTTGTGTAGATTCTCTATATTTTTAAGCTAGCTGAAGTTTGGGTTTCAGGTTTTTGATTTCATTAGTTGGGTGTTGGATTTTTGTATATATATAATAACATTGCGCTGTTTTATAGGTTTAGTGTTGTACTGTTGTTAAGTTGCCTTGAAGATTATTATACTTATTATTAAAATTTCTCTTATATATTTATTTTCTGGGAAACATAGGGGGTAATGTGACAGCGGCGTATAAGGGACTAAGGGAGACATGTTTGGCGGCAGAAGCAGTAGCAGTTGGGTCCGTCATTCAGTTCGTCTCTTTAAATTTCAGCATGCAACAACAACACGACCATTTTGCAATTCCACCCCTTCAAACAACAAATTGAAGCATCCGCCTTCTGATTCTGATGGTAGCAGCAGCATTAATTATTTAAGAGACTTGGACAACCTTAATTTCACCAAGGCTGCTAAGATCCTTTTCTCCACTCCTCACAAGAAGAAGAATTTTGGGTAATATGCTGTTGTTGTTGTTCTCATTTTGTTGTTTTAGTGTTTTGGGTACTTTAGTTCTCTGCTGGCTTTAAATTTCAGTTCTTTGTTCAATTTGTAATGTTGTTGCCTACCAATATCTCAAGGATAATAATGACTACACTATGATTAGCTAGCTATTTCACTCTCTGAAACAATCTAGATCTACAGACTGTTGCATTTATTATGAAGATTTTTAGGGTTGGAAACAGATTACTGAATTATGTCCATCATTGGTGTACGGTATAGCAAAAGTTTTCCTTACATGAGAGCAATCTATTTCACCAGCCAGCGGCAACAATTCACAATACCCTCAATCTCTCATTTTTTCCATTCCAGTTTATCAATTTACCCAATGGTTGATAAAAGTAATAGTTGTCAATCATAAACATTTTTCCCTTATATTTGATACTATTTCATGGGATTAAGGCTTTGATTGATTTGATATTATTTCATTCTGTTTCCTTCAATTTTACCAAATGCACCTCAAGTGTCTGGCTAACTGGGTTGGGAGCACAGTGGATGGTAGGGCCTTAGCCCAGACCTGTTTCATTGCCTACAATAAGGTTGGGCATATAATATTATGCACTTGGCAGTTTGCATCTATCAAATTAGATACTGTATTTGCTTGCCTAGTATACATTCGTTCTTATAATTTCATGAGACATGTTGAGTAGTGGAGTCAGTTGGGAACTCACTTTGTGACTGACCATGAATTCGAGGCCCACCAACTACATTTGCGTGGGAGTAGGGGATTTCCGTCCCTCCCCCCCCCCCCCCCCCTCTACTCTCAAGCGCTGACCTACATCATCGGATTGGCTTTACATGTGAGATATGCTGGTTCGGTAGGGTCAATGTACAGTGTTGAGTTTGTACTTCCTGTCTCAGGTTAAATAAAAAGTTGCTAAAAGATTTCACTAATTACTTTTCATGATCAGGCTCGATTTCCATCTGGTGCAGCTCTTTTTTGCCCTCATGCCATCACTGGGTACTGTGCTATTCTACCTTTTGTGTTTACTGTATCAAGTTGCAAATTTCAACTGCAATGTTTACAAGAATGTTTGTCTGTTTCAGCTGTTTATCTCGTGGCTCAATATGCTCGTTATGATATGAGAAAAATGGAGGCGGTAATGAACTGTTTATATACTTTCTTCGTCTATACTGTTACTTTTTGTTCAATTTGTGTTATTTGAAAAAGACCTTCATTGCAAGGGCAATAATGCTTGTTATCTCAAACTAATAGTCAATGGATTTCAACTTACATCTTGAATTGTAGAAACCAACTCTCTGCAATGTAAGTATGACTGTATGAGTCTACATACATCTGAAACTATTGAGGAACTAGCATTACAGAATACAGACCTTTCTATGCTTGATTGGCATTTCTTTTATCTTGCCCCACCCCACCCCAGCCAATTTTTTGTTTGTTTGTTTGTTTGTTGGATAGGACTCATAATTTTATACCAAAGTGCATCAGGTGTAGTTCTCTTCCAAAAGGATGATAATCTGGTAATTTATCCAGTTGGTCTCAGGAGGCCCATTTTGGCACTTGAAGAGTTGAAGAACCTCTTGTACACTCTCACTTTTTTTTCATTCTGATTTCCCCCTTATTCATGTATCTATCCTAGAATACTACTTTTCATGTTTTGTGAGCGTCAAATTCCTTATGACATTGTTGTGGCAAACTTTCAAAAAATCATATTCTCTGAACGTACAAAGAATATCACTTTAAAGTTTAGACCATTGCTTTTAAATGCAGTTTCCTATAATCTTCCATATGCTGAGGACTGTAATCATTACTCATATGAACAAAAAAGTAAGATTGAATTTATCTGTCACCTCTAAATTGTAAGAGACTGTATGATCAAGCATGCTTACAATTTGCCTTGCTGACGGTAGGGTTGGCCTTAATTTAGTTAAAGTAGGCAGTTAAGTTGATCTGGGATGAACAAGTTAGGCAATTATATATTTCCAGAGTATGATGGAAATTTTCATCCTTATTTTTTGCAAAATTTCTCAAAGTAGGTCCATTTTCTTGTTAGGAGCTGGAACTGAAAAAGAAAGCAGAGGAAGAACAAAAGGCAAAAGAGATGGAAGCTGCTGCTGCAGAGGAAAAAGAAGCAGAGTCTACAAGTCCGGAGCTTTTAAAGGTCAAAGAGAGGTTAGAAGCACTCGAGGAAACTTTGAAGGAAATTGTGGTGGAAACAAAGAAACGACCAAGTGAGGAAAAGAGCAAAAATGCAGATCAATATCAAGAGAGAGTAGGTCCTAAGAACAGATCAGATGATAGCCATACTCCTGACAAAAAAAAACCCTCAACCCAGGAGGCAGCATCACAACAGCCACAGAAGCAATGCGATAGCGAAAAGAAAGGGTCTCAGGAAGATGATAAAAAGTGAGTTAAACATTTTTAACAAGCTAGTTTCTTGCTGCAAGTTTTTTGAACACACATCCTGTTCGTCGTGCTGAGAGTTTGTCCCCCCGATCCCTCAGCCGGGAAGTACAAAGCAGTTGCCAGTATGTGTTTTACACCTGTTAACATATTGATGGTGGAATAATCAAATCAATCAAAAATTTATTAGTGATATAAAATTATAGTTATGCTTATGCTTGGTCTTAATTTTCTTTCATATTCTGTAACAGGAATCAACATAGGGATCCTACTGTGTAACAGCTTAAATTGCATTCTGCAGGAATCTGAACAGAGAAGCTTACCCAAAATTAATCAACAAATGGTTACCCTGGCCTTATTTTCCCCTTACACTTATATACTCTTACCATCTTGATAATCCTTGTAATTTTGCGCACCTCAATTGGTGTAGGTTACCAAGCATAGCTTGGTCTAGTGGTCAAGTTTTTATCTCACAACCAAAAGGTTGTGGGATCAAACCCCACTAGAGACACTTTGGGGGTGGGGATTCCCTTATCCTTCCCCCTCACTTCCAAAGTGTCTAGCCCGCTAACCCGGGTCGGGAGGACCTGTGAGAGGTTCCGACCTGGTAGGACCATTCTCCTTACCAACCAAAAAAAAAAAAAAAATGGTGTAGGTTAAAACTGTACTGTTCTTCCTTAATACCCCATGGGAAGCTGAAGAATGGTAGGTTAGTTAATTTGGGGGCTTAAGAGGCCCAGATATTGGGGCCACCTAGCTTTGGGACTCCTTTGTGAATATTGTGATACTTTCCAAGCCAATGACTATTCTTTTTGTTGTTGTTTTTTTTTTTTTTTTTTTTTTTTGGGGGGGGGGGGGGGTGGGTGGGTGGGTGGGTGGGCGTAAATTTGAGGTGGATAAGGGTTGTATTTGGATGAGTAGCGGTGTTTTTGACTTTTGAGGTGACAGTGATGGTGGGGGTGGTTTCAGTGTAAGAATCGGTGGTGATGAGGTGGTGTTTTAGGAGGTGGTGGTGGTGAGGTGTTGGTTTAGGTGGAGGTAGAGGTAGAGGTGGTTATTGGACAGGGTAGCCCAATGATAATAGGGTTAGGGCCAAGCTTATGGGGCTTTTAATGGACAGGGCCCTTATTAGGTAGGGTCAATATAGGGCCAACATGTTTTTCCAATTTAGTTGATAAAGAAAATACATAATGTAAAAATAATTATATAGATTAATTTGTATTCATATGTATTTAATAATGGCTTTGTCCAATATTTATTTTAATTGATATTTTGTAGGCCCGCCCATTATCGACCCGCGGCCCGCATTGTCCCGACCTTATATTTACCCTATAAAATGTGACCCTCTTTGACCCTGACCCGCAACCGACCCTGACTCGACCCGTCCAATAACCAGGTCTAGGTGGAGGTGGTGGTGGGTTGGTGATGGATGTACATGAATGTTGCATAGTGAAGTGGATATAAAATCCCCTTACTAATTGTTAATTGCCGGTATAGAAAAACATATATTATCATTAATGTGAAGATGAGTTAGAATTCGAATTCCTTGTACGGAAATTGGAATAGATGAGGAAAGAAGTTGAAAATTCATGTTCGTATGTGAGTTGGATATGCAATGTAAACACCTTTGATGTGTCAGGTTTGGAAGGTGGAGATGATGATCAACAATGCAGTTTGCTTGCCAAATAAACTACGGATTTGGGCAAGCACAAAATATAGTATTTTTAGTTCAAACCTCGAGCTCGACCAAAAATAAAAACACAAAAAGGTGATAATCTCAATATTATTGTACGTGTTTGCGCACTAGATTTTATACAAAAGTTTGGTATGGCGAGACCCAATTTTTTTTTATATCACCAACATCACATTCCATAATGTCGTTGTGCCTATCCAAGACATGTTTACATATGATAAGAAAATGCAAAACCCTAATTTCAAACCGAGATTGGGAGGTGAAGATTTCGCATTGCTATAGAGAGGCTAATCGGGTTGCCGATTGGCTTGCTAATTATTGGTATTACAGCGGATCCCTAGGAATCTTCATGTCGTTTCATTGGAAGATTGCGGGGAGTTGCGTTGCCTCGTATGGTGCCGAAGAATAAGTTTGCTAAGGCTTTGTGCCCTTAAGGCACTGCTGTTGGTTTGCTTATGCTTTGTTTTTTCGTTTTCTTGTTTTGTTTCTTTATTTTGTTGGTTTTGTTTGCTAGGGGCTTGGCCCTTCTCCTTCTCCTTCACCAAAAAAAAAAAAAAAAGGCAGATGTGTGGAAGAAAAACAAATATAGGGCCGGTTCTCTTTGGCTGATTTTCAGTTCAGTTCAATTCTTAATTTCCTTCTCTCATAAAATATCCAGTTTAGCTCCAATTAGTTTAGTTCAGTAAATCAGAACATATCCAAAACTAGTTTGATGCTCTTAAAAATGATTATAGTATTTCTTGGTGATTTATTTGCTTTAGGCTACGTGAAGGGCGAGGATCTTGTTTTGCGATAAAGTTTGGTTGAAATCTATTGTATGTAGGAAAAGTATGCCTCCTAATAGCTTGTACAATTGGTGAAATGATACATTGCATAATTTACTTGTGGTAACGAAATTGAATATTAAAACATGAGAAAATACAAGTTAACTTATAATTAATGGCATAATTTTACGTTTTTCAAAGGTTAAACACTAACATCGATAGTGTTTTTACACTAAAGTTGCTATAAATGGGTAAAAATGCAAACAATGTTAACAATTTTACCCCAATATAGTACACCTTTGTCATTTAATAAATAACAAGGTGATTACTAATAAATTTAGGCACCCTTTAAAAAACATAGGAGGAGAATGATTTGGAATAATGATTTTGATATAAGTAGTAAATTTAATTAGTCAAATCTGCATATGCTACAACTTGAAGAATATGATTGCATTCCCCTTTCATAGTATCAAAATATATTCATTATTAGTATGGAAGATGAAATAGTAGCATGTGCATGTGTATGAAGAATTGAAGGTTATATCATTTGAAGATTATTATGTGCAAGAGATCACATTCATGTCATTGAATTTGCTTTATATGAACAATGCAAAAAGATATGAAAATAAAATGCTTTTATATTATACTTAATGCAATTAAATTTGGTGGATTTTTGCATAAATGAAACAATAATTATTGTTATGTTAAATTAGAATAAATAGGGTAATTTTTATACACAAACGCCACTTGGAGACCGTGCACCGAGAGAGTTGACATCATCTTACCCACAGTCAAAAGAGTAACCGAGGATTGCAAGTGTAGTTATTTGAAACCTAAACAGTTATTTGAAACTTGGCAGAATACTACACTCCTTAAAAGCTTCCATGACTAGCACTTGGTACCCATGCAACGATTGGGATGGTCAAAAGTGTTGTGGATGTATAACATGTGTTTCACTGAATTAATTAGGAGAGTAACTAATCAAAGTTTTAAACCAACTTCTGTTTTAAATGAAACATAGCTATTGTTATGTTAAATTAAGATAAATAAGGTGATTATTATACACAAAAGCCACTTGGAGATTGTGCCCCAAGATAGTTGATATCATCTTTACTCATAGTCAAAAGAGTAATTGAGGATCAGAAGTGTAGTTATCTGAAACCTGAAGTGTAGTTATTTGAAATCTGCCAATATACTACACCCCCTAAAAGCTTCTATGACTAGCACTTGGTATCCATGCATATATGCAACCATTGAGAGGGTCAAAAGTGCTATGGATGTGTCACATGTTTTTTACTGAATTAGTTAAGGAGAGTAACTGATTACTGTTTTAAACTGACTATAATAAAATACGTAAAGGACTCTATGCAATACCTTTTAAAAGAGTGAGATTAACAAACAAAAGATAAAATAGATTTTAGATCTATATTTTATTTTATTTTTAATTTGTAGAATTAGAAATTCCTCCCATCTAGTTACAATTTTTTTGTTGGTTTAGATAAAATCATACAATACAACTTTTTCAATACAACTTAAGTGAGGAGAACATGTGTATTGGTGTTTTGATTGTGAACAATCACATTACTAGGTGTTTAATTTTAGAAAGTAGAAACGCATATCCAAAATTTACATTACTTATCATAGTTTTTATTACATCAATATTGTGAAAGCACCATATTCTAATACGAGTAATGAAACGAAGAATATGATTAGAGAAATAAATTTCTTACCTCTTTTGAATTTCAAAACCAATAAAAATATTCTTTACTACATATTTTTGGATAATACTAAAATATGATTCCTTGTTACTTTCCCCTTAAACCCTACCATACCATATTCATATCCAGCCTCTTTCCTTCCCTCCCAACAAAGAGTTAAAAAAAAATAAAAAAATCTGCCCACTTCTCACTAATTATTCGCTCTTCTCTCAAACAAACCAAAAAAAAAAAAAAAAAAAAAAAAATCTATAAAAAAGCAAACAAAATCCACAAAAATAAAAAATACCAATCTTAGAGAGAGAAACAGAAAGAGGGTTTTCTTCTGTGTAATCTTAGAGAGAGAAAGAAAGAAAGGGCCTTTTATTTTAACCCCCATTTCATAATCTTGTTCTTCTTTAGTTTCGGCGGATTCTTGAGCGAGTAGCAGCCAAGAAGAGAGAGAAAGAAAGAAGAGAGAGAAAGTATAATTGTAACCCAGAAAACCCAGAAACTGAAACTACCCAGAATTTGTTTGTTCAGATCCATTGAACTAATTTAAAGAGATGGGTGTTGGAAGAGGTGGGAATAATAATAACAATGGTGGGGGTGTTCCAACTTCATCAAAGAAGATGATACAGAGTTTAAAAGAGATTGTCAACTGCCCTGAAGCTGAGATCTATGCTATGCTTAAAGAATGTAACATGGACCCTAATGAAGCGGTTAATCGCCTCCTTTCTCAAGGTTTAATTTTTTTTTTTTTTTTTTTGATTTTTGAATGAGTTAGATTTGAATTTATTGTGTTTTGTTTTGTGGGTTTTGGTTATTTTTGTTTGATTTTTGAATTTTTATGTTATCTTTTATATGGGTTTTCTTAAATTTGTTTCTTTTCTTAGGTTTTGTTTCCTGTTTTGGAATTTTAATTCTATTTTGGGGGATTTTTAGGTTGGTTTGTGTTTTGTTTTTCTGGGTTTTTTGGGTGAAGCAGAATTCAGTGTTTCATGTTGTCAGTTGGAGTTCAATCTGTGGCGTTTTTATTAGGTTTCTGAACTATGGAGTTTACTATCTTGTGTCTGTTTATGTTGATTTGAGGAATTTGACAGGTTTAATTTGTATTCTAATTCATTATTGGCTTTAATTCTGTAGCTTTATGTGGTTTTTGAGTGCATGTACTCTTGAAAAGATCTGTCTTTTATCTAAATCAGTGTTCTTTTTATTGTGTTCCTTCCGCCTGTAGCCTTGATTAATCGTTGGCTCAAGCTCGATATTGTTACTGTAGATTTTGGGGAATTTTTATTGTTATTGAAGCTTTTGGAAAAATTTGGTCCTTTTTATCCCAAGGGTTAGCTTTTGTTTTTCATTAAATATGTTTTTGGAGGATTTCATGATACCCGATGAATGTAAATAGTGAAATTTGAGGTCATAGAATAATTTTATGTGATAAAGAATGTGCCACCTTCTTTGGCCTAAAAATTTCTTTTTGTATGTTGAGTGTAAGAGTGGATAAGTTGCTTGCTTTGTAATAATGGCTTGCCATTGGAGCATCTTATGTCTTAGTTTGCTTTCTCTCAAAATCACTTGCTAAGTTGCAATTGCCTTCAGCATTTATAAATTGTTCAGTGTATGTTCTAAATAGCCCTTTTAACCTTTGTTAGCCCTTGAACTTACTCTAATTGAAGTTATTGGTTATACAGATCCATTTCATGAGGTGAAGAGCAAACGTGAAAAGAAAAAGGAGGTGCGCTTGCAGAAGAAACATTAATAGTCATTTTTTGCTGTAAATGTTGTCAGTTTTTCACTACATTTACACCGCATGTACTTTGCATTAAAATTATTTCGGTGCTATAATTTGTTTATGGGGGTACATGTTTGTGCATATGGCTATCCGTTGCTTGTTCTGTGGACTTTTTAAATTTAAAGCTTGTATACTTAATTAATCATCCAAATCTAATGCAAGTTTCCTTGTGCGTAATGGCCTTGAATAAATTATACACTATTTCGCTAGCCAAATGTGATCAACTCATCAGAGCTTTATTGTTTGTTTGTGTTATTATTAAAACAAATGTTTGCTTGCTTCAGACTAAAGACGTGGGGGATTCAAGGGTTCGTGGCACGAGTAGCACTTCCACTCGAGGTGGAAGGGGTGGTTCAGACCGTTATTCCAGTCGCAGTAGTACAGCCCAATATGGTACTTCTGGTAAGGTTATGTTTCCATTATTAAAGTTTTTGATGGTGATCAGTGACATTCTTGAATTCATTCCTGATTGTTGGTTTCATTAATCCAGACTCTGGTGCTTCACGTGGTAAATCTGCGTACAAGAAGGAAAATGGACCAACTCCTTATATAAGTTCTACCATGGGTATGGCTGGACATAATGTAAACAGGCGGCAGCCACCTATCTTGTATGCCTCCCCCCTTCTCTTTCTCAACACTGTACTTTTTATTTTTTTTTTGATATATAGCCAATCCTTTTGCTAACCTAGCTTATTTCATTAGGCTTGTTTCTGTAACTTTCTCTTTGTTATATATCCCTTTTCACTTAATGACTAGTAAATACCATTATGCATATCTTACATGAAGTACTTTTGTATCCTTGTTTGCAAGTTATTATAAATTGAATCTAAAGCATCTTTGTAACCCCCTTATTAGTGTCCTTGGATAATAAAATTTGAATGGGTGGAGAAGAAGAGGAGGATAGAATCAGGTTTTACATTAGGGAAGGGTAGGAAAGGTAATAGAAGAATTTTCCTCTCCTTTTTTTCATTGTGGTGGATAGAGTTGGAGGGAGAATATGCCTTCACTTCTCTATTCTCCTCCTCTCCATCCTTTTCCCTTTCTTTGCATTTTTGCTTTTTAAAGAATAAAGACATTGTTATAGGCTTTTTGTAGAGTCAGCAATTTATGAAACAGATTGGTATTTTTTAATGCATTGGCTGGGTCTATAACTTGAACGGCTACGGGCTACCTCCCTTTGTTGTTTCTTCATAGGTTTACTGGTGTTTCTATCCATTTGGGGTTAAGCATTGCAGCCCTGTATTGTCTTTTATACTTGATCTCACGAGATTACAGCAGTTGGCATGTCTGCATGAGATAGCTGATCTTGTTTATGAAATACGACAGTCAAATCATAATGTATCAAATTCAAGTGAACATAGTTTATGCAAGCATAAGGTCCAAGATAATATAATGTTGGCATCTGTTCATGTTAGTATATGCTGGAAAATTTTTGTTCATCTGGTTCTATTGTTATGATGTCTTTTTATGTAATCAAGAATTGTAATTGAGAATTCTGGAGATTGGTTTAATGTGAAGTGCTGTGTTTTGTTTTATTGTTTTCGTCATTAACCCTTTTTCTTATTTTGTCTGGGTTTGTCAAATTTTTTTCCCAATGTAATTGCCCCCCCCCCCCCCGGATGGTGTCTGCACTTTTTTTCCTGGTCTCCCAGCATATCAGCTATGACTTTATTGTTTGTATGTGAAACAGTTGTTTAGAATATGATACTGTGATAGTCAATTAGTGTTATTGATATAAGAATTGCACTTGTGGATTGTCTTGTTACTCATTCTGGGAAGCTATTGTCTTTGCTGCAGTGATACTACAACGGATAATGCATTCTCATATAATGCAGCTGAAACATTAGTAGTTGCACCGTCTTCTGGCTTTCAGTCTGCCTGGTCAGGCATGCCTGGTCAAGTGTCAATGGCTGACATTGTTAAGATGGGAAGGCCACAGGGAAAAGTCAGCAGCTCTGTGAACCCATGTCAACAGCATGTTAATGATCAACACCGCTTGGAATCTCCTGCAATATGTGCACCTCGTGATTTGCATCCATCACAAAATTATGCTGCCAAAGTTTTAGAAGGGAACTCAGACTCAGGGGCTTCTGGACATGTACCTCCTAATGATGACTGGATCCTAGAGGAGGAGCCACCTGCTGCTAGTGTATCTGCCATTGTGGAGCCCTCTGTAGATTCTGAACAATATGCTGATCCATATGACAGCACAAATCAGCAGTTTAGACCTCAATCTGATGAGGTTCGATTTGAGGAGGATGATAATGCTGACAACGCACATGCAAGCTATGCTCGATCTGTTCCAGGATCTAATCAAAATATGCAGGAGGATAACTCTGGTAGTGCTTCTGGTTTCGAAAACGAGTTGTACCAAAACAACAGTGCATACCAGGTTCACCATCAAGAAGGTACATACTGCATATAATGCTGTAAAAGTGAAAATGAACTGCTGCTTGAACTTTATTGAAGTTTTTTGGTTAAAGTATATAGTAGTCTCTTGTTTATGTTAATCGTCTTATTGCTTTTTGGGATTACTTTTTTCATTCCTTCCTTAATGTAGTTAGATCTCAGGCTTTTCCACTACTGATTTTCTTAGCACATTTTTTCAAATTTTTTCTTATGAACAAAGAATCCTGAATCCCAAATGGACTCTAAGTTGTTAAAATTCCTCATGAACAAAGAATCATAAAATCATGTTAGAGTAAGTATCATTGTGCTGGAATGTGTTTTTGTTCTGAAACCCTATTTTTTACTCAAGATTGAGATACTATATCAATAAATCAATAATGGGTGTGTTCTCAACTTACTTTGATTTATTGTACATTAGCCAAATTTAGATAATGTATGTCAAGACAAAATAAGTTTCAATTAGTTTAAATACTCTCACAAGTTTAAAAGACGTAAGTTTAGATGAAAGCTTAGATGCTCATATTAGCTCAAATAAGTTACTACCTTTTTTTTTTTTTTTTTTTTTTTTTTTTTTTCTTTTTAAATAATTATTAGTATAACAAAGGGGTATTATTTTGGAGATACAAATTATTTCTTTGTTGCACATAATAAGAAACAGAGGTAGTATGATAAATTCAAGGTGGGTCCAAACAAGTTGAAAAGAATACACCTTAATGTATCAAGGGATTGTATGGGATATGGGGTTTGTTGTGAACCTACTCTAAAATTACACGTAGTTGATCTTTTTATATGAATTGATTATTGGGTAATATATTTTAGCGTTTTCTCCTGAATCATTCATTAATGTCTGTACATCTCTTCTATATCTTGCACATGCTACTATCTTATACTGTCTTTGATTTATTATCATACTACAGTTGAAGATGCCAGTGCATCAGTATCAGATGTGGCCAACAATTTTCAGAGTTTATCTTTGCCGAAGGAGGAGGAGGATACCCCGTCTGAAGAAGATGGTCCTGCTGTGAAAATTCCTGATCATCTGCAAGTTCAGTCTGCTGAATGCTCTCATTTGAGCTTTGGTAGTTTTGGGACTGGAATAAATGCTCCATATTCAGGTTCTTTTGGCTCAAGAGCTGCGGCTAATAATGAAGAGGATGCTTCTTTATCCGCTGATGCTCCATCTGCTGTGCATTCTCAAGCTAGGTATGCTGAATTTTTTAACTTAATCTTTCATCTTACATGTGCTGCAATGATATCTCATATATATCCTTGTTTTCTCCTTAGAAATCCTGAGTACTACGAGGATGAACATCTTAGAACTGCATCAGATGTTAGTTCTTCTCAAAGAATGGGTGGAAGCTCTGGCAATTTTGACACTCCTTCAGCTCCACAGCCGGATATGTTGAAACATGAGGCTCCTGAACTTGCACAAGCCAACCAGTATTCTTTCCCTTCGTCCACTGCTAATTATGGTTTTGACAACAGCCAACAGTTGAATTCATCCTTTGGGAATTCACAATCTAGCTCTCAGATGCAAGGTCTGCCTTCTTTGTCAGGTGTAATGGTGAGGATACTTCAACCTCTGTGCTTCTTTTGTTCTTTTGTTTTTATATGTAGCGCCATTCTCATAGTCATAACGGGGGACTTTGAGTTAGCGAAGCCCTGTAGGCTGAAGCCCTATGTGAGAAAATATTGAGCCAAGAATACTCCGTCTTATCTATAGAGGCAGTCGACCGAGTCCTGGTGCCTTCCGTCAATCTAGCGCTTATTCAATTAGTTGCCCTGCTCTTCTTTCTACTAAGAATGTGATTGCCAGATCTATTGTCTGTTATTTACTATAGTTTACAAGTTCTATATGTCAAGGTCTATATGCTGCCTCAGGGTCTGACCTCCTTTTGTGCTGTTTTGGTTTTATAACTCCAGAAACATATGCTACATTATAAGTTGACGACTTTGTTTGCTTGGCATTATGAAATATATCATCCATTGAATGCTTTTATTTTTTGAGATTGTCAAAACCTCAAACTTGGCCTGCCAAATGATCGCTACCAATCCCTATGCTATTTTTATGTTTTATTATTGGTATTTGTCTCATTGAGTCTGTTGGGAGGCTTGGTTGTGTGTGTGTGTGGGGGGGGGGGGGGGGGGGAACAATCATTTCTAATGCAGTTAAAGCTTGCAATTTAGATGAATGAACTGATCCTACTTCTGAAATGGTTGAAGATCTATATAATATTGAAAATGTAGTTCGAGAAGTTTGTCTGATTGTATGCATTGGTTAGGTGGGGTTTTGTAGGAGCAATTACATAAGTAGGAGATGCTCTGATCTATGTGTACATTTCTTTGAAATAGTCATTTAATTCTGTATAGATGTCTTACGACTCTTAACTAAATCTACATCTCATATATTACAATGTTGTAAATATGGTTTATGGTCTTCACCATGATGTAGGATTTGTTTGGTTGTTGTTGTGGGATATAGAGGCCTTGACTTAAAGGAACTTAGCCTTGATAATTTCCTTATTGTGGTGTTTTCTAGTATATTTTTGGTGGCTTGACTTTGTAATGGCAGTTGTTGAATCCTCCTTTTTTTGTTGTTGTTATTTTGAACTCAAAACTTGGTACTCCACTCATTTCTAGCTATCCCAAATAACGCTTTATGGTCTCTAAGACACAACTGTGATGATTAATGTCTTTAATTAAGTAGCAATAATTAATACTTTTATATATAGATATTTTGAAAATTGGGTTTTTCTAAGCTATGCCTCCCAAGTTCTTCGGTTTCTAAGCTGTACCCATGCTTTTTCAAAGTTATAAGTTGTGCCATCCACTTCACAATATTTTATCAATATTACCCTTTAACATCCATATCCGTTACGAAAGTTAAGTTATTTTATCAACAATGGTATCATGGCGTTATTAATTTGACACGTGTCCCGTTCTAATTGGTTTAACACTTTAAAAAAAATTTAAAATCAGAAAATAAAATAATAATAAAAAAAGGGTTATTGTTAAAATTAAAGGTTATTGTTAATAAAAATTAGTGGGGTTGAGGGCATAACTTAGACGTTTGAAAAAGCATGGGCAAGCTTAGAAACCGAAGAAGTTTGGGGGATAACTTAGAAAAACCCTTGAAAATTTTACCATGAAAAGAAAACAGAGCAGTGGGATGGAGAGAGTAAATTTGCTATTGTGGACATCCCAATAGATTTTAGGCCTTGTAGGTAAAATTTTATACTCCACAGTTGTGTTTAATTATGTTTTCTTTCTTCTTGAAACTCTGGAATATCAAAATGCTGTTTATTTATTTATATATTTTTTTAGATTCTACTTTATTGTTTATGATGATCACACATCTTGTTTTTGTCTCTGATGCATCTTTGCTTAATTGAAGAAAGAGATAATATCTAGATAATTCCTTCCTTTTTTCCCCTTCTTTCTTCCGGACAATCAAGTCGACTGAACTCTCAGCCATTGGTGGGAATTTTGCCCAGCCGTAGTAGCCCTTTAGCTGGGTTTTGGAGCAACTCCTGAGCCAACTCCTTTTGTCAAAAGCAAAAAAGAAAGAGCCCCAGGGGTTCCATATTCTAGGAGCCCACACTAGCAGGGTGGAGTGAGTAGGCGCCAGTCATTTACCCTTTTCATATCTTAAATACTTAGTGTCAATGCGCCTTTAATATTTTTATGTATCTTTTTCCTCGCTCATTTTGTCTTCTTGTGCATGTTGTCAAATTATATTTTCCTCATATTTTTCCTTTTTTGCAGCCGTATTCTAACACTTTGCCCAGCACACTCTTGGCATCAAATGTTCAACAGCCCCTTAGGGAGGCTGATCTTTCATATTCACCTTTCCCCATTTCACAATCTATGGCATCAAAGTATAGCAACTCGGTCTCATCTATTAGTGGTCCAACTGCTTCAATGGCTGAGGTAATTTTTTTCGTCTCTTTTTTCCTTGCATCATTGTAAATAATACAATTTTTATTGCTGGTATTGCACTCATTGCGGATTTACTTATTCAACCAATCTTCCACAATATCCAAGCAACATTCAGTTTCTCATACGGCAAGATCAATCAAACAAAATAGGCTCAAGAGAAAAACCTGCTTTCTTCTTTTGTTCAGATAAAAAGTTTCCTTTTCCTGAAATGCTCGATTTTGTCACTTTACATTTTTTTCGAGGCCTTAACTCTTCTGTGTTGTAGCATGGTAGTTCTAAGGTCTTGGCCCTCCTATTTCTCATAGTCTTCAAACCTGTTTGTTTTATTAATATAAAAAAAAAATCAAAGTTTAAGATTTTAATTAGCTTTGGGCTGAAGGTTTATATATATATATATATATATATATATATATATATATATATATATATATATATATATATATATACTACCTCCGTTTTTATAGTTGACACGTTTTGACTTAAGCTCTATTCACAGACTCCCCTTTGACCGTGTTTTGTGCTTTATACATAATGAAAATTATAGTCACGTGGGATCTTGTTAGATTCGTCAGGATAAATATTTTCAAAATATCAACTTTTTATAATTTTTGCTTATCGGTGATTAAAGATATGAATGATTGAATTTATGCATTGACAAACGTGACTAAAAAAACGTGTCAACTAAAAAGAAACGGAGAAAGTATGTGACTATTTTTTTCATATTAACATTTTGTTGGGTACTTTTTACCTCTAAATTCCGTTAGTGGCTATAGACTTTTCAAAAATGCTGTGCCTCTAGGGACTTTAAAGTTATTTGTCTTTGTTCTTGAAATAAATTACCTTTTCCTCTTTTGTTCGGTTGATAATCTAGATTAACAAGGAAAGTTTTTCACAAATATTATAGAGGCGGGCTTACCAAATGCTGTAATTTTGAAATCTATCTGGACGACTTACTCTAAAAATTGATCTACATTCAGGCAATGAAAACCGGAAACTTCTCAGCTGCCCAGCCAACTCAGAATCTACCAGGTGGCAGCAGCATCTCTGGTGGAGCTGCTCTTCCGCAACATTTGGCTGTGCATCCGTACTCTCAACCTTCAGTGCCTATGGGCCACTTTGCTGCTGCTAATATGATTGGTTATCCATTTTTGCCTCAGAGCTACACATACATGCCATCGGCTTTCCAGCAAGCATTTGCCGCGGGTAATAACGCATATCCTCAATCCCTAGCTGCAGCAGTGCTTCCCCAATACAAAAACAGTGTTTCCGTCAGTAGTTTACCCCAAGCTGCTGCTGTTGCCTCGGGATATGGAGCATTTGGGAATTCAAATAGCATCCCAAATAACTTCCCATTGAATCCTCCAAGTGCTCCCGCTGGCACGTCTATGAATTACGAAGAACTTTTAAGTTCGCAATACAAAGATGCTAGTCATCTTCTCTCTCTGCAGCAGCAGGTATTCTTTTCTTCCTTTTGTATTTTTAAGTTTTTCTTTCCTTTCGGATGTTCATTATTTTTTTGAAATATCTGGAAGTGGGGTATGTGATTTTTTATTATATTGTTTCAAAGAATATGCAAATGGAAGTGCGGATTGGGTTAAGTGTTCATGAACAAGATTATTATTTCACTGTGAATTGTGAAATTTTTTCTTTCTTCAATTCACTTTTCTTTTTACAGTAATATTTTTTGTTATTGTTATTTAAAGGATAAAAATCAAGTGATATGATACTGTAAAAATATGTTTTATGGTCGTATATATTCTTATCCTATGAAATTGCTCAGTATCATCTGTCAGATCTCAGAATTAAACTTCTGTATGGTTTCAGGGTGCTGGTTCCAGAACAATGTCAGGGGTTCCAGGGAGCACATATTACAATAGCTTCCAGGGGCAAAACCAGCAACCTGCTGGATTCCGGCAAAGCCAGCAACCATCACAGCACTATGGACCTCTTTCTGGGTATCCCAATTTCTACCATTCTCAAAGTGGGCTCTCTCTTGATCACCAGCAGCAAATGTCGAGGGATGGATCCCTTAGCGGTTCTCAGGGACAACCGCCTAAGCAAAATCAACAGATATGGCAAAACGGCTACTAATTAAAAATCCCCTCGTGCCCTCCAGGTTTTTCAGGGTCTTTGTAGTAGTAGTACTTTTTAAGTCCAGAAATTCGGCCAAAATATTAGGGGCTTAAATCTGTACTGGAGGACTGGACTTCTCTACTGTTTCCTGTGCCTGGAGGTTGTACTTTACCCTTTTCTTCCTATTTTCCAGTTTGTCTAACATAGGAACGATGTCGATGTGTTAATCCGTGGTAGTCGACCTTCGTGTTCTCAAGCTCCTAGTTTCATCATCCAATAGTGAAAAGTTTATGTTTCTCTCTTTATTGTCTCCATGTGTGCTGTTAGTCTTTTACCTAAAGCTGTTTTAACTTTCATGGCAATTATTGTTGTACGATATCATTACAAGCGAACAGAATAATGGAAGAGCAACCCAGAACACAGAAAACTTCCAATTGCACAAACCTAGAAAAAACCTAAATAATCTTACAAACAGCCTGGAACAGATTCAACTCCAAAGTTGAAATTCTGATAACCTTGAAAATTTTAATCAACCAAGAAAAATTTGAACTCTAAGCTATGAGAAATTTCAGCGAAAACCAATTAATTCTACAATGGTTCATATATGTGTATTCTATGGTGATGAACTGATGATACACTATGAGCATGCTTTGGACTTTTGGTAAGAGTTTTTTTGGGTTGTAAACTATTACCATTACGATATTATCCAAGGGTTTGGTAAGAAAGTTTGTATGAACATTACCAACATTAGGGTAATAGTGTTCACCTTTACCCTTCTCAAACACAAAGAAAGGGAGTTAGGTTTAAGGGGCCATTTGGTTTGCACAAGGTGAACAGAATGAAATGAACAAAGGGAAAGAAAAAGAATGGAATGAAAAACCCCCAAATTTACTATGTTGGTTGTTTTGAATAACAAAGGGAAACAAGCCACCACTTCCACTACCACACTACCACCACAAAATACCTATTTCATACCTTCTCCAACCACCACACCACTTGCCGGGGCTCCCCTATCCCTCTCTGCCTCTCCCCTCCAAAAAACTCCCTTACCCCACAAAACCCTATAAACTCCTCCCCTTCCCAGTAAAATAGCCGGCCGCCCCTTCCCCCACCCTCGAAACCCTAGCTGCTATGGATGGGGGAGCTACGAGGAGGGATGGTGGAGGTGCGACTAGGGTGGTTGGGTGGTGGGGGTAGGGTAGGATGGTGGTGGTTGGTCTGGGACGGGTGACACCATAGGAGTGTGTATAGCGTAAATTTAGCTCGAAACGAATCTTTTCTACGCTTTCTTTTCTTTAAAAAATTTTTGGAAAAAAAAGAAATGTATTATGGTATCATGGTGCAATATAAGAGTATGAAATTAATTATGAGTACCAAGCAAACAACATTATAAAATGTAGGCTTTTTCATATAGATTGCTTCTTCAGATCAATCATCATCAATAATCAATAACTATATACTAAAAGACCACACCAACAATATTGGTATACATTTCATTTTTAACAAAAAATTACAAATATATTATAAATTTATAAGGAAAAATCGTCAAAAATAATACAAACTTTAAGCCGTTCGCCAAAAACAAGTTGAACTATTGATTATTTCTGAATAATACAAACTTTGGGGAGTATCTACTTTAAACAAGTTATGATTTGTTAGTAACCTAATTAACTGGTTATGTGGACACATGTCGTTATTTTATTAGTTTGACCACTAAAATTGTTTTTTTTTTAAGATTATTATTATTATTTAAAAAATAAAAATTAAAAAACTCCACCCAGCTCCTCCACCAACCACCAGCACCACCATCGCCAGCCTCCCTCTCTCACAACCCGTCAGCGCCGGCCGCACCCAAATCCCCAACCCCTGATGTCGGGCGCCGCCCCCTCCCCCGCGTATCGTCCTCTCCCTCATCCCTGCACTTGCTAGAACCAACAACCACCCTTCCCGAAACCCTCCCTCTCTTGCAAAAACCACTTAAAACCATCCCCCACCCTCGAAAACCCTGATCGAACCTCCCCAGCCATCGGTAGGGGTTTGATCAGGGTTTTTCGAGGGTGGGGGATAGATTTTTGGTGGTTTGGCGGTGGAGGGAGGGTTTTGGGGAATGGGATTCGGTACGGGGAAGAGGAAAGGGGGTGACACGTAGGGGAGGGGGAATCTGGGCATGGCCGGCGCCGGGGGAGGCTGACGCCGCTGGTGGTTGGTGGAGGAAATGGATTTTCTTTTTTAAAAATATTTTTTCCCCCAATTTTTTTTTTTTTGGAAAACTTTTCCCCCAAAATTTTAATTTTAATTAATCATAATTAAAGTTATTAAGAGCTAATTACATTGTTAAACAAATTTTATTAAAAAGAATAAAAAATATATAACTGGTCATTCAAGTTGCAAGTAAAATGAATTGTTTAAAGCGGATACTCCCCAAAGTTTGTATTATTCAGAAATAATCAAAAGTTCGACTTGTTTTTGGCGGACGACTTAAAATTTGTATTATAATGATTAATTACCTGTTTTTTTGAAACAAAATAATTATATATTTCCTTTTCTAAAAATAAAGTATAGTAACTATGTATTACTCTAAAAATGATTTGGCAAATCTTTCTACAATTTTTTTGTGAAGTTTTCTTTAAAATTACGCCATATACCATATAATGTGTACACGTATATTGCGTTCTATTTTTATTTCATCCTACTTTGCAATTATTTTCCTTCCCTAAAATTTCAATTAAATATTGTTTTAAATAGATAACATCTACTTCGTATTTTATTGTGTGGAAGAGAATATATATGGAAAGAAATAATTTTTTTAAAAAATATTTGTTTAATTTGAGTGGATCGAACAACTATAACAATGTTTGTGGGGAACTTTTGAATGAAATTCAATTTATAATTTTCTTATTTTTCTATATTAAGAAGACAAGATATACTGTTAAAAAAATTTATTTACAAAAATTTTTAAAATTCTTTTTTATTTTTTCTTGAAAAAAACAAAATTGTTAAAATTCTTTTTTACACAAGTTTTGTTTTATTGCTTAAAAAGAAAGTTATATGACATTGGAAAATAAAAACAAAAACAAAACTCTCTTACGCATAATATTAAATTATAGAAACTATATCCTAATAGTTAAATATATGAAAAACAAAGATATTAAATGAAATGGCACAGGAAAAAAAAACTTATTTCATTTCTTAATACTTCATATTTGATTAGCAATCACAATTCTCTATACTCCATATATATTTTTAGTAATTACCGTGTGTTGCACAGGACCTAAACTAGTACCTAATAGAATAAAACAAAATGACATGAACATTAAAAAAAACCTACAATGGAAAGTGAGTAGAACAAAAAAGAATAGATGTATATATATATATATATATATATATATATATATATATATATTATTTTTTGCGAAAATCAAACATCTTACCTAAATCCAAAATTCTTATTTCCAAAATCCAATAACAAGAAATGAATTAAGTTCAAAGTAATGTGATCAATCACCCTAATTATTTAGTTTATAAACTAGCATAGTGCCCGTGCGATGCACGGATTATAAATCAAATTATTAAACACGTAGGAAAAATAAAAATAAAAACAAAGGTAATTCATTTACTATTAAAGGACTTGTACTAATGGTCAATAAAAAAAATTTAAAGGAACGTTATTTGAATAGTATTTTATGTTATTTGAATTTCTTTTAATTTTTTATAATGTTATTTTATTAATTGAAAAATAATTGAATAATACTCCACATAGCTATATAAGAAGTGGACTAATTTATTTATATCTCCCATTGAGAAAAATCTAAAATTTTCTTATCATACCATCCGCATCAGTAGCTACAATCAATCTAATATATACATGTTTTATTTACCCGTCGCACTCATTAAATCTATAGACACAATAATAACCTTATATTTGACCTACCATAACATATATTTTCCTAAGTTAAGCATTGTACCAAAAACTATATATTATATAATAGTCATATATATAACCAACAACTGATTAAATATAGTATACGACACAAATACTTCGTTTATAGGTATGGATACTGATAATTTTATATAAATAAAATATACGGAGTATATATTACTAAGATTTATCCCTACCTTAATTATAAAAAGGTTAACAAAACTCTTATAATAGTGCATGGACATTTATATATCTAAAAATGTTCTTTTTACATATATTTTCCCCCATTTAATTTTAAATACCTTAAAATTGTCTCTTGAATTCACTAAATTGATTTAAAAGGTTATGTTTATTTCAATATTTAAAGCCATTTACGATTTTCATTTCCTTTTGTTTTAATTTTTCTATTTAGAATTTATTAGACTATTAGGTTTCAAGATCGAAGTCAATATCTTTTTACCATACAATCACTAAATCAAAGTCGCTCAACTAAAGTTTTGGACATTGCATAGCTACACAACATCCAACACATTTAATGATTACATGCAAATAATTTTAATAAAACTACGCATTCGATATAAGTTATTAAACAATTTAACTATATATACATTTTGATAGGTTTATATCTTTCATATTAACAAAAATTTACAAATGTTATTATCATATTTTGAAAAAAAAAATAGACTTTGGAGTTTTGTATAAGATAGATAAAGGATAAGTTAATTCCCGTCATATATGCATTGAGTTTTGGGTGTTCTATCCGATTCACCCTTTCCAGATTTGAGGATCAGTTCTAGGTTATTAGGTTCCACTCCCTTTCCGATTGTTGTTGCAGGGGAGCACACAGGTCCTCCCTACCAAGTGTAGTCTCAATCACCACTACACCAACAACCAATTGGTGTAGTGGTGATTGAGACTACACTTGGTATGGAGGACACATGTTATAAAATATTATATTATATACGTATACTTTTTTATATTATATACACATACTATTATAGTTAAAAGTATTATTATGTATAAAACAACATAAATTATTGCACATGATTGTTGTATATCTAGTATAGTACATGAGCAATGCACGATTTTTAAATCAAAATGTTAGTTTTTCTAAATAAAATTCATAAGTAATTACATTGTTAATACGAATATTACAATTTAAAACATGAGAATAGTTATAATACATTTTATATCTATCCCTTTTCCGTCAAATGTCTAATTCAATTTAACTTTTATTCCTCTTGTTTAGATTGGTTATTGGTTCAGAGGTTTTTTTTTTTTGTTTTTTTTTTAATGCAAGAAAAACAAAATGTCATTGTAAAAGACATTGTATAGAAAATGAAAGGCTGATTAAAATTAAATTTATGTTCAAGATTATGTATTTTTTTCCAAGACAACATTTCGGCTCAGCATTCAGTATTTGTCAAAGGAGTACAACAAACGATAAAAGTAATTTTTACACTATTTTGTATCTTTATCAAAAACTTTTGTATAAAAAACTTTTACATTATTTTGGGTAACTTTTATCAATAAAGCATAAATAACTTTCATTCATTACAGGGTAGCTTTTATAATAGGTGCACAATATTTTATTGTACATCTGATTTTTTTTAAATGTTTGTATGGATTTCATAATTGACGTCAAACTAAATATTATCGATTTTATTTAATTTTCATAAAAAAAAAAAACAATATTAGCCTTTCAAAATACGAAATATTTGTTTCCTTAATTATGCCACTTAAATCATATTGCTTCAAATTAGTTATTATTCTTTAACTTAACTATAAATAAAGATTGGAAAGATTTTATGGATTATTTGTAGTATTGGAAAGTATATATTTATTATAAAAAATTAAATCAATATTTATGTTAGGAAATCATGAAAATCTTATGTATGTATAGAAACATGCTTTTATTGTTTGAAGTTTAACAAAAATAACTATGCTTAAATATGTAAATAGTAATTATATAGATATATTTTATACATAAGATAAGCCAATGAGAGAGTGACATTTGTCATCCTCACATTGAGGCGCTTGTCTTTTAGTATAATAAATAGATAGATTTTGTTACAAAACCAAATACAGAAATAATAAGTAAATATTGCATTTTAGATTTTACCGTTCCTTAAAAAATCACTTTTTATTTTGCCACATTTATAAACTTTATTTTAAAATTCCACCGCATAAAAAAAATCACCTCCTCTTGCTTGATTCTCGTCATGATTTTGGATGTGGGACCTACCTTTTAATTTTCCTTTCTTGTTTAACGATTTTCCCTAATTTACTACTCTATCCCTACCGCGACATCCATTTAATTCATTCAGCCTTCAACATTAATCCTCTTGTTAATTCCTTCAACATCCCAAACATTAATGAAATTTGTCTTTCTCTCAACCTAAACTAACTTATTTAGCCTTTGAATATAACAACACCTAATTTTTTTTTTTTTTTTTCTCAAATAAGCAAAATACGCAAGCAGAGAAATCGTTAGTTGAACCCATTATTCCACCCTTAAAAAAACTTACTACCTCCGATTTTTATTTTTTGCAATTTTGGAATATTTTATATCTCACAAATGATACCCCAAAGTTGCAAATAATATAAATTATAGATAGTATTTTTTTTAGCCAAAACACTTGTTTGATTAAGGTTTTCGGGTCATTTTGGCTATTAAGGTTCTAAAGTGTGCTCGAAAATGTCAAAAAGCAACAGAAATGACTTGTTTTGCATGCATAAAATGCTGGTCTTTAAGGTCCAAATTGAACTCAAATTTATCCAAAAAAACGACATGAGATTTTGTTACAATTGTAAATAATATTCCACAAACTTTTATATGTTCATAATTTTTTAAAGACTCGCCCGAGTTACTTGTTCAGGGGTTACTCAGCTAGTCAGTGGTTACTCAATCAGTCAAGGTTACTTGGTCAATTATGGGTTACATGATCAGGGATTACTTGGTTGGTTAATAGTTACTCGGTTGCTCAAGGTTTACTCTGTCAGGATTTAATTGGTTGGTCAAGGGTTATTTGGTTAGGAGTTATTTTGTCTGTCAAGGGTTACCTAGTGTTTCGGGTCTTTTTTGGATCTCCTGGGATACTGGTCACGCTTTGCTGGCAATACGTTGGTCCCACCTGCAAAACCACGAATATTCCGTTCAACGAAATATTCGCCTCCGACGATCAAATCAGTGATCAGAACGGAAAAAGGGCTAGAGAGAGAAAGTAGAGAGAAGTTGGAGCTGTTTAATGCTCTGTGTTTTCAATTGTCTGAAAAATCCCCCCTCATCATAAATGATTGGGGTATTTATAGGGGTGGGATTCGTGCCCCTCTAGGGTTTATACCCTAGATTTGGGTGACGTGATTGGCTGCGCAATCAGCGATCGCCACGTGCCCCTCTGGGGGCGCCGTTTTGTGGCTTTCAGTGTCATCTCTCAGAATTTGGGCCCTGACGTTGTTAGGGCTTTTTGGCGTGCTCTATTTGAAGAAGCATCTTCCCGTGGTACACGTGTCGCCCTATGGCTGGGCCACGTGTCACCATGAGATTGGCCTGAGACCTTAAAAACTCTGGATTGCGTGGCATCTTCCCGTGGTGACACGTGTCACCCCATAATTGGGCCACGTGTCACTGTGGGATTGGTCCACGTATACGGGGTATTTTTACCCTCAACACCTAGGGTTTTTCGTGTGTTAACCGACCGCACGGTGTGACCAGCAACACACAAAGTTTCTTGGTAAATTCTCATCCCTATAGGAATGGCTAAATCTACTACTTTCGTCACAGATTATGTGCAACGATTAGACATTTTCCCTCTATGCTTAATGTCAAATCGTTGCACATAACCTGTAACGAAGGTAATGTTGGAAGTTCTTGATATAAAATAAGAGAGTTGGGGAAAAACAAGAGAGAGAGAAAAACAAATGAAAGGGGAAAATTCCACATTGGTTGGGGGAAAAGGTTTTCCCTTGTTTTTATATTGTAGTGTCTTAGCACTACTTAGTTGAGTGAGTGGGAGGTAAGTGTTACTCCACACACACGTGCGCTCGCGCGCCGAGCCGAGCCGGGTCAGCTCGGGCTCGGGCCTCGGGACTTGGGTCTTGGGGAATGCGCGGGCGTGAGTCCTTGTTATCTTTTTGGAGAAATTTTATTTCCCTTTCTTTGTTAAACATAATATTCTTTTTTGTCTGTTGGGATTATTCTTTTCTGACTGTTGGGATTATGAAATTAAATCAGTCATTAATCCCTTGATTGTAGATGACTGATTAATTCCTTGTTTCTTGCTTCTGTTGTTGACTGGCTGAATGAATCTGGTCGTTTTCTTAGCCAGATTCGTCCCTCGTTTTATGCTTCTGGTTTCCTTTCTACTGCCTATATATACTCGTTGCTTTTCCCAGTCAGAATACACAACACAATCAGTCTTCTCTCTTCTCTAAAAAATTATCTAAACACGAGTTCTTTCTGTTATGTTTTCTGGGCAAATAATCTGAGTTTCAGTCAGGTTTGTGAGTGCACATAAAGTTTGGCGCCGTGCTTTTCCTGGAGGGCAACCGCTTCTAGTCTACTGCACCGGGAGGTAGCGCGGAATCGTATTTTAGGTCAGTGGTTCTCCACAACGCGACTATTGTCAGTTTGGTTCACGCATCAAGAAATAAGTAATTTCTGTTTTATTGCTTAATAGTATAACAAGTAATAATTAAATTTCTTAGGTCATCTTTTATCATATTGTACTTTATTTGAGCTAGATTAGTGGGTTAAAGTTTTTGAATAAATACCATTATATGTCATTCCTTAGTTTTTATATTTCCAAAAAAGTAAAAAGGAATGTCACCACCACCGCGATCGTGCCGCCAGTTTAGTGGCGCAAATCATAATGTTAATGGTTCTACTGAATTCCACCACTTCACTTTATTCTGATTCTCTCTCTAAAAACCACCATTGTTACTCTCTCAAATACCACCATTGCATGCCTTTCTCTTTCATCTTCTACCCCAGATTTCTCATTTTACAGAACCAAACCTCCCAATTCAATTACTTGTGGTAATTTCAATCTCTCTCCTTTTATTTTATTTTATTTTTAAATTGCTGTTTTTATATTATGAATCTGTTGTAACTTTACTCTTGTGTTTTTGCAATTTTTTTGAGCCTTTTTTTCTTTTCGAAGTTTGAGAGATAATGCAGTTGTAGAAACTAGAACTGATTATGTAACTTTCATCTTGTGTTTTTTGCAATTTTAATTCGTAAATTAGAACATTCTGGGGTTATGTATAGTTTTTGTTTTTGTTGTTGAGTGAGCCATTAAATGATTGTGGTAATGTAGACGAGATTCGATTTTCGATACTTCCCGGGCTTTAATCAATTAAATTAGTTGACATCTTTAGGTGAAGTATTATTGAAAATTGTGGTATGGACTATGAAGTTGATATTGCATGATTCTAGGACATTCCAAAATTGTGTCATTTTGGCTTGGTGTTTAGGAATTCAACTTTCAACTTTTCAAGCGTTTATCATTTCTTAGAAAAAGTAATTGGACTATTTGTGAATGCCATTCTGGCTTATAATTGGAAAATTGTGTGAATGTGAGAATCCTTTCATGGGGGGATCGGCATCCACCCCTCATGCTCAAATAAAGACTTGCTGAAGTTACCATCACTTTGTGTACTAATTTAGTATACTTTTTGATACTTTGCTCTTCCTCCGTTTATTGTTAGATACAACATATTGCATTTTACACAATTCACATACCCTACTGTAACCCTGTGTTTGGCTACTTGTTTGATTCGTCTCAATCTATGCTCTCTAAATTTCAATTTTTTAAAATAATTTGTATTTAGTTATCGGTAATTAAAGATCAATATTATTGGTTAAAGTTAAAGATTGACAAGTGTGAAAATGGAAGTGTTCATTTCAAAAGTAAACAATGGAAGTATTACATTGACATCATCTCTTTTGTGTTTTCAGATTTAACAAGGGAATGCTAACACATTAAGGAATTCTTTATTGCTTTTTGCCACTGTAATATGGAAACCGAAATGAGTGGCAAGAGCAATGATCACTCAAACCATAGAAGAAATTCCACAACAAAGCCAGAAGTTCCTAAGTCTCAAAGTTATAGAGATGTTATGCCTGGGACAGATCTTTGGACAGATGGACTTATCTGCGCTTTTGAATATGTACGAGGTCGACGCAAAGTACAGAAACATAAGACTTCATCAAAGTTTCCATACTCAAGAAAGTTGGAAAATGATGATCCACAGAAGCAAACACATAAATACGGAGAAGCTGATCCCAGTGTTCAAAGTGTGATCTATAATCCAAATTGTTCTTACCATGCAGAGTTGAGATCTTGTCAGCTTTCCACTCTGGATGACAGCATTGATAATCAAGCTTGCAAAATAGAGCAGTTTCATGAAAGTCGTTGGGTACCAATTGGTTGGACTAGATTATCAGAACTTGTTCAAGAAGTTCAAATAGATATCGACTGGGAAGCTCAGCAATTTGAGTTCATGGATACAGAGGATGATGTTACTGTGGCAGAATTGGCAGCCCCATACTGGGAGCGACCTGTCGGTCCTATTTGGTGGTGTCACGTAGATGCAAATCACCAGAATATCATTTCATGGCTTGGCAATGCTCAGTGGTTACACCCAGCTGTCAGTATTGCTCTGAGAGATGAAAGTCGCCTGATAAGTGAGCGGATGAAGTACCTTCTTTATGAGGTGATACTTTTGTTTCCATGTGATACTCATTGTTTCAATTGGAGTTCAACCATCTTTATAAGATGATTTTGAAGGGATACTGCATTCTTCCAATTACCATTTTGAAGGGATATGTTAATACAAAATAATTTAATGCATAGAGAAACATTTTTGTTAAATTTACAAGATGAATTTTAGAAGCCTTGATAGAGTTATAGAATACTGTCTTTACAGGGCTTTTTCTATCCACTTGACTACATGTATACAGAATGTGCAATTAACTAAGCTTTACCTGTTAGAGTCTCCATGATGAGGATCCATGTGAGCAGCCCTGATGGACCTTTGCGTTGTCTTTCAACTGATAAAGCATGACCCTTCTCTATGGATCTGGAATTTCAAATGTTGTCAAATTTTTATTCTGCTGAATGATGATTTCGTCAGTTGTTGTTGAGAAAGAACACTTTGTTCTTGTTATTGCATTGCACTAAATCTTAACAGCTTGACAATCCTTGAGGATTAGATAAACAACCAAGCTGGATTGTGAGCCTGATGTATAAACTATGTATGTTGTGCTAGCTCAAGTTTGTGTAGTGTTAAATGGGGGCATGACTAACTGGTGAAAAGCTACTATCTTCATGCTTATAGAGCAGATAGCTATCTGCATTGTCACAGCCACCCTTCAGATATATTTATGATACATGATTATGGAAGATTAAGACTTAGGATTTAGTGTCAATAGTATACTCTCACATGTTTGGGAGCTCAAAACTTTTGCCTTGTTTAGCTGAATCGGCTATTCAAGTAGGTGCTTGTTGTGTTTTGGTAGTTTTTAGCTGTTCTAGTTATTGATTGTTTGATATCAGTTGTTTGCCAAGCTGATTAAAATATACAGTGACAGGTAAAGTTGATTGTTTATTTTCTGATAGCTGACATAACATGGAAGGACATGTGTAAAAACATTCTAGATATTACAAACAGCAATATACTTTCACAGGAAAAAATCATGTATTTTTGAGTGGAAATGTTTATAAATTCAGGATAGAACTTATAAAACTTATAAGCCTTTTTGGCAATTACTAGCTATCCTTGTCTCTACTTTTAATATATTAGCCTTTTTGGCAATTGCTACCCTAGAAATACATCTTTCCAACACAGGAAATTAATGTAAATACCCCTGGTCTGACTAAGCGAAAACTCTCTCTACCTCTAAAATAGCTCATTATAAGCGTACTGAGGGTACTATATGCATGTCAGATTGAAGTCACTACATGCTTTCCATATGTTTGTATTTGGTTCTATCTTGCGAAATCGCCTTCTGCTAGGTAAGGCTGATCTAGGAAAATTCTTCTTTGCCTTCTTGCTCTGATGATAACTGAAAGAAGAGAAGAATTGGTGGCTATGTTAAATTCTAGTGATATGCAAGAACCAGTGAGGGGCAGTGACATCATTGATTCTCCTTATGCTGAATAATTACTTGTTTCATCTGATATTTGAGCTCCAATGATAAGTGATTTGATAAGCTTTCAGACTTCACCCACTAACTTGCCTACCATCGTCTTCTCCTTTTTTTTTTTTTTAAATTCAGTAATGATTGTACTAGTACTTTGGTAGTGTGGGTCCATAGTCAAATCATGTCAAGTTATGATTGACATGAAGAGAAATGAAGGGGCGATATCCAGATGTTGATGCTATTATTTACTAGAACATGTGCTGATATTAGAGTTGAATTCAGTACAAGCTGCTTTATATCTTTTGCAGGTCCCTGTGAGGGTTGCAGGTGGGCTATTGTTTGAGCTCTTGGGGCAGTCAGCTGGTGATCCAGTGGTTGAAGAAGATGACATTCCTGTTGTTTTACGTTCTTGGCAAGCACAAAATTTTCTGGTAACAGCTATGCATGTTAAGGGATCTACATCAGATGTAAATGTCTTGGGCGTGATGGAAGTACAGGTGCACCCCTTGTCAATGGTATTTAATAGCCTTTGTTAATGGTCATCCTATATCAATTTTATAAATATTAAATATTGCTTTCTTGATTTCTTTTGTCCAGGAGCTTCTTATTGCAGGTGGTTATAATGCGCCAAAAACAATACATGAAGTCATTGCACATCTAACTTGTCGTCTTGCTCGTTGGGATGATAGGTAGTTCCATTCGGACTCTTTTTTTCCCCTCCTACATGAAGTCATGACACATCCTACGCCACTCACACTTTTTAATTATTTCTCTTCTCTCACTTATACATAAACTATTCACCTACTATCACTTTTTTTCAAATTATAGTCTTTTTTAATTCCCCAACAAACCCCACTTACACGATATTATAACACATTTAACTCAGTTGCATCAAACTTTGTGCCGGTCAAAGTGTTGCTATATAAAAAAAAAAAAAAAAAAAAACGGAGTGAGTACATATGACACAACTATACTATGTACAAACGAGTACTGCACTACTGCTGATGTCCATTTGTCCACTTAAAAGGTGGCAAAGGAATCCAACAATACTTGTTCATCATTCTCATGGTGACGCTGATGAAGAAGTCACATGAAATTTTTTTGGCTGCACGATCCTCTCAAGAAAATATATAGAACGGTCCGATCCAAACAAAATATTCAACCAGCTAGTGCCCCCCAACCTCCCCATCCTCCTCCTCCCTGAGAGAAAATCACTGTCCTTCCCTTACGACCAGTGCGTTTCACCTATGCTGAATTGCTTATCTTACTTTCCATTTGGCATCCAAAGGCCAGGAATCATCCATTGCCATTGTCAATAGGGTATTCAATCTTTTTCTCTTAACCGTGACCCCAGTAGTATGTTTTATGTGATCAGCTCTAGTTGTGAGTTCAATAGGTCTTACTGGATGATTCTTATTCACTTTCAGTGAAATTGGGTTTTCTGGTTTTGTTGCTTGCTATTATCCGTATAAAAGGCTACCCCCACTTATGGGATTAAGGCTTTGGTTGATTGATTAATTGATTGATTGTATAAAAGGATAGGCATTTCTTGCGACTAAGTTTGTTCTTGGTATGTTGTCTTGGTCGGGGGAGTAGACCTTATTCACAAACAACTCAAAGTTTGTACTGTTATTTGAAAACAAAGATAGTTATAAACATCAAGTCTAAAACATTAATTATAAAGCAGAGGAAATAATGTCCAACCCATTTGTTGCTGTACACCTATACTCTTTCTTATACTAAATTTTAATATTTTAATCATACATCTGTTATCATATCCTTTTTCTGAATGATTGTCTTATTTACGTTTTGCTTTATAGATTTTATAGGAAATCCATATTTGGTACTGCAGATGAAGTTGAATTGAAGTTTGTGAACAGGTATTGTCTTATCAATAGTAACTTGTATCCATGTAATCTATTAATTTGAATATAACTCTCACCTTTTGGTTTCGTTTATACCACAATTTTGTATGAATAGGAGGAATCACGAAGATTTGCATCTTTTTGGCGTGATTCTCAACCAAGAAATTAGAAAGCTGTCAACACAGGTAATATCTTTTTGGAAAATTTGATTTGAATAATCCAACCTTTAAGCAATTCATTTTTAATAATCCGACCTATTGATTATACATGAATAATCCAAGCTTTATATCCCATTCTATTCTATCAGGCCAAACCGGTCACCAACCTACAACACTAGGTTACCTCGCCACGTGTCGTGTTTTGATTCGTCTAACCATTTATTTTTAAATTTTTTTAATTTTAATTTTTTTTACTTTAAAATAAAAATGATTTTTTTTTTTTCCAATTTTCTCCCTTCCTCCAATAAATCCGGCAACCGTGGCCCTCACCAACTTCTTTCCAGCCACCCTGCCTTTCCGGCCACGACCCACCTGGAACCGGTCATTACCCCTTCCCTTACACTAGCGCAAAGCGCAACCCCCCTTCGGCAGCAACCACAAGCAGCCGTCACAAATTGTCCCCATTGCTTCCTCACCAGCGCCACCAACTGCACTCCATTTCGCAACCCCTCGCGCAGCGGGGTTGGGTGGTTGACGGGAAGATCCAGCAGGAAAGCAGAGAGGAAAGGGAAGGGCGGGAAGAGTACATGGGTGGCAGAGGGGAAGTGGAGGATGGCTGAGAGGAGGAGGAAGAGGAGGAGAGAGAAAGAGTTTTTATTTTTATTATTTTTCCTTTATTTTGTAAAAAACTGAAAAGAAAAAAAAAATTACTTGAAGAACAGGTAACCGGTCATCTTGGCCTAATAAAAAAGAATGGGATATAAAGCTTGGATTATTCATGTATAATCAAAAGGTCGGATTATTAAAAATGAATCGCGTAAAGGTTGGATTATTCAAATCAAATTTTCCTATCTTTTTTAAGCTCGCTGTTTATGATACAATTATGAGTAAACCATTGTCAGCTTTATGTAAATTTTATTGTATTTGCATAGCATTTGGGACTTAGTGAGGCTTGAGCGTGCACGGCTTGTGATTTTGATAAAAATAAAACTGTGGAATTTGTATTGCATTGGCAAGATCTTGACTTATAGAGTATGTTTGTCTTTTCACTTATTTGGTAACAAAAAGAAAGGAAAGTTATGAGGTGCAATCTTGAAATGCAAGATCTTGACTTATAGCTACTAAGCTGTGAGGTTTTCATAGAGGCCGATGATGCAGGGGGTCTTAGTACAACTCTCTCTATATACTGAAGATGGTAAATATCGAGCAGGCCCAGGTTGATATCAGTTATAAACGACAACTGTTTATCTCCATGGCAGAATTGTAAATAAACGGTATTGCTTTTCGTGCTGAGCAATAAAATATTATTATGTCCCACAAGAGTTCTGACAGTCAAGCACTTTTGATACTAGAGTTCTGAAAAATGTTGCCTACAATGCCCTTACTTTTTTCACGGAAAAGACCAAATTACCCTGTTATAAACACCTCTAATTTATATCAGATATCAACTTCGATTTTCCCGTAAATATCTTCCAAGAAATATGCAAGATGATTAGGAAATCATATAATACGAAAGGCTTTCCGTTTTTTTTTTTTTTAATTTTATATATATATATATATATATATATATATATATATATATATATTTTAACGGTTACTTGTTTACAGACCTCAAGGGGACAAGTTTGAGGGAGCCGTTCAGTGAGGTTTTGCTTTTATAAGACCATTAATTGGGTCATCAACTGCCCTTTAACTTTTCAAGAATAAAATGAGTGTGCTGTGTTTGATTTGGTATTTATTCTCATAATTCTGAAGCTATGCTTTTCAAAGGGCTTTGTCTGCTGCACTTGTGAGTTTCATTTTTAACGTTAATTCATTTTTTCCCAAATCGATCTCTATTTGCCTTTTCCTTTTAGTACCTTTTTTCCCCTTTTTCCGCTGCACTATCCTTAGTATTCTTTGGTGCATTTTAACTGATGTGTTTGTTGGTAAATGAAACATTGTTATCTCGATTTAACCGAGCTATAGATTCTGCAAGTACTCATCACATTACTAGAAGTTCTGACACCTGAATCTTTTCAACTGTCCCTTTTCTCTCTTAATAAATTGCTACATTATTGCATCTCACATCAATTATTCAGAATTCATTTTATTATTATTAGGTCATTAGGGTCAAGTGGTCACTCCATGCAAGGGAGGAGATCATATTTGAGCTTCTCCACCAGCTACGCGGCAGTGCAGCTAGAAGCTTACTGGATATGGTAAAAAAGAGTACAAGGCAAATGCTTGATGAACAAGAGGCAGTTCGCGGTCGCTTATTTACAATCCAAGATGTAATGCAGAGTACTATTCGTGCATGGCTGCAGGTTTGTATCTGTAATATAAGTGTTTTTTGATTTTTTCTTCCCAATGATGGGCTCGCAAGCCAAAGCAATTTTAATATTTTACTATTTGTATTACTTGTGCAAAAATTAAGCAGAATAGATGTCCAATTTCTTGTCATATTATCATTGGCTCGTGTAATAGACCAACGTTAGGAAGGGCATTTTGGGTAGTCTTATACTTATAGTAATAGGTTAGTAGTCCTTGACTCCTTGGCCTTAGTATAAATAGGGGATAGTATATGCAATTATGCACTAGGATATCATGTGAATTGTGAGGAAAAATGTTGAGAGTAGTAACCTCAAGTTACTAGGAGAGTGATAACCTAAAGTTATCAAGAGAGTAATAACCTTAAGCTTTTAATCTATCACTTTGTACCTAAATTTCTGCCATTATTAATCAAAGTCTCAAGCTTTAATCTTTATGTATTAGTCTAATTAGATCAGAAATACAAGTCAGATTATCAGTCGATTACAGTTCGACTACCTACAGCTCTCTTGTGGCCTCATAACTCATTAGTGGTTTTTCAGCTAACAACTTGCATTTTAGCAGGGAGAGAATTGTGTTGGTTGAATGGATGAATAAAAATTGATGCTAGGCTTGCGCGAAAGCTATTTCTACTGCTTAATGCCTTACATGAATAGTATTTTAAATATCGATAAAAGTGTGGATTTTGGAGAGTTTTTATTTATTTATTTATTTTTCTTATAACATACACTGATATTTCTGATCCAGGATCGAAGCCTTCGAGTAACTCACAATCTTGGTGTCATTGGTGGATGTGGTCTTGTTTTATCTATCATAACTGGGCTGTTTGGTATCAATGTCGATGGCATTCCCGGTGCTGAGAACACACCGTATGCATTTGGTCTATTTACAGCACTTCTAGTGGTTATAGGGGCTATTCTGATTGGGGTTGGCTTAATATATCTTGGGCTAAAACAGCCTGTCAATGAAGAGCAGGTAGAGGTGAGGAAAATGGAACTTGAGGAGTTGGTGAAGATGTTTCAGCACGAGGCAGAAACTCATGCCCAAGTCCGCCAAGATAATCCTCGGAAGAGTTTGCCATCCACTGCCAGAGATCAGCTTCCACGTGATGCTGATTATGTGATAATTCAATGAATACATGAATTTTCAGTTAGGCTTGAAGCCTTGAAGTGAGCTGGAAACATTTCTGTTTACTATTTGCTCTGATGCCTCTGAACCTCTGAAGATAGTGAGTCGATAACAGAAATTCTTGCTATGCTGTGTTCAGACAACTTATGATGACCACCAGCACTGGTCCTTAGTGAGATTTTAAAGCTAGCTGGTAGGATTTTTCAACATTGATTATGAGCAGCAAAGGAGTTGATAATGTGTTAGAGGCTAGGCTCCTGTAAAGAAAATCTTTGTGCATATATTGAAGGATATAAAGCCGTGTCAAGGCGCTGGTACTACAAATTGTAGTATGAATGTCAATGCAATTATAGAAAAGGATTTATTCAAAAAAAAATTTCCCCTATTTTATTTATTTGGGTGTGTACCTTGGTTCAATGTTTTTTTTCCCCAGAATTCTTCGTTAATTCGTCTAATCTTTTTATCTTGGAAATTCTCCACTTTGGTGCTTTGAGATTTTATTTATGTTCACTACAGTGTTCCTATAGTTTCAAATATTTCCACATTAGTGCCTTGATGAGTAACTGAGTTTATATAAAAGTAATAGAACTTTATTTCACTTTGGTGCTTGATGGTTTGCTCATTCAACTTTGGTGTTCTAAGTGTCTGTTCTCTTTAGCTTATTTTCAATTCTTATCTTACTTTCCTTCTTTCATAAAATATTCAGTTCTATTCAGCTCTATTAAGTTTAGTTCAGTTCAGTCAATTAGAGCAGGTCCTAAGTCTTATACTTTTGTAAAACTTTGATGTCCGCAGATTTATATCATTGTCACTTTTATAACTTACGGTTTGCTTTGTTGATGATCAAACTAGATAAAAAGGGTTTCGAATCCCCTAAGTTTATAGAACACTGTTTCAATTTAGTGCTTTATGGTTTGGTCAACCCACTTTGGTGCTCTAAATTTTAAACTTTTGTAGTAAAACTTTGATGTCCAAAGATATATATAATTGTCTATTTTTATAGCATATGAATCAGTATTGGTCTAGTGATAAAGACTGAGAATTTGACGATAGGTCACAAGTTTGAATTCTACCCTTATTTGTTATTTGTATAATGCCTTCGTGGCTCATTCATACATTAAGAGCATTCACATCAATGAGCATTTTTTTGCTCATGAGCAAAATTGGTGAGCAAATTTGGTAGAAATTGTACTACATCAATGAGGAAAATGAAAAATGCTCGTGAGCATTTCAAATTTCATGATGAATAGTAATTTCGTGGGCCTCAACATTCATCCAAAATTGATGAGCAAAAATGGTAGAAATGTTACTTCATCAATGAGGAAAATAAAATATACTCATGAGCAATTTAATTAATTTTTTATCACTAGTGGGATAAAATTTCCTCACCAAAAATGCTCATGAGCAAATTGGTTGGGAAGAGAGAGAAAGTGGCTAGAGAGAGAATGAGCAAAAAAAATTTTGGCACACTAATGTGTATGCTCTAACAACAACAAAATATAAACTATAGTGTTTCTCTCGCTTTTAGGCTATGTTTGGATAACAAAAAATGGAAGGAAAGGAAGGGAAGGGAAAGGGAGGGAGACAAAGTTTCTCGTTTGGATAATATGTTGGGAGAGGGAAGGGGAGGGGGAGGGAGGGATCCATTTTCTCTCCGCCTTTAATAAAGACCATCCCTTCAAAATTGGAGAGATTTGGAGGGAAAATGGAGCTCATCATTTCCTCCACTTTCCCTTCCTTCCCCTTCCTCCTATTTCCCTTACTTCCATTTCCCTTCTAATTTGTTATCCAAACATAACATTAAGTAAAACTAACAATTTTAAGTGTATGTTACAAAGATGAACTTTATAGCATTAAAGTGAAAAAAATACACTAAATAAAAAAATTGCATTAAAGTGAAATTACTTAACGAGGCATTAAACACCAAAGTAAATAGGGGTGTTTGGTATGTGGGATTATGAGGTAGGAATAAGATTATTAATCCCAAGTCTCAATAAAACCATGTTTGTTTGAAGGGAATTAGTTTAGGGAGTGGGAATAAGCTTGGGAATATTTACCCTCTATCCCCACCATTTTATTACGTACGAAGTTCTCTTGTTAAGTAAAAGACATAATTACCCTCAACTTAATAATGCATAACAAATTTGAGTCTTTGAGATTCAAAATGTTAAGGATAAAATAATAATTTTGGCCTTAAGGTCCTGTTCTCTTCACCTTAATTTTGTAACTGAAATTATTTTTACTGAACTGAAATTATTTTTGCTGAACTTAAATTATTTTTACTGAACTTAAATTAATTTTACTGAACTTAAATTATTTTTGCTGAAATGAAATTATTTTTACTGATTTTCTATTTTAATTCTTCTTTAATAAAACTGAATTTTACTGAACTGAACTTATTTTTACTGAACTGAAATTATTTTTACTGAACTGAAATTAATTTTACTGAACTGAAATTATTTTTACTTAATATTATTTTTTAATGTGAATAGAACAGGGCCTAAATTTTAATTTTATTCCCACTTATATGCCAAACAAGAGATTGAGAATACTTGTATTTAAATTTTCACCAATAAAAGTTAGCTCAAGTAGTAAACAACTTGATGTCACTTAAGGAAGGAGTTAATATAAATTGAGAGTACTAACGTTTGGGAGAAGTTGCACAAAAGAGACTCAAGTTTCACAAGTTGCACATAGGGTACTGAACTTGTTGTAGGAGGTAAACAATCTGGTTGAAACTTGGTAAACCGGTTAGAACAAGTATTTGGTGTAATAAAAAAAAGGGAAGTAATTTAGTATGGACACGTGTGCCTTGGGAAGGAAAAAACATCATTACTTGTCTGACGTTGGCGCGAGAATGAGAAAGGAGAAAGCCTTTTCATTTTCCTTTCACCCCATTGGCTCTCCTCGTCATTTCTTTATTAAGAAAAAAAAAAACAGAGCTCTCCCTTTCACTGAAATTCCTCTTCCTTTCCCTTCAAGTTCGTCGCCATTAATGTGGGAATTTGGTGAAGAAACATCAGCTAAGAAAGCGAAAGTACAGCAACTGCAATCATCTGAAGGTATATTCCTTTATTTTGTCTTTGTCTTCTTAAATTTCACATTAATGGTGTTTTTTGTACTGAATTGTGGGGTTTTTTTTTTAAAATTTTTTTTTTTTGTTTTTTACTGTTTTGCATGTTGTTTGTTGGCATGATCTTGTAGTTAATTAGCGTTTTTAGTTGGTGTGTTTTGATTTAGGAAAAAGGGTTTGTATGGGGTTGAATTTCCGTAATTTTCTAGGGTTTTTAGTCAGTGAAACAGAGTAGTGTTTGATGTTGAAAATAAACTCATATAACTACATGACTTGACCTAGGTATGGACGCTCTTTCTGAAGCTCACCCAATTTTCAGCAACCCCGACCTCCTTGCCCTCCATGTCTTCCCCAAGCTGGATTGGCTTAGTCGGGATACTGTGAAGAAGGTGTGCAGGAAATGGTGTATGTGGTGGATGACTCGCCACCTGGCAAACCTCCAACCTTTTATGGGACCAAGGGCCTCTGTGAACGAGTGGGTTCTAAAAGACCTCATCTTCAACGACGGCTGGGACTTAATTACATGCTTGGCTGAACAAAGACATGACAGCCTACTTTGATGGATTCCCTCTGCTGTTCAAGGAGGAGGAGTAGGCAGTTGTGATAGGTTGGGGGTGGTCTATGTGCAGCTTGTAGGTTTTTGGTGTTAGCCGTTGCTATTGTTAAGCATTTTCTGTTTTTATGTTAGGGTTCAGTTGTTTATGGTAGAAATTCAATGTCATGGTATGAAGGTTTTTGTTTGTGACAAATCAATGATCATCTTTTGGGATTTGTCACTACCATGACATTGGTTAGAACCTAGGATTTGGCTTGGCTTGTACAACCATTTTGTAATGGATCAAAATTATATATACATATATGAATGAAGTCTTTGTTTCTATGGAGCAAATTTAGATCAACTGTTGTTCTATTTATGCCTTTTGTGTTATATAATTGAAATGTTGTGGCTACATACATCATGCTTATTATAACATTATAAAATTTGTACACATTGGCAGACAATATGGATTATATAAAGCCTTGTTTAGTTGTACACCATGGTGGAATGTGGGTGGAAGAAGAACAGATGTACTACAGGGGTGGTAAGGTCAATGTGTTTGATGATATCCCTGAATATGTGGATAGCTCATATGTAAAGCAGTTGATAGAGTCTTTAGGCTACACTGATATTGTAAAGCTTCACTACTTGTACCCTAAGAAAACCATGGTAGATGGTGTGAGGTTTCTAGGTTTTGATAGTAGGACATTTGACCCATTTCTGTCTTTATTGCTTGAGTGTAGAGTAGTTCATGTGTACTCAGAACATGAAATGGGCATGAATTCAAACTTCAATGTAGGGTCTGGTACATGGTCTGGTACAGGGTCTGGTCAAGGGTCTTTCATGTCCTTGTTGAAAGGTGTTGGTGGTGGTGTTAGCTGTAATGAACCTAGGATGAGTAGAGAAGTTGAATATGATTATGACAGTGAGGGAACTGATGAAGATGATGTAGAAGTTGTGTCTGCTAGGGACAAACTGACACAGGAGAAGAAAAATGAATTGGACTATGAGAAGGAGGTGGATATGCTTTAAAGGGTTGCTAATTCTAAGGGGAAGGGAGTGCATATGTTTGAGGATGATTGGGAAGGTGTTAGTGATGAAGATAATCCTAGTGAAGATGATGATGAAGATGATGTAGGGTACCTCATTGCACCTACTCCATTGACAAAACCTAGAGGTCATAGGTCAAATGACATCACAACAAGTGATTTCCATTTAGGTCAACAATTTGAGAATGCTATGATGTTTAGGAAAGCTTTGACTGATTATTGTGTTGGCTGTGGGAGGAATATACATTTCTACAGAAATGATCCAAATAGAGTAGGAGCCAAGTGTAGGCAGCATGAGAAAGGGTGCCCTTGGAAAATATGGGCTTCATGGGGGAGCAACAAGACAAATTTTGTGGTGAAGACTTACATAGGTGAGCATAACTGTGGCAGGGCAGCAAAGGTGTCATTGACGAGCTCTACATGGATTGCTACCAACTATGCAAAATGGTTTAAAGTTAACCCCTATATGAAGTTGCAGGACATTAGGGAGTCCATTTGGCTAGAAAAGGGAGTAAGGGTAAGCAAGTTCCAGGCATACAGGGCAAGGAAGAAGGGTCAGGCTTCAATTATTGGAGAGTACCAGGAACAGTACTCTTTGCTTCCTAGGTATCCTGCTGAAATCCTTAAGAGTAACAGGGGAAACACTGTGAAGTTGCAAATGAGTAGCAATGTGTTTGAGAGACTCTATTTGTGTTTTGAGGCATTGAAAAAGGGGTTTAAAGCTGGTTGTAGGCCCTTCATTTCTTTAGATGGCTGCTTTCTTAAAGGACCATATGGAGGGCAACTTCTTGTTGCTGTTGGGAGAGATGGAAACAACCAAATGTTTCCTTTGGCATGAGCTGTTGTTGAAGTACTAGTTGAGAGTACTGACAGTTGGACATGGTTCCTGTCATTGCTTGGGGATGATTTAGAGACAACAACAGGGGCTGGTTACACTTTTATGTCTGACCAGCAGAAGGGGTTGCTAGCAGCAGTATCTGATGTATTCCCAGAGGCTGAAACAAGGGTGTGTGCTAGGCATGTGTACTGCAATTTCAGAGGCGTTTTTGGAGGGGGTCTTGAATTCGAGAAGCAGTTTTGGGTAATAGCCAAAAGTAACACTGAAAATGAGTTTTTGAAAAATATTGAAGTCTTGAAGGTCATATCTGTTGATGCTGCTGATGATCTGATGAATAGGAACTACAAGAAGTGGTGTAGGGCCTTCTACACCCCAATGTCATGTTGTGATAGTGTGGATAACAACATGAGTGAGGCTTTCAATGCCTACATTCTGAGTTCTAGGCATAAGCCTATCATAACAATGCTTGAGGACATAAGAGAGGGGTTAATGGAGAGACTACACAAAAAAAAGAGATGAAATAGGGAAGAAGAGTATAGTGCTTTGTCCTAGGATTCATCAGAGATTAGAAAAAGTGAAGATTTGGGCAAGGGGGTGGAATGCTTTTTGGGATAGGGGATTCTGCTATGGGATCAGGAAGGGTGCCACCCAAGACAAATTTGTGGTTAACTTGCAGGCCAGAACTTGCAGTTGCAATGCTTGGCAACTGAGTGGCATTCCCTGCAAGCATGCTGTGGTAGCTATTTGGAATAAAGCAGACCAACCAGAAGACTATGTTAATGAGTTTTTCACAAAAACCAAGTACATGAAGGCCTATGATTTTGTCTTAGAGCCCTTGAATGGTCCTCAAGAATGGCCCCAATCAGAAGCAATTGTGCTCCCACCAAAGCTGATAAAGGTGCAAGGAAGACAAAAAACAAAGAGGAGGTATCAATTAGGGGAGACTACAGCTTCAGGAAAGCTAAGGAGGACAGGACAAACCCAAACTTGCAGCTTATGTGGTTTAAAAGGGCATAACAAAAGGGGATGCAAGAATGCCCCAAAAGAAAGAGAACCTGCTATGCAATCAACCACAACAGAAGAAGTTCCAACTGCTGGAAATGCACCTACCACTTCTGTGCCTATGCACATGAGGGGGTATGATGTGTACACATATCCTAATGGCTTTCAGAGAGTTGCATCAGTAAGAAAATCTAATTAATCAAATTAATTACATAAATGAAGTTAATTTACTTATTCTTTAACTGGTTCTTTCTTTCTTCCTAATTAACAGGTTCCAACTTGCCCTAGGCCAACTCAACAGCAACCACATAGAGCATTTTATACTGATGTTGAAGGAGAGCAAACTGTCTACTCCTTCCGCCAAGATCAGTACCCTATGTCAAGCCAGCAGCAGAGCCAAGACAGCAACACCATTACAAGTCAAGCATTGCAGGTAATAACAACATTGACATTATTCAACTTCAGTCATTCATTTCTAGATAAGTTCATACACTCATTTCATTAATTTTTACAGGATTTAGCAAAGAAAAAGAGAAACAACAAGAACTAGCAGCACAAGGTACATTTTCATGTTACATTTTATCAATTCTTCATTGCATACCAAATTCGTTGCTTAGCCTTGACATGTTACAAGTTCTTTCTAAAAATTTATAATTTTTCCTGTAATTTTATGAAATAGCTTGTTCTTTTTTTTTTTTTTTTTTTTTGCAGAAAATGAAAATTGATGAAGATGGATGTGGAGAGGAATTTAAATAGAAGTCTGTTATTCTAGGAGTTCTAACGGCAATATTTTAATTGCTCAAAAAATAAAACAATTACAAACGTTAGTACCTTCTGACTTTATGTCAGAATTTTCTTTTTCCTTTTTTTTCTAAGTTGGGTTAACCTGTTGTAGAAGGTAAAGTTTCAGTTGAGTACTCTATCTGCAACTTGTGAAACTTGAGTCTCTTATCTGCAACTTGTGAAACTTGAGTCTCTTATCTGCAACTTGTCCCAAACCTTAGTACTCTCAATTTATAATAACTCCTTAAGGAAAGTTTTGGGTTCAAACCTTACCGTATGCAAAAACGAGTGGGCATCATAAAAAAAGTTACTAAAAGTTGATATTTTGAAATATATATTGTAATTTTCACTTACTAATTCTTATTCCACTTTCACTTTATATAGCCTAAATTCCCATTTCCACTTGCCAAACGTCCCGAAAAGCCTACGCGTCCACTACAACCTCCGTCACAATAGCGGTGTTTGCCAGTGATTGTTGTAGAGTTGTAGTCGGTCCAAATGTCCATGTCTCGTATGCTTCCACTTCGGCTAATTTCTCTCTCCAAAACTCATGTAATTCTCCTTACCTTTCTCTCATCGATTTGCTGCTATCTTTCCTGTTGTAATTCATCACATCAATCCCTTTTCTGGGTATTTGCAGAGTCAATTTTCACCTCTGTTTCAATTCCTTTCGATATCTAATGGATGGTATTTCACTTCAATCCCTTTTTTTTACGTTTGTAATTTTTATCATTTTCGAATGCACTTTTCATTGATTACTTTCTAATTAAACATAATTTGTTAATTTAAATGGGTTTATGGGTTGTGTTTGCCTAATTGTTACATAAGAAATCATTTGAAGGCTTACCTTGTTTGTATCAAATATTTTTTATTTTTTCGATTTCAATTTTGATTATGGAATTAAGATTTTTGATTTTTTGAATGAATGAGGAGATAGAAGATTATTTTTTAACAATATTGTGATCAATGTTGTAATTGCTCTTCATGCTGGACATTTATAATGATGGTGATTATTGGAGTTCCCTGTAACCTCTCATTCCCGAATCCCGACTTTAGGCACACCAAAATTATCAATAAATTTATTTTTTCAGTTGATGTAGTCACATATGTAAGAGATATGCATATATATTTTCCGATATCATATATTACCTCCAATTTTTTTTAGTTGCAACTTTGGGGTATTATTTGAGACATAAAATATTCCAAGTAGCAACTAAAAAAAATCGGAGGTAGTATCTCGAACATGCATGGACACACTCTGAAATATCATCCTTCCTTTGAAGACGCAATCTCTATCTAATTACAGCTCAAGCTCCCCAATCAACGGAAAATTACAGAACCATGTGGAACTGTTGAAATCTAGAAAGAGCCATCATGAATTTAGAACCTTCTGTACTGCCCCAGGTGCGTCCAGTCTTTACTGCTTGCCTATATAATGACATACGGAGTATTACTAGAAAACAGTTGAATTTGACACTTGAAACTATCTATAAAACTGTTGCCCCAGGCCGTTTGTTATATATAACTATGTTGGAAGGTCTAACTACATGTCTAGATCATTTATAGAAAAGACATTATTATCTTATTGTATTGGTGGTAAAGTTCACTTTTAATTTCAATGATCACATGTTCGATAACTTGTACCTACAATATTTAGTTTCTAATTGATGGTTTAACATAGAATTAAATCCTTTGCATGAGAGGAGGGTGTCATGTGCTATATAGACTTTCTTTGGGACATATTAATATATACTACCTCCGTTTCAACATAGTTATAATAATACCCCAAAGTTGCATTTAATATGAAACTGAGGTAGTATATGTTTCATGAACTCCATAGTTCTTTTGCTAAAGCGGAAGGTTCTCCCCCAGTCTTTTAGGGGAAAGGTTGCAGCATCCATTTTCTTGATTTGTACTACTCGCTTAAAAAATTGTTCAATGTTTATTCCTGCCTTTTTTACAAGTTTTTTGGCTTGCACAGACCTGGCATCGAAGAAATGTGTGCCTTGTAACTCGGAGGATATACGACCTATGAATGAAGAGTTAGCAAATCAATTAATTACCAAGGTTTGTACTTGGTATTCTTTCATGTATGTTCAAGTCAAAAGCAGAAATCTCATGCTTTAAAAGTACATGCATATGACATAAATCTTTATTACAAAGACAAGCAAGTAACTCCGTTTGTTTACATATCCTTCTGTGCTTTTGTCTTTACTAACACCACCCTAACATTAGTAATGCATCTTACACGTTTGTTGTTTATCAAGGTTCCTGATTGGAATCTGAGCAATGAAGGAGATAAAATGAAGCTGGTAAGATCTTGGAAGGTGAAGACTTTTACTAAAGGACTGGAATTCTTTCAGGCTATTGCTAATGTTGCTGAAGCGGAAGGTATAGCCATTTTTGTTAGTATCTTGTGTTTTAAAGTAATCAGATTTTGTACTACAACCTGGAGACAAATGGATTCCGGTGTGAACCACAATTATGCAGTTAGAGACAATGCAACACGTTTATATATATAAAAAATTCCACTATTTTTTACACTCAACAGGTCACCATCCAGATCTGCATCTTGTGGGTTGGAACAATGTGACAGTTGAAATTTGGACACATTCTGTCGGTAAGTGTTGATAAAGCGTATACATATGAGATATGACTATCTGATTTACTTTAAAGGCTTACTTTCTGCTCTATGCTATATCTTTTTTTTGGTTGTCTTGTTGTTTAATTTTCAGACTGCATAAATGAGCATGTTGTTGTTTTCTTACCATCAGAAAATGCTTTGTTCAAAATCAGGATTCAAATTTTTTTTCCCACGTTTTTCCTCTTGAAAGTAGAAAAATATATGCACACACTATGAATTTGAGACTATGGAACATTAGAGAGAAGCTACTAGTGTAGAAAAATATTTGGATCTTCTGCAGTTTTGTATATCATTTCTGAGAAGTTATTCGCCTATTTCTGTATAGAACTCAAATTATATTATACGAAGATTGATAGTTGAATTTAGGTAGGGCTGTCTGATTCGAGAGCTAAGATCCCTGGTAATCTGACGACAAGAACCCTTGAAAACATCATTACATGAAATTAGTAATATTTAATGTTTATATATTTTCCGCAAAATAAGAAATATTCATATCTGGGTGGTATTGGACTATTGGTGCTTACAAAGAAAGGGAATTATGTTCAATTACACTTTAGAATTTAATATATGTTGAAGGGAAGTTTTAGCTATACTCTTGTTTACTTTAAATATGGCAACTTGAGAATACTGTCCTCAGCAGGAAAATATATGTTCTCGGATCTGATACAACCAGCCATACAGGTGTAGGGCCTAGTTTGGCTTCTGTAACCATCTTAGCTTCTATATTGGTTCTATTATAAAGGTTGGCGCTGTTGATTTTGGAAATCATGTTCTGCTTCCATTTATCTTCATCTTTTCGTTTCTAAAATTTGGGACATTATGTATTTGCTTTTCTTCCTTCTATATACAAACTCACAGAATTGACTGCTATTAAAACCTGGAAACAAATTTCCCTATAAAAAGCCAAGAACAATGAGAAAATTAACGTGTTTTCAGCTGTTTGACACCACAAGTTAAATACACTTGATGAAACAAGGCTTTTGTAGGTCTCAAAATACATTATGAAGCTTTCCGATTTTCTTGAGGATCTTTTGCTTTATGAAGCTTGTTCTCCCCAAGTAGAACACATTGTTAGCTTTCGGCTTTAATTCAGTATGGATACATGCAATATGCATATTTAACTAAGGTTTAACTCCAAGTCGGTCTACAATGTGCAGGAGGGCTTACAGAAAACGACTTCATACTTGCTGCAAAGATCGACACTCTTAACCTTGCACACCTTCTAAGGATTAAGCCTAAGTAAATGCTGGTCACCGCCTTTAATTCCTTAATAAATTTGAGAAAGCATGGCCATCTGGTTAGCTAGTAAGATGTATGCTCTATTTTTCTGTAGAAAACACCAGTTGAAAGTTCACAAAGATATGTGCCTTTATAAATGATGAACAATTTACCTTCCTTGCAACCTCAATACGATTTTGATATTCCAGATTACCAGGTACTAAACCTATCATTTTGTTTTTAACTTTTTATAGACCCTTCTAAAAAAATTTGAATGTAAAAATTTCATATGATTTTGTTGTACAATTTAGCTCGTTACTGGAAGAGTTCATGAATTTGATATTCCACAAATTAAATCCATGTTTTGGTTTGTATAGACCTTTTAAATTTATTGTGCATGTAAAATTTCTGTATGATTTTTTTGGGAAATTACAGGTTAGCTCTTAAGCGGAGCAGTTTTACCATAGTGAAAATTAAGTCAATTATGAGGGCACTAAAACTGAATTATTAAACCACAATAAATTATTTGCAAGACATACAGTGAAATTACTACCTCGGTTTCTTACTATGTGCAACAAAGGAATATTTAATGTCTCACGAATAATATTCCTTTGTTTCATATTATAAAAAGGGTATGATCACCAAATATTAGATTTTTAATAATTCCATCCAGCTAACTGATTCACATTAGTTTAAATTAAATTCAGTTCAAGGTTCATAATCAATTTTGTCATCTAGACCACATTTTCAAAGTGAGGATCATTTATTAGTTTTGTTTTCTTAGGAATGATAATAATAAAATTGATGGGAGGAATTCTGAACGGATTGTTTTCATTGCATTATAGCACTTCGTACAGGCAAAAATGCAGTAATCAAACCAGAAAAATTAACTCATGATGCAAATTCACTATATTATATCAGCCTTTCAACAGGGTACTGCCCTTTTTCAGCTCCGCTATCTCGGAAACCATACTAACAATTCTTTCCAAGTTTATCAGGTTTACTTTTTCATTACATAAATTATGAAAAAATGATGCTCTACTACAGAACACTCTTTATTTCTAAGCTTAACAGGAATGCCCTAATTTAATTCTGAGCAAAAAGAAAAGTAAAAAGAATAAACATCGGTATGTCCTGTTGTGCATACAATTTGGACCGCATTTTCCTTCCTGGATGCTCCCTTGGGACGAAAGTCATATACCTTTTAAGTTTGCAGCACAATTGCTAGGAGCTATAACAGTTGATGTCCAAGTTGACTTCAGCAACAACACTTCTTCAGAGGACCCGTGTAAGACTGGATATTCTACAATTGATACACCTACACAAGACCATATTTCAGGTGAGGAAAAGAGCAGCAATGTGTTTCAATCCAAGTTTATTAACTCGATAACTGGAGTTAGCAGCCAGAAGATCAAAATGGTTCAGAAATCATAGGGACCAACAATTAAGGGAAGAGAGGAGAGAATTCTAGGACTAACAAAACAATACGTACAAATAATAATTTCAACAACGGAAATATCCAAGCATTCAGACAAGGGACTCTCAGATCTCCAACCTTGCAGGCTTATTCTCCACTAGGAAGTCAATAACCCGGAAAAATTCCAATAAGCCTTTCTATACTACGAGATTTTTCATCTTGAAATGTAGCTTTTTTTCCCTTTCTCGGTTTTTTTTTTTTTTTTTTTTTTTTTTTTTGGGGGGGGGGGGGGGGGGGGGGGGGGGGGTGGACTGGTGGGGAACATAAACACAAAACACCTATAATGCTATACCATCTGAATCTGCTTTAAAAAGGGCTCTTTCCACACAATGATTGAAAATTCTATCAAATTATAACTCCCAGCTCTCACCTATGATACAGAATGGCTTCCCTTAACATTCATATCATCATATGTATTACCTTTATGCAAAAAATTATCCAAGTGACTACTTAGTACTTACTTATAAGATATCAGCTGGAAAACAAATTAAGAAAATCCACTAATCATCAGTAAATGGTACGCACTACAAATTATAGACTTCACATAAATACAATCCATTCAGAAAGCTCAATCCCTATGCCAAACAGGATGCACTACACATTGTGCTTCTCCTATAAGCTGCAACACTCTACAAACCAAGCTCTGTTAGTCTGTTACTATCAATGTATCAATTAAGATACCACACTTCCACCTCAGCATGATTCCTTTACTTAATTAAGCTTAAAGGTACAGAGATTTTCACTACCTATTTTCTGATAAGCCCTTAATCTTTCAACTAGACAACCAAGACATGCGAGCCAATATAGAGAAAATATGATCCTGAATATACTTTATGCTCATGTAATCTAAACTTCTAAAGTTCCTTCAGGAAAACATGTTTTTTTTTTTTCATCTAATTTCAAAACTAATTAAATTATGAACCACCAACTTTGGCATTCCTGGAACAAGAACAAGTATTAACACTTCTCTACACTTATTAATGCCGTAATTAATAAACCTCAACTTCATGCAGAATCACCTTAGAGAGATGTATTCACACACTCAACACCTGGCTAAAGAAAAGGCAAGCCATTGCATTCCCATATTCAGGGGTCGATCATAAAAGACTTTCTATCAACCTTGGTTTAGTTCAAGTGAAAATCAACTTTCAAAAAAAAGCCAGGTTTAAGTTTATAGTCCAAGCTATGCCTAATTGCCTACTGTCAGACATATTAAGTAACAAGATCATTCAAGCAAGTGCTACACTAAAAGTAGCACACCATAATCGTCAAATTAAGCACAAATCTCTGAAGAAAACAGCCTCTAGGAAAATCAAGGATAAGTTTACAGGCCACAAAATTATCCACCTACATGAAATCCATACAAAGTTGTCGTCGTTGTCATCAAAATATATACAGTATAAAAGTAACAAGATCATTTAAGTGAAAGTAATACTAAAAGCAGTACCCTAAGCAAACAACCTCATCATTAGAGTTGACCACAAAAAATTGCACCAATATTTCAAACACAAATTAGCATTATCATTCCACTCCTAACAAAAAGCACACAAACAAAAGCAAATATGATGAACCAAGAAAACATTTTAGATACTAAAAGAAAAGAGAAAGTTTTCCTCACCTGTTATATAAGAAAGTATGTAAGAAAGAAATTCAGGTTTATCCTAAATCATCTTAACTTGGGTTTCTGCAAAAGAGCAGTCAAATAAACCTCTCCATTCTTCACACCACTTGAATCCATCTTACTCCCAGTTGCCCATTTCACAATCTTATACCCTAATTTATTAATCAATGGCTTATAAACCTTCTCCAAATCACCCCCTTTACAGAAGAAATGATCAACCCACAAATACCCACCACCCCTCAACACTCTATCAACATCAAACAATAGAAACTCCATCGCCGTAGTCGGAATCCACCTATTCACGGCGTGCCCACATCGAACCAAGTCGATAACACCATCGAAAACCGGTAATCGTTGCTGGAGTGGCGCGTGCAATGGCACCACCCCTCTAATGGCATTAAACTCACTATAAGGAGCACCCAAATTCATTGTTGTAGTCAAAATAGTAACATTCCTTTCTTTCATTTTTGCCGCGAAAGTTCCTGTTCCACCCCCAACATCAACCCCTAATCTAATCACAGAATTAGCCCTTTTAGCAATATCAATAAGCTGTGGAATTGTAAGATCAAGATCAGTTTTATAAGACAAAAACTGGGTTGAATCAAGATTTGGGTCAAAACCCAATTTAGGGTTTAAGCACTTGAAACTTTTACAAGTAGCAGAAGGGTAAGAACCCCAGATCACATTCGAATCAGGATTCGACAACCTCGGATTCGATGGAGTCCTAGCAAAGCACCTCCTTCTAGGAAGTGGATGGCAGCCTCTCAAAATCAAAGATTCAGCAAGATTGTTATCTTTAGGACAAGTAGAAAAAGGGGTGTAATTCATGTATTGATGAAGAAGATCAGGAAAATCATGACAAGAGGAAGCAATAGGAGCAAGATTGCTATAAATGAGGAGATCTGAAGGTGGGGTTTTGGTGGGGTTAGTCGAAGCCGATACCGAGGTTTTATCAGGGTGGAGGCGCGTGAGGTGGGTAATGGTGGCGCGTATGGTTTGGAGTTGACGGAGAAGGTGTTGGGGGACGGCGGTGGTGGTGGGGGAAGGTGGTTTTTGGCGGAGGAAAGAGGTGGTGGAAGAAAGGTGGTAGAGTGAGAGGATGTTTGTAGCAACCATTGCTACTAAAAGGAGGAAGTTTAGACCCATTGTAAATGACATTGCCATTGAAAATGGTGTGAATTTGTTGGAAAATCTTAAGGGATTGAGATGAATTGAGGTAGGTGGAGTTGGAAGGAGTGAGCTCTTACTCCTAGGTAGTGTTGTACCAGTGAGGTGTGAGCTCTGTGTAGCAGCTGGTAGAGAAGAGAGAGGGATGAAATTAATGGAGATTTTACTTGATTTTTTATTTTATTTTTTTTATTTTTTATTTTTATTTTTTTGTGATCTGATTTTATTATTACAAAGAAATTTAAATATATAAATAAATAAAATTATTAAAAAGAAAACTTTGTAGTTTTGGGGATAAGAAGGTAGATCTTGCTTTAGATTATTTCTTGTGACTTTTGGGAAATAAAGTTAAGTAAAGTTTGTCAACTTGGTTTGGAGAATAAAAATGAAGAGTATCACAATTCACAATTCACAATTCCACCTATATCACCTTATGCATGATTGAATGATTCTATGGAGTACTATGATTAAGGGGAGTATTTTGTAGAAAATTAAAGATATAAATGGTAAAATTAAATATTGATAAACGTGTTCAATTAAAGTGTAACAGTTACAAAAAAAAAAAAAAAAAAAAAAAAAAAAAAAGAAATACTTCAAAACATACTAATGTAGGAATCTTATTAGATATGTCTCGATTTTTTTATTTTCAAATATTTAGTATTTGTTGTAATACATAACCAAATATTGTTGTTAATTTACATATGTATGACAAAAGTATGCATTAAGTGTAATCAATGATATGATTATACTTCATTTATATTTTCTACTATACATAGGCTAAAGGATTAGTTATATCAATTTCCTATACACAAAATATGTTATACTTTCTCCGTTTCTGAAAATTCGACTCACTTTACATTAGTGCGGTCTCCAACGTGCATCTTTGACCATCAATTTCTTCAATGCTAATTTTTTTTCTTTTGTACAAATCAAAACTTCGGGAAATCAAAACTTCAAGCAAAGTTATATTACTTTGACCACATGAATAATAAGTGAGTCGAACTATAAAAAATGGAGGTCATATGAGATTTAAAAATAAAAGTGATATTACTCCTTTTGCATAATTAATAATCGGAGCATCTTAACTGACACACATATCAATGCACAACTTTGACCATTAATATTTATAATTAAAGAAATATTTACAGGCCTTGAACTGAGCTGAACTGAACTAAATTGATTGGAGTTGAACTGAACTGAACTGAACTGAACTGAGCTGAAATGAATATTTTATGAGCGAAGGAAATTAAGAGCTGAACTGAATTGATTGGAGCTAAATTGAACTGAACAGATTAGAGCTGAACTGAAATTAAGTATATGTGAACTGTCCCTTAACAAAAAAATATACATAAAGATTACTCCAAAAAAATTTTGCATGACAATCTTTTTTTTTTTTTTTTTTTTTTTTTTTTTTTTTTTGTAGATAGGTAAAAAGTACTACATGTTAGTCAATGTAAGCATATAGATATCATAAAAGTCAAATTATTGCGATTATTACGAAATGAAGGTAGTATGATAAAAATTGCGATATTTTTGAAAATAAAGACTTTAATTTCGGGATACCTAATCAAGAATAGACAATGGGGGGAGGAAGGGAAAAAGCTACACATACATTGAATGTATGTGGCTCCCACATACATTATGACATGGCAGCATTTTATTAGTTGTTTTGATGGGGCCCAAAATCCACTACTTTTAATATTTCATTTAAATTTGAATGAAATTTCAAATTAGGCTAAGGTTTGAATTTCAAATAAGTTGTCATTTTCAATGTAATGAATTTAATATTTTTTTAAAAAAAAAATTAAATAAAAAAAATCATTTTTGCAACTCAGTTAACAGACTTTGGCAAACATGTAAGATGAAAAAACATTGTCATCAAATGAGAAGGTGAATGCGTTGGATTCTTTAGCAGTGATGGGGGTGGGGTTTGCGGCGGTTGCGCTGAAGGGGCGGCGGTGGGTTGTTAGCTAGGGTGGCAGCTTGGTTCTTAATAGAATGCAGCGTCTTGTGACAAACCACGCGCGATATACAGAGAAAGGAGGTCGTTGTGTGCAGAGAGGCAAAAGCTCTAAAACTTGGCAGCCACCTGTAGGAGATGCAATAAAAGTAAATTGTGATGCATTTGTAAATGAAGGAAGCTGGGTGGGTCTTGTTACGGGGGCTAGAAATGCAAAGGGAGAGGTCCTATATATTTGGGGTTAGATTGGCAAAGAAGTATGAATGCACTAATCGATTTCCCTATTAAAAAAAAAAAGGATATATTCCAATTAACAATGTAAAAGTTTATATATTATTTGCAGAATATATTGTGTTATATATTTTGTGGTTCAATTGAGTTATTAATCCTCCCCAATTATGAAATGGTTATGTTTGCAAAATATACTCACTTTCAATTGAAGTAGTGAAATGGGTCTTCGCTTTCTATCAATTTCAAATGGATTTGAATTTTTGTTTGGAATTCAATAATTGTTAAAGGCACACAATGACACAAGTAACCGAAACCATATTGATTAATAAATAAATTGGAGATTTGAAGGTTGACAACAATAATGGTTGAAAATGGTCTATGGTCGACAAGGTCGTCGACAATGGCAAAAACCCCCCCAAATATTCGAACAATATTGTTTATAATATCTTTAGTAACACGAGAAAGTATATTTGGTAAGCATATATCTGAAAAGGACATAACCATTCATAATGTAATTTTTAGTAACACAGGAAACTACATTTGGTAAGCACATATTGTTTCCGAGTTACATAATTTCTTAAAAGCGCGTAATTTTTCCCTTTAGGATTTTTTTTATTGTTAACTTTATAGCGATCTTGTGTAATTTTTTTTTTTTTTTTTTTTGGGTAATTATAACTTCCAAAGGTTACAAAAAAGGAATTTATAATATTAGAGTGGTGTTGACCTTATATAATTGTATTTGTTTAAAATAAATTCATGTTTTGAGGAAAAAGGTCCACCTATCAAGTCTTTTGAGAATTAGATAATGTGACACCATCAATGAAAAGTAATAAGAAATCATGGTGAAAAAGTAAAGGTAATCAAGTAAATAATTATTTTTCTTAATTTGTTCAATAGGTTAGTACGTTAATTAGTAACCCTATATATGTTAGAGGAAAAATGTAGAATATATAACTTGTTTTTCTAGTAATAGGGGATGTTAATTCATGAAATTAGTTGTAAACAATATGGATTACTTAGCAATGACAAGTTTTTGTCAATTGAAATAATTATTTATTGTAAGATGTCATACATGAGCAAAAAATGAAATTAAATAAACACTATAAATTTTGTTGGACAATCACCTTCAACCCTTAAAAACTGTTTACTTGTCAAAGGAACTTTCTATATTACAGAGTATAAAATGTAATAAATGTAATATTTCTTTTCAAATCCTTATTACTAGCATCACAATATGATAAGTTCATTTGAAAAGATAATGGGTGGCTTGTATTTCATTCTATATAAAAGATTTAACTAAAAAGTCTTCATTTGTATATATATAGTCCTTATTCATATATGGCATATCTTATACTTCCTATGTTTCTATTTACTTGACTAACATTTCTAAAATGGAAATGTCACACTACTTGACCCATACTATATTTGGTATGCTTTTGGTAGATAAATTATCTAAATTACCCTTATAAAGTGCAATTAACGGTAAATACGTAAATAAACATGTTAGATGATATACTCTCATCTATTAATAAGAGTTTAGTCATTAAATCACACAAGGGAAAAGTTTAGATGCAATTAACATCATATCAAGAGGAGCTTAATTATAGGTAAACTAACATTTTTAGAATTTAAATGTTCTCACACTATTCATAAGATATGAAGTTGAATAATAAGTGAATTGAATCAAGTAAGGGACATATATTATCACATTATTAAATAATTTTTTCCCTTTTATTTAGTATCTTAATTTGTAGTCGTGTATGTGTTATAGGTTTTTTTAAAAAAAATATATAAACCATTTTTTTTAGTAACAACACTATGAAAAATCAAATAGTTTTAAACATAAAATAATCCATAAATGTCATTAATTAAATACTATAATTTGTACAATATGATATGTTTGTATGTTTTTTAATAAATAGCATGAATAATGGGTTCTTCCCTTATTGATTATAACCAATAGGTATTAAAACATGTGGTTTGTTACTAAAAAAAATGACGTTGTTACTAAAATAATACTACTATAAAACTTTGCAAATAAAAAAGATAAGTTATAAACACACGGGAGTATTTAGCAATAAGCGATAAAAATTGGTGTGTAACCTTAGCTTTTGTAATTTCATGTTAACTTCCAATTATTTGATTAAAAACCTTCAAGAAATGAATAAAACACTCCAATGTATGAATTAATCCGTACAACACGTACTTGATAATTGTATAATTGTAGCTAACACCTATTTAATTTTATATAGTTCCTTATACGTAATAAAAATATAATATGTACTTTTTTGGTATGTTTAAAATTTTTGTAGTAACAATAATGACAAATTACTAACACTTCTTTAAAAAAGTTAACAAACATAGTAAGGTTAAAAATGTCCAACTTTATAAATTTTTTGAAAATATATCGATATGGATGTCTATAAAAAGATCTTTAAAATATAATTCCATTGGTTTTTTATAATAATTTTTTGATTTGTAGTTTGTTAAATACCGTTAAATGAAGTATTATTCGATTCTTATAATAAACCTCTCTCTTCATTAATGACGTTGACTAGGATGCCATTTTCTCAGTAACAAAATTGTATATTTTAGTAACCTAAAATATTTTTTTAGTAACAACAAAGAGTATTTGACGCCAATGAAATTTGTCCCGCCTTTTTATGGTAAATGGCGCCAAAAACTAAAAACTTTTCCCTCTAATTTTTTTAGCTAATGATGTGTTGTCAATTTTTAATTGGTAATGTATGTTGGGACCACATACATTCAATGTATGTGTATCATTTCCCGGGGAGGAAGTGGTACATTGACTGCTCCGCATTTAGTAAAAATACATATGGATTGCAACTGAGTTGTGCAATTAATTAAGTTTAATGCAGTACATAATAAAGTGCACTTAGCTAGTTAGCTTACTTAAGTTACTTACTCCGTATGTTTTAAGTATGTTTTACAATTAAATACTAATTCTATTTGTCCACAGAGTTGCTGAATCTAACAGTTGAAAATGTAACCGACACCACGTGAATGTAGGCCAACTTGTTATTTGTAATGTAAAAATTGTTTGTATTACATACTCTTTAATTGTGTTAGGAGATTATAGGAGCCCACCTCAAAGGATTGGGACATTAGACTTTAAACCATGTAGTGATGCAGAAACTCATGCAAATGAAGAAATCTATTTTCTGACAAGATTAGGTTTTTGGCTGGGTTTCTCATTTATTAGGATAAGCAATATATACACTTGTACACATAGCATACAAGAAGTCTCCTTGCTAGTTAGGGATGGCTAGGATAATTAGAGATTCTCTCCCGATTTCAAGGAATTTTGGGATTGATTCTCCTCACCCGTCCTTATGCCTCTCTAAAAGGACATAAGAATGAATTGTTCTAGGATGATGAACTCCCAAATTCAATAGTTAGAACGTGACCAGTTAATAACCTGCATCTTCTATAGATACAATGTGACTAGTTGGTATATGATAACATGTTTCATAAATTAACTGGACAGGTGTTGTATTATAATAGGTAGGTTATTTTTTTATATTCTTCGTATAATTTTCTTTTTAAAAAATTAATTTAATTTTCTTTTTAAAAAAATAATTAAAATTAATTTTCTTTTTAAAAAATTAATTTAATTTTTTATAAAAAAAAAAGACTCGAAACAGTCCCACACCCCGTGAACAACCCGCCACCCCTTCAACAGTCCTGTCATCACCACCTCATCGGCTCATCCCCCTAACCTCACTTCCACCAGCAACGAAAATCCCATACCACTGGCCATCGTCGTCACAACACTCCTCCAAAGAAGTTGACCACCATGTTAACTCCCTCATGAAGCTAGCCCCTTACTGACCACCACCTTGACCCCTTATGAACCCAGCCCCTCGCCGACCACAATCGCTCTCCTTAGAAACCCCCCAATTCTAGCCCCCGGTCGACGCGACCATCTCCCTACTTTGAACCCCATGCAAACCACCTCTTTCCTGGGATGATTTTGGAGTGGTTGTAGGAGGGGTGGAATGGTTGAACGTTGGTTGTGGGGTGGGTGTTGGGGTGTATGGGTGGTCAAGGATAATGGACCGCGGGTGGAGGGGAAGGGAAGGGAAGGGAATGGAGCGGAGATGGTGGTGGGGACTGGGGAGGGGTTTTCAGTGGTTGTCGGGGAAGGGAAGGGAGGGGAGGAGATAGAAAGAGGTTTTTTTTTTTTTTTTTTAAAAACATGAAAGAGGTTTGTTTTTTATAAAATTATTTTTTTTTTAAAAAAAAGAAAATATATAAAAAAAAATTCTAACCAATTACAATGAGACACGTGTTTGGTTTAAACCTTTTAAACAATTATTAATTTTTTAATTTATTTTGAGTATATTTATGTCAAAGATCATTTTATTCCGGTATAATTAAAAGATTGCTTTATTTTTAAAGACGGCAAATATTTTTATTCTATACAATTTTTTCTAATAGACATATATTTATGACGCCTGACATTCACTGATCTTGACAATGTCATGCAGATTAAGGAGCCTATTGCATACAGAGAAGCAACAAATTAGGAAAAGTTGGTTGTTCCCACATATCATAATTTTGAGTATTAGTACAATTTTACAAGTTGCAAATCTACCATTTTTGTTTTAAATACGGAAATACAATTAGGTGCTAAGTTTTTCTTATGATATTTATAATCATATACTTCGTATTCTTTAGTACGTAATCAATAAAAATCTTAAATACTAAGGCCCTGTTTGATTCACCTTAATTTTGCTGAACTGAAATTATATTTACTGAACTTAACTTAATTTTACTGAACTGAAATTATTTTTACTGAAATTAAATTATTTTTACTGAACTGAAATTATTTGTACTGATTTTCTATTATAATTTTTCTTTAAGAAAACTGAATTTTACTGAACTGAACTTATTTTTACTGAACTGAAATTATTTTTACTGAACTGAAATTAATTTTACTGAACTGAACTTATTTTTACTGAACTGAACTTATTTTTAATTAATATTATTTTTTTAAGGTGAAAAGAACAGGGCCTAACTTTAATAATTCTGACTATATAGGCAATTGCTTCTCTTTGTGACGAGGTTTTGGCTTAAAAAGACTCCTAGTTGCCGTTGTTGGCTCTCCAATGTTATTGTATTTGAATCCTCTTAATCTTTTTAATAAATAAGCCTACCTCTTTCTTCTAAAATATTCTACTACCTCCGATTTTTTTAAGTTGCAACTTTAGGGTATTATTTGAGAGATATATAATATTCCAAAGTTGCAACTAAAAAAAATCGGAGGTAGTATCTAATTAACTATTTGACATCCATACGTTTTATCATTGAAAACAAACAAAATACTTTCAAATTGACTAATCAATGCTCGTGACGGCTAAAATAATTATACTAGGAGTGTAATCTTTTGATTTTTTAAAAAAGTGGTTATCCTGTTCATTTGGTATCGTTGCAAATTTGTTTTTGGTTTTTGAAAATCTTATGATAATGAATCAAAAATTGGTATTATTAAAAGTCACACTCCCTTCGTCTCCAAATGTTTTCCCATTTATAATATTTGGGTCGAACTTTAATCATAAATTCCCGTTAATCTATAAGAGATTATATAATCATATGAGTAATTGTTAGTTTCTTTATGTTGTAAATTTTGTTAGGATCTTGCTAACGAACGCCTCTGGAACGTTAGATTAACATTTAAGATATTACCTAAGGGCAAGTTTACTTTAGCTTAATTTCAGTTCAGTTCAGTTCAGCTCCATTCAATTTAGTTTAGTTCACTTCAGTTCCTAATTTCCTTCTCTCATAAAATATTCATTTTAGTTCTGTTTAATTCAGTTCAGCTCCAACCAGTTCAGTTCAATTTAGTTAAGCTCAGTTTAGTAAATGTGAACATGCCATAAAGATATTAATTTAGGAGAATGCATGATAAAATCACGTGTCAATCAGTGTAATTAATTTTCATTATAATTTTATCTTTCGATTTTTAGTCATCTTATCCAACGCCCCCAGGCGTCCGTTAGCTTTTGCCATTTTATTAATATTAAGTCTTTAATAATTTTTACTTGTATGGAAATAAAGATATAGACATTTAAAACACGTAATGGAAACCGTGAAAAGTCAAATGTGAAAATTATATGGAGACGTCGGGAGTATAATGAATCAAAAAATGGTTAAACTTATTTAAATCATAATAATTTTAACAATTGATACTCCCTCTGTTTTTAAATATTTGCCCTACTTTTCTTTTGCGGCCGTTTTTAAATACTTGCTCCATTTCCTTATTTAGAAATCTTTTATACCGAGTGATATTTATTCATTTCTCTCATATAGTGAGATCCATTTTTATTACTTTTAGATTCCCTCTCCTCCAATTTACATTCCATTAACCCTACTACCTCTATATTTATTACTTTTTCCATTTTCTCTTAAAACTCTGTGCATGGAGAAACGGAGGGAGTAACAAACAAGTAAAAACACTTTTTCCTGTTTTTGATTTTTAGTTATACAAAACTAGATTAGTACCCGCACATTGCACGGTGGTTGATTAGTAATTTTTCCACATTTCTTTTTATCTTTTGCTGTTGATAACTTTCTAAAATGATTTGGCTTGTTATTTTTTTTTTAAAAAAAATTGTTATATAAATATTAAAAAAAAAAATATGTACATAGTCCTTTTTTATTTAAAAAAAGTTTACTATTTTTTTTTTTGAGGGAAAAAAATTGTTATTATTTAATGCTGCATCATATTGTAATATTTACTATGTTATTAAAGATATACTAACTAAAAAAAATGGTTAGATTAAATATATATTTAATGTTGTATAATTCATTAAGCTTATACGTTTAGAGTGAAAGCTGAATAAATGTGTATTTACTATTAAAAAAAATGTGTATTTACTAGTTATATAAAAAAATGTATAATTAGCTATCAATATCTATGTTTGTTTAATATTGCTGTATTATGAATATCCAAAAGTAGTATGAAGTATACAATATTAATGTCAAATTCAAGTTTCATACCTACTTGATTCTAGTGTCTAGCTAGAAAGGCAAAAAAATTTAAAAAAATAAAAAAATGATGACATCATATGTAAAATTTGGAGGGAAAATATTTAATGAGAATTTTACACGTAAGCACTTTAAGAAATTGATGACATCAACAACGTTTTGTTTTAATAATAGTTACTCCCTAGTAAAAGTATATTGAAATATTGCAATGATTGAAAGTACATTTCTATTGAAAAAATCAATATTATACATGTGGGGTGAATATAGTAGAGGGCGGAGAGAGAAGAAAGAAAATACGAGTAGTAATGAGTATAAGAAAACTATTAAAATAGTACAAAAAATAAAATAGCATATGGAAAAGTAAAGTCTTTTTTAGTATGTACTATGCAATACTCCCCCGTTCCATAATACAAAGCCTCTTTTGGTTTTTGCGCGGGAATTAAGAAAGTAATAAATTCTTTAAAACCAATGATTAAAAATACATATGTGCATGTGGGGTTAGAGAGAGATAGATAGAAAGAAAAAGTAGTTGGGAATAATTGAAGAGATAGAGACAAAATGTTAGAAATTGATATTAAAAGTACAAAAAAAATACGGAGTAAATGAAAAAAAAAATGACAACTCATAAAATGTTAAAAATGCAACCTTTAAATAGAATGAGGCTTTGTATTTTGGTTTACCCAAAAATAAAATGGCGCTTTAGACCAATTCTAATGGTGAGACTCAAGTTTTAGTATTATAATACGAGGAATTTTAAAGGGTGGAATGTTAGACATTTAGAAATGCATAACAAGGGGTATTCATGTAATTATGCATATGTACAAACGAAGAAATATTCTGGTATCATTGGATGATTAAATGGTACCACTGAATATACAGTGATACTATATATGCACATAATCGTATTATATATGCATTCAGTTGTACTAAATTTATGCGTAAATAGTACCACTGAGGATTCAATGGTACAATATAAACTTTCAGTGGAACAATCAGCATGTGGTCCCCCATCACGTGATACAATCCGACCAAAAAATAGGTGGGGCCCACCTATAAGTCTCTCTCTTCCTATCTCTCTCTAGCATGTATTTTTAAAATATTTTAATCAATGTTATGCCTTTACAAATGCATAACTTTCCTCCATTTCATGTTCCTCTTAAAATACAAAATGAGTTGTTTTTTTACCTCCAATGGTGATACCATACACACTTCTCAATATTCCCAATGGTGAGACTCTATAAAAGCATACAAATATCACTTTCAATTTATGGCCCACCAAATCCATTTCTTTTTTAATATCAAATATTATAAGATTAATAAAATTAAAAAAAGGTAAAACTTAAATAAATTACAAAATATATTAGAATATTGATAAACGGGTTCACACTTTTTGTCAAATGAGACTCAAAATTGAGTTTTTAAACTTAGCAGCTTTCTTTTGGAGAGTTGCTAAGGCCATGTTTTCTTACGTTGAAATTCAGTTCAGTTCAATTCAGTTCAGTTCAGCTCAGCTCAGCTCCTAATTTCCTTCTCTTATAAAATATTCATTTTAGTTCAGTTTAACTGAGTTCAGTCAATGAGGATATACCCTAAGTTTAAATACCAACTTATTGGTATACATTACCAAAAATACTCTGTCTTTTAAAAATACTCACTTGTGTCTATCATTGAAGAGGGTCTTATATTAAGAGATGGAGGGAGTGTTAAAATTGTAAAATAAGGGTAGATTAGCAAAGTGAAAACAAAAAAAATGATGCCAAAATACTTTTATCCTTTTTACTGCTTCTCTATAAAAACATACACAAAGAAAAAAGCAACGGACCAGCGAGCGACTGTTAAAATCCGCCGGCCGCTGCAGCTGTTGGTCGCCGTCGTGTTTTACCCATCGAAGTCCTTCCGACTACCGTTCAACCCATGTCTTGCAATTTAATCCGACTTAAGGTGTTAAACTCTAATTATGTTTTTTATTTTCTAAATTTTAATGTATGCTAATATAATTAATTAACTTGTTAGTTGAAACTGTAAATTAGTCTAGTTATATTCAATTGAGAAGTTGAATTTAACTTGAAATTTATTGCAATTGTGCTGTCAGACTGTGTGTTAGATACTTCATACTTGTATACAAATTGGTTTGTTTAATTTTATGACTATAAAATCATCACAACTTTGGTGTTGAATTATCACATGTTGTTTGGTGTAGAATTATCACAGGTTTTATTGATTTGGCATAGTGATTACAGCAGGGCTTTTGCGAGGATTTAACTCTGCAAATTATTTAAAAAGCGGGATAATTGTATCCAAATCTAGGTGGACGGCAAATCCGTAAATAAGTTTAATTCAGAGCAAAAATGTGAATGAGTTTGAACATAGCTATAGTTTTGTCAATTATTCTTGATTGTTAGTGTTACACGATTACTTAACATTGATTAATCTTTGTCCTCACAATTGTTTCCTTTTTTAGATGTTCAAATAATAACATCCTTTTAAATGCTTTGCATAAATTTCAATGATTATGACATAATTAAAATGGTGGGTTAGTGTAATGTACTTTTTTTTCTAATTTTGTATTAATGTTTGTAGATCTTGGTACGTAAGGTCGTAAGCCAAAAATTGTCATTTATTAAGTACTTGTAGTAGGGAGCAGGTATACTTGATAGAGTGAGTGACATCTCAATTCGCAACTTAATTTGCTGCACAAATTTAAAAAAGGAAAAAAAAATAAAAACAATGGAGAAGAAAATTGAAAGAGGGAATTTGTTGTTTGCTGTTAATGGTGAAAGATTTGAGATACCCACTAGTGTTCATCCATCTACTACTTTGCTAGAGTTTCTGAGAACTCAAACTCGTTTTAAAAGTGTTAAGCTTGGGTGTGGAGAAGGTTAGCTTTACTTATTCTCTTTTATGTCCTTTTAATTTTATCTATATGCTAACCTCACGGATTCAGTCAATGGGTTTGCTATTCATGTGTGTGAGATTGATCAATATTGGGTGTGAATACTATTGCATAGCATTTATGTTACTATGGTAGGTACTATTTGCATGGAATTTGAGGCTTGTATGTTATGAAATTTTTATTGGGTTTATGTAGGAATCAAATGTGGTTTGATCACGATAAGGGTTATGTGTGATTAAGTATGTTATTGTTGTTAGCATTTATCTTTCTCTAAATTTTATGTGTTTTTTTAGCTGTTTGCAGCACTTATGTTGAAATTACATATGATATATTAATAAATTTTTTGTATGATATTAAGTGAAATGAATTCTAATCTAGAAAGAAAATGAGTTAAAGTTTTCTGTTTTTGTTTCTGTCACAATTTTATCTAACTTAGTCCTTGTTTAGTCCTTATTTTGACGGATGATATGAACTTATTATTGTTTTTTTTAATCTCATATGATCTAAATTTATTTATTCTAATATGATCTAATCTGAACTTATATATATTAATATGGTCTGTACTTACTTTTTAAAATTTGGGTTTTTTCTGAGTTATACCCCCAAACTTCTTCGGTTTCTAAGTTGTATCCATGCTTTTCCAAACGTCTAAGCTATGCCCTCAACCTAACTAATTTATACCCCCAAACTTCTTCGGTTTCTAAGTTGTATCCATGTTTTTCCAAACGTCTAAGCTATGCCCTCAACCTAACTAATTTTTATTAACAATAACCTTTGACGTTAACAATAACCTTTTTTTTATTATTTTATTTTCTGATTTTTTAAAGTGTTAAACCAATTAGAACGGGGCACGTGTCAAATTAATAACGCCACGACACCATTGTTTATAAAATAACTTAACTTTCGTTAACGGAAATGGCTATCAAAGGGTACTGTTGATTAAATATCGTAAGGTGGAGGGCACAACTTATAACTTTGAAAAAGCATGGGTACAGCTTAGAAATTCAATAACTTGAGGGGCATAACTTAGAAAAACCCTTGAAATTTTTATCTTTAGTAATTTTATTTATTTTATTTTTTTAATTTTAATTTTAATAATAACATGTTATTGTTATTATTATTAAATTTTAATAATCTTAAAATACAATGGTCAAACAAATGCATGTATAAAATAATCCTAAATTCTTCTACGTTAATTACAAATAAAATGACGTGCACAAACAAATAAACGTGACCAACAAACAATGGATGGACAGCTATATTGAAAATGACCATAAATGCATATATTTCACCTTGAGGTAATGGAATTATCTGAATACCGTTAAAAATTTGAGTCCGATCAAAGATAAAGATAATAGAGTTCATATGCCCGAATTTCGAAAAGGTCACAAGCATAAGGCATAGTTGAAAATTTTAGTTATGTTCACTCCGTCAACGATCGAAAATTTTTGTATCATTTTCACGTAATTGAGAATGAATTTTTGTATCATTTTCATTATATAGAAATTCTGCTTCATGTAATTGAGAAATAATTTTTGTATCAATTTCGTTATATATGACTTCACTTGGTGTTCTAAAAGAACATAATTTCGATCGAAAAGATACAACCTCCGTCCCACTGGAATTTCCCAATTTGACCATTTTTCGGGTCAATCCGAGCAATCTAGTGGGATGGAAGGAAAAGCAATGATTTGCATATGTGTAGAAGGAATGGATTGCTGGCAACTGATTTGAAGCAATCGTCAAATGGATTTTTAAACAGATTATAAATGTATAAAGGTGGTGCTCATTTTTACCAATTCTAGAATTTGGTTGTGTAAGTTGTTTTTAGTGCATCTTTTGAATCTTTGTGAAAAGTTGTGTTGTCATTAGCTTAGGTTACGATGATATATTGGTGTTAAAATTTGTTTGTGACATGATTGTTAAATGTCAATAACTGCAGGTGGTTGTGGGGCTTGTGTTGTTCTGCTGTCCAAATATGATCCTGTACATGATAAGGTGGAGGATTATACAGTTAATTCATGCCTTACACTGCTTTGCAGTATACATGGTTGTTCCATTACCACAACTGAAGGCCTTGGAAGTCAAAAGGAAGGATTTCATTCAATACACCAAAGATTTGCTGGATTCCATGCCTCTCAGTGTGGCTTCTGTACGCCTGGAATGTGTGTTTCTCTTTTCTCAGCTCTTGTCAATGCTGAGAAGAGTGACAGGGAAGAATCCTCACCTGGGTTTTCAAAGCTTAAGGGTATTGAGGCAGAGAAAGCCATTTCTGGAAACCTCTGTAGGTGTACTGGTTATCGACCTATTGCTGATGCTTGCAAAAGCTTTGCTGCAGATGTGGATATTGAAGATCTAGGATTCAACACTTTTTGGCAAAAGGAGGAGGACAAGGAACTTAAGGTTAGCAGGTTGCCTGTTTATGATAGCAGTTGTCAGATATCAACATTTCCTGATTTTTTGAAGAGTGAAATAAAGCTTAGAATGCAATTGGATTCGGGAAAATATTCTTGGTATACCCCCTTAAGCATTGAGGAACTCCAAAATAAGCTGGAATTGAGTGAGACGAACTACTTAAATCGTGTCAAATTAGTTGTTAGTAATACAGGTACAGGCTATTATAAAGAACTTGAAGGCTATGACACATACATAGACTTAAGGTACATTCCTGAGCTCTCCATGATTACAAGAGATTCTGAAAGCATCCAAATTGGGGCAGCTGTGTCGATCTCTAAGGCTATTGTTACACTGGAAGAAGGTGGTAAAGATAGACTGAGTGGGGGCAGTATAGCTATGCTTAAGAAAATTGCTGCCCATTTTGAGAAAATTGCTTCTGGGACAATCAGAAACTCAGCAAGTATAGGTGGAAATTTAGTTATGGCGCAGAGGTTTGGATTTCCTTCTGACATTGCTACTGTTCTCCTAGCTGTAGATTCTAGTGTAGAGATGATAAGAAGCTCAAAAAGGGAGACCATAAATTTGGAGGAATTCTTGGTAAGGCCGCCTTTAGATTCAAAAAGTATAATCGTGAGTGTCAAGATTCCGATTTGGGAATCTTCCTTAAAATCAAATTGTAAAGTTTTGTTTGATACCTATAGAGCAGCACCTTGCCCTCTGGGAAGTGCATTAGCATATCTGAATGCTGCTTTCCTTGCTGAATTTTCTCCCAACAAATCTTCTGATGGCTTCATGGTGAACAAGATTCACTTGGCTTTTGGTGCTTATGGGACTAGCCATGCAGTGCGGGTTAGAAAAGCTGAAGAGTTTTTAGCTGGCAGAGATATTAACCATGAAGCTCTCCGCAAAACAATGAATTTAATTCGGGCTACTGTAGTGCCTGAAGATGGCATTTCACATCCTTCCTACAGGATAAGCTTAGCTGAGGCGTTTGTTTTCGAGTTTCTGCATAGTTTGGTTGAAGCTAAAATTGGATTTTCAAGTTTAGGCTTGGATCAAAACATTGGTTCTCAGTCTACAACAAACTGTGGTGTGAACCAGTACAGTAAGCAACCTCTGCTATTACCTGCAAAGCAGGTAATTGTACCTAGCCTGGAGTATCACCCTGTCGGGAAGCCCATTGGCAAAGTTGGAGCTGCTCTTCAGGCATCTGGTTTGTTTTCCATTAGTGTACTAGCTGCTTTAAAGTTTAGTTTACGATTTGCTTTCATGTACAAAGAGATCCACATTATGTTATTTTTCTCTTGGTTCTTGTCCTTCTTGATGCTTTATCTAGTTTGCAGGATTCGTATAGAGAGTTCTGTGGATGTATTGATTTCATTGATTAAATTTATGAGTCAATTCAAAATGAAGGACATGCAGTAAAATAAGGATAGTCTTGAATTAACCATGTTGCTCAGCTTCAATAAGCATGTTCTCTCTATCACTTTTTTGAATGATAATCACAATGCTATGTTACTAAAGCCATCAAGTGTTGCCCTTTTTTTTAATTAAATAATATATATATATATATATATATATATATATATATATATATATATATATATATATATATATATATATATATATATATATATATATATATATATTCCAACAGCATTTTGCTATACTCTTTAACGTTTTGAGTTACTTTTTGCTGGCGAGGCAACATATGTTGATGATATTCCTTCTCCAAAAGACTGTCTTTATGGAGCATTTGTGTATAGCACAAAGCCATTGGCAAGGGTCAATTGTGTGAGATATGAGTCTGAATCATTTCCAGATGGAGTTGTCGCCGTTGTTTCTTATAAAGATATCCCACATGGTGGGAAGAATGTAGGAGCCCAAACAAATTAGGGGAATGATTATATGTTGTCTGAATGAGAACAATGGTATACTGACTTCAGCAGATCCAATTTTTATGACTTGACTTTGCTGATATGTGTAGATTAGACTCCCATCACAGTACTCTGTCTATATGGAGACTCAAACTGCCTTGGCAAGTTGTCTTGGAGTTTCAAAATGCTTGTATAAGGGCTCGAACCTAAGACTTTTAGTCCAAACTAAATGCATTACCACTATGACAAAGCTAATTTGATGTTATTTATTGCATTAAAATTGTATTTAACCTATAAATTTACACATTTAATTAAATGAATAAAAAAATAAAATAAAAATTTGGGGGGCCGGTGCCACCCAGGCCCCTTCATAGATCTGCCAATGGATGTAGGGGATATTTTTGAAAAATATTTAATGGCCAATTAGGGGATCAAAAATACTAACCTAGACTTGCTCAGTGCATGACTGCACATAGATAATATATACTACTAATTGAAAATCAGAAAAATTCATAAGATACCCAATTATGATATCTTGGATTATCAGTAGCTATATCAAATGCTGAAAGGCTCAGATCTTAGAAAAAAGCCTGTCCTTTCACTTAAGAAAATATCTGCATTTTACTTCCAGTTTTCCACCTCCATATATTTTTTTAATTTATATCACATTATTGAATATCTTATAGGTTGCATCAGCTTGTGCATTAGCAGCATACAAGCTTCGTCGTCCTGTGAGGATGTATCTCAATCGCAAGACTGATATGATAATGGCCGGAGGAAGACATCCTATGAAAATCACTTATAATGTGGGATTCAAATTGGATGGGAAGATCACAGCTTTACATCTTGAGATTTTGGTCAATGCTGGTATATCAAAAGATATTAGCCCAGAAATGCCCGAAAACATAGTGAATGGACTTAACAAATATGATTGGGGTGCTTTATCACTCGATATTAAATTATGCAAGACAAATCATACAAGTAAATCGTCAATGCGAGCTCCTGGTGAGTTACAAGGAGCATTTATTGCTGAAGCCGTGATTGAACATGTAGCTTCTACCCTTTCGATAGATGTTGATGTTGTTAGAGACCAAAACTTCCACACCTTTGATAGCTTAACTTTGTTCCGTCAGGGGGCTGCTGGAGAGCCGGGTGAATATACTTTACCCACAATCTGGGATAAGATAGCTTCATCGTCAAGCTTTAACCATAGAAATGAGATGGTAAAACAGTTTAACAGCACTAATATTTGGCGTAAAAAGGGAATTTCCAGGTTACCCATTGTGCACAGTGTTTCTCAAAGATCAACCCCTGGTAGATTAACCCCTCTCAAGGAGAGTCTGCAGGAAAAAATGGGGTCGATTAACTGGGAGACACTTATTTTTCAGGTAAGTACTTGTTTAAGATCCCCAATGATATCCTCAGACGCACAATTATTCTTTATAAGTTTGGCTGACTACAAGTAGGGAAATCTATTACTTAAAAGGCCAAATGATCAATCACTACAACTTTTGTATTGTTACTTTTTCCGTCACAAACGTGTTAGTCTCTCTGCTTGTTTCTTTGATGTATACTGTCAGCCAAAATAAAATTGAAGTTTCTTTGATGAACATTAATTAAACACTTCTAATTTCTAAATCAGTAATAAATAAGTTTTTTGCAATAATCAGATATTGAGCAACATGGAATCATCAACCAGGCATAAAAAGAAGTCAGTTTTTATATGATGTTGAATACAAACCTCACAGTTTGTTAATTGCAGGCAGGCTTACAATCAGTGAATTTGTCGGCTGGCACCCTTTACAAACCCGATATGACTTCCATGCAGTATCTGAACTATGGAGCTGCTGTTAGTGAGGTAAAATTTGTTAAAAACAGCCTTGTATAAGTCTCCCCTTTATTCAAAAGTAGTTTTACATACAATTGCCCTTCCTCAAGCAAGCTTCATTCTGCCTGGAAAGAAGTAATAGGAAATAAACTAAAGGATTGCCTGATCCTTTTTTCCGAGGACTATTTTTTTTCTTATGATTATACTTTCCTTCTACAGGTAGAAGTGAATCTCCTCACGGGAGAAACTACTATTTTGCGGTCAGACATCATATATGACTGTGGACAGAGTTTAAATCCTGCAGTTGATCTGGGATAGGTTTATTTTAATTATCATCCTTGTAGTATTACTTATAGATATGCTCAAGATATAAAGACTTTTGATACATTTTTAATTCGTGTGTAAGATTCATGTATAAACTAATTTATCCTAAAACTTGTGCACTGATACAATGTTTTTTTTTTTTTTTTTTTTTTTTTCCCCTGCTGGGGGTGACTTACATCTTTACTGGTTGTGATCCTACTTGACTCGCCTTCCTTTAGTTGATAGTTAAAACATCCACTGTGGCATTTTTTACAGATAGAAGGGGCTTTTGTTCAAGGTATCGGCTTTTTCATGCTAGAGGAGTACCTAACTGATCCTGATGGTTTAGTGGTTTCTGATAGCACATGGACGTATAAGATCCCAACAATTGATACGGTACCAAAATAACTAAATGTTGAAATTTTGAACAGTGGACATCATCAGAAGCGTGTTCTATCATCTAAAGGTATTTATACAACAGTGTGCCTTTGTGAAATCCCCACCTCCTTTTCCCCATAAGAGCGAGAGATATTAGTTAAAACCACACCTTATGCCAATTTGCACAATCCATTGGTTATTGTAAAAACAAAAAACTTCTCTAGGAATAGAATAAAAGCTCTAGGAAAGGATAGATTTAAGAGAATGGGGCATAAGAGGCCTCAAAATTGTACTTTGTAATTTCTCTGGGAAAGGATAGAAATAAAGCTCTTTTGAACTAAAAAGGGAACATAAATTAATTAAGGTGTGATCTGTGTACTTTGATCGCGCTAAAACTTGTCATTTTACTTCTGTTTGGTTTTCTTGCAGCATCTGGAGAGCCGCCATTGCTGCTAGCAGCATCAGTTCATTGTGCAACAAGAGCAGCCATCAAAGAAGCGAGGAGGCAGCTTGCTTCTTGGGGTGGCCATGTTTATGCTTCTTTGTTCCAATTACCTGTCCCTGCCACCATGCCTGTGGTCAAGGAGCTCTGTGGCCTTGACATTGTTGAGAGGTACCTGAGTAGTTCACCTGCTAACAAAGTGACTGATAAGCAATAGCCTTTGTGCAGGTTTGCACCCCGAACCTTCAGTTGTGATACATCCTGTAACTAAAAGATGAAACCATGTATATAACTACAGCCATTATGTTACACATCAGATTTTACTGAAAAATGTACACTATCAATTTGATTATAATTTAAGAGGCATATTAGGGGGGCGTCTATGGCGTTTTATGAGAGGCCGAGAAGGTGGAATACATTAAAAAATTGAAGGATAAGAGAAGGTGTTGCTGAGGTTGATTGATCAGCACAATACTAATAAAGCTTGCCATTGTAATGTACAAAATTGTGTAGTTTGAGGTTATTTATGTTACACTTCTCATGATCTCAGGTGACTACGGAGTATGTTTTATCGTAGTGTAAATCACAAAAGCTAGTCAAAGTGCAGTATGTGAATAGTATAAAAGTCAAAGTTTGTCAACTGAAAAACGAAGTGAATGAAGTGTGAAGTATTATTATTTCCCTCCCTACATCACAATTCGACTTTGATGGACAATGTGTTAATGCCGAGTTAAGTTTGTTGCCTTAATTCTAAATTGCGCTTCTGTATATACATTCTGATGTAAAATTGTGTATTTTCACGCAATTAGAATTGAGTACAAGTCAAGTTGTGTAAGTCCATGTGTTTTCTATGGGATGCACCAAGAAAAATTCAAGTTGTATACAAGTACAATTTATGGCAATATATCATAATAAAGCCCAATTGTGGCTCAACTCACATGCCTTGTAATGCGACGCTAGTGAGTCTTCTTGGTAATGTATACGGTTTTCCACTAAATGTCCATGAATTATTCCTTATTTCACCATACTAGGGTAGCTAACGCGCGCATAGCTAGTTATATCTAGAAGCTCTTTCGGTTTGTTTTAAAATCACAAATTTAGTTGTTGGCAGAACTAAAATTTGTAAACAACTATGTTTATGGGTATAAATGTCCAATACAACTAACATTAATGCATGAGAGCAAATAAGTACATTATTAAATATTTTAGAGGGTATAATTGTCCAAACACTTTCATATAAAAAATTTATACTTGGTGAGTAATAATTGTACATATTAATGAGGGTATATATATGTAAATACAAAGATGGGTGGTAAATTTGTAACCGTAGCCGATAGCAAATCATTGGATCAAATACTACTCTGTTTACAGTTGAATTCTCAACACTCCATTTTTTCTTCTCCCTTCCAAACTCGGTTGAATGCTCTCCCTTTCACGCTGCATCTTTCCCTCTCTTCTCCATTAAAGTGTAATTTGAGTTCTCCATTGAAGCAGCTTCTGAGGTAATATGTTTTTGCTTTCCTTTTCCATAACTAATATCTCATGGTTTGGTTTGTTTTTAACTAGGATTTAACTTGGATTTTTTGTGTGTAATTTGATTAAATTGATGTCTTTTATCCCAAAATTAATGTGATTTTGTGTGTGATTGGTTGTGAGTTGGGGTTAATTTTGCAATTAAATTAGTTTGTGCTGATGGGGTTATACAGATTTTGATGCAAATTGTTCTAAAATGCAATGCATACAACCTGTTTGTTGAAATGCCTAAGAGAGTTTTATTGACTATTTTGGCTTAATTTTATTTTTTTTCCTTTTATTTGATTATAATGATATTGTATTTGCATTTATATCTTCTGTATCGATCAGGGTTTGTCATGTGTTCCAAGTTGAGAGAAATATAATGTGCAAGTATTAATACCAAAATGCAATGTGCCTGATTATATCTCATTGTCTTTGCCTAATGTTGGTGTGATGAACCTGAATGTTGCAAATTTGCAACGGGATGAAGAATTGAAGCTGTGATATGTTTTTTTTTACTTTAAGTATGAAGTGTTTTGCGGCGTTGTTAGATTGCTTGGACACATATGACATATGTGAGGCTTCCACGTAGAATCAGGCACGACAGAGCTGAGAGGGATAGGGACATAAACTCTGTTTAGCTCTTCCTCTTTAGCCTGCCTTTGCAATGTGCACTTACCAATGGCCTTAGCTAAAGTGGTTGCTTTGTCAATCTTCACCTCATCTTTCATTCCTGTGATTTCCCATTGCATTTTTTTGTGGAATACTGTAGCAAAAGCTTTAGAGATCATTAAGGTTCCTAGAAACATTAGATATTTAGGGCTCCATACTCTTATACATTCTCGTATATTCCTTTATTTTCATGATCTTTATATTGCACCTTAGGAGCCCAAATGTTTTTTTTAACTTGGAAATTGGAATTATGCTATGTAATAGACTACCTTATTGTCTTAGATCGATCAATTGTACTTCAAACTTGTAAGGCCTTTGGTCCACTTCTATGATCATATCCTTTAGCTTTTTCCACATATCTTCTACATTGTCCTGATAGGCTACTTTAGGATGAATGTGGATTTCAGTGGATTAAAATGCTACACTAGTACACTACAACTATCATATTCAGAATATTGGCAGCTGGAGGTCTCTTTGGTGCCTTCAATGAAACCCAAATTGGATTTGGATTTTAGATTTTTATTTAGAGTTCTTTATTTACCAAAGATTTTGTGTGATTGGAAAGCTCCTTATCTGAGTGTCTCAAACAATAAGTAGGCCAATTCAATTGAGATTCACATTGTTCTTAAGCGCTCTTGCGGTCTTGCCCAAAGATTCGAGCATTTAGCACCACCATTGTGATTGAAGTTCTATATTTGAGTTCCTCAATCAACAAAAAGATGTAGGAGTGGTTTATAGATTGTTATTTTCCATGTGTGATAATCACACTTCATTCTGCCAGCTCCGAACTGCTGTTAAGCCTCAGTCAGAACTCTGCAAGCTAGGAAAGAATGATTCTGATTACTTTGATGTGATTATTTAGCACATGTACTCTGATACCATGATCTAATGATAAATATATTGGAAAGATGAAGTAGAGGGTGTTACAGCAGTGTATATACAAAAAATTAAACAGACAAAAGATGAAGAAACTATATGTAATTGCACACCTAAAATTCCTTTATATGAAATAGATGCCTAACTTTATCAGGATTTGCGTTGTGTCTTTTCAGAACTTGATGCTATTGATGAATGGGATAATGATGAGGATGGTGTACAATCGCATTGCGTCAAACTTTCACTCCTCCAAGATGTTTTGTTCTAAGGTAGAGCCTACATTGAAAGTAGGAGATATATTACAGCAGAGGAGAATATTTACAATTGAGGATGTTGTTGAATATTCTAATGTCAGTAAAGACATTAATCCTCTTCATTTTGACACTAAGTGTGCTCAAATTGCCGGATTTCAAGATCGACTTGTTCATGGGATGCTAGTTGCTTCCTTATTTCCTCGCATTATCTCCTCTCATTTTGTAAGTCAGTCATATTCATTCTTTCCTTCTATCTAAATGTTTGTGCTCTTACCAAATGGGGTTTTTGGTGTTCTATTTTTAATATTACTGTATTAGGGTATTTAATTAATTTGAATACTAACATATTTTTTTTATTTGGAGGGGTTTTATTTCCATTTTGGTCTTATGTGATGTGTATAATGCTTGAAAATGCAACACCACCTATACAGGGGTACTTTAGGGTTCTTGAACCTATCTACCCCAGCCAGTCACCCACTACTTTTCCAACGTAAGGCTTACATTCTATTGCCATTAAGCTCTGGATTAATGGGGAACTGCAAGATTTATAAAGGGATACAACCCTTCAGCAAACTTAAGATACTCCAATATCTGTTCAATTTATGACCTTCTCCATGTTAGCTTGCAGACCAAAAGAAACAGGCGAGTCACAGATTCACAGTAGGCCTGCAATTTTAAAATCAGCTTGCATAGAAAACGCATTTTTATACGCACATCACACTAGTGCTACCATGCTTTGCACAATTGCATGATGTTAATTTTGGAATTTTTGCTTTACAACCTGCATGTGGCTGGATGGTTTTAGGGCCTGATCTCCATAATTTTTGTATGCTAGCCTGGTGCTGTTTATGTTTCGCAAAATTTGCAATTTAGACAACCTGTGTATGTTGAAGATGAGATTGTTGGTGAGGTGCAAGCATTTAGCATTATAAATTTCAAGAAGAACTACCTGTAAGTAACTTAACCATGACTTATGCGGAATCATCTTCCAGTTAAATAAGTATGAAATTCAGTTTTTGACTTCAATCTCTGTTTGATTTTGTTTGCTAGTGTAAAGTTTATCACCAGGTGCTTCAAAAAGGACAGTCTCATTGTGCTTGATGGCGAAGCTACGGCAATCTTACCTTATTTGAGTTGGCAAAGCCAAATCGTCGAATGAATGAAATTTTATGCATTGTAAGTGCATTTCCTGAAACTAGCATTTGATTCTTTGGAAAATTTCGAAAACATGTATGGAAACCATTTAAAAGAATACATATTTCAAGTTTAGGTGGACGCTAAACTTCTCAAAAGTTGGCTTATAGAATAGAGATTATTTAATCTATTGCCTTGTATGGGGACATTTGTTGTGATGTTTTTGTAGGCAAGCGAAATTGCATATGTGGTAAATTTAATATGAATGACCTCAAGTTATGTAGCTTGAGCATACTCTTAGGACTCATTTTGGTAGAGTATGCATATATGATGGCATTTTTTTTTCTTGTTTGTGACAGGATATATGATGGCAATTTGAATGAATTAATATGTAATTTGTGACGAATGTCCTATATCAGTATTTTTGGTAACTTTATTAATATATTTTTATAGCATATAACTTAGTTTATTTTGTGCTTATCAGCCAAGTTTGTACTATTATTATATAGAACTAATTTTCCAAGGAATAAAATTTGGATTAATTATTTATCTATTTATTATTGTTATTATAACCAATTCTAGAGATCAACTTGATTTTTTAGTTCTACTTTTTATGTATTGTTTTTATTAACATGTTTTAGTTAATCCACTTTGACTAGACATTTTTTTTTTTTTTTTTTGGTGAATGTATAGTTTAGACCGTTTTCTGAATAATGAGTGTAACAGTTTGGCTTTTGCATTATTCACATAGTAACTTTAACTTATTTATATTTACTAATATATATTCCGTAAAAACCAAATGTTATTATGTAAAGTACTAATAGTCAAAGTTGTGTAATGACATTGTGTCAATCAAAGTAATGTATTTATTTAGATACACAAGAAGTACCTTGTATCATTTTGTGTTATGTGAATAGTGTACAAAACCAAAGCAAAAAATTCATTTGAGCTTGTTTGGCATCGTTTTTTTTGTTTTCAGTAACTTGAAAAAGGTATTTTCACTTTTCTGTTGCCAATTTTCAAAATTATCATGATTTTAATAAGTTTTACCAATTTATTATATGACCCGAGGGTGCACTGGTTTGAAGAGTGGAAGAGTCGAACTATGAAGGGGGTAAAACGAGGGAGAGGGAGACCGAAAATGACTTGGTTGGAAGGAGTTAGCAAGGATATGAAGTATATGGATTTGCATGAGGATAAAGCAATGGATCGTAAGGGATTGAGGAGGAAGATTTATGTCGCTGACTACACGGAATAATCAAATTTGGTTCATGTTAGCCGACCCCACTTATGGGATTAAGGCTTTGATTGATTGATTGATGTATCATACTTTATGATTTTGTAAAACAAAAAACTAAAAAACAGAAAACCACGATGATACCAAATGAACCTTTGGGGATCAATGAAAAAAAAATAGAGATTATATTAGTTGTCGTATACCAAGTATTTTACTTCGTATATTAGACCATTTCCAATGGTGAGACTCAACTTTGATTATTGAAATAAAAAATGAGTTGTTTTTTACCTCCAATGGTGATACCCTACCCACTTTTCAATTTAGCAACTCATGTGAAGTTTAATTTCCCAATGGTGAGACTTTCTAAAGTATACTAATGTCACTTTCAATTTATGGTTCACCAAATCATATTATAAGTTTTTTTTAGAAAAAAATTAAAATTAAAACTTAATAAATTACAAAACATATTATAATATTGAAAAGGGCCCACACTTTTTGTCTAATGAAACTCAAAGTTGAGCATTTAAATTTAGCAACTTTCTTTTAGAGCTGTTAAGTTTAGATGACAACTTATTGGCATCCTTTGCAAAATATACTCTCTTTCTTCAAAACAAACTTCCTCAAGTCTCACCATTGAATAGGGTCTTATAGTGGAGTATTTACCTTTTTAATTGATGCAGTTGTCATTTGTCAACACTAACGACTCAATGAGTGAGGAAACGATACATATAAATGTATAACAAAGATTGAAATATACTGATTAAATCTCAAAAATCTGTAAAATTTTGTCCTTCAACATGAAGGCCGCCAAATTTGAATACAATGATCTACGTACTATACATCGCTATGCCTATTATTAGCATGTAAATTATTGGTAAGGTAAGGTACTAAGGTCATACACAGTCAACTGTCTATAGCAATAATATGCAGTGACTTAGTGCTTTGTAATAGTTAGTGACTTAGGTCATTATGTATTAGTCTACATTATGAACCATTTACGGAAAAACATTTGGATTGGATAGATTTAGATTGATTGGTTGTGCTTCTTCAGTTTTTCCACACCAAACTTGCTTGGCCAAAACACAGAGAAAAAGGGAAAGACAGAGAGAAAGAGTGAGATGGATCCTGCAACACTTCTTACTCTGGCACAAACCATAATTCAAGTACTAGATTCTTCCTTTGTTAAGGAATTTGGGTCTGTTGGCAGGTTCAGATCTGAAGTTGAAAAACTCAAAAGCACCATGTCCACTATCAAGGCCGTGTTGATTGATGCGGAAGAGCAGGAGAGGCAACTAGTTGCGAGACAAAACCTGGAACACGATTGGCTTGAAAAGCTCAGAGATGTTGTTTATGAAGCAGATGATCTGTTTGACAGGATTGCCTATATAGCTCAACGCAAGAGGCTCATGTCAACAGGTAATACACTAAAAGGGGTTCTCCTTTTCTTCTCTCGTTCTAACCAGTTGGCTTTTGTTCGTAATGTGTCCCGGGAGGTCAAGATGATTAGGGAGAGGCTGGATGACATTTCCAAGGATCATCGCGACTATTACTCCGGGCCGACATGGGTTAGTGGTGAAGGGAGAATAGTGGCAAAGAGGAGGGAGGACAGTCATTCTTTTGTGTATGCTGAGGATGTTATTGGAAGAGACGCGGATAAGAAGGAAATTATAGACAAGTTGCTGGATTCCAGTGTCAGAGATGCTGTTCATTTTGTCACAATAGTAGGGATTGGTGGTTTAGGAAAAACTACCCTTGCTCAATTGGTATATAATGACGATAGAATCGTTACTGAATTTCCATTGAGGATGTGGGTTTGTGTTTCTGATGAATTTAATATCAGAGATATTCTCTGTAAACTTCTTAATTCTACTGTAAATCAAAACTTTGAAGTTGAAGAGCTCCAACGCCGAGTTAGGCAGAAGATTAATGGGGAAAGATGCTTGTTTTGGATGATGTGTGGAATGAGGATCGTCATGAATGGCTTAAACTTGAGAACTTGTTGATTGGTGGTGTAAGGGGAAGTAGGGTTGTGGTCACTTCACGCTCTAAAATGGTGGCTACGATAGTAGGAGACGGTCTAACTTATGAATTAAAGGGCCTCTCTCCAGAAGATTCATGGAGTTTGTTTGAGAAAATGGCATTTAGAAATGAAATAGAGCGCATGGATGACCACCTCATCGAAATTGGACAACATGTTCTTAAGAAGTGTGCCAATGTTCCCCTTGCCATAAGGGTTGTTGGAAGTCTTCTTTATGGCCAGACTAAAAGCATTTGGCAGTCATTCAAAAATCGAGATTTGATAAAGATGAAAAGGGATGATAAAGATGGTATATTGCCAATTTTGAAGCTTAGTTATCATCATCTTACCTTGGAATTGAAGAATTGCTTCAGTTATTGTGCCTTATTTCCTAAGGATTATTGGATAGAGAAGGAGATCTTGGTAAATCTATGGATGGCACACGGTTTCTTATCACCTTCAGAGGGGCAAAGAGTTAAAGATGCTGCAGAGGAATACTTTATGATTCTTTTGCAAAGGTGTTTTTTTCAAGATGCTGTTAGGGACGACTATGGTGAAATTTTGGCATGCAAGCTTCACGATCTGATGCATGATGTTGCTCAAGAGGCAGTAGGTAGGGACTTATTGGTGGTAGATAATGTGAGCGAGTTGAAGGAAAAAATTAGACACTTATCCTTCAGTAGATTGGATCTCGGAAATAGTTCAAGCTCTTTCAGCGAGATAGAAAATATACGCACACTATTTAAGCTGCAGCGTACTTATTCTGTAGCCGGAACTAGGGAGATTAGAGAATTTCTTAAAAAGGCAACGTACTTGAGGGTATTATGTTTAACTTCGGAGATCAAAACCTTGCCGAGAGCAATAGATAAACTAATTCATTTGAGATATCTTGACCTGTCTCATAACTATGAGTTAGAGTTTCTCCCTGCAACACTATGCAAACTGAATAACTTGCAGACCTTAATACTAAAAGAGTGCTTGAATTTAAAAGAGTTGCCAACGAAGTTAAGCAAATTAGAGAAACTGAGGTACTTGGATATTGAAGGTTGTAGGCTGGATCATATGCCTCCGAGTTTGAGTAACTTAACATGCCTTGAAAAGTTACCACAGTTTGTTGCTAGCCACAGTCGAGTGGGACAGGCAATTAGAGGAGAGCTTCAAGACTTGGAACCACTGAAAAATGTTGGAGGCAGTCTTAAGATAAGAGTCCGTGGATTTTCAACATATCAGGTCACCGAAGGAGCTAAATATGTCAGTGGCATGATACATCTCAAAGATATGCATATAGAGATAAGCTGTCTCCTCAACGATGATGCAGGTTCGACATTATTGCTAGAATGCCTTCAGCCCAATCGTTATCTTACGCATTTCAGTCTATCTGGATATGGTGGTGTGGCATTTCCAAAATGGGAGTCAATTGAAGACTTGAAGCCATCACTTCCACTGCTGGTTGAACTCTCCCTTAGTGATTGCGCTAACTTGCAGCATCTTCCTTTATTGAGCCAACTTCATCATTTGAAAACTCTTAACCTCATTAATTTGGATAATCTGGAAGACATAGAGGGTTGTGGTGGTAGCTTATCAGTGTCTGTTCAAGATCAGTCAGCATTCTTTCCACGCTTGGAAAAGCTTCATTTAGTGGGTTTGCCAAAATTGAAGAGATGGCAAAAATCCTCCTCAGAGTCAGGAGTAACAAGCTTAAATTATAGTCGTAGCCCTGTTGCTTATACATTTCCTCGTCTCTTTGATCTAAACATCAGCAACTGTCCTTACATGACCTCCATTCCTCTCGCTTCAAGTGTCAGGAGTTTGATTCTTTCCCTTGATGCCCCCCATTCTGAATCATTTATGATGAGTTCGTGCTGCTTGACTGGTTCTGGTGAGCTAACAATAAAATTTTGCTACTATGAAGGTCTCAATAGCTTATCTATAGTCGAAGAGCTATTTCAGTCATTTGTGCACCTCCCTTTGTTCCCTGCATATTGAGGGATGGCCCTACTTAAAGAGCCTTTGTGGAGGAGGATTGGAGCATCTCACTGCGCTGCAGACTCTTCATTTGTCGGGACTTCCTGATCTAGAAGAGCTAGAGGATGGCAATCATAGTCATCTACCTTGGAAATTCCTTACCAGTCTCCGTGACCTGGAACTACTAAATCTCCCGAAGCTTGTGAATCTTCCTCAAGGGATCCAGCACTTAGCAGCCCTTCAATCTCTCCGTGTTGAAGCATGTCATATGTTTGAACTCTCGGCAGAGTCAGAGTCAGGAATGATGAGCTTAAATTATAGGTGTAGCCCAGTTTCTTATACATTTCCTCATCTCTTTAATTTAAGCATCAGCAAATGCCCTTACATGACCTCCATTCCTCTCGCTTCAAATGTCAGAAGTTTGATTCTTTCCCTTGATAAAAATGCACCCCATTCCTCATCATGTCTGAGTTCATGCCATTTGACCAGTTCAGATGAGTTAACCATAAAATTTTGCTACTATGAAGGTCTCAATAGCTTATCTATAGTCAAAGAGCTATTTCAGAGTCATCTGTCCACCTCTCTTTGTTCCCTGCATATTAAGGGATGGCCCTACTTAAAGAGCCTTTGTGAGGGAGGATTGGAGCATCTCACTGCGCTGCAGACACTTCATTTGTCGGGACTTCCTGATCTAGAAGAGCTAGAGGATGGCAATCATAGTCATCTACCTTGGAAATTCCTTACCAGACTCCGTGACCTGGAACTACAAAATCTTCCGAAGCTTGTGAATCTTCCTCAAGGGATCCAGCACTTAACAGCCCTTCAATCCCTCCGTGTTGAAGCATGTCATATGTTTGAACTCTCGGCAGAGTGTGTGTCTCGTTTAACATCTGTAAAATATCTTTATATATATCAATGCAATAATGGTTTTAAATCATTGCCTGAAGCAGCATTATCAGAACTTCCTTCCCTTGAACATCTTGATATCAAAGATTGTGAACTTCCTCCAGCACCTATACTGCCGTTACCACCTCTACTGCCGGACTGCCCTCCACTGCCGTTACCACCTCTACTGCCGGACTGCCCTCCACTGCCGTTACCACTGACGTGGGATTATTATTTTGGAACAGAACTGCCGGAATTTGTTGTAAAGCCGAGTAGCGCTTGAGTTATACGAAGTATATCCTCAATCATTTTTATTACTCTTGTAAAAAAAATCATTTTTATTACTTGCGAATTACCATAAATCATTAATCTTTTAGCAAGGCAAGGAAATGTAAACCTATAAAAACATGCGAAGTATTTTCTTTGAGAATTTCTGCTCGTCAATTCTCTTGCAACAGAGTAAATGACCGAACATCTGACATAATACCTTACCATTTCAGGTGATAAAACAGCACTATGTGTCTTGGCACATGGGTAACGCTTGAAGATTTTCATTCTACAGAGATTTTTAGTATATAATAAGCTGCCTTTATGAGTATGCCCCTTCTTATGGAGTAAAGATTTTAGCTTGATTTGCTTGCAACTGAGCTTGTTACTCAAGAGCTTGCAAGTATTTTTGTGTGCTTGTAGCCTGGTTACTATACAGCCTTGTTTATGTTGGAGTCTTGGAGATGAAATTGTTGGTGTATTACAAGCCACGAACATTTTATGCATTTTATTACATGCATTGCTTGGAAATAATTGTAGTACTCCCTCCTTCATTTATTGTTTGCATCATTTGCTTTTAAGTGGTCTTCAAAACGCATGTTTGATCAATAATATCATTACCCATGTATTGTTAAAAGATAATTAGAAAGTTGATATTTTGAAGATATCTAAGTATCTAACAACATTTCATCTTTTTTTAAAAAAATAATATTATATACAGCTGTGTGGATAGTTACACCAAAAGTTCATCTATAAAAAATGACACACAGAAAAATATAAGAGGTGAGAGTCATTAACAAAGCCACCATTTCCACTCTACAGTGAGTTGAGTATAGGAGAAAGTGGTACGCCAAAGAATTTGCTTCCATTTTTGAGGTCTGATGTACTACTATCAAGAGAGGCAATCTGGGCTCTGAAAATCGAGTGACCAGACTTCTTTCGGAACCAAATGGGTTTGCATATTACTACAAGAACAAGTAAAACTCCTGCAATGCCTTATCATTGGTGCTTGGAAAGCTCCTTATCTGAGTGTCTCAAACATTAAGTAGGCCAAATCAGTTTGAGATTCACATTATTCTTAAGCGCTCTTGCCCAAAGATTCGGGCATTTAGAACCACCATTGTAATTGAAGCTCTATATTTGAGTGCCTCAGGTACCTGAGTAGTTCACCTGCTAACAAAGTGATTGATAAGCAATAGCCTTTGTGCAGGTTTGCATCCCGAACCTTCAGTTGTGATACATCTGTAACTAAAAGGTGAAACCATGTATAAAACTACAGCCATTATGTTACACATCAGATTCTACTGAGAAATGTACACTATCAATTTGATTATAAATTAAGAGGCAAATTAAGGGGGGTGTCTATGGCGTTTCATGAGAGGCCGAGAAGGTGGAATACATCAAAAATTGAAGGATAAGAGAAGGTGTTGCTGAGGTTGATTGATCAGCACAATACTAATAAAGCTTGCCATTGTAATGTACAAAATTGTGTAGTTTGAGGTTATTTATGTTACACTTCTCATGATCTCACGTGACTATGGAGTATGTTTTATCGTAATTGTAAATCACAAAAGCTAGTCAAAGTGTATTATGTGAATAGTATAAAAGTCAAAGTGTGTCAACTAAAAAAACGAATGAAGTTTGAAGTATTATTATTTCCCTCCCTATAACTTTGATGGACGATGTGTTTAATGCCAAGTTAAGTTTGTTGCCTTAATTCTAAGTTGCGCTTCTTTTGTATAATACATTCTGATATAAAATTGTGTATTTTCACGCAATTAGAATTGAGTACAAGTCAAGTTGTGTAAGCCCATGTGTTTTCTATGGGATGCGCCAAGAAAAATTCAAGTTGTATACAAGTACAATTTATGGCAATATATCATAATAAAGTCCAATTGTGGCTCAACTCACATGCCTTGTAATGCGACGCTAGTGAGTCTTCTTGGTAATGTATACGGTTTTCTACTAAATGTCCATGAATTATTCCTTATTTCACCATATATTAACATTTTCAAATTTACCATGAATTCGGAGGTAAATACAAAAAATTGATGGTAATTGTTGCTCATTTCTTTGGTGCCGCTTTCCTTAGTTCTAGACTAATTGAATACACTTTACATTCGTCGTTATTAACCCAAATTTTGACTTGTGTTTTGTGTGTTTTTTTTAAATCTCTCTCTCTTTTTTTTTAAACTGCATTTTCTTGTTATTTTCGTGTGAGATTTTTCAAATTTTCACAAGATTTGAATTTATGAGTATTAGTTTATGTAAATAATAAATATATTAGAGAATAAATATAAATAAGTCTTACGAGTTTAAAAATAGTTTTTGTAATGAGAATAATTCATTTAATTTCAATAAAAATAATTTAAATTGAATAAAATATACTACCACCGGTCTAATTTACTCGCAACAAAGGTGTATTATTTGTGAGACATAAAGGCCCTGTTTGGGAGAAAGCTGAAGCTGATTCAGTTAGCTGATTTTATTAACTGATTTGACTAACTTATTGTATTAACTGATTATGTAAAAGTGTTTGGTAAATAGCTGATAGCTTAAAGGTGATTGAGTATGTGAAATGACCAATAAACTAATTGTGGGGTAGGTAGTTTAGATAGGATTTTAAATTAAATGAGGTTATAAGTGTCATTTCACAATAATTAATGAATAAGCTAATTGAAAAAGCTCCTAAAATGAGCTTTTTCAAAAGAGCTTATTTAGTGGAATAAGCTCTTTCAATAAGCTTACTACCAAACACTTGTATTAGCTTGTTTGACTAGTCAATCAGCTAAAGTTAGTCAAATAAGCTAATATACCCTTAATAAGCTTACTACCAAACATGGCAAGAATATTCCTTTGTTGCGAGTAAATTGGACTAGAGGTAGTATATTAGATGGTCCAACAAAAAAAAAAATGTTTTTTAGATGGTTGTAAATTTGTAACCGTACCCGATAGCAAATCATTGGATCAAATACAGTTGAACTCTCAACACTCCATTTTTTCTTCTCCCTTCCAAACTCGGTTGAATGCTTTCCCTTTTACGCTGCATCTTTCCCTCTCTTCTCCATTAAAGTGTAATTTGAGTTCTCCATTGAAGCAGCTTCTGAGGTAATATGTTTTTGCTTTCCTTTTCCATAACTAATATCTCATGGTTTGGTTTGTTTTTAACTAGGATTTAACTTGGGATTTTGTGTGTAATTTGATTAAATTGATGTCTTTTATCCCAAAATTAATGTGATTTTGTGTGTGATTGGTTGTGAGTTGGGGTTAATTTTGCAATTAAATTAGTTTGTGCTGATGGGGTTATACAGATTTTGATGCAAATTATTCTAAAATGCAATGCATACAACCTGTTTGTTGAAATGCCTAAGAGAGTTTTATTGACTATTTTGGCTTAATCTTATTTTTTTTTCCCTTTTATTTGATTATAATGATATTGTACTTGCATTTATATCTTCTGTATCGATCAGGGTTTGTCATGTGTTCCAAGTTGAGAGAAATATAATGTGCAAGTATTAATACCAAAATGCAATGTGCCTGATTATATCTCATTGTCTTTGCCTGAATTTTGGTGTGATGAACCTCAATGTTGCAAACTTGCAACGGGATGAAGAATTGAAGCTGTGATATGTTTTTTTACTTCAAGTTTGGAGTGTTTTGCGGCGTTGTTAGATATGTTTTTGTTACTTTAAGTTTGGAGTGTTTTGCGGCGTTAGATTGCTTGGGCACATATGTGAGGCTTCCACGTAGAATCAGGCATGACAGAGCTGAGAGGGATAGGGACATAAACTCTGTTTAGCTCTTTCTCTTTAGCCTGCCTTTGCAATGTGCACTACCAATGGCCTTGGCTAAAGTGGTTGCATTGCAATCTTCACCTCATCTTTCATTCCTGTGATTTCCCATTGTTTTTTTTGTGGAATACTGTAGCAAAACCTTTGTCTAGATTATTAAGGTTCCTAGAACATTAGATATTTAGGGCTCCATAATCATTACACTGCCTCAGTAGGCTCTTGTACATTCTCGTGTATTCCTTTATTTTCATGATTTTTTTATTGCACCTTTGGAGCCCAACTGTTTTTTTAACTTGAAAATTGGAATTATGCTATTTAGTAGACTACCTTATTGCCTTAGATCAATCAATTGTACTTCAAGCTTGTAAGGCCTTTGGTCCACTTCTATGATCATTTCCTTTAGCTTTTTCCACATATCTTCTACATTATCCTGATAGGCTACTTTAGGATGAATCTGGATTTCAGTGGATTAAAATGCTACACTAGTACACTAAAACTATTATATTTAGATTATTGGTAGCTGGACTGGAGGTCTCTTTGGTGCCTTCTATGAAACCCAACTTGGATTTGGATTTTAGATTTTTTCTTAGAGTTCTTTACCAAAGATTTTGTGTGATTGGAAAGCTCCTTATCTGAGTGTCTCAAACAATAAGTAGGCCAAATCAATTGAGATTCACATTGTTCTTAAGAGCTGTTGCCCAAAGATTCGGGCATTTAGCACCACCATTGTGAATGAAGCTCTATATTTGAATGCCTCAATCAACAAAAGATGTAGGAGCTGTTTATTGATTGTTTTTTTTTCCATGTGTGATAATCACACTTCATTCTGCCAGCTCCAAACTGCTGTTAAGCCACAGTCTGAACTCTGTAAGCTAATAAAGAATGATTCTGACTACTTTGATGTGATTATTTAGCACATGTACTCTGATACCATGATCTAATGATAAGTATATTGGAAAGATGAAGTAAGTAGGGGGTGTTACAGCAGTGTATATACAAAAAATTAAACAGACAAAAGATGAAGAAACTATATGTAAATGCACACCTAAAATTCCTTTATATGATTTAGATGCCTAACTTTAGCAGGGTTTGCATTGTGTCTTTTCAGAACTTGATGATATTGATGAATCGATGATGATGAGGATGGTGTCCAATCGCATTGCGTCAAACTTTCTCTCCTCCAATAAGTTTTGTTCTAAGGTAGAGCCTACATTGAAAGTAGGAGATATTTTACAGCAGAGGAGAAAATTTACAATTGAGGATGTTGTTGAATATTCTAAAGTCAGTAGAGACATGAATCCTCTTCATTTTGATACTGAGTGTGCTCAAATTGCCGGATATCAAGATCGACTTGTTCATGGGATGCTAGTTGCTTCCTTATTTCCTCGCATTATATCCTCTCATTTTGTAAGTCAGTCATAATCATTCTTTCCTTTTATTTAAATGTTTGTTCTCTTACTAAAGGGGGTTTTTGGTGTTCTACTTTTAGTATTACAGTATTAGGGTACTTAATTAATTTGAATACTTGAACATATATTTTTTTTTTATTTGGAGGGGTTTTATCTCCATTTTGGTCTCATGTGATGTGTTTATAATGCTTGAAAATGCAACACCACCTATACAGGGGCACTTTAGGGTTCTTGAACCTATCTACCTCAGCTAGTCTCACGGTCTCACCCACTACTTTTCCAACGTAGGGCTTGCATTCTATTGCCATTAAGCTCTGGAATGGGGAACTGCAAATATATAAAGGGAAACAACCCTTCAGCAAACTTAAGATACTCCAATATCTGTTCAATTTATGACTTTCTCCATGTTAGCTTGCTGACCAAAAGAAACAGGCAAGTCACAGATTCACAGTAGGCCTGCATAAGATCAGCTGCATAGAAAACCACATTTTTATACGCACATCACACTAGTGCTACCGTGCTTTGCACAATTGTATGATGTTAACATTTGTACTTTTCGCATTACATGTAGCTGGGTGGTTTTGGGTCCTAATCTCTATTATTTTCGTATGCTGGCCTGGTGCTGTTTATGTTTCGCAAAATTTGCAATTTAGACAACCTGTGTATGTTGAAGATGAGATTGTTGGTGAGGTGCAAGCATTAAACATAAGAAATTTCAAGAAGAACTACCTGTAAGTTATTTGAATTATCTTCCAGTTAAAAAAGTATAAAATTCAGTTTTCGTCTTCAATTCTTTGTTTGATTTTGTTTTCCAGTGTAAAGTTTACCACCAGGTGCCTCAAAAAGGACAGTCTCATTGTGCTTGATGGTGAAGCTACGGCAATCTTACCTTATTTGAGTTGGCAAAGCCAATAAATTGTGGAATGAGTGAAGTTTTATGCATTGTAAGTGCATTTCCTGAAACTAGCATTTGATGTTTTTTCAAATTTCAAAAACATGTATGGCAACCATTTAAAAAAATACATATTTCAAGTTTAGGTGGATGCTAAACTTCTCCAAAGTTGGCCTATAGAATAGAGATTATTTAATCTATTGCCTTGTATCAGGACCTTTGTTGTGGTGTTTTGTAGGAAAGTGAAATTGCATGTAGAGCCGTTAATTCGGGTAAACGGTTCGGGTTTGAGTTGGTTTAGTGTGGGTTGGGTCAACTTTTCGGGTTAATGTTGTAACCTATGCGGGTTGGGTCATGCTTGAGTCGGGTCACGTCAGGTGATACATCTTATTGGGTTTGGGTCGGGTTTAGGTCGCGTTACATTCGGGTCGGGTGAATAATAGGTGGGGTTTAATTCGGAATTTAACGGGTTAGGGTCATTCTCGGGTTCAAGTCGGGTTCATGTCTTCGTAAATCATCATAGGCTAAACTCTAGCTAACTATAATTATCAAGCTAAAATTATCTCCTTTGACTATATAACAATATATAAGGCAATGTACTAGGGATTTGTAGCCTATAATGTAGGAAGCTAATTATCTCCTTTGACCATACAACAAATATATACTTGTTAAAGGACCATCTCAACCAAAAGCTTAAGGCCCACCCATACCTGGTGCGAATTAATTCCACTTTGAAGGAGAGGCGGATGAGATTCGAACCCGTGACCTTTGTGTCACGCTGGCTCTTAATACCATGTTAAAGGACCATCTCAACCAAAAGCGGTTGAGGCCCAGGAATATGTTTTATACTCTATCAATACTATATTAAACACTTAAATTTGGGGATGACGCTTCTTTATTTTGCTGGACCGACTTGGGGCCTGTTCTCTTCCGTTGAAATTCAGTTCAGTTTAGCTCAGCTCAGTTCAGTTCAGCTCTTATATCTAATGATATTGCTAATGATATAAAGTCAAATTTCATTCTTTTAAGCTCTTATTACAACGACGACGACGACAACAAATAATAATAATAATAATAATAATAATAATAATAATAATAATAATAATAATAATAATAATAATAATAATAATAATAATAATAATAATAATAATAATAATAATAATAATAATAATAATTATTATTATTATTATTATCAATAAATAATAATAATAATAATCATGAATAAATAATAATAATAATAATAATAATAATAATAATAATAATACTAATAATAATAATCAATAATTAATTATAATAATAATAATAATAATAATAATAATAATAATAATTAATAATAATAATATACACATAGGTATAGTAATATATAATCAAAGAGCACTAATCCGTAGTTAAAAATCACTAATTAATAAGTTCAGTTCAGTTCAGTTGATTTCAGTCAATCAGAACAGGCCCTTGGTCTCCCTGCATCCAAGACAAAATACTTTGATCCCTATCAACATAGGGTAGTTTTATCCTTACGAAGTTACGGCTTTATGAGTAGCTTAGAATATATATAGCATATATCTTTATTTAGCTAGTCAATATCTACAATAATAAAGATGTATAAATTAACAAGTGGAGTTGTTTTTGGGTCGGGTCAGTAACTAGTCGAGTCGATTTCGGGTCGGATCATTAACAAGTCGGATTGGTTAAATTCGGGTTTTGACAGGTTAAAACGGGTAGGGGTCAATCTCGGTTTAGGTCAATAATTTACGGGGTATATTCAGGTCCCGGTCGGTTCATGTTTGGGTTCGGGTCTCAAATACTCGACTTAACTTGGGTCTAGGGTTGATTTCAGGTCGCATCATATCGGGTTCGGGTCACCATTTTTTGGGGTTCAAACGGGTCGGTTAATAATCGAGTTCGGGTAAATTTTTCGGGTTAGGTCAGCTTTTAACAGCTTTAATTGCATGTGGTAAATTTAATATGAATGACCATAAGTTATGTAGCTTAAGCATGCTCTTAGGACTCATTTTGGAAGATGGTAATATATGATGGCAATTTTTTATTTTACTACGTATTTTTTAATTTTGACGATATATAAGATGGCAATTCGAATGAATTAATATGTAATTTGTGACGAAAGTCCTATGTTAATATTTTTGGTTACTTTATTACTACTTCCTCCATAACGCGTTCAATTACACATACAGTATTAAAAAAGAGTAGAGAGAGAGAATGATAAAGTAAGTGGGGTAGGTAGTAAATGCCAAGTTTGTTCTATGAGTATTTAGAGCAAATTTTCCAAGAAAAAATAAATGTAATTTGATTAATTAAGTATTATTATTATTATTATTATTATTATTATTATTATTGTTATTGTTATTGTTATTGTTATTGTTATTGTTATTGTTATTGTTATTGTTATATTTTTTCGTCTACTTTAGTTTTTGACTGGTTTTAGTTGATCCAGTTTGACTAGACTTTTTTTTGTTGTTGTTTAATGTATTGATGCATATCGGGAAGATATGTAGAAAAGCCATTTAAAGTATATCTTTTGGGTGGTTATTATAGATAATATTTAGTTGTTATTTATCTTTTATTTTGATAGATTTAGTTTACAGATTAGTTTATCTTTTGTTTTTATGATATTCTAGAGTTAATTTTGTCTATATAAAGGGTTTTAGGCTTTAACGTTTTGAGAGATTATTATATACTTCTGGCTGCACTGTACACCAAACTAATCCAAAGTAAGTTTTTGTTCTTCATTTAATGATTAAATGTAAAACAATCATCAAAATGAGAATAACATACTTATGCGTGTACGATGCACCCGGGTGTATATAACCAATTCTTACAACGTATAAGTTAGAGAATTGAATTTTTGTTATACTTTGATTAATTCGTATGAATAGTTTTCTACAAGAGAATTGCATATGTTATTTTTTCAGGAAGGATTCCAATTTTAGTTGTTATTGAACCTTGGTTAGGAATAATAACTTCATATCCTAGTTACAATTTAATCTTGCTTAGATTTAATTGTTCCATATCCTTTTGATTTAGTCTATGTACCCCAAAATTGTGCAAAGTCTAAACTACAATCCATCTAAGGTCGGAATTTTAGTGGAAACCGTTAAAAATTCACATCATGTATAGTTTTGGCCATAATCTAAATATTTGGCTTTTGCATTATTCACATACTAACTTTGACTTGATTTGTATTTACTACTCCGTAGAAACCAACTGTTATTATGTAAAGATATTAATAGCTAAAGTTGGGGTTAAGCATAAATACGAGATTTCACTTCTCGTATTTTTTACTCTTAAGGACCTCGCACATTTTTTTTTTTTCACCTTTAAGTACCTTAAGTTATAACTCAGACTCACTTGAGGTAAGCCAAAAGGTTAAGTCGTTCAACAAAAAAAGTACAGTCATTAAAAGCATTAAGGGCATGCTCTGTTTAGCTTAATTTCAGTTCAGTTCAGTTTCTAATCTCCTTATCTCATAAACAATTCATTTCAGCTCTATTCAGTTTAGTTTAGCTGTTTACAATAAATCGGAACAGCCCTAAATACAATAAAAACTTAGGTACTTGGTGTTTCTTTACTCCGTATGTACTGTCTTAAAGATCAAGAAATGCATGTCTGATATTCTGAGTTCGAGTTTCTACCCAAGATTATAATCTCCCTAATCGCCACAAATCTATTAAATCTATAAACAACATCATCATCTAAGGTTCGAACTTCAAAAATATGACCAATTCACGAAAATGACAGCCATCAGAATGACCACAAACATTTTCCTCAACAGCGTTTCGGGCAATTTCAAAGAAACGTGCTGAAGAAAGCGTTGGCGCATCTTTCTAAGGTTCAGCAGCTTCTTGTTGAAGCTGAAGAACGTGCTTCTTGCGCCAATAATGAGCCTCCTACTCCCAAAATCTCTCTTGGTAATTCTCAGTTTGGGAATTAGGTTTGTTAATGTTGAATTGAAAATGCTAGCAATCAAATTGTCATAGTATGTGATTTTTGGTTTAGCAAGAATTATTCGTCATGAATATGAACTTAGAGTTCTTGATTTGATAGTATGTGATTGATTAGTTTAGGAAGAATTATCGGGGTTTTAACTTCCATCAAGTCATTAGGCGTGCTTTCCCACTACACATCAGCAAGTTTATAATTACTTTATGTCAGTTTAACCATAGCTTAACTAGACTTGGGTTAATTTTAATTAAGGAAATTTTGAATTTTGATACCTTGAAAATGACTCCTGTTGATATTTAGTACCCATATAAAATTTTATTTTATTTTGGTACTCATTCAAGTTACAAAATATAGGTTTTGCCGTTTTGGTACCTCCGTCCAACTTCTGTTAAACTTTCCGTTAGTGGGGCCCTACCATCTTCAGCCACCTTCTAGCACCCCTTAGCCACCATTAAGCTGGAACCAAGCACGCTGCCACCTCACTCGCCACCATGAATGCAACCACCATTAGCCGCCAAATCAACCACCAACACCTCCAATTCGCACCGCAGTAGCCACCTCCAATTCGCACCACAGTAGCCACCTCCAATTCGCACCCCTATTCCCTCACTAACCACCATCACCGACCATCTCCTCTACCGCCGCACAACTGTAGTTGCCCCTCCGAAACAACCCCCTCCCTCCCTGAAACAAGCACCTTCCCCTTTTCGCTGGCCCCCAATACTCTAAAACCAACCCTGAATGGGTTTGGTTTTTCGGGTCGTTTCCGGTGGATTTTAGGGTTCCGGGGGTCGACTAAAAGGGGAGGGTGGTTGTTACAGGGAGGGAGGGGGCCGGCGAATAGGGGTAGGGTTGTTTCGGCGAACGATGGTTGTTTAGGAGGGGCAGTGGAGGTTGTGCGGCGGTGTGCAGCGGTTTTGCTGTTGTTGCGGCTGAGATCGGAGGAGGGAAAGGAAGGAGGTGGGCTTGCTGGTGTCGGGGGAATGTTTGTGCACCGACAGCCTCCACGGGGAGGGGGAAGGGTGGCTGCTGAGGAGGTGTGCAGTGGCTGGTTGGTTTTTTTATTTTTATTTTTTATAAATAAATTAAATCATTAAATAATTAGATAATGGGCCCCACTTAACGAAACCCTAACGTATTATGTTAAGTGGTACCAAAACCTATATTTTGTAACAATTAAATAAAATTTTAGATGGGTACCAAAAATCAATAGGGTCATTTTTGAGACACCAAAATTCAAAATTTCCTTTAATTAATTATGGCTTGAAAGTAAGTGTTAGAACCTTAATGGTGAAAAAAATATGCGAGGTCCTTAAAGGTGAAAAATACGAAATGTTAAGTCTATTTATTCTTAACTCGATAAAGTTGTGTAATGACATTATGTCAATCAAAGTAATGTATTTTTTTTTTAGATACGGAGAAAGTATCTTGTATTCTCGTATCATTTTGTTTTATAAGACCTGTGAAAAAAAAAATGTGGTCAATTTTTTTATAAATCAAAGTTAAAAACTTTTTGAGTTTTTCTATATAGTGCCCCTGAGGTATTGACTTTTCCAAGCTGTGCCCACCCATTTTCAACATTCTATGTTGTACCCTTAAGGTACCTTTAGTGTCTACGCTATAACCCTACACTAATCCTTCCGTTAACTTCAAAATAAATAAATTTAAAAAAAAAAACAAAAATACCCAAACACCTCTATCTCCTCCATCACTAGTACCCACCACCGCACCACCGCACTTTCGATCCAGCTGCACCGCCGCACCACAGTGGCTCGCCCTTCTCTCCACGGCCCACCACCGCATCGTCCTCCTCCCTCCTCTCTCACTTCTCCTTTTACCGCCAGATTTTCGACCATTTTTCGAAAATTTTTGGGCGTAATTCGAACAATCTCGACCAATCAAACCATATTCGTGCAGATTTTCATTGGAAAAATCAATCAAAACAAGTTTTGTATATTTAATCTCAATCTAATTGAACTAAAATGTATGATTTAACAATTAAAATCAAATTGGGGGAAAAATTAGGGTTTGGTGTCGTTTGATTGCGGTGGTGCGAGACTGCTGCGGTGGTGCGATTGTGGTTGCGTTAATGCAGGGGTTGCTGGTGTTTTGTGATTTTAGAGGCTGAGGTGAAAGGAGAACCTGGTCGGTGGTGTTTGTTGGTTCGTGCGGCTGGTCTGTTTTGGTGGTGGAGTGCAGAGAGCAGTTGGGAGAGCAGTTGGGAGTAGGGTTATGGGTTTTCCGGTGCGGGAGGGGATTGGGGTGGCTGGTATTCCAGCGGGCAGTGGGCGGTCGAGGAGAGAGGGGCGAGCCACTGTGGTGCGGCGGGTGCAGTGGTGGCTGGTGGGTAGTTGTGACTTGTGAGGGAGGAGAGAGGTGGTTGGTGGTTTTTTTTTTTTATTGTTTTTTTTTTAATTGTTTATTTTGAAGTTAACGGAAAGTTAACTTAAGTTAACGGAAAGTTAACTTAAGTTAACGGAGGGATTAGGGTAGGGTTATATCGTAGACGCTAAAAGTACTTTGGGGGTACAGCGTGGAATTTTAAAAATGGATGGACAATACCTCAGGGCCACTGTATAGAAAAACCCAAACTTTTTTCTTAAAAAAAAAAAAAACATAAAAGAACAGGGAGATTTTATATATATATATATATATATATATATATATATATATATATATATATATATATATATATATATATATAAACAGGGAGATTATATTATTTGTTGTTTACCAAGTAATTTACTTACCTACGTTTTCTTTTAGTTGACACATATTCCTTTATAGGAAGTTTTTTTTAGTTGACACGTTTTTTTTTGGATAAGTTTTATACCTTGCATTAATCATCTACCCCACTTGTTTTATCATTCTCTCTAACTCCATCTCCATCTCTCCTTAATATGTGTGCCTAAATTGAATGTGATACCAAATAGAAACGGAGGAATCATATTATAGTGGCGTATTAACTTTTTAATTGATGAGTTGTCAACACTCATGATTCGATGAGTGAGGAAAGCATACGTATAAGTGTATAACAAAGATAGAAATATACTTATCAAATTTTAAAAATCTGAAGGAAAAAAAAAAAAAAATCAACTTAAAGGCCGCCAAATTTGAATACTATGGTCTACGTGCTATACATCGCTATAATTATTTATTAGCATGGAAATTATTGGTAAGTTCATACACAGTCAACTGTCAATAGCAATAATATGCAGTGATTTAGTATTTAATTTATCATTTCATTATTTTGACAATTAGTATATTTCATTATGTATTAGTCTACGTTATGAACAATTTGCGGAAAAACATTTGCATTGAATAGATTTAGAGTGATTGGTTGTGCTTCTTCAGTTTTTCCACACCAAAATTGTTTGGCCAAAACACAGAGAAAAAGAAAACGACAGAGAGAGAGAGTGAGATGGATCCTGCAACACTACTAACTCTGGCACAAACCATAATTCAAGTACTAGATTCTTCCTTTGTTAAGGAAATCGGGTATGTTGGTAGGTTCAGATCTGAAGTTGAAAAACTCAAAAGCACCATGTCCACTATCAAGGCCGTGTTGATTGATGCGGAAGAGCAGGAGAGGCAACTAGTTCCAAGACGAAGCGTTGAACGCGATTGGCTAGAAAAGCTAAGAGATGTTGTTTATGAAGCAGATGATCTGTTTGACAGGATAGCCTCCATAGCTCAACGCAAAAGACTCATGTCAACAGGTAATACGCTAAAAGAGGTTTTCCTTTTCTTCTCTCGTTCTAACCAGTTGGCTTTTGCTCGTAATGCATCTCAGGAGGTCAAGATGATTAGGGAGAGGCTGGATGACATTTCCAAGGATCATCGCGACTATTACTCTAGGACACCATGTGTTAGTAGTGGGGGGAGAATAGTGGCAAAGAGGAGGGAGGACAGTCATTCTTTTGTGTATGCTGAGGATATTATTGGAAGAGATGCGGATAAGAAGGCAATTATAGACATGCTGCTGGATTCCAGTGTTAGAGATACTGTTCATTTTGTCACAATAGTAGGGATTGGTGGTTTAGGTAAAACTACCCTTGCTCAATTGGTATATAATGACAATAGAATCGTGACAAACTTTCCATTGAAGATGTGGGTTTGTGTTTCTGTTGAATTTGATATCAGGGATATTCTTGCATGTCTTTGTAAACTTCTAGATCCTACCGCAAATCAACACCTTGAAGTTGAAGAGCTCCAACGTCGAGTTAGGCGGAAGATTAGTAGGCAAAGATTCTTGCTTATTTTGGATGATGTGTGGAATGAGGATCGTCATGAATGGCTTAAACTTAGGAACTTGTTGATTGGTGGTGAAAGTGGAAGTAGGGTTGTGGTCACTTCACGCTCTAAAATGGTGGCTACGATAGTAGGAGAAGGTCCAGCTTATGAATTACAGGGTCTCTCTCCAGAACATTCATGGAGTTTGTTTGAGAAAATGGCATTCAAAAATGAAAACAAGCGGATGGATGACGACCTCATCGACATTGGACAACATGTTCTCAAGAAGTGTGCCAATGTTCCCCTTGCCATAAGGGTTGTTGGAAGTCTTCTTTATGGTCAGACTAAAAGCACTTGGCAGACATTCAGAAATCGAGATTTGATAAAGATGAAAAGGGATGATAAAGATGGTATATTGCCAATTTTGAAGCTTAGTTATCATCATCTTACCTTGCAATTGAAGAATTGCTTCAGTTATTGTGCCTTATTTCCTAAGGATTATTGGATAGAGAAGGAGGTCTTGGTAAATCTATGGATGGCTCACGGTTTCTTATCACCTTCAGAGGATCAAAGAGTTAAAGATGCTGCAGAGGAATACTTTATGATTCTTTTGCAAAGGTGTTTTTTTCAAGATGCTGTTAGGGACGACAATGGTGAAATTGTGGCGTGCAAGCTTCACGATCTGATGCATGATGTTGCTCAAGAGGCAGTAGGTAGGGACATATTGGTGGTAGATAGTGTGAGTGAGTTGAAGGAAAAAATTAGACACTTATCCTTCAGTAATATGGATGTCCGAAATAGTTCAAGCTCTTTCAGCGAGTTAGAAAACATGCGCACACTATTTAAGCTGCAGCGTACTTATTCTGGAGCCGGAACTAGGGAGATTAGAGAATTTCTTAAAAAGGCAACGTACTTGAGGGTATTATGTTTAACTGGGGAGATCAAAACCTTGCCGAGGGCAATAGATAAACTAATTCATTTGAGATATCTTGACCTGTCTCATAACTATGAGTTAGAGTTTCTCCCTGCAACACTATGCAAACTGAATAACTTGCAGACCTTAATACTAAAAGAGTGCTTGAATTTAAAAGAGTTGCCAAAGAAGTTAAGCAAATTAGAGAAACTGAGGTACTTAGATATTGAAGGTTGTAGGCTGGATCATATGCCTCCGAGTTTGAGTAACTTAACATGCCTTGAAAAGTTACCACAGTTTGTTGCTAGCCACAGTCGAGTGGGACAGGCAATTAGAGGAGAGCTTCAAGACTTGGAACCACTTAAAAATGTTGGAGGCAGTCTTAAGATAAGAGTCCGTGGATTTTCAACATATCAGGTCACCGAAGGAGCTAAATATGTCAGGGGCATGATACATCTCAAAGATATGCATATAGAGATAAGCTGTCTCCTCAACGATGATGCAGGTTCGACATTATTGCTAGAATGCCTTCAGCCCAATCGTTATCTTACACATTTCAGTCTATCTGGGTATGGTGGTGCGGCATTTCCAAAATGGGAGTCAATTGAAGACTTGAAGCCATCACTTCCACTGCTGGTTGAACTCTCCCTTAGTGATTGCGCCAACTTGCAGCATCTTCCTTTATTGAGCCAACTTCATCATTTGAAAACTCTTAACCTCATTAATTTGGATAATCTGGAAGACATAGAGGGTTGTGGTGGTAGCTTATCAGTGCCTGTACAGGATCAGTCAGCATTCTTTCCGCGCTTGGAAAAGCTCCATTTAGTGGGTTTGCCAAAATTGAAGAGATGGCAAAAATCCTCTTCAGAGTCAGGTGTGACGGGCTTAAATTATAGTCGTAGCCCAGTTGCTTATACATTTCCTCGTCTCTTTGATCTAAACATCAGCAACTGTCCTTACATGACCTCCATTCCTCTCGCTTCAAGTGTCAGGAGTTTGATTCTTTCCCTTGATGCCCCCCATTCTGAATCATTTATGATGAGTTCGTGCTGCTTGACTGGTTCTGGTGAGCTAACAATAAAATTTTGCTACTATGAAGGTCTCAATAGCTTATCTATAGTCGAAGAGCTATTTCAGAGTCATTTGTGCACCTCCCTTTGTTCCCTGCATATTGAGGGATGGCCCTACTTAAAGAGCCTTTGTGGAGGAGGATTGGAGCATCTCACTGCGCTGCAGACTCTTCATTTGTCGGGACTTCCTGATCTAGAAGAGCTAGAGGATGGCAATCATAGTCATCTACCTTGGAAATTCCTTACCAGTCTCCGTGACCTGGAACTACTAAATCTCCCGAAGCTTGTGAATCTTCCTCAAGGGATCCAGCACTTAACAGCCCTTCAATCCCTCCGTGTTGAAGCATGTGATATGTTTGAACTCTCGGCAGAGTGTGTGTCTCGTTTAACATCTGTAAAATATCTTTATCTATTGCAATGCGATGGTTTGAAATCATTGCCTGAAGCAGCACTATCAGAACTTCCTTCCCTCAAACATCTTAATATCAAAGATTGTGAGGGTTTCAAAAATATTTATAATTGGGTTCAGTGGCTGCAACCATCTCCACGGTCGTTACAAGCCTTACCACCTCCACCACCTCCACTGCCGGACTTCCCTCCAGTGTGCCGTCAACCATCTCCACGGTCATTACAAGACTAACCACCTCCACCACCTCCACTGCCGGACTTCTCTCCACTGCACCGTCGACCATCTACACTGTCGGAATTTGTTGTAAAGCCGAATAGCGCTTGAGTTATACGAAGTATATTGTTAATCATTTTTATTACTTGCGAATAACCATTAATCATTAAACTTTTACCAAGGCAAGGAAATTTAAACCTATAAAACATACGAAGTACTTTCTTTAAGAATTTCTGCTCGTCAATTCTCTTGCAACACAGTAAATGACCGAACATCTGACATAATACCTTACTATTTCAGGTAATAAAACTACACTATGTTTCCTGGCACATGAATAATGCTTGAAGTTTTTCATTCTACAGAGATTTTTAGTATATAATAAGCTGCCTTTATGAGTATGCCCCTTCTTATGGAGTAAAGATTTTAGCTTGATTTGCTTGCAACTGAGCTTGTTACTCAGGAGCTTGCAAGTATTTTTGTGTGCTTGTAGCCTGGTTACTATACAGCCTTGTTTATGTTGGAGTCTTGGAGATGAAATTGTTGGTGTATTACAAGCGACGGACATTTTATGCATTTTATTACATGCATTGCTTGGAAATAATTGTAGTTACTCCCTCCGTCATTTATTGTTTGCATCATTTGCTTTTAAGTGGTCTTCAAAACACATGTTTGATCAAAAATATTATTAGTCATGTATTGTTAAAATATAATTAGAAAGTTGATATTTTGAAGATATCCAAGTATCTAACAACATTTCACCTTTTTTAAAAAAAAATAATATTATATACAGCTGTGTGGATAGTTTACCATTTACAAAAAATGACACTCAGAAAAATATGAGGTGAGAGTCATTAACAAAGCCACCATTACCACTCTACAATAAGTTGAGTAGAGGAGAAAGTGGCACGCCAAAGAACTTGCTTCCATTTTTGAGGTCTGATGTACTACTAACAAGAGAGGCACTCTGGGCTCTGAAAATCGAGTGACCAGACTTCTTCTTCCGGAACCAAATGGGTTTGCATATTACTACAAGAACAAGCAAACCTCCTCCAATGCCTTATCATTGGTGCTTGGAAAGCTCCTTATCTGAGTGTCTCAAACATTAAGTAGGCCAAATCAGTTTGAGATTCACATTGTTCTTAAGCGCTCTTGCCCAAAGATTCGGGCATTTAGAACCACCATTGTGATTGAAGCTCTATATTTGAGTGCCTCAGTCAACAAAAAGATGTAGGAGCTGTTTATAGATTGTTATTTTCCAAACTGCTGTTAGGCCACAGTCAGAATTGCTCTGCAAGCTAGGAAAGAATGATGCTGATTACTTTGATATGATTAATTAGCACATGTACTCTGAAGAAAGATCGAAGAAAGCAGAGGGTGTTACAACAGTGTATGAACAAAAAATTAAACAGACAAAAAACGAAGAAACTATATATACTTGCACACCTAAAATTCCTTTAGCTGGATTTGCATTGTGTCTTTTCAGAACTTGATGATATTGATGAACCGATGATGATGAGGATGGTGTCCAATCGCATTGCGTCAAACTTTCTCTCCTCCAACAAGTTTTGTTCTAAGGTAGAGCCTACATTGAAAGTAGGAGATACTTTACAGCAGAGGAGAATGTTGAGGATGTTTTTGAATATTCTAAAGTCAGTAAAGACATAAATCCTCTTCATTTTAATACTGAGTGTGCTCAAATTGCCGGATTTCAAGATCGACTTGTTCAAGACAACCTGTGTATGTTGAAGATGAGATTGTTGATGAGTTGCAAGCATCAAACATGAGAAATTTCGAACATAACTACCCTTTTTTTTTTTTTTTGAGTAGCTCAAACAGAACTACCTGTAAGTAACTTTACCATGTTATCTTCCAGTTAAATAAGTATGAAATTAGTTTTTGACTTCAATTCTTTGTTTGATTTTGGTTTGCCCGTGTAAAATTTACCACCGGGTGCTATAAAAAGGGTAGTCTCATTGAGCTTGATGGTGAAGCTACGGTAATCTTACCTTATTTGAGTTGGCAAAGCCAAATTGTCGAATGAATGAAATTGTATGCATTGTATATTTGTATGTGCATTTCAAAAACATGTAAGGCAACCATTTTAAAGAATACTCTTAGAAAATTTCAAAAGTTTTAGCTTTCTTTGTTTTTTAATTTTCAATTTTGTTAATTGAACATTTCACCAATATTAATTTTAACCATTAAGTCCATTATTGTTTAATCATTACCAAAACAAATCCAATTCTTAACTACTACCTTCGTTTTAAATTATATGCAACAATTTGATATAAAGTGTGATTATTCTTGTTAAATCTTCCTTATAAAATTGATACTTTCTCTGTTTCATATTGATATTATCATTTGCAACATTTTGACAATAAATGTGAGGAAATCTTCAAAATATATTTCAATCTATAGGAACAAATATAATCATATGAGGTCTATTTTCGTAATACAAAATTCAAACTAAACAGTAAACACCATCTAACACACCAGTCGGTAACTTTTAGACCTGACAATCTTGACTCTCCAATGATTTGACCCTTAACCCGAAATCGACCCAAAATTGACTCAAAACCCGAACCTACTTCACCAACTGACCTGTACTCGACTCAAAAATGGAGTTGACCCGATCTTGACCCAACATCCGAGCTGGCCTGACTCGAAGTTGGCCTGATACCCCAAATTACCTGACCCGAAATTGACCTAAATTATTTGACCCAAAGAAACTTGATAGCCAAAATGTCCCGAACTAAAACTAACTTATTATCAAGTGCCAAAAAAAACTCAAATTGTTCATCTCCAACCGTATCCTAGCTCATAAACCTAATTGATGGTTCTTATTATAACAATAACAAAACATAATATTATCGATTCGAGCTTGATCCACAAATGAAACAACCTTAACATAACCCGACCCGATTTTGACCTGACCTGAGCACACTCTACGCAAAAATGGTCTATTAGGGGTGATAATGAGTCGAGCCTATTCGTGAACAATTTAAGCTCGGCTTGGTTAAAGTTTGGTCAAAACTTGATTTGTAGTGGCTCGGCTTGGGTTGAGTTCGGCTCGAGACCTTCACGAATTGAGCTAACTTATGACAAGCTCGACTCGAAGAGTTCATGAACAGGCTCGATAATCTTTTTCCATATAAAAATAAAAAAAAAATCATGTATTATGCCTTCGATTTTGCATTGTCGTTTGGCTTGAAGAACAAATTGGAGAATTAAAACCATAATAACGCCTAATTGATATGCAAATTGATATAAAAGTTAGACAAAGAGGAAGAAGAAGGAACAACAGAGGTGAGAATCGAGGAACAAGAGAGGTACAATTGGTAATGGAACCCACTGTAACGTCATATAGGGGTGTTGGGCAAAAGTGGTGGGAGTTTTTTTGGTTTTTGAGAAAATCAGGTGGTAAAATATAATTAAAAAAAAAAAGTTAAGGTGATAGTATATAACAATAGATGGTGGTATTTTTCAAATTTTCCTTAAAATATAGTATAAAAAGCGTAAACCGCATCAAAGTGCAATTTGGTCTATTTTTTTTTTGGAAAACCGCACCAAACTGCAAACCATGATTTGGTCATTTTCATAAACCGCACTGCAATTTTCAAACTGCAAATCACACCAAATCGCAAAATTGCGGTTTAATTTGCAGTTTGGTGCAGTCTAAACCGCACTTTAAACAGCCTGGGTACGTTTAATGAATTTAAAATTGGATAAACTTATTAAAATTGACAACAACAAAAATGAAACACGCTTTTCTTATTTACTTTATTGGTTTTTAATTTAAAACATCTTGGTTTTTTTCAGCTACAATTTCAATCTTAATGGTGTGTTTGGATTGAAGGAAATGAAGGGAAAGGAAGAGAAGGCAAATGAAGAGATGGAGTATATTTCATTTGGATAACAAATGAGGAAGGAAGGGAATTGGGAAAAATTCCAAGTTAATATCCTATATTAACAACTTTTTTTAATATAGGGGTGTCCAAGTCTTTTCGCACTAAATATATGGGGGTAAGTTTGGAAATAAATGTGGGACCACTGAATGTCCCATTTTGCCACACCCAGCTGACCCCGTTTTTCTCGTTGACGAACGTTAATGGAGATGGAAAGAAAAGCTCATTGGAAAAACTCATCTTTAATGGTGAAAATAGTACGGGAGTGAAACACCTACCCCTTTGGGGTTTACCATACCCTAATTTTCTCCATTTTTATTAGGGTTTTTCTTTTAATTTTGCGGCGAAAATGGTACCTTGTTCGGCTTGTTGTTTGAGTATGTGGCGGGCTGTCGAGCTTGACGGTGGCAATTAATGAGCAGAGGAGAGAATCAAAGTAATGATCCAGAATATTTGTTGAATTTTGTTTTCGATGGACTCAATGATAGTTTTGAAGGCATTGTGTTGATTGTTTTCTTTGGCTGAATTAATGGTTTCTCTCTCCTCCATATGTTTGCCAGGGAAGATTAAGCTAACGATGTTAACTTTACCGTCAAGTGCAGTCACTTTACAGAATTAGCATACCGTTGTAGTGGAACGGGGTATACGTCAGCGTTATTGTATTAAATGAATATAATACGAAAACCAAGGCATTTATTTTCCATTTTGCCACTATATTAACAACTCATGTTAATATGTGATATTAATGGGGACTGCCTCGGGAATTGGAGGGGAGAGAAATGAAGGGATTAAATTGTAGGAAATTTATCCCTCCAACAATGGAGAGATTTGGAAGGAAAACTTAGCATTCTTCCCTCCTCTTCCTTTCCCTCCCCTCCTCTTCTCCTCCCTCCCTTTCTTTATCCAAGATTCCAAACACACCATAAAGGTTGACAGAATCACAATATCTTTCCAAGTCAACTACTCCCTTCGTTTCGCATTAGTTGCAACACTTTTCATTTTCGGTTGTTTCATATTAGTTACAACACTATATTTGGAAAGGACATATCATTATTTTATAATTTCTCTTTTTCATTACCCCACATTCACAAATATTTTATTATTTCTCTTTTCTAAACTCACTTATACTACTTTTTATTATTTCTCTCTCCTACCAACTATACTTTATATTATAAAAAATCCTATTGTTGGTCCACCCTATAAATTTTCTTAAACTATGAGTCAAGTCTACTGTTACTACTAATGTGTAATGGAGAAAGTATTTATGTAGTAAAAAAGACCTTCTTTTTCTTCCGTACCATAATTTTTTAATTTTTTTTGAATTAAACTACTCGTATATGCTTGATTGAATACAACAAAGGACTGGCCCTCCAAAAAAAATTATAAAAATACAAGGACCGAAAACATTACATATACGGAGTACTATGTCCGTATTTTCAAAGGACCCCAATTCGTCAGTTTTGAAGATTTATATCCGTTAAAAACGGATTCGGATCGAGACCAGCTGACCAGATTCACTGCCAATCCCTAATATTGTAGTTGTGGATCACTGCGTCTTTAAAATTTCCACACCTTCACCAAAACACAAGGAAAATGGTAAGTGAGAGGGAGAGTGAGTTGTGCTTCAGTATTTACACACCAATCAAACTTGCTTGACCAAAACACAGAGAAAAAGGGAAAGAGTGAGTAGCTAGAGTGAGAGTGAGCTGTGCTTGTTCAATATTTCCACACCAAACTTGCTTGACCAAATTAAACACATAGAAAAAGCAAAAGAGTGAGTGAGATCAGAGTGAGTGAGCTAGAGTGAGAGTGATAGTGAGATGGATCCTTCAACACTTCTAACTCTGGCACAGACCATAATTCAAGTACTAGAGTCTTCCTTTGTTGAGGAATTAGGGTCAGTTGGTAGGTTCAGATCTGAAGTTGAAAAACTCAAAAGCACCATGTCTACTATCAATGCTGTGTTGATTGATGCAGAAGAGCAGGAGATGCAACTAGTTCCGAGACGAAATGTGGAACGCGATTGGCTAGAAAAGCTCAGAGATGTTGTTTATGAGGCAGATGATCTGTTTGACAGGATTGCCTCCGTAGCTCAACGCAAAAGGCTCATGTCAACATGTGATACGCTAAAAGAGGTTCTCCTTTTCTTCTCTCGTTCTAACCAGTTGTCTTTTGCTCGTAATGCATCTCGGGAGGTCAAGATGATTAGGGAGAGGCTTGATAGCATTTCCAAGGATCATCGCGACTTTTACCCTGGCCCCCCATGGGCTAGTGGTCAAGGGAGAATAGTGGCAAAGAGGAGGGAGGACAGTCATTCTTTTGTTTATGCTCAGGATGTTATTGGAAGAGATGCGGATAAGGAGGCAATCATATACATGTTGCTCAATTTCTGTGATCAACCACCCGCTCCTTGTCATAAAAAATCGGCTCCACATGATGGACCAGCTCCCTGTGATAAACCACCGGCTCCCCGTGGTAATAAACCGGCTCCCCGTGGTAAACCGGCTCCCCGTGATCAACCACCAGCTCCCTGTGACAACAAATTGGCTCCACGTGATAAAAAACCGGGTCCTCGTGATGAACCATCACTGTCTCCATCAGATAAAATGGTTATGTGTGATAAACCGAAATCCAGTCCCGCTCATTTTGTCACATTAGTAGGGATTGGTGGTTTAGGAAAAACTACACTTGCTCAGTCATTCTATCATGACTATAGAATCGTTGCTAAATTTCCATTGAGGATGTGGGTTTGTGTTTCTGATGAATTTAACCTCAGAGATATTCTCTGTAAACTTCTCAATTCAACCAGAACTCAACATCTTGAAGTTGAAGAGCTCCAACACCGAGTTAGGCAGAAGATTGATAAGGAAAGATACTTGCTTGTTTTGGATGATGTATGGAATGAGGATCGTCATGAATGGCTTAAACTTGAGAATTTGTTGATTGGTGGTGAAAAGGGAAGTAGTGTTGTGGTCACTTCACGCTCCAAAAGGGTGGCGGCGATAATAGGAGATGGTCTATCTTATGAATTAAAGGGCCTCTCTCCAAAAGATTCATGGAGTTTGTTTGAGAAAATGGCATTTAGAAATGAAAAGGAGCGGATGGATGACGACCTCATCGACATTGGACAACATGTTCTTAAGAAGTGTGCCAATGTTCCCCTTGCAATAAGGGTTGTTGGAAGTCTTCTTTATGGTCAGACTAAAAGCACTTGGCAGACATTCAGAAATCTAGATTTGATAAACATGAAAAGGGATGATAAAGATGGTGTATTGCCAATTTTGAAGCTAAGTTATCATCATCTTACCTTGCAATTGAAGAATTGCTTCAATTATTGTGTCTTATTTCCTAAGGATTATTGGATAGAGAAGGAGATCTTGGTAAATCTATGGGTTGCATACGGTTTCTTATCACCTTCAGAGGGTCAAAGAGTTCAAGATGCTGCAGAGGAGTGCTTTATGATTCTTTTGCAAAGGTGTTTTTTTCAAGATGCTATTAGGGACGACAATGGTGAAATTGTGAAGTGCAAGCTTCACGATCTGATGCATGATGTTGCTCAAGAAGCAGTAGGCAGGGACATATTGGTTGTAGATAATGTGAGCGAGTTGAAGAAAAAAATTAGACACTTATCCTTCAGTAGATTGGATCTCGGAAATAGTTCAAGCTCTTTCAGCGAGATAGAAAATATACGCACACTATTTAAGCTGCAGCGTACTTATTCTGTAGCCGGAACTAGGGAGATTAGAGAATTTCTTAAAAAGGCAAGATACTTGAGGGTATTATGTTTAACTCGGGAGATCAAAACCTTACCGAAGGCAATAGATAAACTAATTCACTTGAGATATCTTGACCTGTCTCATAACCATGAGTTAGAGTTTCTCCCTGCAACGCTATGCAAGCTGAATAACTTGCAGACCTTAATACTAAAAAAGTGCTTGAATTTAAAAGAGCTGCCAACGAAGTTAAGCAATTTAGAGAAACTGAGGTGCTTGGATATTGAAGGTTGTAGGCTGGATCATATGCCTCCGAGGTTTAGTAACTTGACATGCCTTGAAAAGTTAACGCAGTTTGTTGTTAGCCACAGTCAAGTTGGACAGGCAAATAGAGGAACACTTCAAGACTTGGAAGCACTTACAAATGTTGGAGGCACTCTTACTATAAGAGTCCATGGATTTTCAACATGTCAGGTCACCAAAGGAGCTAAATATGTCAGTGGCATGACACATCTGAAAGGTTTACATATAGAATTAAGTTGTCTCCTCAACGATGATGCAAGTTCGACATTATTGCTAGAATGCCTTCAGCCCAGTCGTAATGTTAAACATTTCAATCTATCTGGGTATGAAGGTGTGGCATTTCCAAAATGGGAGTCAATTGAAGATTTGAAGCCATCACTTCCAAATCTGGTAGAACTCTCCCTTAGTGATTGTTCCAACTTGCAATATCTTCCTTTATTGAGCCAACTTCGTCATTTGAAAACTCTTAACCTCATTAATTTGGCTAATCTGGAAGACATAGAGAATTGTGATGGTGTACAGGATCATCAGCCAGTGTTCTTTCCGGACTTGGAAAAGCTCTATTTAGAGGGTTTGCAAAAATTGAAGAGATGGCAAAAATCCCCCTCAGAGTCAAAAGTGACGAGCTTAGATTATGTTCGTAGCCCAGTTGCTAATACATTTCCTTGTCTCATTGATCTAAACATCAGGAGATGCCCTTACATGACCTCCATTCCTCTCGCTTCAAGTGTCAGAAGTTTGATTCTTTCCCTTGATGCCCCCTATTCTGAATCATTTATGATGAGTTCAAGCTGCTTGACTGGTTCTGGTGAGCTAACCATAAAATTTTGCTACAATGAAGATCTCAAAAGCTTATCTATAGTCGAAGAGCTATTTCGGAGTCATCTGTCCACCTCCCTTTGTTCCCTGCATATTAAGGGATGGCCCTACTTAACGAGCCTTTGTGGGGGAGGATTGGAGCATCTCACTGCGCTGCAGACTCTTCATTTATCGGGACTTCCTGATCTAGAAGAGCTAGAGGATGGCAATCATAGTCATCTACCTTGGAAATTCCTTACCAATCTCCGTGACCTGGAACTACAAGATCTCCCGAAGCTTGTGTACCTTCCACAAGGGATCCAGCACTTAGTAGCCCTTCAATACCTCCGTGTCGAAGAATGTCCTGGGTTTAAACTCTCGGCAAAGTGTGCATCTCGTTTAACATCTGTCAAATTTCTTTTTATATATCGGTGCGATGGTTTGAAATCATTGCCTAAAGCAGCACTGTCAGGACTTCCTTCTCTTGAACAAGTTGAGATCAAAAATTGTGAGCTTCTCGATGATTGGGTCTACGAACTGTCGCCACTTCCTCCACGGCGTTTTTAGACCCTTGAGTCCAACTCCAAATCCAAGAATGAGTCCTAGAAATCAAGCAGGCTGCAAATAACTATAGGTGCGCTTCAGAGGGGACAACTGACAAACCCCAACAAGAGTAAGATGGAATTGCTGTACAGCCGACTAGCGTGTAAGTTATACAAGTGGTATGTATAAGATGGAAGTATATCGTTAGTTATTAAAACACGGAGGGAGTATGTAATTTTTTTGAAACTGGAGGGAGTATGTAATTTTTTGTACTTTTTTATTGGATTTGGTTTTAGTGTTGCTAATAAATGAGTTATAGATCTATTATTGAATGACTTCAATGTTTCTTTAGTTTCTAAATAGGTTAGGCCATAAGGCTGAGCAAGATGATCTTAATCCAAAACGATAGAAGAAAAAGTAAAGAAGAAGAATTTGGTGAAATACCCGCTGAAGGATTTAGTAGACCCATGTCTGAAATTTTTAAACAACTCAACAAAAAAGTTTCTTGATTCTCTTATTAGTGTTCGCTCTGAAAACAGGGTTTCTATCAAATAAATTCCATGGTAATTTCTGCAACTTTTTTTTTGTTTTTGATTTCACAGTTTTCGGTGCTTTTTAGCTCAATTGTAATCAATTGATGCTGGTTTAGTCTATTAGACATGGGTATGTGTCCAAGAGTTGGATTTGGCTATTTATTTTTATAGAAATGTCACATTGAGGATTCGACACGGGTACTTGAGGTTGATTGAAGAGTTGGAGTAATGTAGGTGTTTGATTGGTCAACTTGATATTTCTTCAAAATTATCAGTTATAATGGTGCTACACTTGTTTGGTCTGTTAATGATTGGTTTTTTGTTAGACTGTCGGGTAATGTGTCTACTTAATGGGGATTAGGATTGATGGCGTGTTTTGTGTTTGAGTAATAATGATGATAATTTATGAATTTTGTGCTTAATATGCTGCTTAGTTGGTGTTTTGCACTATTACAGGCTGCGAATCGAATCATGAACTTACATGCTCCAGGTGACCAGGTATTCAACAAAGCATTGGTTTTGTAGTAATTTTTAGGTGAATGTTTTATTTTCCCTTATAAGCTCGGTTTTTGCCATAATGTCATGGATTTCAGAATGGTTGGGCAAGGTTCGGAATATCACATTCTCACCTGATGGCACGTCTGTAATTGTTGTTTGTCGCATTACACTCCATGGGACGGATGCTGAGGTATATGTTCTTATATTTTATTAGCTCCCCTGCCATTCATTGTTGGATTGTTATACTTATGATTTTGATTGGAAAAGAATGTTGGGTATAGTTTAAGTATAGCAGAATAAAAGGTTACATCCTGTTTGTATATGAAAAAGTATGAGATTGCTCAAGTTAATCTAGACTAGTCAATTTCCCTGGAGCAATCAAATCCTATTGCTCCATATAATTATAGTCGTGGCAACAAAATTTGGATGTTACTTTCTTTATGGACCAGTCACTTCTTCATTGCAGTGTTTCAGACTCTCTTATAAACTAAGGGTGGCTTTAATAGTGTGTGGAAAGGCTGTTTAAAGTTGTATATTCATGTTAGTGTATGGCCTTATTTGGTAATGAGTTGGTCGTCGGTTTCTCCACTGGGCTCATATGAACCTTTGTGTTGGCCGTTGTTTCACAAAGATATAGGGTGAAATCAAGTGTTGCTTGTTAGCAGTTTATGTGTAAAACATTCCACACTGGGGAAAACAGCTGAAAGCCGTTGCTTTTCCCATCTGACTAAAACCAATGCCTTTTTTAAGGCAACCAAATATCCAATTACCAAATATTATTTTAAGAAGCCTTTTTTTTTGCCACATGAAAGCAAATTCCAATGATCAAAGAAGGCCAATAATTGATTGGGTTTATTGATGAAATACATGCATGATAATTAGGACATAACAGCATAACTCATATAAGTATACATCAGTAATGATAAGTTTTGTATAGTTTTGTGTGTGTTTTACCTCATATGTAGCCCAAATAAAGACATTGCTTAAATTAAAGTATTATGGATAATCTTTTGAAGGAAAGCTAATGGGTTTAGTATACTAAATGCTGGTGAAAAACATTAATGATGCTGTATAATTTTGATTTGGCGTATCATGTTTTTTTTGGTTTATTCCATCAGATGAGCTATTTCTTTCTTCTTTTAGTTGCGGCCCTTGACCATTTGATCTCCATTGCAAATTTGCAATTGCTTTCTTTACCTCATTTTTGTTCTGTTGGACCATTTATTTTGTGTTGGTTAGCTTTTTGTTTTCTGGTTAAGGTTTCAATTGTGAAATATGTGCAATGAAGTGAAAATATGGATTGGCAGGTATTGCTCAAGAACATTAAGCAACTTTAGTTCGAATGAGTGGCAAGAAGTGACCCATGGAAGATAATTGAGGCTTCAAGATTTGGGTTGGGCGTTTAGTGCTGTTTGTGTTTGGTGGAGTTGATGCCTCATTTGTTACAATTGTTAGATGTCTATTTCCTATGATGTTGGAACTAGCAGCCTTGGAAAAATCAAGTTTCAGAAAGGATGATCATAGTTGAGAATTTGTTAGTTTATACTAATATTTTCGTAAAAGTACTTTGAACTTTGAAGAAGTGAAATTAGACGGTTGAATGTAGCTATTGACTATTGTGTTATGTGGAGTTGTGGAGCCTTTTAGGATTAAAGAGGGTAATAGTATATGATGTTATGTAGTTGGTGCTAATTTATTATTCTTGATGTGATTTATGTTTGGAAATTTTGATTTATGATTCAATCCACCAAACTTATACAATGATATATCATAAAAAGAAACAAAAAAAAGTGAAAAAAAAAAAAAAAAAAAAAAAAAAAAAAAAAAAAAAACCTGTGACACATTATAAAAAAAAATTTAAAAATTTAAAAATTTAAAAATTAAAAAAAAATTAAATAAATAAATAAATAATAAATAAAAAAAAAAAAAACAATTAAACTAGACCAACAACTTCATTATACATGACTACAATTATAATACAAAAACGCGCCACGTCAAGCAATCAAACTAGTGTATAGAAAGTGATGCATCTTTAAAAAACCGGACCAAGTATAAAAGAATTAATATATTAAACACTGAATAATATATTATGCACTGGGTAATAAGGTTATAGGGAAACAGGGCTCGTAAACACAAAGTAACACAAACAACCAATGATATCTTGAAGGGCACTTGGTGACGGAGTTTGAGTGATCGACTGATTGGGGCTGGTGATGGCTAATCAATTCAAATTGGTCACAAGCACGTTCAAATCACAAGTTCTTAGCATCTAGTGAGTAGGGAGGGTTGAGTATGGCACAATATCTATAAAAGTCTTTCAACTACACCAGCATTAAAACATTGTTTTGAGTAACAATTTCAATTTTAAGTTCTCATATTCTCTCTCCTTTCCAGTGACTTGTCAATCGGGTCAAGTTTAAACAGAATCACTAATAAAACTCTGGTCACTTTGAAGTTTGAATTGATTATAATAAGAACTACTCCCTCCGTATTTTATTACTAACTCCATATTACAATATTACAAGGAAGATGTTATACATAGTCCTAAGGGCTACATATAAATATTAAATGTACTCTTTAGAAAATTGTTTAAATTTTAATAAATCATGACAAAAACACACTAATTACACTGATTTGCGCGCGTTTTTGTCATGAATTCCTAATTTAATACTATTTTCAAGTGTGTATTTAAGGCTTATATGTAGCCCTAAGGGTTATGTATAGCATGGGGGTGCCCCCAGTTTAAACAAGAAGAGTTTCTCTAGTGGCAATTGTGTAATAAAAACGCTTATGGCCTGTTTGGTATGGAGCATTTCATTTGAAATGCTGGAATTGGATCAAACACCTTGTTTGGGTAATCCAAAAAATTTAGAATTGGAATTGGCCCAATTCCAACCCACTTAAACTTAAGTTTATTTTTCATAATTTGAAATCCATCAAAAAAGTCTGTCATTTGAAATCCAAAAAAGTAACGACAATGCATCTTTCTCTCTCCTCGTGCTTTCTCTCTCTTCTCATGAGCTTTCTCTCTCTTCTCGTTCGCTCTCATTGCTCGTTTGCTAGGAATTTGTGCGAAACCACATCTCTCTACAAGGGTTGTTCAATTTGTTTAGCTTGAATTTGTTGTGTTATTGGTTAATTTCTGAGAAATTTAGGTTTTATTTTCTATAATCTTAGGTTTAATTGTGTTGGATGTTCTTGGTAATTTTCTGATTTTCCTTCAGATTTTATTTTTTTCCTTTGAATTGGCCTAACTTTCCTCCAAATTGGCCCAATTTTCTTTCTATTATGTATTTTTTTTCCAATTGATTTCGAAGTTATATGCATGCTTTGATTGATCTGTAAATTATTTATCTAATGAGTATTTGGTATGTTTATTTCATTCTTGATAGTTTCTAAATTTGTGTAAGATTATCTTTAAACCCTAAAATCCATAATTAATTGTTGAAATCAATTGTTTACTGCAAAGAAAGGAGCAATTTTGTTCTAGACATGTTGCTGCTAGTAAGCTAATAGTGTAATTTCCAAGGAGTCTAAATTCCAAAGGACAAGACAAAGTGTTGTGAATAGGTTCGTAAAACAATAGATTCGATGAGTTCAATATGATTAAAAGATGTATCGAATTAGCAGAGTTAGTCTAAATTTTATATGTAATGATGAATTGATGATGATTAGTAGATTTGTTTAAGTGTGAGTGAACTTGAATTACAACTTTGATGTAAGTATGTTGTATTTTTGTGGTGATTTTATTAGCATAATTTGCCTTTGTTTGAAATTCTGGATTTGAAATACATTGTATTACCAAACATCTTATTAGCATTTGAAATTCCAAATTCCAAACTCATAATTTCCCAAACAAATGACTTGGAATTGAATTCTAGCAATTGAAATTCTGGAATTGAATTTCACTATTTGAAATGAAATAAGAGTATCCAAACGCAACCTTAGAGAATTGTAGACAAATAGTATCATAATCTGAATATTTTGACTGTGAGTTCCACTGATCTGGTGAGGTGGACCATTGTAGACAACATTAGATGGTGAAATTAACAAGTTTGTTCAACATTCATCGTCACCAGCGGGAACCAACAAATCTGATCAGAGGGTCAGTCATAGAAGTCGAACGAAATTGTTGTGTCGGTTGTGTCATTGGTGGGCTTGATTATTCCAGATCTAAAGGTTCATCTTTCACCTCCACCGACAACACCATCATCTTCCTCTTTCGTCTTTCACCTCCACCGACAACAAACACCAACACCATCTTCTTCCTCTTTCATCTAGATCGTCTCCACCGACAACAACCACCATCATCGACGGAAAACATAGGCGGCTTCGCCGCTAAAATTAAATTAAAAACCCTATAAGAAAGGGTATGGCTGGTCAACCCAAAGGGTAAGGGTGACCGTCCTCCATTGAAGCTTTGCCACCAAAGCTCGAATTCCTCCATTGAATTTCGCCGCCAACGAAAAATCCTAAAAAAATTATAATAATTAAGGGTATATTTAACCCCTTATGGATAGGTGTTAGACGCTTGTGAGCTTTCCCTCCATTGAAGCTACTACATACGAAGTCTGCACCACTTCAACAACAACAATGCTATCGATCACCGCCGCTTTGGGCTAGTAGGTTCTCAAGGGGGTAACTCTAAAGGGGGTAAAAATTACAAGTTAAAACATTTAACGTTCCGTCAAAATTAAGAATTAACGGCTTTTGTCAATGAAAGTATGCAAAACAGACCAAATTACCCATATAAGAAACACTCCTTGTTTCTCAAGAAGAGAAACTACATTCCATACTTTCAATCCTTAATTTGTGTTAACTCTAGTTTTAATAAGAAGGGAGTAAGAGAGCCAACATTAAACATGTGGAGTATTATCCTGGTATAACCAACTATTAGTCTATTACGGTCTAACCTAATTAGAGCATCATATTTCATTATAAAAAAAACAAAAAAAATTAAAAAAAAAATGTTGGAGCATTACGTTATTCTATTGCCCCCTATCTTCGAAATACATATTCGGTGGCATGACAGTAATTATACAAGTTTCAACCTAAACAGAAAACACCATATAACACCAGTTTATGGCTATTGGTTTGGGCTATGTGGGTTGGGGACGTGAGGTAGGTCACAAGGTTGTGACATAAAGTTCACAATGTTGGCCAAAATTGTGGAACTCAATCCAATAACTCAGGGTTCGTTTGGCATTGTTGTGGTTTTCTGTTTTTTGGTTTTTAAAAGTATAGGATATATGTCCCATAATGAATCAAAAATTATTTAAACATATTAAAATTATAATAATTTTGAAAACTGACAACAGAAAAGTAGAAACACCTTTTTCTTGTTTCCTGTTTTTGGTTTTCAAAAAAACAGGAAACTGAAAACAAAAAATGATGCCAAACAAGCCCTGAGGTTTCAATTTCTTGTAAATGTTTTAATCACACAAGAACAAGTTGGCAGGCCACAACAGGTTCAAGTCAAGTTTCCCGTCAAAAAAAGAAAGGTTCAAATCAAGTTTGACCCACAGATTTTACTGGTTAAACAGTTAGAGATTAATTCAAGTTTTGGGTAAAAAAAAAAGGTGGTTCAAAATCCACTATGTAGGTCAGGTTTGCCAATCAGGTCAAAAATTGATAGGTCCAAACCAAATGATACAGGATCCCATTAACTTTTTGTGCTGGATCGTATCAACATGGCCAAGATCACATGACCTTTCTCTGTCAAAATTCAGACAAACCACAATTCTATTTAAGAATACAAAATGCAGGCAACATAAAATCACAAGGTAGAAGATAAATAGCTCATGTCATAATCTGAAACATCACTTTATAGAAGTTTAAAAAACATTTGAACAAAATTTCCATGAAATGTGAAAACCGCCCTAGATTATAGATACCTAGCCTACACCTTGATGGCATACTTCCTCATGGGATAGTACCTCTCCCTCTTCTTCTCCCTTTCGGTCTTCAAAGATGCCTGCAGAAAGAAAGAAGAAATCATAATTAGAGACCTACAAGTCATAACTTCCAAAATATAAGCCAATTAAACAGTGAAATAAAAATTCTATTGTCCTATGCCAGAACCAAAAAAGGGAAGAAAAATATTATGAATATGATTACATCACTCCTCTAAACCATAAACTGTTTGATGAGGCATATGCAAACAGCAACAATGTCGCAACAGCTAATCAAGTTAAACAATGGAATCATGCACTCGAGGTTTTCTTTTAAAAAAAAACGGTAAGGAGAAGAACCCTGACCGAACCATAATAGTTATCCGCAAGCAAGAGAATTAACATCAGAACTATCATGCCTACAAACTTTGACACGACTTTTTTCTTATAAAAAAATTATTTGGTAGAAATTATAATAACTGCCACAACTCCCTCCATTATAACATATATCCAATGATGCAATTTAGAATGATTACAACCGTCCTAAATGTCTAATACTCGTATTATATGAGCTTCTAAAGCTCCTCTATCTATGACAAGTTTTATTGACAAGTAATGTACTGTAGCCTTTTAGCACTGCACTTAGCTCACATCAGCTTACATCTCTAAACTCAACTCCCTAACTTTTCTCTTATAAATTATCCCTTCTTAATTAAGGCTCGTAATCTTGAGGTCATAGTCTCAAATAAACAGGAAGGGGTCGAAAGACAGGAAAAAGACTGCTAGTAGCCATTGGGGTGACTAGACAAATACAATCCATCTACAAAACAACACATTGATTTCAATAATCTACACTAAAATCAAAATTAATCTAACGCCTTATTCAAAGGTACTTCGTATGAGAATAAAAATGAAAATCATTCAAAGAGCGGCATTTCAGAACACAATTTGTCCTCTCAAAACCAACAAAAAAATTGTAATTCAACATGCCTCCTTATATTTACCGAACCTAATATACTAGCGTGCACTGCGGTTTCACTCGTACCAAACCATTACCATCACTGTTAATCAATCAAATGACATAGCACTTCAACCTTCAAATCTCAATATCAAAATGCCCATAAAAACTTAAATTTCCTTCAATCTAATAGTAAATCCATTTCGCTCAACATTCAACAACATACAAATACAATCAAACCCAAATACAATTTACAATAATGAATTCAGATTCAAAACCTCGCAATATTATCCACAACAACACAATAAACAAACTAATTTACAAATGAACAAATCAAATTGGCAAAACAGTATACCAGTAGATAGAAGATAATACCTGGTGCTTAGTGAGACGACGACGAATGGCACGGGTCTTCTTGGGACGAAGATCAAGTGGCAAAAACTTCTTCTTCTTGTATGCTTCCCTCAATGCCGACTTCTGCTTCTGTGACATCACTGTCAATACTTGAGCAATCCCTAATCTCACCACCTTACTGCAAAATCCCCAAAACAAAACCCAATTAATTCAATCAAATCATACAATAAAACCCTAAAATTAAAAACCCTAGAAAATTGAAATCAAAACATACATCTTGGAGAGCTTGTTAGGAGCACCGCCGGTAACCTTAGCAACACGGAGAAGAGCGAGCTCAGCCTTGAGGTCCTTAAGCTGATTCAATAAATCAGCCTTAGGCTTTTGCCTCAACTCATGCGGTTTAATCCTTGCTGCAAAAAATTCACACAAAATAATGTAAATTGAATCGAAAACTACAGTAGGAAAACATTGAAAAAGCTTGAATTCATCGAAAATGGAGGAGAGAGAGAGAGAAATCGGAAGTATACCCATTACTGCGCTACTGAGGTGGATTTTTGCTGCAAACGACGGCGAAAATGGAAAACCCTAGAAAGGAATGGCTAGACTAAATAACCAAGGTTTATAGTGATTTAATGAATATATATATGTGGACTGGAGTTAGTAGTTGGGGCTTGTTTTATGAAGTTAATGGGCCTAGTATTGCAATAGGTTTATTGGATATTGGGCTTGTTTAATAAAACCCGAACATTACATTTATGACCCGTTTTAGACCCGAACCTGGATTTGGTAGACCCGTCGGATCTCGATCTGGGTTTCCATTTTCCAAACCCGACGGGTTCGGGTCAGATCTGGACTTAAGATTAAAAAAAATAAAAAGAATAATAAAAAACGGATTTAGATTTGGGTCCGAATAGATCTGACCCGTTGTCATCCCTAATTATGATTTATGAGGGCTTTATATGGTTCGATTGGTAGCCTGATATACACGAGAAATGATTTTGGGATACAAAGTGAGAGTACAGTTTGTTTATGCTTTTTTTTATATACACTAGAATACAGAAGCGTGTCAAAATTAATTTCAGGTGTTCTCCTATGAAAAAGTTTAATGTTTGGCGGGGCGATTTCCCTAAAGGCTAGAAGCAATAAAGAGTCTTTCTAAGTGCAAGAGTTTAATACAAGTCAACGATCAATCACCTTGACTTATGCAACACTATTTTAAATACATTTAGTTACCCTAATGGACTAGTCTTCTCGAAGGTCTTTCGCTAAACCGAAAACGAAGAAGACCGAGAATGTCAATCTTTCTTTAGTAATGTCGGATAAATGTGTTTATTTGGGTTGGAACGAATCGGTTCAGGTAAATCTGATTATTTGTTAATTTTCATAGCTATACAATTTCGGTTTTGTTTGGTACATCTCACATTCTTTCACTCTCCCTATTCACTCTATGTTGTATCCTAATTTGGTACTCCCTCCGCTTCAAAATAATTGAAACTTTTTGACTTTTTTTCACTTCATATACTCCCCCTATTCTCATATAATTGATACATTTAAAGAACAAAGATTAAGAAAGTTTGAGTAAAGTTGATTTATTGAATTGTTTATTAAAATGAAGTTAGTGGAACTTTATTTTATTCATAAAGTGTTGGGCCATTATTAAAGGTGGGCATGGGTCGTGCCGGCACGCGGGCGGCACGAGCCAGGCACGATTCCGGCACGGCCCGGCACGGCACAACCACTGGCACGGCAGGGCACGGCGGCCCACTTGTGGGCCGTGGGCCGTGCCGTGAACACAAATGTTGAAATTTGGCACGGCACGGCACGGGTACGATCGTTGGCACGCCGGCACGGCCCGCTGGCACGACCCGCCGACACGTTATTTTTATAATATATATATCGATTTTGTATAATATATATATTTTTAAAAATAAAAAAAAATTAAAAAACCGTGGTGGCCCGCGGCACGGCCCGCCAAGCACGTGGGTCGTGCCATGCCGTGGGCTAGGGTGTGCCAAAACTTGGCACGACACGGCACGGCCCGCCACCAAGCTGGCACGGCACGGCACGAGCCCAACCCCGGCACGGCCAAGCACGGCCCGCGACGGCACGGCACGATGCCCATCTTTAGCCATTATGCAAATGGAAGGGGTGAAGGGTTTTTTTAATATTAATCAAAGGGGGGCCATTGTGCAAGATAGAAATCAATTAAATATTAATGAATCATTGTCATTTTTAGTAATGTATCAATTAATCATGACCAGACAAAAATAGAAAGTGTGTCAATCAAGATTAAAGGGAGTACTAGCTTTGAGTATGATTTCTATAGTAATGTAATAAAAACAAATATTATCATGAAATATGTTGCTATCATGCTATATATATATATATATATATATATATATATATATATATATATATAATCAAATTAATGAATTAACATGTATGTCAAGTTTAACTGTGTCAATTATTCTAAAACATAAAGCACTCATTTTCACTCTTTTTTTTTTTATCTCTCTTAAACTTCAAAAAACCTTTGTTGACTATTCTCTTTCACTATCAAACTTCATAACACCAATTTCTCTCTTATCTTTCACTCCTAAACTTTATATGGAATATCTTTTCTCTCCATTTCCACACTACTTCCACTCCCAAATTTCATAACACATTTTCTCATTTTTCTTTCGTTTGCACATTTCATAAGACTAAAGGCACTTACTTTATTTTTCTGCTAATTTCGAGCTCAATTTGACCCTTAAGAGCTGAAATGACCTCTAAAATCTTAACCGAATATTTTTCAACACGTAAACCAATGAAAAAGTTAAATCAGGCTGCAATTTACAATTTATAAGAACTTTTGAGTTACAATTTGCAATTTTATTTTAAATGGCTGCAATTCGCAAATTACTAACTTTAAATTGCTGCAATTTGCAAATTTTCCTACACGAAGTATCTTCTTAAATTTTTTAGCTAAAAATGATAAATCATCTAATCCAAGTACGTAATCCTTGTTTTCTTTCTTCTTTTTCGCTGGTAATTTATGCTCAATGTTTTTATTTTATTTTTTTTTGGAAATTTCACTTGTTAAATAAGCAAACATTAGTGAATTTGGCATATCATCAATATACCTAGAGGCGAAATCAGAAATGACACTTGTCATAACTTGGTTAAAAAGTTTCCCTCCAAAAGGGTTTTTTTTTTTTTTTTTTTTTTTTTTTTTTTTTTTTTTTTAATCTCTCAAAGCTTCTTAGAGAAGTATTTAATTTAATACTTACTTTACAATAATATTTCTTTTCTATTTGGCAAGTATATTCATTTTTACACATTCAACAAAGATTTATATATTTATTTATTTTATGACGGGAACAAAGTCATATAATACAATAATGTAATATTATCTATAACTTTGTAATGTAATCCATGGTTATTTTAATTAGTCGTGCATGCATTTCTTCCTCTGTTTTCTTTATAGATTCAAAAAAATTGTAATTACAGAACTTTCATCCTATTTTGCAATTTGAATCAAACTAATGATAAATAGTAAAATAATTGTATTAAACTAATGATAAATATTGAAATTACTGTGCATGGCACGGGATCTAACCTAGTTATAACTAAAAGGGGAAGTAGCTTGAGATTCTTATGTGGCATAATCATAACTATATAGACAACAAGTTACACTACTCAACATACTTTCTATCTTTGCCAAAAGGAAAAAAAAATTAAAAAAAAAAAAATAAATAAATAAAAATAGCTTTTCGTCTACGGACTATCTGGTTGGTGAAAATCTTATTAGCTAGCAAAAGTGGGCAGTATGACACACGATGAGTCGCATTGCGCAAAACCCGACAGGCCAACCTTCCCCAAATACACAACAAGCATTATGATAGCTATACGCAAGACACTAATCAACACCAAGACTACACACCAAGACACATGCATCAATATAGGCAATTGCCTCATATGGGAGTTGTTGTGCCAACTGCCAAGGTATCAGCACACGACAGGAAGGATTCAAACAAGGAAAAGAGAGCAGTAGACAAACATGAACAAGAAAATAGGAAACTTTGACCCATATTAATTAGAGGTGGTCTCAATCTCATATAGAATAAACGGATCATCGTTTCATGACAGTATACACATGACAAAAACAATGGCCTCTTCTCCAAATGTACATCCCACTTCAAGAAAAGCGGGTAATGTCTTAAATTTATGTTAAACAGCAATAACCAACTGCTATCATAGCAATCAAATACATAAACAAGCCAGGTTTTTTCTACTCAGCATAGTTACACGACTCAAAATCAAAGAAATCTTGCAAGCACTAAGTAGGTCTTTAGAACTAGCAGTTCTTTAGCAGCAATGAATCTAATCATCATCGTCGAGAACACTTCGGCGCCTCTGGATCTGAAAAATTAGAGTACAAAGCACAATAAGAGAACGGAAGCTCAAATAGAGAATTGCTTGCTTATGGGGTCAGGACAACTTACAGTCACTTTGGTTTGCTTAGCTGTCTGAGTATTAATTTGCTCCAACAGTGATATAAGTTTTTCCTCTGAAACCTGTAGTATCAAACATCATATTACCTCTATTAGATTTCTTTCAATAAACTACCAAACACTTGGTTGTTCCCATATAAAAGGGTTTTTGTCTGACCTTTTCAACAATTTGACCCATCTGAGCAGCTCTTAATATAACATCCTCAACTCCTCTAGCCTTTTCAGGCTTAACCAGAGCAATCCGAGAAACTGTTGATCAGAAAAGAAAAAAAATGCATTTAGCATTAAATAATGGCGTTGATCTAGAGAGCCAATCTAGTTATGTAAATGAAAGTGGCATCTGTTGATAGCCCACAAATCACGCTATAGTGCAAAATTCACTATCCCCGCATTTCTGGGTGTTTTATGGACTAATTTAGGCTTCTAGCGATTAGAAAGAGCATAAATTAAAATTTGAATTGTGCCTAACATCTAATCAAAGCTAGGACGAAGCATATACTTATTGAAAATAGCTACTCTGTAATAGTAATGTTTTACCCTGGCCTCAATATAATCAGTGAACTTTATAGTTCAAATCAAATTAGGTAATCTACAATAGCACATTTCATCATGCCACCAAACTCATATGACTTTCCTGGCAGCAATATCATTAGAGAAAGATACTTCATCATATAGTTTACCAAGTCGTAAATGTACGAAGGAAAATCACAATTTACTTCAACAAGTGTAGATAGCATCTTGGCAAGATTAAAAATAGGAACCATTAGATCCAAACTTTCTTCAACAAATAGGCATTCTAGGCTTCTAGCCTTGGAAAAAATACTGATGCACCACAAATAAAACAAAAGTTCATTTGGCCACAGCCGGAATTGTTTATTTCTCAATGCATTGTAAAGATGTTGCAGTGATTGACCACCGGGGTGGAGGGGACTTGTTTATTTCTCAATGCATTATAAAGATGTAGTAGTGAAAGATACTTCATAATATAGTTTACCAAGGGAGTTATCCAACTTGTCACACAAATACAAGCACAGGATACAGTGATACACAGCTTAAAACGAATGACTTAACCCCCCAAAAAAAATTTAAAAATAAAAGAACTATTTACACCAAAAGATATTATCATCAAATTCTATGCTTTACACCATTATGGGCATGCTCAACAAAAGATATTATCATTAAATTCTATGCTTTACACCATTCTGGGTATGCTCAAGATTGTTTAGCTCATGCCTATTCTTTTCTTGAAAGGGAGTGAAAATGTGTGGCTAATACAACATCTAAGTAGTAGCTGCCAGACAAGGGTGAAAGGGTGTGGTTTGAGGACTTTCCAAGGAAGGTCACTGATATTGTCACGAGTCATCTCCCACACCAAATAAGAGCATTGGATGGGTCACTAGGCAACAAGGCATAATTGTAGCTAGGGGGCTTGCCCATGGTGCCGGGGGCACACTTCCTCCTATAGAGCTTAATTTTGTCATGGCCTTGTAATTCTAGTAAACACACATTTGACAATAACACAATTATAGGTCATTTGGAGGGGAAAATGGGCTCCAAATGGGCTCAAATTTGGGGGACCACCATATTTTAGGTCAAGTAAGACCACAATGGTGTCGGATTTCCAAGATGAGGTCTAGAAATTTGAGTTTGGACAGCAAGGAGTCCGAAAAATGGGAGAGAGTTCTAGAAGGTTTTGGACATCTGTTGTGGAGTATTCAAGAGGGGATAACTCTAAAATATTCAAGAAACATCTTGTTTATAGCAGAATGTTTCTAGGTTCTTCTATGTATGTACATATGAGGTGCAATGTTCTACCAGTCTTGTGCATTCTAGGCATGGATGTATGTAAACATGTAGTGTCTAGTGCATTCTAAGCATGGATGTATGTAGTGTTGTATGTAGTTCCTTTGGAGGTGGGAACACTCTAGAAGGTAGTCTAAAACCCTCCATTTGAGGAGATTAGGGATTTTCTAGAGAGTTAGAGATATGAAAGATGGATGCGTATAAATAGGCCATCCCACCCACTTGTACATATTAGCCAACACCATCAAATTGTATTCTCCTTTCAAGTAATCAAAGCATACTTTAAAAACACTTGTGAGCAATACGTTAGCCATAAATCGTAGCTCACTTAGCTTGGCAGAATCAAGAGAAGTCTTGACAGTAGTGGACAACATGCATAGGGACTAAAGGGGCTTAATCAAAACGTGACAATAAGATATGAAAAGTTATATACAGACATGGCATATGTTTCACATTGAAAAAATGGAGGAGAAGATACTTTTTCGTGCCATGCTGGAGAGCTTTTTCAGTTGTTACCCTTTTTGGTCACATTAGTTAAGGAAATTATGTAAACAAATATTTTGGAGAGATAAATGTCCGCATACTATTCTAATTTTTTTTAAAAAAGGCAATCAATATATGAATAAAAAACAATTAAAAGGAAAAATAAAAATTTTACATATCAATAAGGATAAACATGTAAATGCACATTGTAAAATGTATATTCCTAACCGTGTCACGGCGCAGAAAAAGTGCAATGGTGCTTTTGCGCGTGCAAAAGGATAGATTTTTTGCGTTTCTGGACTCTTTTGGCCGTAAATTACGACCAATTAATTTGTGATATGCATAATTCCGAAACATAAAATAGCTAGAATTTCATATTTCAATAATAATGTCTCAGAATTTTATAATACATTGCGTGACCGGTCATATTCTTTGACCAATGCAGACAAGAGAGAGCTAGAATTGTTTCATGCAAGAGGTTTATTAACATTAAGGAATGTAGCAATTGAACATGACTTTTTGAGAGCAGCCTTAGATTATTGGAGTCCGGAAACCCATTGTTTCAAGTTCGATTATGATGAAATCTGTCTTTTGCCGGAGGAGTTTGGTGCTATCTTTGGCTTTTCTCGTTGCAGTGCCTACTCTACGTGAATATTATTACCAACATTTTAGATAGGGATTAGATAGGGAATTATTTGGATGATATCCTTCCGACACCCCATATCCTAAAACAAACTCACCATTCCCAATTTACATAAAAGTTATATTGAAAACTCAAAATGTTTGATAGCTCAAATGTTTGTAGCTCAAACACTTTCCCAATTTTTCAATATCTTCTTACTTTATTTTTTTTTTTATTCTTTTTTTAATCCAAATTTAGATCTAAACTAGTGGACAAGTACATTAAAAAAAAGTGATGCTCGCTAATTGGTATTATTTATAGACTCTAATTTTAGTCAATAACTTAGGTATTCAACAAAAACTGTTCAAATTTACAAGTAATCAAACTCTTAACAAGGATTAAAAAAAAAAAAAAAAAAAAAATCTTAATGTTTGATGATGATGATTGATGATGACGACAAAATAAAAGAGTAGCAAATTATTTATTCAATTAAACTCATAAGCAAATACTCAATATACTAGTAGTAAATAAAAAATAAAATAACATCATATTAATTTGTTATCTGAGCTTACGTCTTTCACGTGCTTCGCTGGAAAGAATCTGAGCAAGCATCATCTGCCTTCGTTCTTCAGCTTCCCTTCATATCATATGCCAAACAAACCAAAAAACGTTTAGCACAAATTAGAAACAACACATCAAACAAACATAAACTCATACCACCAAATCACCCAGTAACAAATAATCATACAATTTTGCCTCTTCTTGAGCCTTCTGTTGTTCAGGGTTCTGCTGACTTCCCTAATTGAATGAGGGATACTGTCAGTAAAATACTATACACAGTGCAGTAACAAATAAATCACACAAAAGCTTGAAAAATCTAGAGAACAAATCAACACGATTGATCGAGTTAATACCGAACCACCTCCGCCACGTTGTGCCATCAGCTCCTGCATTCTTCTTTGTCTGATAGCTTCCAGTTCAGGATCCGCCTACATATACAAAACCCTCAGCATCCAAACAAATACCACAAACATGTATACTCTGTCATTATAACCCTAGAATTTCATGAAAAATTCCCAATTTACACTCTTAATCCCATTATTTCAAATTAAAAACACACCCTTAAATTCAAAACCTTTATCATAAATTAACAGGAAACACTTAAATTGAACCAGATTCCAGCAAAATTACCAAACATACACATTTATTTACAACAACAGTGAGTTAAAATTAAAATTAAAATTAAAATTAAAATCAAAATAAACAAAAACAAGAAGTAATCTAACATGTTTTGACTAAGAATTGCAGAGTAAAACCCTAAATATGGAGAAGAAAGAGGAAGAGGAGAGAGAATTTGGACATACCATTGTTAATGGAGGTAAGGTTTGTAGCTAGCAGCTAACCGAGATTCAGGCGATGTTGGAATTTAAAAAAAAGCGTTAGTAAAACGCAAGTTTTAGGAGCCTCGTCTAGTGCGATGCAGGACAGCAGGAAGGTTATAAAGAACCCCAATATGCTATTGCAGATTCTATTCGATATTGGCTCTTATTAGGGTGCTAATCCAGCGAGTCAATCAGTCAATTACGAGCAAAGGGTTGCTCGACTCGTGTTCGCTGATTTTCGATTCGAGACGAGTTGATAACGAGTTGCCCATTCAAAGGTTTATGCCATTTGAATTTCAAATATTTGTTGATTATATTTTATTATCTTTATATACTGCTCCCTTCAACCCTTTTGGCCTAATTTTAGTCTCAAAATAATCGATCTATTTGCATTAAAATACCCACCAATTTACAACAATATTTGTGCAAAATTAGCTTCTTCATATCAATTTTTGTTATTTCGTGTATTTTTAATACTATGTCTCTCTACTTTTTTACAAACCCCGTGTAAATTTATTTTTCTGATATGTTTTTATTTCTTTTTATTTAAGTTTCTTAATAACCGCAAAATCAACCCAAAAGGGTCAAAGTTTTGGGACGTAGGGAGTAGTAAATTTTTCCTACTTAAGTTTATTACTCCGTCTCCATCCCAAATTACTCGCAATGGTTTGACATTTTGCACTATTCACACATTTTCTTTTGACCATCTCTTTTAACTATTATATAAAAGTCAATGTTATGTAAGATGTTGTTGGGTCTATTTTAATATATACTTTCTTAATGTAAACTTTTAATAACTTATATAAATTTGTAATATAATATATCAACGGTCAAACATGTGCATCGGCAAGCGTGACCAATCAAAATGTTGCACGTAAAGTGGGACATAGTGAGTAGTATTATTAAGAGTCAAGGTAAATTTTTGCTTTTAAAGATTAAGGAATAGAAAAATATTGAATTTCTTGTACGCTTATCGAGTTTTGAGCACGAGCAAACTCGAGTCGAGTTTAGATCGAACATTGACCGAGTCAAGTTTAAATTGCTCGTAAGTTGCTCTGCTCAATTAGCACCCCTAGCTAGGATACATAGAAACTTCTTCCAGTAGTCGGATTTGATATTTTTGATAGAAGGGAGCCCCAAGGATCTTTTTGATAAATGATTTATGTTTATCTAAGTAACGGTTTTGTGTGAACTGCTATTCAAGTAGTTGTTTTACTCATAAACAACAACAACAACAAAAAAAAAAAAAAAAAAAAAAAAAAAAAAAAAAAAAAACTAATCTACAATATTGCCATTAGATAACACAATTGTTTTTCATCAAGAAAATCAACTTGTATTTTCTCCTTATACTACCCCACCCTTAAAGTGTCACTAGTGAGGATTGAACCCCCAACCTCAAGGTTGAAAGGTCTTATCCTTACCACTAGACCAAGTTTTAGGATTGACGTTTTCTTCTATGTATTTTGTACATGTACCCATGCAACCTAAATTATTGGTAGTCTGACTAGTCTCAAATTTTTATTGTAAATTTATTTTAAAGAAAGATTGATTCATTAAATAAAAAAGGTTGTATGACATGTACAAAGAGATTTAAATCTAACAAATACATGACGAATGAATCAAATAAAAATATCAACAAAGATACGATCGTTGTTGCAAATCGTTCGGCAATGGGGTCAATCGATCAATTATAGCTGTGAAAAAAGAATATATTATTTGATTCATCTGTATGTATTCAATTAAAGAATGGAAGAAGTATAAATTTTGTATCATGCATCTCTTAATGTTCGTTATGATGCAACATATATTATAACAAAGTGCATTTTAACCTAATGTCCCGATTTCATCAAGAGATGTTGGGATCGATTCTCATCACTTGCCCTTGTGACTCACTAAACACCAAAAAAATTTCATATAAAAAGTTTTTTTTTTTTTTTTGAATAAGATGTCAAGTTAGCTACTCGTACTAAACAAGATTATAATTGCCTAATTGGTTAAGATTATTCATCTTGTAACCTAGATATAGCAAGGCCGAAATTTCTCATATGCAAGTGTTAGAAGAGGATCCCTTATCTGCCTTCCCCTCTCACTCCCAAGTATGTACTCCACAGTGTTTTGATCAAAATAACCGTAGAAGTTAAGGTCTAGGTAGAATATTTCTCCTCACCTTATAAATTAATTAATGATAAATAAAATATAAAAATATATGTTACATAGTAAAAGTTAGAAGAAAAAAAAAAAAAAGATACAATTGTCTTGTATACTTTTCTACCTAAAATTGAAGCACTTTGTGTTTTTCATTGCAATCAAATACCATTCACATCATCTTTGATATCAAAAGCTAGTGGTTGCTGAACTCTTTTAAGTGTAGAACCAATTCTCAAATCTTCCTTCTCAAGGTACCAACAATAGCTCTGAAATATGGGTGAACTAACCATGACTTCAAAATTCAATAAGAAAAGTAATTCCAGCTCCAATCTGTTTAATTCTGAGTTGCTTACTCCTCCAACTTTTGCATAGAAGGCGTTGTTGTATTGCCTGCCATTTATAAAATTTATCGATCAGAGTCACTTAAAGTGTTAATTACTTTTTTTTTTTTTTTTTTGTTAAATGCAACAATTTTTTTCTTGAAAGAACACTCTTAAATAGATATTTGTTATAATATGTCACTTATAATATTTGAAAATATATTATATATGTCACATATAATATTTCACTGTATTTTTCTCCTCTTATGATATTTTCACCTAGTTGTACCACTTTCTCACATCCTTGTTTTTAAATTAACTTTTACTCTCTAAATTTTTTTTTTTTTGGTACTTTTTAAATTTCTAACAAAACCCAGAATATTTTTGCATTACTAAAAACGAAGGGAATACATAAAATTGATAAATATGGTTCTTTATCTTATTAATTACCTACACTTGGGTCTATTTAAACTAGTCAATTCCCAAAATTATGCTATTGATGCTCTGTTTAATGAAGTTGTATTATATATCTTACCTAAACTTGGGTCTATTTAAATTAGTCAATTCCCAAATTTATGCTATTGAAGCTCTATTTAATGAAGCTGTATTATAATTTAGAAGATGCATGTGACAAATCTAATTAAAACTAAAACACATGACATATGATAATATCAACTCAACTCTAAAACTAATACTATGAAAATTGTAACACAACTCTATAGAGGAGGAAGAGGGATTAAGATAGAGAGCGTACACATCGTCAAGCATCTTAGAGGCGATCATAACACTTGTGAGGAGCAACCTATGCACGTTAAGTGAAATAACGAGCAACTCGGGATGTTTATGCACCAATCTATCTATGTACACATATCCAACCACAAAACAAGATGGACTACAATTTGTGTACTTGAATAGCCTCTCCAAGTACTTGGCTATACTTATGTTTGGCGCTCGGACCCCATTGAACACCTTCAAGCTCATTCCTAGCTCACCCGCCGCCAATGGCCTAGGACTAACATAATGAATCAAGTTGTTACGACCATTATGCTCTATAAGTGGATCATTCCTAGTCACTAGACGTTCCAAAATCGCGGCTAAGATGAGCAACACCCTTGGCGTTGTTGCCTCGGCTGCGCTTGTCTCTGGCTGCTGCCCGCCAACATGATCTTCACTTGGTATAGTAGCCAACATTATTATGGTTGTTACTTAAGCCATTTTATGAACTTTCATTTTAGGGGTTAAAGTTTGGCGGGCCAATTATTTGGTGGTGAAGGGTTGTCAATTGGGATTTGTGTTATCAACTTCGGGTGATTATCAAGTAGGTATATGACACGTGTACTTCTTGCCATCCTTATAAGAGTGGACTACATGTATTTGGAATTTTGTATGCTGACTTGTCAATCAAAGGAAAATCACCAAAGTCCAACGTTGATGAAAATTCTACTCGTACTCCATTCTATTGCATGATTTACGCATTCTAATGGAGAAAGTAGAAATGGAGGAATGCTATGTATTTGGTACATAATATGACAGTTCGTAAATATTTTTAAAATAAACATTATTAGTACCACTAAGATGTGAAATGTATCATTATTATTACAATAGTACTGTAAATAGTTAAAATTACACTAAAGATTGTTACAGTAGTATACTTTTAAGGCAAAAACTAATAAGCGCCCCCGGGGCGTTAGATAAGAGAATTAAAGTGCAAATATTAGAATAAAATTAACATTAATTACACCGAATAACGCGTGATTTTGTCATGAATTTCTAACTTAATACCATTTCAACCAATATAATTTATCCTTATCTAACGCCCCGGGGCGCTCGTTAGCAAGATCGTACTTTTAAAGCTAATATATGTACCATTAGGTCATGAAATTATGCAATGAAAAAAAAGGTCATGAAATTATGCCACTGAAGTATAATGGTATAATAGTAGTTTTGTTGTAATGGTATTAAAATGACTATAGTGGTACAATTAAAACCTGAAAATTAAAGTGATAATATATGGTCCCATCACCTTATTGAGTTATGGTTGTACTAAAACCCTGTTCTCTTCACCTTAAAAAAAAAAATAATATTAAGTAAAAATAATTTCAGTTCAGTAAAAATAAGTTCAGTTCAGTAAACTTAAGTTCAGTTTAGTAAAAATAATTTTAGTTCAGTAAAAATAAGTTCAGTTCAGTAAAATTCAGTTTTTTTAAAGAAGAATTATAATTAAAAAAAAATCAGTAAAAATAATTTCAGTTCAGCAAAAATAATTTAAGTTCAGTAAAATTAATTTAAGTTCAGTAAAAATAATTTAAATTCAGCAAGTGTAATTTTGTTTCAGTAAAAATAATTTCAGTTCAGCAAAAGTAAGGTGAAGAGAACAGGGCCTAAGTTACCATTATGCCCATGTTATGTACCAATAGGTACATAACTTTCCTCCCTTTGAAAGGCCCCATTCTAATGTGCAAAGTACATTTTAACTTTAGAGTTTGTCATCTCACATGTCACTCCTAGAGTCTGTTTTAGTATTAAATTATTGATTGATACGAGTCTTAATAATTAAGGATTATTCAAATGTGTATAGTATACAACATGTCATTAGCATTTAGCACTAAGTACAAAATAGACCTTATACAATTCTAGGCCCATCAATAGATGTTAAACAACCCCAACACATACAAAACCCAATCACCATAAATCCGATAACTTACGAATAAAGCCTAACTTGGTATCGACTCATTGTTTATGAAACCAATTAAACCCAATAATTCAAGATTTGAAATTCGATCTAACCCTAAAGAAATATACCCAAAAATACCTTATTAGACCTAGACCTTTATTTACCCAACCTGAAACTACCCATGGCCCAATTAAACTCGACTTAAAACTTATCTATAACTAGCTTAGGCCCGGCCCCGTGCCATGCACGATAAGTGTAATTTTTTTTTGTAAAAAATAATATAATATTTAACAAATACTTTAAAGTAATTTCTTTTAATATCAATAATATGAATTAGTTTTATTACGGAGTATTACTTTTTTTTTAACAAAATTACTCCGTTTATCAGATTATTAAAAAGAGTTGGAACAATATTTTAGGTAAACCTGTATGGAAGAATTATGAACACTCAATAAAAAGTAATATTTTTTATTATAAAGATAAATAAAAGATTTGAAATGATATTATTATAATTGTATCAAATATATATATTCACAAAAAAAAAGGGGTTAAAAAGGGAAGGAGGGATTTGGAGGGTAAAAAACAAAACTAAGATGTGATACGTGCACTCCTCGTGTCTGTTTACGTATTAAATTGTTGATATTATAAAAACTCAAAGGGACTACATGCTACCGCCATGTGTCACCGTTCCTTCCATATGACTTGGCACCACATACATGAGCATTAGGTGTCTATCTTATGTGTCATCATTCATCACCTTAAGATCCTTATGTGTAAACTTTGTACTTAATTTTCCTATATAATGTAACTCCTAAATAATTGCACATTAAGACATTAATCACACACTAATTGTTGTTGATTCCTTGGATGCTAATTTTTAGAATTCAATATCAGTAAAGCAATTATATGAAGTACTCCGTAATATTTACATAAGTTATTATTTTATTTTAATTTTGACAAAAAGTTATTAATATAATTTTATTCACTTATAAATTTTGTTGAACATTAACCTTTTAAATTTTATTTACTGTCAAACTTTCAAATTTTTAGTGATCCGGGGCATCGCCCGGGCTAATAACTAGTTTATTAATTAGTTATTGACTTATTGAATATATGGAGTCCAAAGGAAAATTATAAAAATATAGTTAATGGGGGTTATATTATTTAATTGCTAGTAAAAGAGAAATTATAAACAAGTGCAAGTGGGGTTGGTAGGAAACTAGGTTGCACGGAAACGGGAAATGGAAACAGAAAAACGGGGAATCGGGGAAACGGATATTTTAACATATTGAGAAACTGGGATACGGAAAAATAAATAAATAAAATACATTTTAATTAGAAAAAAATACCAAATTGTCAGAAATAAAAAAAGAAAAATAAAAAACAAAAATTGTTGGAACCCAATGTGTATCACTTGTGAGTGTCCCACGTTGGAGAAAGAGGAGAAGTGGTTCCACTTTATAAGGTAGAGGAGTAACTCCTACTATTGCCAATTGGTTTTAGTATGGAAGCTCCAAAGCCTTGTTTGTGGACCAAATTCTCCTCCTCCTTATTTGGGTTGCCCAAGCCCATTTCATATTGTTTCGAAATTTAACAAAAATGCTTCCAAAATTTCCTTAATTCTGCACTTCCCCACCTTCAATATCTTCATCTTCCTCTCAAGCAATAATTTATGCAGACACTTCAACTGCAAACATAAACCAAAATTAATCTTCTACTATGCAGTCAAGCAGAGGCCAATGACGATAAGATCGAGGAATTCTTTTATTTCTTCAAATTAAAACCAAAATTAACCTCAAATCAAAGAAATTGGTCGATGATACTTGCGTTGACATTGTTTCGGCGAGGCGGCTACAGCGGCAAAGCAAGGGGAAACGCTTATCCATTCCTTAAATTAAGTTTTCCAAAGGTATCCATAGTTCCAAATTGTATGAGACGTATCGTGAAGGAAGGAAACTCTCACAGGCGTTTCGAAACGCGTTTCTACGTTTCGAAAATGATACGTTAGTGAATGTTAACATTTCCGTGCATTTGTGGTAGGAACTAAACAATAGCAAAATACTTGTGTTGATTAGTTTGTGTGGTAACTGGGAGAGAGAATTAATAATACAAGAATATTTGCAAATTATTTTAGGCGAACATAAAGGAAAAATGTAACGATTATTATAAAATAGAGGAGGTATAACTTTACCGACATTCTTAATATTTAAACAAAATGATTTGAACTAAAATGATTCGAAATAAAATTGAGTCAAAAAATTAAAATAATCCGACTCAAATTTTAAGCAAAAGTGAATTGATTTTAACTGAGATCTAACCTAATATGAAACGATTGATTCAAAAATCTATTAAATCCGTTTTGACCCAAGTAAACTGGGTCAGATCCGAATTCGAGCTGACCTGAACTCGATATGACTCGACCCGAATTTGACTTGCACTCGATCTTACTCATAGAGCTGTTAAAAACTGACCTAACCCGAGAACCCGACCTTTTAGGACAAAGATCTAAACCCAGCCTATACTCGAACAATGGGGTGAAACTATTGACTTGTAACCTGACTTGAACCTGACTTGAACTTAAGCGAAAGCCCATTTGGTCCAATACTTTATGACTTGAACTCGAACCTATCCCGACCTGATAGTAACCGTCAATCGATTTAATCCGACCCGAAAACAATCCGAACGAACCTGAACTAGTACCCGACTCAATTAAAACATGAACCTGAGTCATGGAAGGTTTAATAAAATTTTATATACCTTTTATTCAGCTTATATACTGGTATAATTTTGTAAACCTTTAATCCGATTTAATAAAATCTTTTGTTCAGCTTATATAACTTTTGTTCTCTATTACTCGTATATAGGTTTAATAAAATCTTGATGATGTTTGATCAAATTATAGAATGCGTAATTATATAGTTCAACTTGGCCACATCGATATTTATTAGAATTGAACTTGAACTAGGACTCGACTCAACACGAACCCGAACCCGAATGTACAATCTTGTTAACCCATCCAACCCGACTCAACACAACCCGAACTTAAAATTGAACCCGATCTGATTTTAATTCGAATTGAACCAGACCTATATCCGAAAAGGTGAATGAATCGTTGTAACTTGAACTGAAATTGACCCGACCTGAACTTGAACCTGATCTGAAGCTAGATTGACCCGACATAACATGATCCTGATTTAACCAGAGAGCTAATTTGACCTGACTTAAACCCGACTTGAATACCCGAATTGACAGCTCTACTTACTCATACCCAACTTTGTCCGGAATCTAATTAAGTTTTACTTACTTGATTTTAGGGGTGTCCATTCGGTTTTCGGTTTGGATTTAGCCCAAATCCAATCCGATCCGAAATAAATTTCGGTTTTTAGTTTTCAAATCCAATCCGATCCGAATTACTTACCAAATCCGATCCGATCCAATCCGAATTATAATTCAGTTATTTGGATCCAATCCGAAATTCCGAATTAAAATACATTGCTAAATTTTTTGGGTCTAATGCGATTACAAAAATAAAATTGCAATAATAAAATTCAATTTTTAAAAGTATAGTAGTACATGATTTATACAAGTATTGAAAACATAAGTTTACATTATTAATATTATTATAATCATGAACATAGTTTAACATGATTAATGTTATCAATATTTTTTGTAAAATAGCACTTTCATAATTCGGTTATTTCGGTTTTTTGGATCCGAACAAAGTCAATCCGATCCGATCCGAAAATCCGAATTTTCAAAAAAATTCAATCCGATCCGATCCGATTTAAAGTTTGGATCCGATCCAAATTGATAATTCGGTTTGGATTGGATTGAATTTCGGTTTTTATCCGAATAATGGACACCCCTACTTGATTTAGGATAAAATTACCTGCCTAACCCGTCCCAAACATCCCAACCCATCATGGATCAACCTAAACTCTATATGGGCTACCAACCGAACTACAATGCACTCATATTACACCCCAAAATCCAATAAACCTGTTGCAATATTAGGCCCATTAACTTTATAAAATAAGCCCCAACTTCTAACTTCACTCCACATATATATTCATCAAATCACCATAAACCCTAGGTCAGCCATTCCTTTTTCCACACACGCCGTCGTTGCAGCAAACACCGGAGCACAGAAATGGGTAAATTCCGACGCTTTCTCTTTCTCTCTCCTCCATTTTCGATTAATTCAAGCTTTTCAATGTCTTCAAACTGATTTTATTGATTCAATTTTCTTTTTTGTGTGTGAATTTTTGCAGCAAGGATTAAACCGCATGAGTTGAGGCAAAAGCCTAAGGCTGATTTGCTGAATCAGCTTAAGGATCTCAAGGCTGAGCTCGCTCTTCTTCGTGTTGCTAAGGTTACCGGCGGTGCTCCTAACAAGCTCTCCAAGATGTATGTTTTGATTTCAATTTTTTATGGTTTTGATTTTTAGGGTTTATTGGATGAATTTGATTGAATTAATTGGGTTTTGTTTTGGGGATTTTGCAGTAAGGTGGTGAGATTAGGTATTGCGCAAGTATTGACAGTGATGTCGCAGAAGCAGAAGTCGGCATTGAGGGAAGCATACAAGAAGAAGAAGTTCTTGCCACTTGATCTTCGTCCCAAGAAGACCCGTGCCATTCGTCGTCGCCTCACTAAGCATCAGGTATTATTTTCTATCTCTTGTTACACTGGTTTGCCGATTTGATTTGTTCATTTTTAAATAAATATGTTTATTAGGTTGTTTTAGATTATAATGCAAGTTGTTTTTGGGTTCGATTGTATTTGTATGTCGTAAAATGTTGAGTGAAATGGATTTATTTCTATGTTTTATAGATTGTATTGAAGGGAATTTGATTTTTGAGGTTTATATTGACATTTTTGTTTTTGTGAGGATTGAATGTTGAAGTGCTATGTCATTTGATTAATTCTGTATACATTAATATTAAGAGTGATGGTAATGGTTTAGTACGAGTGATACGGCATTGCACGCTAATATATTAGGTTCGGACGTTCAGTAATTATAAGGAGGCATTTTTAAATAACAATTTTTATGTTGGTTTTGAGAGAAGCACAGAGTGTGTTCTGAAATGGCATTGTTTGATTGATTTTCATTTATATCTATACACAGTGAATAAGAAGTTGGATTAATTTTGATTTCTGCGTAGATTATTGAAATCAATGTGTTGTTTTGGAGATGGATTTTATTAATCTAGTCATTAAATTAGCTTTTAAGCTAGATCATATGCGGTACTCCAAATGCCTCTCTTATTAGCAGTTTTTTTTACCCGTCTTTTGACTTGTTCCTGTTTATTTGAGCCTATGAGAGCTCTAGATTTTGAACCTTAATTAAGAAGGGAAAATTTTACAAAGAAGGGTTGCGGAGTTTGTTAAGTTTAGAGGTGTAAGCTGATTTGAGCTAAGTGCAATGGTACATTGCCTACAGTATATCACTTATCAACAACTTGTCATAAATATTTGAATTGACCTGCTGGAGGAGCTTATAGATGGTCATGTAATATGAGTATTAGACATTTAGGGCGGTTGTAATCATTCTAAATTGCAATGATGGATACGGAGTATCTTATAATGGAGGGAGTTTGGCAGTTATGATAATTTCTACAAAGTATTTTTTTTTTGTTATGACAAAATAGTCGTGTCAAAGTTTGTTGGCATGATAGTTCTGATGCTTGTGCTTTGCTGTTGACCTCTTGTGAGAGAAAGTTTGTATTTTTCCATCAACCAAAATCCGAGTGAATGTTTCCCTTGCTCAACTTGATTAGCTGTTGCGACATTGTTGCCCGTTTGCATGTGCCACATCAAACAGTTTAGGGTTTAGAGGAGTGATATTCATAATATGTTTCTTCCCTTATGTGGTTGGGGGATTGTACGATAGAAAATTTTTTCCCTGGTTATTTTGCACAAGTTTTGGAGGTTATGACTTGCGACTGTTGTGAGGTCTCTAACTATTACTTCGTATTATTTTCTTTCTTTTTCCAGGCATCTTTGAAGACCGAAAGGGAGAAGAAGAGGGAGAGGTACTATCCCATGAGGAAGTATGCCATCAAGGTGTAGGCTAGGTATCTATTCTCTAAGGGGGGTGTCTACATTCCATGAAATTTTCGTTCTAATGTTTTTTAAACTTATAAAAAGTGAGCTTCAATTAAGGACATTAGATGCCAGATTTGTTCTACCTTGTGATTTTATCTTGCCAGCATTTTGTATTTTGCTAAAATAGAATCGTTGTTTATGATTGCTAAAATAGAATCCTTGTTTATGATCTATGACCATTTTTGACATAGAAAGGTGCTGTAGATTCAATCTTACCAGCACACTTTTTAACATTTGCATGTATATCTTGTGTGGAAGTGTGGACTTGGTATCTGGTCTAAACCAAGGACCTGGTTCTAGAACCGGTCAGTAGGGTCCAACATTTTAGAACCAGTCCCAGAACTGATCAAGCTGGGTCCGTGATTTTCGGGAATTAGACCCTAGAACCGGGGGGGGGGGGGTCTGGGTAAAAGTTCCAAAACCGGGTTTCTGGTTCCTTTTATTTATTTATTTTCAGATTTTTGGATACATCATACATGACCAAGTATCCCTTTTAAATTTTGGGAAAAAAATAAAAAACTTACTGTATTTTACGCATACGAAACCAATCCACAAATGCAAATGCATATTATCGGCAATTAGGTCAATTACTCAACAAATCTGCTATATGCACAATTAACAAAACTAAGAAATTGCTACAGTGACTACAAATTCATAATATTACATACGAATTCCAATGGAGTGAAGTTATTAGAAAAAAAAAAAAAAAGAAAAGAAAACAGACGTTTAACTTGAAAATAATATAAAATCCAATTCAACTGAGTCCGGCATACTCAAATTGTCATATACTCAATTCCAATCTAACCGTTGACAGTAGATATGTACAAATTAACATTCTTGTTTTCGAAAAATTGCGACCGTTTGAGTTAAATTTTGATTAATTGCAATTGTTTGTCATTTTGCATTTACCATTTGGCAAGGGTCAATTATCATTTCTCACATTATTCGTTATTGTAGATGTCTTTTACATCTGATTTCGATTAATTGCAATTTTTTTTTTTTTTTTTTTTAAATGTTTGGTAAGAGACTGATTTAAGGAAATGGAGGGAAAGGAAGAGAAGGGAAATGGTGAGATAAGAGCAAATTTAGCCCTAATTCTTAAGACTTGAATGTGACATATTTTTTGTGGTCCCCATTGAAAATGATGTCATCAAATTCTTGTTAAGACTTACACAAATTTATCACTTTAGCCCTAAGAGTTAAATATTTGACATATTATATGTAGAAAAGTGTTTTTTTTTTTTTTTTTTTTTTTTTTTTTTTTTTTTTTTTATAAAAAAAAAGGGATAATAAAAATAAAAGTGAGGTTTTCACAAAAAAAATAAAATAAAAGTGAGGTGGGTGAAGTGGGTCCCAATCTCAAGTCTTAAGTTGAGTCTTGGAATTTCAAGACTCAACTTGAGATTTGCTTGAGATTTTTGAAGAAAAATGGAAAAAGTCTTAAGCATAAGTCTTAAGACTCAAAATGATGATGTCACCCCAACTCTTAGGCTAAACTTGCTCTAAAGTATCTTTTATTTGGATAACAAATGAGGAAAGAAGGAAATTGAAAGGGAGAGAAACAGAGGGATTTAAGTGTAGGAAATTGATCCCTCCCACAATAGAGAGATTTGAAAGGAAAACTTACCATTCTTCCCTCCCCTCCCTTTCCCTGCCCTCCTCTTCTCCTCCATCCCTTTCTTTTCCTTCCCCTTTCTTTATCCAAACACATTGTTTGGGTGAATTATTAGTTCTCTTAATTCTCTTCAAAATCAATTGAAAATGGAGAAAGTATATTCTTTCAATTATCAGGCATAATCACTTACTTTATTGTTATCATTATCAGTACAGATTCAGTAAGCTTGCCGCTGCCGGTGACGATTTCTTGTATGTTAAAATTAAGGAAATGTAGAGAAGACATAAAAAACAATACTCAACTCAACCAAAAGCTTAAATTGATGGTTGAGGCCCAGGAATATGTTTTATACTCTATCACTTGTACTACGTCTTTGGATTTATTGTTCATTCGGTTATTTTTATAAAAATGTTGCTTTGTATACCTTTTCTTTAATCTCTTATCACTTGTCACTATCGCCCTATTCAACGCAACTTTTTTTTATTTATATTTTTTAAATTTTCATATGGTCTCATTGAAGCTTGAAATTTACACAAATTTTTATGTTTGTAAGTGGAGTTGATTATTGGGTATGGTAGCCCAATGATAATAAGATCAGCGTCAAATTTAAAGGGCTTTTAATGGATAGGGCCTTATTGGGTAGGGTCAATATACGGCTAAAAATGTTTTTCCAATTTAACTGATAAAGAAAATAAATGGTGTGAAAATAATTACATAGATAAATTTGTATTCATATATAGTTAATAATGGCTTTGTCCAATATTTATATTAATTGATATTTTGTAAGCCCGTCCATTATTGACTCGCGACCCGCATTGACCTGACCCGTTATTGACCTTATAAAATGTGACCCTCTTTGACCCGACTCGCTACGACCCTAACCCAACCCACCCTATAACCAGGTCTAGTCATCATAGTTCGTTAATGTTATAGGGGTTAGCCGGTCAGTATTATAGGGTTAATATCAGTTTTATAGAGGTTGTTCGATCAAAATTTCATGAGTTACTTGGTTAGTGTTATACATGTTACTTTAGCATTTTATAAGCGGTTACATGGTGTGGACAGTCGCACACAAAATACGCTGTTAAAAAAGTGGTTTCTCACACTAACGAGGGGAAAAAATAAAATTGAAAGCAACTACAAAATATGTTTATATTTGATTAACAATACTTTTTACATAGATCACAATTTCGATTCTTTATTGACGGCAATGTGTATAAACTACAGTATGGTAGTACTACAAGACAAGAGCAATAATAAGATGCTCAACTTGTTAACAAAAAATCTAAATACAACTGTCTGTTTGTGTCCCCATGACATACAAATCTAACTCAACTTAGTACCTCAGCATCTAACTCAATAATTGAAGCAAATTTTAAAATAGTTATAGAAGCATTAAATACAACCTTAACATGTAATGGAATCGCAATCATGCTATAGTAACTTTATCCTTTAAGAATTGAAGCAATGTTGTCAAGTCAAAACCTTAGTGAAGTTACTTTTAGAATTGAAGCAATGTTGTGAAGTCATCTATATATGAATTATTAAATCATGTTTAGGATAACAATCAAGTATACAATTGTATTTTAGTTTCAGGTCTATTTGAGTGATAAGAATGAGTAATCATTTATTTTGGTTTTGATTATTTAGATCGGATTAGATACATTTTGTTATGTTATGAGTAAATAATAACAAATAACAAGTTATCAATTACACTTTGTACAAACAACTAATATAGCTAGTTATCTAGTCAAAAATAAAATCTAATGCATCTCGCTTATCAAACCTGTCAATACAATTAATATAATAGCAGTAATATTACCCACTAATTATCAAACATGACCTTAACCTCAAACATATGGAGTTGCCAATTAAACCGCTTCCGCAATATTTAATACTTTGAAGTTTAGCAAGGTAAGGCACTGTTTACTTTACTCGAATTTCACTTGTTATCTTGTGTTATTGGCCCTAAAGCTATTTTTTTTTATTGATTTTATCAACCCTTAACTTTTTGGATCTTGTAAGACGTTATTGGACAATATAAGCAACTTTTATCATACAAAAAGTGTATCTTGTCACAATTTTTTCAAAAAAAAAAAAAAAAAAATAAAATAATTTTGCCACAAGAAATTGATTTTGGCACATCTATTTGTTGATATGGGCACACCTCTATGTGAGAGGAGCATAGAAAACCTTGCTCTCACAATGAATGTGCCTAAATCACTTTTTGGTGTAACAAATTCAGTTTCCCTTGTGATTTTCACATTTCTCAACCAATTATCACATTTCTTATTAGCACCCAAAAAAAAAAAAAAAAAAAATTCTTATTTGCATAGACTTGGCAAATTTGCGAAGTTGATTGGTGGTAAGAAAAAAACTAATTTTCTCATTCGTACTAGTACAAATTAACAAATTAAGAATGAAAAATCAATTATGCCATGTAAGGCACAATTAGTTTTTTGTATGGTAATGATATTGTTTGGTGGTCTTTATTTTTATCTTATATGTACTACTACCTCTGTTACATATCAGTTACAACTTTAAAATATTTTATGTTTTACAAATAATAACTCAAGTTGCAACTAATATGTAACGGAGGTAATATTATTTATCAACTTTAATCTAACCCATATTCAATCCCGGTATTGAGGTTTAAATGAAGGAAAATAAGGCATGAAGAATAGACCCTAACCTTACACTAATAAAAAAGTTCTCCATAACTAATTACTCCCTCCGTCCCTAAATTACATTCCTCTTTCTCTCTATTATGTGAGGAATAAATGCTAGAAAGAGGAATGTAATTTAGGGACGGAGGGAGTATCTTTTTTTTTTTTTTTGAAACCACCATAACTAATATCTTGCCACTTAGAATCTTAGATATGTGATATTTTAGGTTATCTTTTCAATATAAAATATTAATATTTAGCAAATGATAAAATATATAACAAATTTAATTAGGGTCCGTTCTCTTTAGCTTAATTTCACTTGAGTTCAGCTCTAATTATTTCAGTTGAGTTAAATTCTTAATTTCCCTCTCTCATGAATTTCAATTCAGTTCATCTCACTTCAATAAATCAGAATAAGCACTAAAATTATTGATTCATAAATTACAACATATATTAATAATCAATTCGATACCATGATGCGGGCATTGCTCGGAGTCTTGGACCCAAATACTCCGTACCCTTTACTAGTTTGTTAAAAAAAAGAGTAAATTTATGGGTATTAGCCTAACCGATGCGCAGAAGTAGAATGTTGGAAATTGATTGGCATGTGAATCAATGAAATACGAACCACAAAACAAAAAAATACTGCCTGAAATTCACATGACTCGTGTAGAAGACCCCCTTCCCTGACGCTTAACGTGTAACTGTACAACTGCCTCAATCAAACCAAATACTTTACACTATAACCAACCCTCTCCTATTTTACACCACCTCCCTCTTTTCTCTCTTCTTCTTCTTTCTTCGCCATTAATTCACCTTCATCTTCATCTTTATACCATTCATTATTTCATTTATTGCATTACTTATTATATTCTTCATAATCATACTATAATATAGTATCCCTGAAATATATAATTTATCAATACCCATCTCGTTTTTCAGTCTCATCTCTAACAAATTCCACCGCTTTCTCCTTCTTCATCCTCACAATTTTAATGGGTGTTCTTCGAAATTTTGATTTCTTCAGGTTCTGGGGTTCTTTGGCGAAACGTTTCTTTCGGGTTTAAAACTCAATACGTTTCTTTTAATAATTGTTGTTACCTTATTACACTGACTGTTTCCAATTTTGCCTGTTTGTTATCACTTGATTGCTCCAGGTGAATCATCATCATCATCTTTTATGGGATTGTGATTGAAAGGTGAAACCCATTTTTTTCAATTTTATTTTTGTTGTGATTGTGATCGAAAGGTAAAAACCATTTTAATGGCGCGAAATTCTATCTAGAGAGTACCCAAATGGAGGGAGAAGAGCATGAACATATTCTGCCATTGTTAAGGTCACAAGTAACTCCACCACAACCTTTAACTCTATCCTCTCTTCCTGAAAATCATGAAGTTTCACTCTCTTTAACCCCTTCTGAATTCAAAGATCGTCTTATCTTTGGTTCCTTTCCTTCCTCTCCTAGAGACCCTTCAATTTCAATTCAATCCCCTTCTTCATCCACTCTCTTTGATGCCCTTTCTCTGCCTTCTTCGCCTTTGCCGTCTCCGTCTTCGGATTATCATCATCTTTCATTTCTTTTTGACCCACAATTAGCACAACAATGTCAAGAACAACAGCAGCAGCAGCCTCTGCAGGTGCCGCCGCTGCAGTGGCAACAGCAGCAGCAGCAGTGGCAGCAACAACAACAGCAACAGCAGTGGTTGGTTGATCCTAATTATCGCGGCAAGAAAACTAATCTTCACAGGTCTAAGACTGCCCCGGCTATGGCGGTTTTAAATAGTAATGATCAAAGGAAGGAAGATGGTATACCCAGACCTAGCTCTCAGTCTGTTGTTATACAAGCATTTGTGCTGTTATTGATTTATTTGTCATTTGGGGTTTTGATATATTGGTTGAATAGAACACATTTTAAAGGTAGGGAGACTCACCCAGTAATTGATGCATTGTATTTTTGCATTGTGACTATGTGTACTATTGGTTATGGGGATATAACCCCTAATTCTACTACAACAAAGTTGTTCTCAGTTTTGTTTGTATTGGTTGGGTTTGGATTTATTGATATTTTGCTTAGTGGGATGGTTACTTATGTGTTAGACTTGCAAGAGAATTATCTTCTTAGGACGGTTAAGGCAGGGAAACGAGAGGATCAGGCGAAATCGGTGCTTATTGATGTCAAGAAAGGGAGGATGAGGATAAGAATGAAGGTGGCATTGGCATTAGGTGTGGTGGTTATGTGTATTGGAGTTGGGGTGGGTGTTATGCATTTTGTTGAGAAGCTTGGATGGGTGGATTCACTTTATCTTTCTGTCATGTCAGTTACCACAGTGGGTTATGGTGATAGGGCATTTTCGTCGTTGTCTGGTCGTTGCTTTGCATCAATTTGGTTGCTAGTATCTACACTCGCTGTTGCTCGGGCCTTTCTTTACTTGGCCGAGGCTAGGATTGACAAGCGTAATAGGCTGTTGGCAAAGCGGGTGCTTGGTCAGGATATGACCGTCTCACAGTTTCTTGCTGCTGATATGGACAACAATGGCTTTGTGAGGTATGAACCTGGTCTTTTACGTTAGTTATTCTGCCTATCTTATTCTTGCTGTGTATTGATTTTGCAGAATTGTGTGATTAACTGTATATTCTTGTGAGCTTAACCTCTAATTTAGTCTGTTAGGCAAATTTGGACTGTTTACTACAAGTACATGTTTTTGGCTATGTTGCATATTTGGTGCAAAGTGAAAGGCTGAAATTATTGCTTATGAAGCCATTATGCACTGAGATCCAGCATAGCATATTGATTATTGAAGAGATAACAAATATATATGCATAATATGCCAACTTCTTTATATTTTGGAGGGCTTAGAAAGTTCGAAGAAACCTAATCTTCTAGTTGGTATTGATATTGATGTACATATTAGCAGAAGCCTTCTCATTGCGCTATAAAACTCGATTCTTCAGCTACCAAAGTGCCAAAATGGTTTATGGATTGCTGCAATTCTAACTTTTGATGTTTTCCTTTCCATCTCTGTTTTTGAAAGAACTGCCACATGATTTTCAAATGCCACATAATAAATTAATTGACTAATTATTATGAGATGTTGCTTCCTGTTAAGGTACTTGATTGAAAACGCTGAAACTCATCACCTATTCTGCAACTGTTTTAATAATTGATTTTTAGAAAAATGCTCATTTTAGTTTACTGCTCTTTTTTCATTCTTCATTTTAAAACATTCTCAGTTTTGTAGTAAATGGGACAAAATGAACAGGGATTTTTGCACAAAATGTGAGGTTGAAAAATGTTGAACACTAAGCTAAGAATGTAATAGTACATTAGTACTGTTGGAGGATGAAAAAATGTTGAGCAGTGAGTCAAGATTGGAGCAGTATCATGTTTTGTGGTTGAGGCTCCACTAAGTTTTTATGGGTAAATGATACGAAGTATATGTTTATCATTCTAACATTGATGATATTTTGAGTGACCTTTGAAGGAATTGTGAACCCACAAACTCTGAATTGTTTATCTGTACAAAGAGGGGGGGGGGGGGGGGGGGGGGATTAGCGCATTATACATAAATCATTAGAAATATT